>NC_136647.1:3619690-4364690 GCF_949748355.1 Melanostigma gelatinosum
AGGGCTCAAAAGAACAACAACTGTACACGACATGCTCAGCACCGAACAGGCAGACAGGCTCAGTTGAGTTCAGCGCTCAGACTGGTGAACATCTGGGAGCATTCAGCAGCTAAAGAGGCAGATGTTTGCTTCAGGAGACGGAGACCAAATGTTTCCACTGATTCCACAGAGGATGTCATCGTCTACTTCTTCTTCATCCTCGTCTTCGTGTTTGTCTTAGTGTTAGTATTATTAAATATATTTTATTTTTTTATTTTATTTGTATTAATTTTCATCCAGTGTTGTTTTTGCCACAATTTAATGGAGCTATTAAATTAGATGCAAAGACAGACAGACAGACAGGAAAGTATGCAGACAGAAATAATTAACACTCACAGATGTACACACACACACGCAGTTTTGTAATTAGTTAACCCTGTGTTTGTACACACACACACGCATACCCTGCAGCGCCACACAGGGTTGCCCCTGAACCCTGGGGTGGGTAACCCTGTGCCCTGTTGGATGCTGGTCTGATTCTCCTCTTCCAGTCTGAATGCTGATACGGGATTGTGTTTTAGAGTCGGGGGGGTTTGTGCGGGTCGCCCAAGGATAAGGGGCTGTTGGCACAACACACTGTCTCACACACACACACACACACACACACACACACACAGTCTGGTGGGAAAACTAAGGGAAGAAAGAGGGATTACAGGGAAGAAAAGGGGATAGACTGTTTTCTCAGCCGTACTGTGACAGTGAGGTATTTCAAGAATGAGAGATTATTTCAAACACACACACGCACGCACACACGCACACACACACACACACACACACACACACAGGCGCAGTGTGTTACACACAGGGAAGTGATTGTTTGCATCTGACGGGAATGGTATGTCTGAACAAGTGGTTTAATCTTGTCCTGTTTGCAGAGTAACACACTGATCATCAGGTTTTTTTCGGAGCTTATCGACCGGTGAGATTTCTCTTCAGACGGTAAAAGAAATTTCTTCGTCTGAGACGTTGTAGTAGAAAGGCCCGCTGGCTGTCGTCCTGTTACTGGGCTCACAATGTGAACTGCAACTTTGTTAACATCTCTCACATTAACTTAACATGTTTAAAAGGATATTGTGTCGCATTGGAGGGAATTAAAAACAATAGAGAAGCTTGTTGAAAGAAGTTGAAGCCTATAGACTTCAAATGAAATGAACTTAACGCCTACTATTAAAGTCAAACTGCTGAAAATCATCTTCTTTCTCTTCTTCCTGGACTTTCATCTCATCTTATTGCCTTGGTTAACAGCTGTATTCTTCCAACTTGACTGAAACTCGTCCCCTGCTCTCTCCTTCGCTGTGACGTGTCCTGTGTGGGCAGAGAGTCCGACTGAGAGCGGAGCTCAGCCGCTGTCGCTCTGCCCACACAGGACACGTCTCGTGTCAACACCGGCCGCTTCATCCCTCCTTGAGAGGAGATTATTGTTGACGTCCTGTGAAAAGGAGGAAAGTAAGATCCACACAGAGAAACGTACGCGCCTGGGAGCGAGGAACGACTTTTCCTTTCACTCGAAATGTCGCTCAAATGAAGGACAATGCGTGGACGAATGCGCTGCCATAAAGCACGCCTGCTGTGTGCTCAGTGCTGGGAGAGGGATGGAGGGGGCACTTTGGCTTTCATTGTTTTAAGAATCAGAGCCCCGCGGTGTGAAGCTCCTCCTGATAAATATTTCATGGGACGCCCCATTAAGATCAAAAGAAAACCCGCCGTATTGTTATGATTCCAAGGAGGGAACGTCTAAATATTCCCTCTGTGCTTGTAAGGACTCCTCGAATGTAAACAGGATGTCGAAGGTTTCTTTCTTTATCACAAAAATATTCTTTCCTTATCGTGTAATGGGTTTAAAAAATCAGGCAAAACTGAAAATATGATTTGCGCATTTTTAGCGACCAAAGACCACGAATTAGGTTAGACATGGAACGTCTTTCTCCTTTTTAAATGAAATGCTGCAGACAATAAACCAAACCACCAAACACTTAACCCGTAAAAATGCTTTGATCTGAATCAGGAACATCCACATTGAGAAGCATCCATCTGCTCCACCAGAGAAATGACTCACTTTGTCCAAATACTTTCGTAATGGACAGTGTTGTGCAATCTATACATTAGAAGTGACATTTGAAATGTTTACAAGACAACATCAAACTTTGTATGAAACTCCAAATGAATAAAAAAAATCATATGATGTGAATAATCTCCAGCAGATATTCACAATGCTAATGCTTGTGAACTAATCAAACATAAGAGTTCATCCCGTTAAAGCTTTCCAGTCTCATCTTCAACCCCATAAAAAGACACACAATCTATTTACAGTTTGTCAGAGGGCTGAGATTGTCTCTGTTGACAGACGACTCCACTCTTTACCTCGTCCTTTGTAGTCGCGATGAAGGCTGGACTAACCAGAAACATGTTGCACACGCGTTTGTTTACCTACATTATGTAAGGTGTGTGTGTGTGTGTGTGTGCGTGTGTGTGTGTGTGAGATACATGATACTTACCAGTGGAAGAACACATTGTACTCTGACCCCCACTGACTCACATCCTGTTCGATGGCTCGACTTGACATCATTATAAGGCGATGCTCTCCTTTCATGTCTCACTTCCTGTTTGGTGTCCTGCACCTGTGACATAACCGCCCGGGAGCTCAACTTAAATGTCACCGCGCTGGGGTTGATACGCAGACATCTGACAGGCAGGGCAGAAAGGGTGTCATTTCACACATCGATGAAGGTATTATTAGGTATTATTATTAGGTATTGGTATTATTAGTTGGGTGACTCCGGATATGGCATTAACTTTCGTTTTTTCTCCGAATGTTTGCAGGTTGTCATACAGATATTGTTTACTTAGTATCCACAGTTTGGTGTGACTGATCTTTTTCTTTTCTCCTTTTCACCTCTTTAAAAAAAAAGAAGAAAATCAACACTGCCGCTCACAGCTCGAAGCCAAACAAACACCAACAGAGGAGTCGTGAAACCTAACGTAGTAAATCCCGTATGAGAATAAACAGAGCTCAGAACACCGTCGTCTTCAAAAGCACTGCACAACGCCTCAGTGCATTTACACCACTCACCGGTTACCCCGGTATGGACTCGGACGTCCGTTCTTGCCTGGTTGTATTGTACGTTTTTCTCACGGTCAACAAACCCCATGAAAGTACCTCAACCAGCAATGAATTGATCCCACCATCACCATTTATTGTCCGTGTAGCCAAAGCCTGATATAATGCATCTCCAGTGACCTCCATTGATATCCAAAAACGATTAAAAACACATCAATGGAACACAATTTCTATTTTATGTTGCTCATGTGCATCAATCTGCAGCTGTAATGGTCCCCAAATTGTGCACTAGAAACTCTTGCTTGAGTAGCATTTCTTAAAAACTACATTGCCCAGCTGTTTCAGCCTCAAAGTTCATATTTCCATCCTGTCTTTGAAGATTAACGTCTCCAGTAAGAAGTAATGAGCTCGGGGCTGTTAGGAAGTATTTGAGAGGACTTTGCATGAGATTTGTCGGCAACAACACAAACTGCGGAATAACACCCGCCGTATCCTTTGATAATGCAATAACGCCACCCACCAACGTAATACGACACTGACGGTGCTTTTAACGTTACGTAACGGAAACAACCAGCCCAGTGTTTCCAGTCTGAAACCTATTCTCCCTGTGTGTGTGTGTGTGTGTGTGTGTGTGTGTCTTTGTCTCGCTCTTTTCTCTCCTCCCTCTCCTGCCAGTTGACTGGCCGCTCCTGTTTGTCCGGTGTCACATATCAGAGCGGTACCGGACCAAAACAGGGTTCACTTTTCTGCTTTTTTGTCCTCGCAGCGAGATAGTAGAGCTTCTGATTAATTCATGATATCACAATTTTGGCCTGCATTGCTCCTGCACTCGTGGTCTAAATTGGCCATGCGCAGACATATCTTCACCTTGTTATTCGTGGACGCAGTGTCAGCAGAGAAAATGCTGCTGATCCCTGATGCACATCGTGCTGCGATGGTGACATCGACTGATCTGAAAAGGCAAAGATCTCAGAGTATTTAAGGCACCATAAGCTTCCACCAAAGGTGAAGTTGATGTGATCACAAGTGTTTTTCTTCTTCACAGAGAGATTTGCATGCTTTCACTGTCAGACGAACGTCTGAGAAAGAAGAATTGGAAGGTAGACGTAAAAGCGGAACGGGTCGGAGACGGGAAGTGAAGAGGAGGAAGAAGCAACGGGATCGAACAAAAACTTCAAACTTCTTTTACTGAAATTAGAAATAAACTTGAAATCTTAAACTTTAAACTTCAATTTTAACTTCAATTTTAAACTTACCTTAAGCTTAAAGAAACGAAAAAGTGGGAAAAGTGAAAGCACGACTGCATAAATAGAATTGATATATTTAAACTTAAAAGAAGAATATGACGAGTGTGTGAATAGAGAGGAGGTCGGATACAGTGAGGAGAAACATGAGGAAAGCTAATAGAAGGATATTGTTATAATTAAGAATTAATTTCACTGTTTAGGGTGCAGACAGATGTTTTTTATTGAGTAATATTGTATAAATACTCCAATTTACATATTCATAGGGTATTAGAATAACTCCCGACGTGATTCAGTACGTCAGAATTGACATTCGTGCAACAGTCCACGAATGATTTCTTTGATTTTTCTTCCTTATTTTCATTTCACATTGTTACTGAGCTGGCAGCGCGTATGGAATATGGCATAGTGAATGGAATTGTGGCAGCTGTTGTGAGGATGAAGGCAGCAGTGGCGATGATAATGTGGAGGATAATGATGATGAGGAGGAGGAGGAGGAGGATGATGATCGCAGTGCTGCCTGACGTGAGGGCGTCGGCAGTGACGGACGGATGATGATGATAAGCGAGCGGTGTGATAATGAGCCGTTGAAGGGAGCGACACGGAACGCTAAAGGTTGTTTTGTTTTGTTGTTATGATCACTGACACACTTCACCTTTTCACACAAAGGTCACGACTTCAGCAGGAGAGTGTGTGAATCACTGCGACGTGTGTGTGTGTGTGTGCTAATATGCATAACACAGAGCTATTGTGGATAATTTGTGTGTGTGTGATCTGTACAGTGGTGCCTCCCGGCCTGATGTGTGTGTTTAGTGCGTGTCGGCCTTATTTTGTGCAAATCTATATGTGTCTATTAGCTCTTAGAGCATCCAGAGGTTTTTACACGGGGGTGTGTGTGTGTGTGTCTGTGTGTGTGTGTGTGTGTGTGTGTGTGTGTGTGTGTGTGTGTGTGTGTGTGTGTGTGTGTGTGTGTGTGTGTGAGTGAGAGAGAGCGTGTTTGAGCCTTTATTGGCTCCCAGTGGGTCGAGCAGAGTTCCTGACCCCATTTCCTGCTGTTGTTGACACAGAGAGACATTCAGGCCCCGGGGCTCCAGAGACCAGACTCTGGGCTGGAGGAGCTTCCTGCCACTGCTGCCAACTACAACCACTTGATTTGTCATTGTTTCGATTGCTTTTTTATTTTTTTCCCCCTTTTATACAGGACGGGTCTATTGACGTTTTTCAGTGGATTGTTCCGTGTTTTAAAAAAAAACTGCACATTCACACTTATTTTGGTGGAAAAGGTATATTTTTGTGGTTAAGTTACCTCAAAGTTTACATTATTTTGTCAAGATCCTGAGATGAAAAATAGTCACGATGTTAATGCTGGTTAATAAAGAAAAATATTGGTTAAGTGATTCTTAACCATGGGGCCGCGGCCCACGATTGGGCCGCGAGCGCCACCTAGAGGGCCGCAAAAAACGTTCAGTTTTGCACCTGTGGGCCGCGGGACCGCATAGGTTATCAATTGAAGACACCAGAGATATTACTGTTATCCATGACACGCTCAGTTACAATACTCTGGCCCCGGCCCCGGGACACTTTGTACTTGAAAAGTTGGGCCCCGGGGTCAAAAAGGTTAAGAACCCCTGCTTTAAAGGCTTGTGCTTTAATTTATATAGTTATAATTTGAATATACATAAAGGCCTTTATATTAATCTGGACCAATGGCCAGACACCAGCCGTGGATATTACGTGACTCGTTACCTCTTGTTGGTTGGGTGTAACTGTATGAATGTGAAACAGCGTGTTGAGTTCATGTTGTGAGCGTGGCATTAAAGTAAGCACATACTTGAGGTTGTGCTGTGTTAGTGAGCTGATGCACGACCGCAGCTCACCGGTGCCGGCAACCGCAGCACTCCATGTTGCATGTTATTGCTTAAGTCATTTGCCAATCAACCGCTGCAATTATTACCCATCGGCAAGTTTAATAATTAGCTCAGTTTTCATTTTGTAAGACAGTCCTTGTAAGACTCCATGTTTGGCGTTTTTTCTTTGAGGTGTTGAAACAACTGGTTGTTGTGTTTCCAGAGCGCGTGACAAACTCTCCGCGTGTATCTTTGTGTTTGTTCCAGGTCGCTGTCGACAGGCGGCCTTTCCGACAGCGAGCAGGAAGAGACGGAGAGCGGCGCCCAGCCTCCTCCCACCCAGCGCTACAGCGGCTACGACCTGGACGACCTGGACGTTGCCTGGCTGGAGCTGGTCAACCACGAGTTCAGACAGATGGGTGAGTGCGAGAGAGACTCGCTGCCCAAATCTCACAGACGACGGCCAGGAAGCACTATGACGCTGAACAGGAAAACATACTCGTCACTGAACGTCAAAAGAGTTTTCAAAGGCGTCGCCAGCAAATAGGGAGTCGCCAAATCAACCAGGACTGGAATCTGAAGGATTTCCACGTTAAATATTAATGTGATTCTCAGAACTATCTGTCAGTTGACTAATTGGTTAATTGACTCGATGTTTCGGCACTGTTTAGTTTGGGTAACAGAGGAAACATGGACGATTAAGAGAGTCTTTGTTTATGAAGCTGCCGGTTTTGCAAATTGACAGAACTGTAGTCGTAATGAAGAACCGAACGATAAGTTTTATCTTTTAGCTTCATTTATTGTCTTTTCCACACTTGTCCTTTCACAGTCGATCACTTTTACTTCAAACGTTCCATCAAAGCAGCCGTTTCTCTGAAATGTAACATTTAAAAAGTCTAAAAAGGTCTTAAAGTGTGGTTTCTGAAACCTGCAGATGCTCTGACACTGAAACTTTCCTCACTCTCTTCCATCATCACCCGCTCCTTTCCTCCTCTTCTGCAGTTACTGTCGCTTTCTCCCTCCTCCGCTCTGCTACATCCTCCATTTTGCCTCCACGGTGACAACTGCTGACCCCGAGCATCTCTCCCATCTCCACCATTTCATTCCATATCTGATCGGCTCCTTTCAGATAGAGCGTCGTAATTGTGTTTATAAATCCCCGCCGGGGTTTCGGGCCTTTATTTATGGGACACATTCTCCTTAAATCAAACAAACACACACACTCTCACACACCCCCCCCCACACACACACACACACACACACACACATATTGGCTCTTCCTGGAGCAGAAAGTGTTTTTTTTTTCTCATAACCCTCAATGCAAGAACAAACAGACAGACGGTTGATTGGTTCTGCTGGGCGAGGCTGCACGACTCTGGACTCATGATGGGGTGACTCAGCATTTTCTATCTCAGACCTCCACTTACTGTGTGTGTGTGTGTGTGTGTGTGTTTTTGTTTACGTGTGTGTGTGTGTGTGTAGAGAAGTACAGGAAGCCACAGAATGCATCAACAAAGTGCAGAATAAAAGCAGTAGAACAGCAAAGAACGATATTCAGTCGGTGTGTTTGCCTTTGGTCTGTGTGTGTGTGTGTGTGTGTGTGTGTGTGTGTTGAGTCGTGAGCACATGCACGCACACACACACATGATAAATGTGCACCTGCATGTGCGGACAGCCGTCACATGAACAAACACGGAAACACACTCACAGGAGATAAATATAAAGTAAATACACTGCAGCGCACACACACATTCTCAGATATGTGTGAACGGTGTGTTGCTTCCCTCCCTCCTGTGTGTGTGTGTGTGTGTGTGTGTGTGTGTGTGTGTGTGTGTGTGTGTGTGTGTGTGTGTGTGTGTGTGTGTGTGTAGTTCATGGTGTAAATGTCAATGCAGGTTAATATCTAACTCTACTTCCCGTCTCTCTGCGGCTTCAAAAGTAGCTTCAAAATCCATTTCGAGTTCGACAGTTTCTTTCCTTCAGTTCTTCATGCGTACCAAAGTTTGTGTTCATGGTCAGATTCACGCCTAATATATGGAAAGTAAAGTTGACTTGTTTTCAGCATCGGGAGCAAATGTTCACATCTGAAAATCATTTGGAAGTTAAACAGTGTTTTGGTCTAAAGCTTCATTTATTTTATGTGAAACTGCAGCTCAGTGTAAATGAACTGCAGATGCTCAAGAACCAGTAAATAAAGTTGTTTATTTATTCATTTCTTAAAAACCTTTTTGGATGGGAAGGGATTCAGTGACATGAATAACGGATGGAGACACAGGAGGCACAGCTCTACTTTAAAAAATGACTCCCAACTGAATCCTTCAAGTAAAGCAATAAATAATCCTCGACTCCAGACTCCAGGACGGCAAAAGTTTCTTCAGCGCAGCGTGGTGCATTCGGGCGAGGCGGTGTGATAATCAATTAAACAAATTACTTTCATATTTTGTGTCCGAGCAAAATCACAAATACACGACTCTGCAGATTGTGATTTGACTTGTGTCAAATACTCTCTTCTTTTTTTACGTGCATTTGCCAGTTAAATCAGTTTTCATCAACTATTAACCAGCCTTGGAGCAAGGTATCACTTTGCGATGCAAATGGCGCAGGAACATGAATGCCAATGCCGACACATATTGGCACAGTGAACCGAGCTGTCTGCAAGAAGGGCTGAGTGACAAATTTTCGTAGTTTATTTTTTATTCTTTTTTTTTTGGCTTTGATTGCAAATGGGCTTGTAGTGACAGAGCACATGCAGCGTTTCTCCGGTCAACTGCACACACTCCCACGTCCTGCCGCTCATTTTCTGCACATTTTTATCCAAAGAAAGAAAACAGAGAGCGACCCGTGTGCACATGAGAAGGAAAGCCCTGAGCATTTCCAATTAAAACGTGTTTTGGTAAATTGGCTCACTCATTTTGAGCAGCCTTCCATTACTGATATCCTTGTCGAAAACAAGAACTTGAGTGTTGACCCTGTTACTGCACTCGTACTTTTAATTGCGCTCTACTGGCCCAGTACTTCCAATCCAACACTTCTTAAAGTTTTGCTTTCTGTCGTCCGGCCCGCCAGCGCTGCCAGAGCTGGACGAGCTGACGATGGAGTGCGTCCTGGTCGAGCTGGAGAGCGCGTGCGAGGAGAAGATGCGGCAGGCCATCGAGACGGAGGAAGGCCTGGGCATCGAGTACGACGAGGACGTGGTGTGCGACGTCTGCCGCTCGCCAGAGGGAGAGGACGGCAACGAGATGGTCTTCTGCGACGAGTGCAACGTCTGCGTTCATCAGGTCAGATATTACGTGGCTTATCTCTCTCTTCAAGCGCATGTGTGCCTGTGTTTTTAAGGCGCACTCATCCTTGTGGCTCCTTAAAAAAAGGTTATTTTACAGAATAAGAAAAGTCCCTCTGTGAAAAATAATTCAAAATACAAAATCAAGGTTGTTCAAAGACAAGGTTTCACTGTTGTCCTCAGAGCTGCCTTACATATTCTACTCTTTTATGAGTTTTATGCCAAGAGTTAGAGAAGAAGACGAAGACGAAGAAGAAGAAGAAGAAGAAGAAGAAGAAGAAGACTCTCATATCTGTCCACTCAGTAAGAAGTTGCTGCTAGCAGCCGGTTAGCTTAGCAAAAAGATTTGAAGCGAGGGGGAAACAACCAGTGTGGCTCTGTCCAAAAGGTACCAAAGCACCTTTTTAAAGTGCAGCGATCAACACATTATATCTCGCTTGTTAATCCGTACGAACCCGACTCGGTGGATTTTGTTACCTTCAGACATAATCTCTTCGTCTTCTGCACATCATCACCTCTGCTAACTTCTCTCTCCCCCTGTCGCAGGCGTGTTATGGCATCCTGAAGGTACCCCAGGGGAACTGGCTCTGTCGGACCTGCGCTCTGGGCGTCCAGCCCAAATGTCTGCTCTGCCCCAAGAGAGGGGGGGCCCTCAAGCCCACCCGCAGTGGAACCAAGTGGGTCCACGTCAGCTGTGCCTTATGGATCCCTGAGGTGAGACTCAAGCAGGGGCACGGGGCAAAAAATGGCCAAATCATCCGAATATAGTGTGGTGCAGATAACTGCTTCCTGTTTATTTTACATTTGCGTGAGTGCATCCAGCTGCAGTCATTGTCAACATTAGTGTAAAATCCTGCATTAGTTAAGTGGAGTCAGCAGCTACATAAACCTGAAGTATGTGCTTGGTGTTGAGTGTATGTTGAAACACGCTTGGTGCTCTTGGACGAGGCGCCTACACCATAAAAGAAAACGAGAAATAAAAAGCCCCTGAAAGCCTGCGTGGTGCGTACGATGCTGTGATAAGAACCCACACGGTGCTTATTTTGACTCCTGCACTTGTGTTTTGACTGAACTTCACTTCATCCCATCCTCACCTCAAAAGACACTGCATCCATCTCTGAAAACACGCTTTACTCAACACACTTTACTGCACACTCTTTACTGCACACTCTTTACTGCACACGCTTTACTGCACACGCTTTACTGCACACGCTTTACTGCACACTCTTTACTGCACACGCTTTACTGCACACTCTTTACTGCACACGCTTTACTGCACACGCTTTACTGCACACTCTTTACTGCACACTCTTTACTGCACACGCTTTACTCAACACACTTTACTGCACACTCTTTACTGCACACGCTTTACTCAACACACTTTACTGCACACTCTTTACTGCACACGCTTTACTGCACACTCTTTACTGCACACGCTTTACTGCACACGCTTTACTCAACACACTTTACTGCACACTCTTTACTGCACACGCTTTACTGCACACTCTTTACTGCACACGCTTTACTCAACACACTTTACTGCACACTCTTTACTGCACACTCTTTACTGCACACGCTTCACTGCACACTCTTTACTGCACACACTTTACTCAACACTCTTTACTGCACACTCTTTACTGCACACTCTTTACTGCACACGCTTCACTGCACACTCTTTACTGCACACACTTTACTCAACACTCTTTACTGCACACTCTTTACTGCACACGCTTTACTGAACACTCTTTACTGCACAATCTTTACTTCACACGCTTTACTGAACACTCTTTCCTGCACACTCTTTACTACACAATCTTTACTGCACACACTTTACTGCACACGCTTTACTGCACACTCTTTACTGCACACGCTTTACTGAACACTCTTTCAGGTACACTAGTTTTCTTTTCACCATTTGCATCAACAGAAACCCTAACCCCCACCATTCATGTTCCTGAAAAGCCTGGACGCAAAAAGCTTTTCTTCAATCTTTGCCAGACGAAGGATTGGAGAAAGAAAATCTTTCCCTTTTAGAATGGAGCATAAATATGTTGGCAGCGCAGATCACTGTGATGGAAGATTAGTGTCGATGGGCAAACATTCTGTATGCATGCAAACTTCAGTTCAAGTGAACTGGATTCATGCAATGTTTCTTTAGGTGCTAATAGGAAACATTTGCACTGAAAGAAACATGAGGGGGTGAAATCATTTTACTTTTATCCAGTAGAGATTCCAGTTCGGATATAATCGATGCTATTGCAGCAGCTACGCTAACCTCGACCAGAGCCGCCATTGTTGTTGTTTTTTTAAGAAGGAACAGTCGCTCCTCTGTCTCGTCTCTCGCTCGGAGCTGCTAGTAGGACACCGATTGGTCCGGTCACTGGTTTGCAGGACAAAACGCATCACTTGAGGTGAAAAAGGCCCATTAGCCTCATATTCGCTTCAGCTGAGAGGATGGAGGATTGCAGCGACCCATAACTCTTTAGATGTACCATGTAAGAGTACTTGAGTTGAAACAATCCAAAACTACAAGGTTTTTCAGTAAATGTGGCCTAGATTTTAAGAAACACTCACACTTCCCATTTGGGTTTCCTTGTTTACAATAAATGCTTTAAACACTTCATGTATCTCCTTCAGTACAAACCTAAGACTTTAGTCAGTCTGCAAGTCATTTAAATAGATTCATGAGGAACCTGTTTGCCTCATTTCCACTTGATGTGTCTTGATGATACCTTTCGGAAGCGTCTCGTCTGAAAGCTCCCAAGTGGACATAAAGCAACGGATGTTGCTTCACGCCCCACACACACCTTTAAACTGTTAAGACAGTCAGTCATGTGTCGGGAACACACTCCACCAGCAGATTCCTCAGTAATGGAGTGACTTTTGGCAGCTCAAACCTTTTACTTCTAATTGCCTTCTGTCACCCTTGATTGGGCTAATTGTTTTCGTTGCTCCGTTCGCTTTTGTTTTGTCTTCCTACCGAGGAGGGAGGGATGAAAAAGAAAAACCAGATAATTTGCATGTCTGTGCTTCACGTGCGTGTCTGTGCACGTGTCCTTGCATAGACTTTTGTGTGTGCTCGCATGATCTAAAGAGGCTTTAATAGCAGACGTCCTCACAAATATACACTCGCATCTCAACACTGGCTGGTTTTCCACTGAATATGATAGTAGTGGAAATTAAAAAAAAGGCTCTGTGTGTGTGAGAGTGCAATTCATAGAGAGTGTTGGATTGTGTGTGAGTGTGTGTGTGTGTGTGTGTGCGTGAACACATCACCTAGCCTTCAAACGATACAGCCCCCCCCCCCCCGCAGCGCTGTGTGTATAGCTGCCG
The DNA here is from genome assembly GCF_949748355.1 of Melanostigma gelatinosum. Classification (NCBI taxonomy): domain Eukaryota; kingdom Metazoa; phylum Chordata; class Actinopteri; order Perciformes; family Zoarcidae; genus Melanostigma; species Melanostigma gelatinosum. The sequence continues at coordinate 3,632,492 of NC_136647.1, forward strand.
TCAGCCCTCTGCCTTCAACCCCTAGAGAGAGGTCCCTCTTTAAATGGCTTTTCACACACACACACACACACACACACACACACACACACACACACACACATGCACACACACACACACATGCACAGAGACAGAGCCCCTCTTTTTAAAAATGCCTTTTCATTTGACACCCTGATTTCCACCCATTTCCAATGAAGTGATTTCAATTTTTGTCAGTTTTCCATCTAGCGGCTTTGAAATGTGAAGTAATTGGGGCTTGAATCTGCTAATCGGGGAGCGAGCATGTTAAAAGGCCTGCTATGTGCTTACACACACATACGGTACACACACACACACACACACACACACACACACACACACACACACACACACTCTCTCTCTTGGAAATCTACAGCCCTGACTTTTTGAGTATCGACAAACCAACTGAAGAGGACAAGGTGGAGGAATTGTGTAAAGTGCAACCTCTCTGATTCAAAGAGTGGAAATCCTTTTTGGCCATCGATCCGTTTCGTGTGAAAGAAGCGGACGTTGACGGCAACAGCTGGGGCTTCATTGTCCGAACGCTACTTTCTATTGACCTCGGATCGAGTGCGCTATCCTCCTGTGAATGAGCTGACGAGAGGACGGAGAAGAAAATCAGATATAAGGACGAGCAGATGGAGAGAGAGAGAGAGGCATGTCGTCAGCTTGTTAAAGCGAGCGTGAAGGACAAGGAAAAGAGGGAAATGCCGTGAACGCGAGAACAAGCGAATGTAAAAAAGAAGTGGAATGGTGTTTGGAAAGAAAACAGGCAGCGGAGGAAGGAAGGAAGAAATGGCACTTTGGAGACGAGTGCTCTCCACTCTATTCTGCACGGCTGGTTGGCAAAGGTCAATGACTTTTTGGTGGAGAAGGCTTCTGGGGGCCAAAGCTGCTCTGAATAGACCGCTCAGAGAGAGTGAGTCACAGCCATGTTTTTCCAAGGAGCACAGGTGTTCCTGCTCTGGGTCCAGCGACAGACTTTCTAATTCAAGGGCTTGGCTTTTCAAATGGGAAAACACTGAAGAAGTTACCATTCAAGCCCCAGTTCGTTCATTATTATCGGTGAGTGGATGGTTTGGTGGAGATTGAAGCGAAGACCGAAGTTAATCCAGAGGTCTTGTGCTTGAATAAAAACGTGGTACAAGTACAATCTCCAGCTGGTAATTGTTGACATATGAAATATTAATGAAATAACTGTGCTATGATGCACCACGACTGCATCTCCACACACTGTTGATTGTTTATCAGACTTGTGTATTTCTCCCTGCAGGTGAGTATAGGCTGTCCAGAGAAGATGGAGCCCATCACCAAGGTGTCCCACATCCCCGCCAGCCGCTGGGCTCTGTACTGCAGCCTGTGTCGAGAACACACGGGAACCTGCATACAGGTGCGTCAGACAAACGCTGATGTTGTTATGAAGTCACCCAAAACCTGACCTGAACACGAATTAAACACATTTAGTTGCCACTTTAACAATAACCTTCAACTAAGTTAAGAGCGTGTGCTTGTTGGATTATTATTTTAACATTAATTCTTTTCTGTGGAAAAAGGAATGCAGCAATCACATATCATTTATTTCTGCTTTTCATGCATTTGTTTGGCATGCTGGTGTTTGTTTGGCATGTTTGTATTTTGCTCTGGCAGCAGCCGTCCACTATTGAGAGCCACACAGATGCGCTTTCTTCCTCTTCGGCCTTTTTTCTTCTTTTTCTTACTATTCCAACCTTCATGCCATTTACATGCACACTGCACATCATCTGCACAGCTGGAATGAAAGCAAGCTTCAAGATAAAAATGAATGAAAGTTGTGATTCTGAAATACCGCATTATCGACGTAAAATGGTCCACAGAACTACAGCAAAGCTCTTTGAGAATATTTTAACGACTGCAAACAACTTCACGACCTTTTGGTCCTCAGCAATACACCTGCCGTGACACAGTTCAAATACAAATGTGACGTATATAGCACTTATGAAATACAGAGTGGATTTAACTCGTGGATGTATTTTGCTGGCGAAACGTTTTTAGTCTTGCAGCGGGGAAACACACGCCCCCCCCCCCCACTGCTGCACAGAGCGCTGTTCGCTTGTTCAGTCTGACTTTATTAATATTGAACGTGTCACGAGTCCAACTTGCATCAGAAGCACTCCCTCGGGTGCAGCATTACACCCGCCAAGAGTGAAGTAGATCGGATAAGCGGTTCTCGATATACACACAGACTCCCTTGCTTTATAGTAAGCAGCATACACTCACACACACTCACACACACACACACACACACACTTGCATAAGAAGTCTCTCAGCAACACAGATCATCATAGTTCTTAGCGTCCCGCTGGGCGCGGGTGGATCCGTTTGAACCCGGCACCTCTTAAACATGCTGCTGAGTACGCAAACAAAACCCCCGCTGGCCCACTAACACGAACCCACTTTACAGCTGTTAGCTTGCGGACGGCTCAGCTTCAATAAAAGTGCCCTCGAGGTGGATTTCCTAGAAGCCCCGCGCTGGCTGTGCATACATGTGTGCCGGATGTATGCACAGCGTGTGTCCAGATGCGTGTTTGTTTCACGGTGTTTTGCCGTCGCAGTATTGATGCTTTAGATTAACAGCGAGTACTTGAGCCAGAATCCGTCCCCGTAGGGAGATAGTTTCCCTCTCGCCCGCTTCCATGGCTGGAGGCGGGCGACTGTACAAACAAGCTCACTGATCAGCTGCCACCTCGCACAGCAGGTAGAGATGCAGCGCTGCACGAGCAGCGGGAGTCCTGTGCAGGCTCTGGATGTCGGGGAAAGTATGAAATAGCAACGCAGTTTTCCATCTTGAAAGGTTTAGGCACGGGGGAGTCAAAGAGACGATGGAATACATGTCGTCTTTCATGCACACTTGGTCAAACAGTTCACACTGGATCAGAGGACTTCCCTTCTGGACCCTTTTTATAGTCCACGTTGCTCTGAGATACTTCAAATCTTTGTTGATATTTTGATAATTTGGCGATAACAAACATTCGTTAAGATGTGTCTCAGCTGATCGTTGCCACTCTGTTGTGAGCGTAGGCCTACACCATGTAGGACACCACATGAAAGGCTTAAATTCAGACAAGATCCGAGGGGAGAAAGAAAAAGTGTTCAAATGAAAATGGAGATAGTCCACGTAAGCCTCGACTCCCACTGGGCACGACGTGTTTGTAGATTTGAGGAAAATCAAAGGTTATGGAAAAAAACTGCCGGACAAATCATCAATATTCCTCCGGTGTCCGGCTCTCGCTCCGTCCACGTGATGGATATCAGCATTGATGTACTGCAGCTGCGCTGTCGAGTCTTAAAATGAATTATTTCATCAGGATTTCTTCACTCGACAGGGTTTGAAATACAAAAGATCGGCCCAGATTCTTACGGCAAATGTCTCACTCCAAGGCACAGTTTGAGTTCTTCAATTCTGCCAAACAGGATATTTGGAGCATATAAAAACAAAAATTGTTTAAATAAGCCAGCGTCCAGTGGCCACCTCTTAATTATCTAGACTTGTTAAGCAGGTGTGTGTGTGTGTGTGTGTGTGTGTGTGTGTGTGTGTGTGTGTGTGTGTGTGTGTGTGTGTGGGGAGTCATGGCCGGAGACTAATTAAAACAGGTTGGACTGAGGCTCACTGTGTGCTTAACATCAAAGATGATCGAGGGGGTTTTGTCCCGTCCCATATTTATCATTCCTTTAAGAATTACACTTATTTATCAAGCGACTTACTGCAAAGTTTTTTTTATTTGATTGTAATTTTTTTAAAGAAATTAACAAGCGAAAGAAAACCAAACCGAAAGTCTGCTGATGGCTTCCACTGTCACCTCACAGCAAGCGGGCCGGGCTCAGTCCCAGGGCCAGACAGCCCTTCTGTTATTCACACCGGCTTCTGGCTTCACATGTGTTCTTAAGCATGTTGAGAAATGATGTAAGTTGTGGTTCAGGCATGATGTCTCTCTGTTTATCCTCCCAACACATAAATAAGCTTCAATACTGAGTCAAAAATAAGAGGAAGTGCCGAGCAGGCGGCATAGAAACGAATCTAAACAGAAGCTTTTATCTGTCGCGGTTGCTTACTAAATAAAAGCTAAAAGCAGATCGACCTCTCGGTGGCCTCACACTGACTTCACGCCCCTCTGAAGGCTGAACGGTTGTGATGATGAACTGGTTTACCGCACACACTGGTGGCCTACTTTAGTTCAAAACCAGTGTGTTGTTGTCTGGGCTGTGATGGAGAAAAATGTAGCACAGACTAGAGCGAGTTCAAGGGAACTGCTCGTTGGAAAATGTTCGATATTAAAAAGGACTATTTCATTCGTATCAAGTAGTTCCTATTTGGCTTTTTGCAAAAGCATTGAAAAAAAGGTTGTTTGTGAAGACATTAGACAGAAGTTGTTTTCCAGGCAGGTTTTTCGTCACCGCGCTCATAAACAACACAGTGAAGAGAGTCACCATCCTACGGAATGCTGAACTCCTCTGAAAAGCACGAGCACACACACACACACACACACACACACGATATGCGGTGACAGCAACACACAGCCACGAGGGCTCACACACACACAAAATCACACCATGCCTGGAGGGACTCAGTGGGAGGCCGCCTCTTAGTATGACCTGTAATGGATAGCGAAACACACGCGCGCACACACACACACACGCACACACACGCACACACACACACGCACACACACTCCCCAAGTTGCCAGAATGTCTGCCGAAATGGGGGAACCGTGCTTGTTGTGACTCGGCTCGTCTTTCTGCTTTGCTGCACTCACATTGGAACCCTGATCACACACGAAATGGACCGAAAATGACACTTTAAAACAAATAGCTGTGACAGAAATTGAAGAAAAAAGTGTGTGTGTGTGTTTGTGTGTGTGTGTATGTGTGTGTGTGTTTCCATCTATTTTTGCTTGAGAGAAAGAGAGTAATAGTGAAGTCGCTTCAAGATAGCAACACGCATCACGCATTTCAATCTGATGTCTTTTTAATGATCCCACAGACAATCAAAGTGGATTTTCACCTTCCTTCTTACTATTTTCTCGACTCCAAAAATGTCTGTGCTACATCCTTGTCCGTCCTGTACTCCTTTCCTCCCTCCATGTTTGCTCTCTTAAGCTTTGTCTCTACCCGCCGCAATTACGTCATTTTCTGCGCCGGCTTCACTACTGTGTATGTACTACTACGAGTATGACCGACTCTTTATTCTGTCTCTGCCCTGAACTGAGTTCCCTCTCTTTCTTCCTCGCCCAGTGCTGCATGCCCTCCTGTATCGTGGCCTTCCATGTGACGTGCGCCTTCGACCACGGCCTGGAGATGAGGACCATCCTGGCAGAGAACGACGAGGTGCGCTTCAAGTCCTTCTGCCTGGAGCACAGCTGCAGCGCCGGCAACGGCAGTGCGGCAGCCGGCAACTTCTCCAGTTTGACCGGTGTGAGCAACGGTAACCACACCATCACTTCCACCACCAACGCAGCCACGCCCAGACTGGACTGGGGGGCCGCCACCGGCACCGGTACCGGTCTCGGCCCTGAGCTTTGGCCGGACCGTCAGCACCAACCAAACATCAGCAGCAACGCGGAGCACAGGTCGGTGTTGTACCCGATTCCGGTGTCGGCATCGGAGCGGGCTGAGCGGGAACAGCTGGAAAGAGAGAAAGTGAGCCAGAGGAAACAGAAGCTCCAGGAGCTGGAGGACGAGTTTTACCAACTGGTGGACCCCAGGGAGGTGGCCGAAAACCTGGCGCTGCCCGTCACCCAGGTCGGTTAAGCCATAGAACTTAAGCACTCTGATCACGCAACAATAAATCCATGAAGCAGCGTTCCGTCCATTATGTCTTAAAATCGTATGAATATAAAATAATAATGAATAAATAAACTTGATACGGACTCTCCATTTGCTCACACGACATTGTTCTCATCTTTGCCCAGTATTTCAAACACACAGATCATCCATTACGTCTCATATTATTCGCGGAGATGAAGAGTTTGTAATTAAATGTAATCAGATGTGGTGTTGATGAGCTGCATTTAGAGTGCCGGCTCTATTGTGCCGTATAAATTGCTGCCTATTCACAGGTGAACCGTCTGATGAATCGCGGGCTTTTGTTCAGAACGCGCTGATTAACTGGCCTTCGCTTAGTTTCTAAACATGGTGGTGGCTGCAGGCAAGAGCTTCGTTTCACTATAAAGGAAGCAAGCAGCCTTTTAAACGTGGGGATGAAAAGTCTGTATCATGCTTTAATGGAATAATTGATTTAGAGCAGTTTAAATACAACTTCTATCATTTTAAAATATTCAGGTTTTATAGAAGTATGTTGAATTTGAACATAGTTCTGTAAATGTATTTTCTTTGCCATTCATTTAAAGCAATTGCTGTTCCGATCCGCCGACTTTCGCGAGAACATCGTTAAATCATAAAACGGGATTCTTTTTGTTTCTTCTTCAAGGTGGACTTCTTGTATCAGTTCTGGAAGATGAAGAGGAAGGCCAACTTCAATCAGCCTCTGGTGACCTTAAAGAGGGACGAGGTGGACAACCTGGCCCAGCAGGAGCAGGACGTCCTCTACAGACGCCTCAAGCTCTTCACACACCTCCGACAAGACCTGGAGAGGGTGAGTCGTAGAAGTGTGTGTGTGTGTGTGTGTGTGTGTGTGTGTGTGTGTGTGTGTGTGTGTGTGTGTGTGTGTGTGTGTTTGGTATAAGGCCTGTGTTTGCACACGCTCAGTGCTTGCTGATATTTAAGGGGTCATTTTAATTTTTCTTCCAAAATGTTTAATTAAAACGATCATTGACGGTGTCATTTAAAGTTGATTTTTGCTTTCATGAATATTGATGTGAAATGAATGAGCCGCCTGAAGGATGGAGGCATGATGGAATGGCTGAATGATATATTGAGTGAATGAATGACAGCCCAGTGTTGAACATTTCAAGTGAAGAATCCACCAAACGCGCAGAATTCATTTGGTTCTTCTTTGTGGTTTTGTTCACTGTGACAGTTTATTCATTTTATTCAAAAGTCAGGCGGCACGGAGGACTTTTTTCAGAGCTCTTTTCTTGCTGAAATAATCAGGTGTGTTTTGGTTCGTGTGCTTCTGGCTTTGCGACGGACGGATTTGAAATTCAGTCTCAGGTGACACAAAGCACAGAAATAGCGAATGCATGTCTCTTGGGATTTAAAAAGTTTCAAGGAGAATAGTGTAGGAGGAGGTGGTACCAACTCTACATATATATATGTAAACTTTTCAAAGACTCTTTAAGTATTTGGAGTCTCCTCAGGCCTGAAGACGTATGTCTCGGACAGCTGTTCAGCTGTTGGGGAGTTCAGGCGGATCAGGTGATGATGGATTGCTGCCAGACTGTAAAGGTAAACCAAAATCTGAGGTCCTTGTCGGCGAGGTCCTCAACTCAAAGCTGCAGAATCAGTATACATGCACCTGTGTGAAGGTAGGATCCAGGAAGTGTTCGTGGGTTCTGTTCAAAGTCTCCCTTCTGGAGGGGCTGCTCGGACCTGCGGTGGCAACCGAAGAACCAGCTGGTGAAGGAAGTTGTTGAGCTGAAGAAGGAGGCTTTTCGGGTTTGATTGTTTCAGAAAACTCTGGAAATAGCCGACTGCTACTGGGAAACCAAAAGGCCAGCAGCTTCTGTGGAAGACATTGACCTCTGTGGACAAGGCGGAGTTTGGTAGTTGCACATTTCTCTGCCAAAGGGGGATGCGATTAACTCAAGATGTTTGGATGTTATTGGGCTGTCTTGGTGGACAGCATTCTTGCTGTGTTTCAGTCTTTATGCCAGCTATTGTAACTGATTACATTCTTTTATTATTTTAGGTGTAGGGTTACTTTCCCTTCCTATTAACAGTGGAAACTATGAGATTGTTTCACTTTATTTCTGGCATTGAAATTGTTTACGCAACATTTATGAACGATTCCAGGAAATAAAAGTCAAAGAAAGAAGCTTGCACGCAACGTGCGGTCTGCTTTCTGCAGCTGCGATCAGGAACAGATTATCATCGTAACCTCCAGTATCAGGTATTTATAAATGCTTACTGCAGTTCTGAGGTCAGTATTCCTCTACTGCCTTCAGTAACATGGCTCACACTTGGCAGCTGAATGCCAACCACTATGTAAATTTCCTTGCTCGGTTTCTCGGATTGGTTGCGCCCGTTCCCATAACCTCACTCCAGGGCTCATGTTCGCAGTGCTCTGAATGGCATTCACTGCAGCGGTGCTCCCAAAACCTCCTTCTGACCCTGCAATCCACCCGGCAGAATCTGAACGACAGCGGGCTGCCCCGCAGCCAAACATCTACTCCACCCCCGAGTTTAGGGGGGATACGGTTAAAGAATCTGTGTTGAAAATGATGGCTCGCCTTGGTTTGGCTTTAGCTTCATTGGGCTCACAGTAAGACAGCCTTCAGGCAATTAACTATCAGATTTTAATTGATCATTGGCGTTTACATTTAGTCTCGGCTGGTAATACCATTTTAGTGGACCAAAAGAGTTGTGATTAGACATCCCACAGGGTCCATTTGGCTTTTTCTAAGATAACAATTTCTCACCTCTTAACTTGAAAAGATGAAGCGCAAAATCATTTCCCCGAAAGCAGAACACAAGTGGGATTAAAAGTGGCTGATCCGATTTCATAATCTAGATCGAAGGTTCACCGTGCCATCGATGTGTTTGCCTCTTGTAAAATAATGGGAAGACTCGGTTATGAGTGAGTGCGTTCGATGCATCGTTTTCTTCTGCGATGGGGGAACATTACTCTACGGAGGCGTCTGTTTCCTGCAGACTTGCGTAACCGAAGCCGTACCACAGTGGTCTCCGGTGGTCAGGGTTCATTGATTGTTTGAAGGCCAGGATAACTTCCTGACCAGTCAGGGTATCTGTAGACTCCATCACAATTCTCCCTCCAGACCACTTCTCCTTATTGACGTGTGTGTTGTAGAAGTGGACCATACCACTTCAGGTCTCGAAGGTAAACTCAACCCATCAATAACAGCTAAAACAACTGAAGCGAGTCAGTGGAAAATATCATCTTCTTCAGCATTGATCTGCCAAAAATGTTAAACGTTGTGTAATAGTGATGCTCGTTACCCGGAGAGGTTGGAAGGAGATTTACGTTTCTAAAACATTGACATTGCTCCGTAAAATGCTGTGGAGCTAACATAAGCAGAGTACGTTAGCACACCGTGAACTAGCGTTAGCGCTTCTATGCTACTGACTGTATGCACTCAGAGCTCAGTGTGTCCCACAATTCATCTGCTGCACCAGACCAGATGTTTTAGGACAGATGAGAACAGACAAAGAAGTTGAAATTGATTTGGCCTCTGCAGATGTCGACTAAATATCCACGATCAGATGTTCTTTTTTTCAATTCGTTTTGATGCATACCGTATGTTCCTCCCATAATTATTTTATCAGACGGAAACCAGTTAAATGTAATACGATGCAATTTAGTATCATGTCTCTTTCTCTTCCGTCTCTGAAGTTGCAGTGCATTGAGCGCTCTCGGCCATCACACGCAGGATATCTCAAACACCGCCAGGACTTTGTCTGAAGGAATCTTTCGTCTCACAATTGTGTTGAGGCTTCGTCAAAGTAGTTCTTAGTCTGTTAGCGCTGCTACGATTGCAGATCAAGACACGGGGACGTTTGTTGCTGGGAGACCGTGACATCCTGCCCGCCACGTTTACCGGCGGTTTGAACAAGTTGTTGAAACTCGGAGCCGCTTGCGGGAATCGAGCGGCGTTCCTCTTCAACATCGCTCGGCGGTCTGACGGAGGGAGAGGGGGATTGATTGTGTGTGCCGCTGGCAGGTCTCCCATGAGGACGATTGATCATCAATCGAGTGTTGACAGCTCGCCGCTACTCATGCTGTCGATGCACAAGCTCTCTTTTTCTTCTTCTGTCTGTCCTTCCACCTGCTTTTCTCCTCCTGATATCTGCTTCTGTTTCTCACAAACAGAGGGCTTTCTCGTTCATATCTGACCTATGGTTTTAACTCGTGTTACTATATTTTGGCTCCATTCAGTGTTTTCAGTGGGCTTTTTTTTCTTCTTCTCTCGGTTCAGGTGTGACGTCTCGTCCGTGGAGATGGACGTGTGTTGTGTGCGTGGCATTGTGTTTGTGTGTCAAGGCGAGTGTGTGTAACCGTGCGCGAGGGAGTATTCCAATCATCTCTGATTTGCCGGCAAATTGAAAAATCCCCTCCATCCTTCCATCCTTCCATCCCGTCATCCCTAGACCCCCAACCCAATCAGACCCCACGACGAACCCTCCAGCTTGCTGCTTTTGTAAATATACGTGTGTGTGTGTGTGTGTGTGTGTGCATGTTGGTGGTGAAGGAAGAATCCGGGGGCTAATGTTGGGGTGGATTATCCCCCCCCTCTTCCTCTTTGAAGTGCTGCCAATGGAACGAATTGCACCGCGCTGTCACTAATGCACTGGTGAGCTTTCTCCATTTCTGCACTCCTCTCCTGAGTGTCGCCCAAAACTCCCCACAGCACCTCCTCCCCTTCCAGCCGCATCACTCATCCAATCGGCGCGCGACATGCCGAAGCAATGTGCCGCGCGGTGATTGGGCGGTGTAAGTCGTCTGCTAGATGTCGCTTCTTTTGTCTTTTGGCTGACGTGGTGTTTTTGGATCCGGCTAAAGGTGTGTGTGTGTGTGTGTGTTAGAGGGTTGCGTGTGTTGAAAAGGTTGTCGGTGCAGATCCCTGCACCTGCTGAGGATGTGTACAGCAGGAGTGCCTTGAAACAAACCTCTGTTGCCCCACATGTCATGAACCATCGTTCACACTGGGGCGGATTAACACTTTGCTGGTAAAGGAAATATTAAATCATCCATTTAAATAAGTAATGGAGTGTAGAGCCAGAAGATATATTGTAAAAATTCAAAAGTCATGTTTGAGTAGAAATGAATGATTTTGTATGTTAGCTCTCAATTGAGCTGACTCTGAAAAAAAATTGTTCGCTATTAGCTTCAAGCAATTTATTTGAATAGCTGATGTGTTCATTTGGGCAGAGCCGGGTTAGCCGTTTCCCCCTGTGGACCGTCTTTATGCTAAGCTAAGCTAATTGCCTCCTGGCTTTAGCTTCACACTTTACAGACACGAGAGTGGCAGCAATATCAGATATTTCACCCAGCTCCACTGAGTTCCCAGGCTTTTGCTTTTACATTGCGGCTTTCTAGCCTTCCGACCACTCAAAGCGCTTTACACTACGTGCACACATTCATTTTAAAAATGTGGGGTTCAGCGTCTTGCCCAAGGACACTTTGACATGCGGACTGGAGGAGCCAGGGATCACCACCCATCCTCCTTTACAACTCTTGAGCCACGGCCGCGGTTTCCTACAAGAACGCTTCAAAAGAAGTTCATCCCCGACTTAACGACGCCGTTAAAAGTGTAGAAACATTCACTGGCTGGGTTTTGGAAAGTAGTTGAGATGAGGTTAAGTCCTGAAGCAAAGGGTCAGAGTTTTAACTGGAGAAGTCTGCAGAAATTGAGGCGAGCTGGGTGGGGAGTGCAGGGTGGAGGCTCAGGCTCTGGAGGCACAGGGATAAAAAAAGAAGCAGTCTGGACTTCACAGTTAAAGGAAAGGGCTGAAGACTGGAGGAGAGGTGGATGAATCAGGGGGGAAATGCCAGGGCTCGGCCCGGGCCAGGAGACTGGGGAGAGCTGTGGCTGACGGAGGCGAAGCAGGTTTGAAAGAATCCCTTTTCCTCACTCATTTCCTCTGGCGCGTTTTTTACGTCTACAACTACTCGAGTCGAACAATTGCAGTGAGTCTTTTCCCCTCCCGCCAGTGCGCCGGCGCTCCGGCCAGGGCTGGCAAAGCGTCTGATGGCGCAGTGCCCGCTCTGCGCCCTGCCCGCCGCTCTCTCACGGTGAAGACTTGGCAGCACACTCGGGCCCAGCGGGTCAGCAGTCCCACGCCCAGGAGGCCCTCGGAGCGGAGCAGACCAGTACGCTTATCAAACACTGCACTTAATTCCTCAAGGGGAGAGAAAGGGGAAGTTTTGATCGTGAGCAGCTAACATATGTTTTATGTATCTTCTTTCGCTGCTGAGCAGTCGCAAGCGTAGCAGAAGCAGTTTTCATGGAAAAGAGACCCGAGAAAGAGAAAGTAGGGATTCGGGGAGAACGTTTTTTTTGGCAGCCAGAGCCAAACGCGGACAGAGGGCAGCGCTGGCAGCCGCTCCAGCCTTCTCCTGTAGGTTTGGAAGCAGCAGGGCGGTTGTGTACCGATACCTGACATTTAGACTCAGGGAAAGTAAAAGAGAAGCTCTGTCCACCTCTGAAGAAGCTAAAGACAAAAAATCATCTCAGATTGCTAACCTCTATGGATTTACTACAATATCTTCTGCTTGTGTTGACTCAAATCCACGATTCATGAATGCCAAGATCCACAAAACCCACCAAAGAAATCTTCCAACTTCTCCAATTTTATTATTTTTTTAACAGAAGGAACCACAAAAAGGCCTTGGACTCTTCTCCCGACTTTTATTTCTTTACTTAAGTAATCTCTCCATACAATCGTCCAAAGACTACGTTATTTACTTATTTATTTATTCGACATTCATAAATCGTTTGTTGCTCGTAACATGTAGAAATCCGTCTTTACAACGACAAACGGAGCTATCTCTTTTTAATGCCATGTTTCTGCATTAAATCTTGTCATACAAAGATTTAAATACTTTAAATATTGTTGACTATTTTAGTTCGACAAAAGTTTAAAATGCAAAGTTTCAGCACATTTGTCAGTCTGCAGACTTTTAACCAAAAGTATAAAGTTAAATTCTAGTTTCTGCTGGTATAATGAGATCATGCATCTTAATCTCATCTCTTAACATAATCTCAGAGTCGCTTCTCTATATTTTATACATCAGTTTTTTCTCAATTTACAAGCAATAGTTCAAACTTTGAATGAATTTAAAGCTTTAAAGTTCAGTTAACTGTAACAGCCATTTCCATTTGTGCTTCATTGAAGTCTTTACGAGCATGCGGGAGGCTACAACTCCTCGGGTCTCCTTTAACAGGGTTACCGTGTATCCTTAAAATGTCCTAAAAAAGTGGTATTTTTTAATTCTCATCAATGATGTTGTGGTCGGTCCTCTGTTCTGCTCGTGAAGCTCAGAGACTTGCCGTACAGTTTGCTGCAGGCGTCCAGGGACGCATATACAGTACATCTGAAGTTGGGAATACTGACTCGGAAATATCGACTTCCGACTTGCAATGGATTGCAGCATTAGACCCCCGACGCCTGCCAAATGTCTGCACCCTTCAAACTCCACACCCTCGGTGTGTTGCACTGGCTTCCTGTTGCAGGTTCGTAGTGTCCAGGACATGACAAAAGAGCCACAGAAGGGGGAGGTTGTTCTCACTGAGGGCCAGACGGGCCGAGTCATGCAGCAGACAGACCCACCCTGTTGGATCAACGTCAACCTGGCTCCCCACACACAGCTCTGCTCCAAACCTAATACTGGCTCGCGACACACAATCCTTTCTTCTCCGTCGTCTTCGTCGGTCCGTTTCCAAGATGCTTCGGGGTGTCGAGCGAGAGCCAAGACAAGGGCCGTTTTCTCTCCAGCGGCAACCATTGCTGTTGTATCTCAACATCCGACTGTCACTTTTCAGCCAAACCGGGGTTTTTTTTATTTTGTAGATTCAGGGGAAGGACCTGGTTGGCTTGCTCCCAAAAGTGACCGGTGGAGTGGCAGACTCCGGAGGGGGAGCAGTCTGGCCCTCGCTCTACTCTTTACGAGCCCTCTGCTGCAGCATTTTGGCCGGTGTTCCTTCTCGCTGATGAGACTTCCCAGACATCAAAAAAACGTTTTGATCGATGGCAGTTGGACGTATAGTTGTCGAGGCCCTCAGTGACTGTACTACGTAATCAAGGATGATTTATTAGCTTGTTTCACATTTTAAATCAAACTAATTGGGGTTAAAAAAAATCATCAGGATTGCTTTTTGTCATTCATTTACAGGCTTTGCTTTCTCACTAACATCTCATGAGGTGAAAGCCTCCCCAACCACCAACCAGGAGATACTGTTGACACCTGTTACCTTGTTTCGTTTTTTGTAAGGTCGTCTTCATGGGGAAGAGTGCAATTTATAAAAAAATGTATGTATTTCTTGGGATTGGCTACATAGCTCCGGACAACATATCTCTTTACAGTCTTTACAATGCTTTTTCCTAATTGAATGAACCCCTCTACACTTCTTGCAAAGCAAGAAATGTGTTTTAAAGCTACAGGAGGCCCCTAAACTTAAAGACACATTTACATACTACATAATAGTATAGTGCAGCTGCTATGCACAGTAGATTTAGAAGAAATACCAATTTGGCACAGGTTCTCGATAATGATGTCCTTAATTTGTTGCAAGGCGATTGGTGGGCAACAGAACAAAAAAAGATGAAACACATGCCAGAAAGAATTAAACAAGAACAGCAGTTTTAAAAATGTAAAAATAAATGATTATTTGAGCTGCAAATGGACCAAATTAATGAAGAAGAGACGCTTAAAATGAAGTAGGAAAAAGGGAAAGCATCAATTACTGCAGAGAATCTTACATATACAAGCAGGAGTTAAAGTATGGAGTTTCAAACATTTAAACATGAAGTATAATCTTCAGATCAATTCTAAAAATCTACTATAAATGCTCCTTGGCTTCCTCCTCTGATCTCCGCGGGTGTGTGGCTGCATCACTCTGTATGAGCTGAAGGCTTCACACCTTCAGGTAGCCTGAAGCTCCGCTCACTCTGCTACACACCGCCTGTTGAGATCCGCTGCTGCTTAAAAATGCTGCATGCTAAGCTCGACTGTGCAACACGTCCCCGAGACTCCACGGCTCACAGCAGAGACGCTCCTTTGGCTGTAGCCGAAACATGACATAATGTTTGCTTGGAGACATGTACTTTTTGCTGGAATATGCATTATGCCACAGTACATGACTCAGAAGGAGCAACGTTCTCCAAAATGTCTCCAACTCTTGGGGGAAACAAAGCATCCGCTCCCGTCTCCTTCGCCACGTTTGTTTTTGGAAACAGATTGATATTTCTTTCGGGACATTTCCCGCCAGGCTCACGCAGCTTCTTCATCCCAGCGAAGTGTCCCGGTAGTCCGGCCTCAGCTGTGCACTAATGGCTGCCGTTTAGACTGCTCGATAGTGGCAATGATGACTCCACTCACCTCCTATCACTCGGCCTCTTACCCCTTTATATGTTCTCTTACCTCTTCTGACTCTTTCCTCCCTTTTTCCACAGATCCACGAATACACAACTTCCTCCTTTGATTCTCTCCCCTTTTCCTTTTTATCTTTTTCTTCTATTTAACACCCTCTCTCTTTTCACCTGAATCTTTATTTTCATTGCATCCTCCTCTCTCGCTCACTTTTCCTCCTCCTTCGTCTCTATCTATTTCTCTCTCCATCTCCTCCCCTCTCCCTCTTTCTCTCCCTCGATATCCTCATCCTCCCGCTGCCCCTCTGATGTGAGCTCTGTTGGATGAAATAAATATGAGGCGGACGGCAGATAAATATTTATAGCTGCTTCGGCTGTATAATTTTGCGCGTCAGTGTGTGCGTGTGTGTGTGTGTGTGTGTGTGTGTGTGTGTGTGTGTGTGTGTGTGTGTGTGTGTGTGTGTGTGTGTGTGTGTGTGTGTGTGTGAGATATATGTATTCAGACCCTTGGCCAGTGCAGGTGCCAAGGCTGCTGCGGGGATAAATAATTCACTGGAAGTTCAACCTTAAATTCACATCACTTTGACGGGACAATAGGAGCAGCATGGCGACACACACACACACACACACACACACACACACACACACACACACACACGCCACCTGGCGCTGTGCGCATGTGCCCTCACACATTTAGAAATGAAAGCGCACATCCTTGTGCATACACGTGTTCGACACATACACTAATCACGCATGAAAACACTCTTGTGCAAACATCTGTATGCATTTAATGCACAACCGTAAAACTTAAATACTCTTATAAACATGCACATAAGCCTAGTAATACACACCTCAAAAGCTACACTGTATGAGATATACCTACTGTATGTTCCTGCTGCACTGTGTGTGTGTGTGTGTGTGTGTATTTAAGGTTTCCATTGGATTCTATTTCTGTCCGTGTGAATGCATGAACGTGTGTGTAGTTTTGAGTTTTTTTTACCCGTGTCAACCATCTCACACGAGGCTCACTAGCCGCGCTGCTCACAGATAGGCCCCCCCCCCCCCCTGAGTTGACCCGGGCCTTTAATATTTTACAGTAGGGTCTCTCAGGCGGTACCGGCCGACACACTGCCGCAACTCAACCGTAAAATCTCACTTCACAGGACTCGACGGCAAGCGACGCCCTCTGAGGTCCAATTGAAAAGCCTCCTCTGAGAGCCCGTCGATGCAGTCGACTCACAGAGCGCTTCACGTAGAAGATGCACGTCAGATTCTAAGGTCTAAGCATGAGGAAAAATGAGTTGTTTTTGCGCTTCGGGATCTAGTCCATCTCAAGCTGTCAGACTTCTCAGTGCGGACAGGCTCACGCTCGACACAACAGCGCTTCTTAATGCACGAATGCAACTACATTCAGAATTATTACGAGGGAGCGTTCTGAAGCATACAACTCTTCATCTTCAAATCCAAATGTGCCGCTTACGACACAGACAGCAGAGAAACAGAGAAGGAGGTTCTGCAGGAGGTCAGGTTTAGTTTTCATTGTATTCACTCAGTCAGAGCAAGCAAGATTTCTGTCTCAGAAACCGAGCTGCCAGACGTGTTGATGTATCTGTGTTTTACTGCTGTTTTACACTTGGCGTGTGTTTAGTGTTACAGTGTGTATTTTTGTTCACAGCGCACGAAGTGGTGAGAGCATGATTTCCAGTCGGTGTCATGAAGGCAAGGAACAGAATGTATTCGAGTTGGACATAGAATCTGTTTTCCATTTGGCTGTTTATATCGTTTTTCATTGAAAGTAAAACTTCTGAGATAACGTTAGATCTCATAACCAAAGACAGGCTGTCATTTTTTCTGCACATCAAAACCAATCGACAAACTTTCTCTCAATAACAGGCACACATTTATTGTTTGCCATAATGGTTTAAATACGAACGAGCTAAATTACATTGCAGACATACTTCGGCGATGGTATCACGGCTGCCTCGGGCACATTTTAGTGGTTTTGTGAGCAGTTTTATGACCTGCAGTGTAAACAGGCTCTTGACCGGGCATTTATTGGAGACGGGTGTTTATTTCCTGGAATACGAGGTTCGTCCAGGCTGCCAAAGGACGCATTTATGAGATGGTTTCTGGAATTCATGTTAAAAACATTTTTTTCTCAGGGTGTGATTGTAGTTTGCTGAGGACGACTGTTAAGAATCAAGCACTGGAAACAAAGCGCTGTCGCCTTCTTTGACACAGACTCAGTTTTCGATCGTTCTCTGATCAGCAGTTTGTGTTTCTGTTTGCCCTCAGGGTAAGAAATGATCAATCATATCATGACTGGGATCAGGTTTCAATACAACTTGTGTCACATACTCATGTTTGCTCATCACTTCAGTAGATCAGATACTTTAACCTTGTTGCCGTGTTCACGGTAGGAAAGATATATTACCAGCTGTTTACAGGTCAGTCATCTTTCTGTTAAAAACAGTTTTTCGGATCATCAACCAAGCAAGTAACACAACAGACGTCACCCGCTCCCCACGATCGGATCTCTATACCCGGGCAGTTAGACACGGAACGGCCTTCATCACTCAGAGCACTCGACAGCCCTCTCAATAATTCATTGACAGTGTCACCGCATCCCAACAATGAAGCTTTACAACATGCTCAAATTCACAGAGAGCAACTTCAGCTCGGTTAATGGTGCGAAGAGGTTTTTAATCTGGTTTTAGGAGGGCGGTCTGATGCTGAATTATGTCGTTAATGTATTATGATCACCTGCTTAACTTGCTTTGACGCTCTGAGCAGACCAGCTGCCAGCGTACGGTATCCACCCTGCTCTCTTCCAGCGGGGAGGCGTGTCCTCAGTCTGTAAAGCCTGAGTACAATACATTGAAACTAATCGGGAGGTTTTGAAAGATTACAGTCAGCCGGGCCCACCCTGTCGGGGCCGAAAAATCCATCACTTCCCTCACCGAGTTTCGCGGCAAAGCTCGCAGCACAATTTGACCAACTTTTCCCCGCACGCTATAATTTTGTCCCAGCCAGCCTCTCACACCATTACGGAATGAAGCCTCCCCGCTGAGCACCCTGTAGCATCTGCAAACACATTCCTCAGACCTCCACTTACCCCTGGCTGGCCGGCCAATAAAACAAAGCCAACTAAGCTTTGCTCCACGCTGTGTGAAGCCCTTCTCCTGCTGCTGAGTGTGATTTGAGTCTGAGCTACTTCCTCCCTGACTTCCCCTCCTCTGAGAAGAGGTGAACGGAGATCAACCTCTTTTCCTCCGCTGCCCAAACCGTGTGAAACTCCTCTGGAGGTAGCTCCGCCACATCTGTTCATTAGGGCTGTGTTTCCCATTGTCGATACCTCACCGTCCTCCACGCTGCATTCCTGTACCGTGCGAGAGACGTTTGACGTTTGACTGACGCTGCATTTGAATACGTAGGAGCTTCTTCTAGGTTCTGCGTGCATTTACGAGAGATTAAAAGTGAGGACATATTCAAAGTGTTACAATCTTATTTGAGTTGACTTTCCCTGTACAGCTATGTAAAAGGGAAACTGGGCCACTTCAAATGATATCTGATCGGAGGAACATTTTGAGCAGAAATGCGTTTCCCTGTCTGTCCTTTCTTGCGCCGCGGCGTTCGGAGTTTTACATCTTTCACTGCAAAACGAATTGATGTGCGCCGTCGGAGAGGGTGAAGAGTCTCACGGTCCAATGCGTGAGAGTTCTAATCCCTGTGCATGTTTTCTGTAAAACGTTTTTTTGTACCGGTGCAGAATTACGCGCACTGCTAAAAAATTGTTCCTGCACTACCGAGCATTGTCAAAGGGTATTCTGAGCCCGACGAAAGAAACCAGAACATGTGTGAAAACAGGACCAGGCGTGAAAAATGAAGTCACTTTGCATGATCAGGTTTGTATTTGTGCTTTTTTTATATATATTGCTTGAACAATTATGTTACATGAAACAGTTCATTGTTCAGTGATTATAAGGTTCAATATAATCCACTGAAACACTGTGTGAATTCATGCTCGCTGTATTTCAGGAACGTTTGATGATTATTGTAATAATATAGTTTACCGGCATGTTCTTGGAATAAAATTCTCCAAATTGTGTGGTCAGTAAACATATTTCCTACTTTGTGCCATAAAGCAGTTCAGCAGATATACCAACCCCAATATGAAATGTAGCGATGCTGTCATTTGTTTATGATAGTTCGTTAAAAAAAAAAGGTAAATAGTAATGTAGTGCTGCTGGCCTCCAGTAGAAGACTGTATTTATGTTGCACAGCACCAGTTATTCCTGAAGAACTGTGGCAAGACGGACTGGAAGTATCCAAAAAGCTGCGACCAAGAGACCTGCGTCTCTTCTTTAATCCTGTCGGGGCTTATGCACGCTGCGTGCAAGGCGGGCGATCCACGCTGTCTGGATACATTGTCAAGTGAGATATTTAATCCCTCCCCAAATCCTGTTTAGTTTGCTGACATGAAACAGTTTGTCCAACAAAACCTCAATCCAGTGGAGCCGAGGGCTTTGAAGTAATAAGGTTTTCATAACCGGGATTTGATCTTTACATATTTGCTATTAGACATAGTGTGGGGTGTACACACTTCTCCTCTCATTTTAATTAAACTCTTTGTGTGTGTGTGTGTGTGTGTGTGTGTGTGTGTGTGTGTGTGTGTGTGTTTGGCCTGTTTGGCCTGTTTGTTGCTCTATTTTCCACCCCTCATTTCTCTCCATTCCTCCCCCTTTTTTATCTCTACATGAACTGTGCATGAGGAACACAAAGAAGGGAGAGGAGGGAGGGAGGGAGGGAGGTAAAAGACAGGAGATGGGTGAGAAAGAGAGGCTGGAACAAGGAGGGTAGGCAGCTGGATGAAGGAGTGCAAGCAAAGGAGATAGGAGTAGATGATAGTGCGCGTGGAAAAATGAAAAGAGCAGCATGTGAATAAAGTGAAAGGAAAGGAGGAACAGGAGCAGTGTTGGTGTCACAAGGTTTATTCAGAGTTTATCGCTTTGGCAGAACTCCAGACTCCCTCCTCGTACTCCTCCAGCAGACATGTCAGTGTGTGTGTGTGTGTGTGTGTGTACGACGTGTTTGTACTCCTGGATACACACATGTAATCTTATACGAGGATCCACACTGTGAACGTTTCCACGCGTACGTGGATAAAGAAAGTGATGCGAAAAACACACAACCAAAAAAATCACATTTTGAGCTCCGATTGGAGAATGACATTGCCATGAATCCCAGGTGGGCGTGGCTACGCTGTCTGACTTGACGAGCAGGAGCTAATAAATCATGTAGTTTGTGTGCGTCTGGAAGTGATAGACTCCGGCGTGTGTGCTCGATTGTGGTGTATGTGTTATGTGTGTGTTGCACATCAGTCTGCCGTATCCAGCTGCAGCAGCCTCCACTGTCTGCCTGTCTGACCCACTTTCCTTCTCTTCCCTTCTGTCCGCCCTTCCCTCCTCCCTCTATCTCTTTCATATGCCCTCAATCCTTTCTTCCCTCGCTCCTTTTGTGCGTCTTGTAATTCTGAACTCGCCGAGTTCATGACACCGCATGTCATTCATTTGATGTTGTAAGTTTATTTGTTTTCCCTGTCTGTGTCTTGTGTCTCTTCTTCAATTCCCAGTGGAAGCTCAGCTTAGCTTCTGTACTGTGACGTGTTTCATATGTTAAACTGATCCTTTGAGCAGTACAGTTACAAACGGGATTCAAATAAAATGCTTAGAATCTGATTGGACTGCTAGAACCAGGCGCCAATCTCTGGTTCTGAAAAGTAAAGTCTTAAACTTGCATTCTCTCTAATGTCCACCAGGGGGCGACTCCTCTGGTTGTATAGAAGTCTATGAGAAAATGACTCTACTTCTCTCTTGATTTATTACCTCAGTAAACATTGTAAACATGAGTTTATGTCTCAATCTCTAGTTTCAAGTCTTCTTCAGTACAGCATGATGTTCATTCAGTACATTATGGTCCATTTAGAGTCAAACAGACCATAAAGCAGGGGATGCTTTAGGGCGGGGCTACACAGTGATTGACAGGTGGCTATCCCAACCAGAGCCGTGTACGGCGTCACAACTTCGCAGTCCAAATAAGGTCACTTCCGTTCGCTGGTTGTTAAAAACCAAGATGACGACGGCTGAACTCGAGGCTTCAAAACAGTCAGCAAACCAACGGGTGACGTCACGGCGACTCCGCCCACTTTCTACAGACAGACTGTGGCGATAATGAGCTACAGAGGACTGTTGGCTCCAAAGTCGAGGGAGACATGAAATGAAAAATTTGAAGACTTGCGACTGGGCCTGTGTCTGTGCAGCGTGGGCAGATCGTGCAGCTGAACCTGCGCCTGAGCTCCCTGTTCGCTAGCACTGCAGTGACACAGAGTCAGTGGAAGATTCATCTCATCATCAACTGATATCGAATCACACGCCTCTTCCTATTTCCCTCCATGTTGCTCTTTTAGCCGCTGAAAACCTACAAACCATGAAGTGCGCTTCTAAAAGTCTTCGACTGCAGGGTGAGTCTTGTAAAAACAAGGATTTGATGACAAACATTTCGCGATTTAACAAGAAATAAATGAACAATCACAACAGAGGCACTAGATTCAAGATTCAAGATCTTGAAGTTTGAATCAAAGTTTTACGTTCGGCACCAGGTGGGGGGACCACGAGAACTGAGGTGGGATTGAAATGAAGAATAACTGGGAAACAGCGTTTCTTTCGAGACCACGCAGAGTAAAAAGAAAGGAAGTTGAGAGGTAATGAAATGTATGTCCCCCTTACATTCAGGCCGATTGAATCCAGATATTGCTGCTCTGATCTTGTGGGCGCCCACTCACCTCGCATGCTTTGTGATCTATTTCGGGTCGTGACCAGTAGTTAAAGAGCAAAGATAAAGCTGGCTGGCAGCGTTATTGCTCTGCGCTCTGACAGCTTCAGTGGGGGAAGTCGAGTCACCAACTGTTCTAGGGTCCTCTGAAGGGCGCTGCGGAGGGAAGGCAACACATTCACACCGAGCCACTTCATCCTCCAGGTAGCTCAAAGATTATCTGAAGGTCTTCACGATTCACAACGCAGATAATTGTGTTGCTGCTGCCAAGATCTGGCCTCTGTTATTTCAGCCCGCAGTATTTCATACAGTCTGTTTATGTTGCAGGGGGCTCGTAGAGAACTTGGCAAGTCAAGGCAAGCTTATTCTTATCGCACCTCTTAAACACAAAGACATTTCAAAGAGCTTTACATACGGCAGGAGACACCATTTAAAAGAGTATGAGCAGGAAATAATGAATCAGCTTTGATTACAAAAAGAAAGAAAGGGCTTCAGCCTTGATTCAAAAGAGTCTGGAGTTTGATCCAGATATGTGTTTCTTAAAGCTAAAGGCGTCTTCGCCGTGTTTAGTTTTAACCTTCACAACAGTAACCAGGCCGGTCCCAGAGGACCTGAGCGGTCTGGAGGCTCTGAAGAAGCAGAGATGTATTTTGGCCCGAAACCATTTTGTTCTTCATGAACAAGTAATCGTATTTTAAAGTCAATCCGTATACGCACAGATAGCCAAAGCAGCAATTTGAGACCTGGAGTAATGCATTCTGCTCCTGAGCTGCAGCTGTCTGATAGCTCTCTGCTATCCACTTCATCCAGCCTACCACAATAAAAGCATTGCCAGTCTCGTCTGACTGTAATCCCTCGGTGTTCACTGCATTTTTAAAGTAATAGTTTTGGGAAATACCACCCACAGAGACCGGAGGAAGCCCCAGCTCCCAGCTGAGAGAAAGTCACCCCACATACATCTGCAACTCGTTGTTTTTGAACAAACGAGATATAAATGTAGATTTGGACATGAGAGGCATATAACTCTAACTCTCGACAAGAAAGCAAATAACCGCGTGTCCTAACATGCTAACTATAAACTGTAAACTTTCTTTTCTGGCTCTCCGTTCAACAAATGAACGTCTCTCCGACAGCTTTTCATTTTCATTCATGAATGTGTAATGTTGTGACGGATGAGGACGCCGGCTGGGAGACTTCTCCAACTGTCCCTGAAGGATGATGAAAAGGATTTATGACGTGTTGCGCAGGCTATTTGCTTTGACGGTGCAGGTCACTGGGGTGTGATAGCTCTGATTGTGGAACGAGAACCTTTCCAGCCACCTTTTACAAGATATACTTGACATTTTCTTTTCGATATGTTTTCTATAGTTTATTACCAGTTTTGCGGTTTTGTGTAACATGGCATGAGGCAAAGTCTTTGGTCGTCTTGCTTTTGGATATCTCGTGATCTATGCGAGGAATAGACTGAAAGAAAGACTTCACACTGATCTGAGCTCTGGCTTTGTGTTTGCTGTGGGGATCTTCGCTCTGGCTACAAGATGTGAAGCCGTGGAAGCTCGGATTCTACTTCTATAAATGGAAATGGATATTCCCAGGATCAATTCTGAGAAGTCCTTTCTGCAATATTGATATTTATCTGATGTGTGAAACTTGAGGAGATCAGCTCTGGTGTTTATTTATTTTTCTTTGCGATGTGAACAACTGCCTGCATTTGTTTTGGTTGAATGATTTCACCTTTTTTATTTTTATAGCTGTCAATGATTATTGATGTAAAATCAACACGATAAACCCAGCAATGTTACTAATAGACGAAACATCTCAAGCAACATGTGACAAATTGATGAACTGATCTTGTAATCGCTGCAGAGCTCCTCCTAAAACAAGCTGTCTGCATTGAAGTGCACACTCCAGTTTGATTATTCCAGTCGGGATTGTCTCGTTAGTAATTAACCCAGGCTCTCCACACTGGGGTTTGGGGGTGATATTGGGCCAATTAAAGATCAATAATGCCGATCTTTAGCTGGCTGCTTCCTCCCAGTTGTGTCTGTGTGTTTCAAGGCCGATGAGCAGTCGATGGTGCTCATTAGTAAGCAGCACAGGTTTGTAGTCGATACGCTGGGAGCTGAGAGCGTCGGGTCAATATAGATCTGAGCTGGAAGTTAGTTGGAGGAGTGAAGAGAGGAAGATGCTGTTATCCCATTTTAGTTTTTGATCATATTTCTACACTTCTCACTCTGACTGAGAGATATAACAGATTGGTTTAAAACAATGTGTCTGATTGTTTTGTGTCGCACCATCTTTATTGTATCTCTTCCTTTCTCTCTGTTTGTATGTCTGTAGCACAGCAATTTACCACATGTCGCATATCACATGTCACTCATGTCGATACCATGAAATCCATTTTTAGTCACACACACACACTCACGCGCACACTCACACACATGCATTCCCTCTCTGGTCCCACTGGGTTTATCTCTGTCTTAGAGATCAGTTTGGGAATTAGTTCTGACGTAGCTGCTGCCTCTCCACCCGGGGCAGCTTGCACACACATACACACACACACACACACACACACACACACGTACACACACACACACACACATTTTGCAATTGTGCATTGAATGGTAAAATATAGAACGACAAATCTTAAAGTTGTAACCGTTACCTGGCTGAAGAGTGGAAGAGCAGCCATATTAAAATAAGAATATGCAATACATACTGATGTAAAATGTTCTAATAAATGGTCAGCGCTCCGTGCCACGGTGGCATGGCTCACTGGGACATTTGAATATAACGGAGCCATTGTTCATCTTATTACTGTATGAACATCTCTGCTTTTCCTGCCATGACAGGTCAAAATGTCTCCTGCGCAAAAGGCCCATTCGAATTTTCAGGGATGTTTATTGTTCGGAATTGACTGTCGCGGTTGCTTTCAATGTAGTTTTTACTTGTAAAGTTTAAAATGTCATACCTGACCTCATCACATATCTCAAATTGTCAAATTTGTGTTTAAATATAAAACCAAACACACACACACACACACACACACACACCCACACACACACACACACACGTGGTGCCATCCAGCCAGACACCTGTTGAAGTAATTAGAGGTTGACGACAGCCAGTGCTCTGCTGACCCCTCAGTGTGTGTGTGTGTGTGTGTGTGTGTGTGTGTGTGTGTGTGTGTGTGTGTGTGTGTGTGTGTGTGTGTGTGTGTGTGTGTGTGTGTGAGAGCAAGATATACAGCCAGCAAGTGGATTGTGAACATGTGTGCTTATAGTTTGTGCACCATCGTTGTTCATGTTTGTGTGTGCATTAAATTGTAAGGACACGATGAGTGCAGAGGGAGGTGATAACACACACTGACGGGTGAGAGACCCTGACAGAGAGAGAGAGAGAGAGACAGAGAGAGAGAGAGAGAGAGAGAGACAGAGAGACAGAGAGAGAGAGAGAGAGAGAGAGAGAGAGAGAGAGAGAGAGAGAGAGAGAGAGAGAGAGAGAGAGAGAGAGAGAGAGAGGCGTTGGCTTTTCTCATCACAGTTAATACACTTGTAATGCTGATTGTCTCCGGCCTGTCGTGTCGGGGATGGGTGAGATAGAAAGGAGGTGCGTTCAGTCGCAGAGGGATTAAAGGAGGAGGGAGGAGGGAGGATGGATGAAGCAGGATGAGGAGCGCTAAAAGAAGGAATACTGTTTCCTGGCTGTAAGAAACGTAATAGTTGTTGATGGATTCATTATATTTTATTACTTCTGTCGCAGCCAGTGTTTTAAATCACTTCTTTGGCTCACATGCCAAAAAAAGCAAATTACCTGTCAAGTTTGATTCACACCGGACGAATTAATGAACGTCCAATGTCCACAAATATGTCATATTGACTTTGTCACAACCAGACGGTGCCACAAAATGTCAAATTGACCGGACTGGCGAAGAAAAAAGACATTTTAAATGGATAACAGGCGACATATTTCCAATTCACACAAGTTCTGTGAGCATGTGATTGCTCTTCACTGGCTTATTTCCCCACAATCATTGAGAAAACTGTCTGCGTGGTCACTTCCTGACCTGTTCAGTGGAAAAAAACATCACATTCACAAACCCATCTCGGCTGCTCTCAGCACAACAAAAAGGGCATGTTGTTATTTCACTTCAGGCTGGTGAAGACTTCCAGAGACAAATAGTCCCTCCTGATGACCAGACTTGTGAAAGTTTTGATGATTTCATAAAGTGCAACCACAACAGCATCTCTCTTTATCTCTTTGTTTTCCTTTGGCTGTGTGTATATGAGGCTCTCAAAGGTTGTGTTGAACATTTATGAGACTTTGCTGACTCGTTTCACCACCTTTCATACCAAGCGATGTCAAAGTCTTCCTTCTCGTGTAGACTGGTGTGCAATGTTTTATTAAAACAGATTTCACACCCAAATCATGTTGTCAGATTTGGAGGAAGTCATCGCCAAGCAGGGAGACAGAGGAGAGAGGCTGCTTGTGCTAAGGGGAGCAAACAATTAAATTCAGGACACTTCGATTCAAAACCTTGCTGCCCTGCAACAAAGTTGGTTTGAGGACAGGTGTTAGAAAATATGACACACCCACAAATTGTGGAAAGTGGTGAAAAAGTCAAAGAGGACTTTCTGACTGAACAGAGTGATTATTTAACTCCAGACTCCTCTCCTCTCGCTTCTCTTTCCTGATCTTTACCTCCCATCCTGCTCCCCACTCCCTTGTCACGTGTCCAGGGAGAGGTAGTTGTTTTTGAAAACAGTACACACACACACACACGCACACACACACACACACACACACACACACACGCAGAGTGTCCTAATCAAAGCCAGGCTCTGCACATTGTGTCCCAGTTGAGCAGCTATTTTTATCTGCGGCGCTCTAACAGGGATGGAATGGGTCAGATAGGCCAGGCTGACGAATCCATCAAGACCAACAGATAAACAGTCAGCCTGCTGGACCGGCGCGCGCACACACACACACACACACACACACACACACACACACACACACACACACACACACACACACACACACACACTGTAGAAGTAAACAAATAAACCAATTATGTTTCTTTATCACAAATGCAAACTCACATAAAGGCCTTGCTCTCTTTCTGCCTCTGTATATCCCACTTGCTCACACACACACACACACAGACACATGCACACACACACACACACACACAGACACATGCACATTTAGGAGGTAGTTCCCATCTATGATGTTGTTTTGTGTTGTGTTCTCACCTGTGTAATATTCTCCTGGTATATGTGTTCATATCTGTATTCCCTTGGTTTTTTCTTCCTTTTTAATCCCTGTGCCTTCCTACACTCTCACACACACTCTCTCACACACACACACACACGCACACACAGTCTGTCCTGTCCCATTAGCACCATGGCAAATCTTCAGGCTCACACATGCATGATGCTGCCACACACACACACACACACAGATGTGGTTAGAGACACATGATTGCTGATTTGCCGTAGTGAGAGTTGGCAGAGATCCCGTTTCTGGCTTGTTAGTTTGGGATTCAAGTGCTCTGGCTTGGACCCAATTAGTTTCTCTCCCTTCCTTCCTCTCTCTGCAGTTACTTTGCTGTCACGACGATGGGCTGGGTCGTCTGTTCAGTATATAAGACCTGAAAAACAACAGTATGTTCTTTACATGAACGGAGATGATCCGTTAGTCGTCCTGTACATACACACCAGTGTTTGTAATAGCTGCAGCACCTGAGGACATTCAACTGCTATAAACCTTTACCGTGGTGTACATGGTCTTGTAAAAACATTTACAGAGCAGTAAGGCCACAAGTTCACGTGAAGTGCTGTGTGTGTGTGTGTGTGTGTGTGTGTGTGTGTGTGTGTGTTTCTGTAGAATCACATACTGACATAATATTCATACTAAGTATGACGTGAAATTGAGTGTGTATGTGTACTCGAGAAATGCCCTCATGAGAATGAGACGTGAGCTTACTGCCCATACTCAACTGCCCCACAATGCATTGCGTCAGGCTAAAAGCTGTCACTTTATTACGTTTTTCAATGTTTTTCATGCAACAAAGAAACGTTATACGTTAATATGCAGTACATTAGTATATACTAAGTTAGTGTGCAGTAAGTAAGTATGCAGTACCTTAGTGTGCAGTAGTTTGGTATGTAGTACATTAGTATACAGTACGTTGATATGTAGTACTCTGGTATGCAGTGTGTTTATATGTAGTACATTAGGATACAGTACGTTGATATGTAGTACTCTGGTATGCAGTGTGTTAGTATGTTAATATGTAGTACTTTGGTATGCAGTGTGTTTATATGCAGTACTTTGGTATGCAGTGCGTTAATATGCAGTACTTTGGTATGCAGTGCGTTTATATGCAGTACTTTGGTATGCAGTGTGTTTATATGCAGTACTTTGGTATGCAGTGCGTTTATATGCAGTACTTTGGTATGCAGTGCGTTTATATGCAGTACTTTGGTATGCAGTGTGTTTATATGCAGTACTTTGGTATGCAGTGCGTTTATATGCAGTACTTTGGTATGCAGTGTGTTTATATGCAGTACTTTGGTATGCAGTGCGTTTATATGCAGTACTTTGGTATGCAGTGTGTTTATATGCAGTACTTTGGTATGCAGTGCGTTTATATGCAGTACTTTGGTATGCAGTGTGTTTATATGCAGTACTTTGGTATGCAGTGTGTTTATATGCAGTACTTTGGTATGCAGTGCGTTAATATGCAGTACTTTGGTATGCAGTGTGTTTATATGCAGTACTTTGGTATGCAGTGTGTTTATATGCAGTACTTTGGTATGCAGTGCGTTTATATGTAGTACTTTGGTATGCAGTGCGTTTATATGTAGTACTTTGGTATGCAGTGCGTTTATATGCAGTACTTTGGTATGCAGTGTGTTTATATGCAGTACTTTGGTATGCAGTGTG
Source organism: Melanostigma gelatinosum (assembly GCF_949748355.1). NCBI lineage: Eukaryota > Metazoa > Chordata > Actinopteri > Perciformes > Zoarcidae > Melanostigma > Melanostigma gelatinosum. The sequence continues at coordinate 3,661,490 of NC_136647.1, forward strand.
TTTATATGCAGTACTTTGGTATGCAGTGCGTTTATATGTAGTACTTTGGTATGCAGTGCGTTTATATGCAGTACTTTGGTATGCAGTGTGTTTATATGTAGTACTTTGGTATGCAGTGCGTTTATATGCAGTACTTTGGTATGCAGTGTGTTTATATGTAGTACTTTGGTATGCAGTGCGTTTATATGCAGTACTTTGGTATGCAGTGTGTTTATATGTAGTACTTTGGTATGCAGTGCGTTTATATGTAGTACTTTGGTATGCAGTGCGTTAATATGCAGTACTTTGGTATGCAGTGCGTTTATATGTAGTACTTTGGTATGCAGTGTGTTAGTATGTTAATATGTAGTACTTTGGTATGCAGTGTGTTTATATGCAGTACTTTGGTATGCAGTGCGTTAATATGCAGTACTTTGGTATGCAGTGCGTTTATATGCAGTACTTTGGTATGCAGTGTGTTTATATGTAGTACTTTGGTATGCAGTGTGTTTATATGCAGTACTTTGGTATGCAGTGCGTTTATATGCAGTACTTTGGTATGCAGTGTGTTTATATGTAGTACTTTGGTATGCAGTGCGTTTATATGTAGTACTTTGGTATGCAGTGCGTTTATATGTAGTACTTTGGTATGCAGTGTGTTAGTATGTTAATATGTAGTACTTTGGTATGCAGTGTGTTTATATGCAGTACTTTGGTATGCAGTGCGTTAATATGCAGTACTTTGGTATGCAGTGCGTTTATATGCAGTACTTTGGTATGCAGTGTGTTTATATGTAGTACTTTGGTATGCAGTGTGTTTATATGCAGTACTTTGGTATGCAGTGCGTTTATATGCAGTACTTTGGTATGCAGTGTGTTTATATGTAGTACTTTGGTATGCAGTGCGTTTATATGCAGTACTTTGGTATGCAGTGCGTTTATATGCAGTACTTTGGTATGCAGTGTGTTTATATGCAGTACTTTGGTATGCAGTGCGTTTATATGCAGTACTTTGGTATGCAGTGCGTTTATATGTAGTACTTTGGTATGCAGTGCGTTTATATGCAGTACTTTGGTATGCAGTGTGTTTATATGTAGTACTTTGGTATGCAGTGCGTTTATATGCAGTACTTTGGTATGCAGTGCGTTTATATGTAGTACTTTGGTATGCAGTGCGTTTATATGCAGTACTTTGGTATGCAGTGTGTTTATATGCAGTACTTTGGTATGCAGTGTGTTTATATGCAGTACTTTGGTATGCAGTGCGTTTATATGCAGTACTTTGGTATGCAGTGTGTTTATATGCAGTACTTTGGTATGCAGTGTGTTTATATGCAGTACTTTGGTATGCAGTGCGTTTATATGTAGTACTTTGGTATGCAGTGCGTTTATATGCAGTACTTTGGTATGCAGTGTGTTTATATGCAGTACTTTGGTATGCAGTGTGTTTATATGCAGTACTTTGGTATGCAGTGTGTTTATATGCAGTACTTTGGTATGCAGTGCGTTTATATGTAGTACTTTGGTATGCAGTGCATTTATATGCAGTACTTTGGTATGCAGTGCGTTTATATGCAGTACTTTGGTATGCAGTGTGTTTATATGCAGTACTTTGGTATGCAGTGCGTTTATATGCAGTACTTTGGTATGCAGTGTGTTTATATGCAGTACTTTGGTATGCAGTGTGTTTATATGCAGTACTTTGGTATGCAGTGTGTTTATATGCAGTACTTTGGTATGCAGTGTGTTTATATGCAGTACTTTGGTATGCAGTGCGTTTATATGCAGTACTTTGGTATGCAGTGTGTTTATATGCAGTACTTTGGTATGCAGTGTGTTTATATGCAGTACTTTGGTATGCAGTGTGTTTATATGCAGTACTTTGGTATGCAGTGTGTTAACACTTCTGTAGCTTGCTTTTCTCATGTCCTTTTACACAACTGTAACTGTCACTTTTCATGCATGCAACCAAGTGCAACACTATGAATGACATCCATGGCATTGCCTCTAAGTGTGCGCTGGTATTCACATATTTAAACGCATTATTGCATTCTGCCCCTCTGCAGGGGAGTTGGTTATTCGCCCCGTCAGCGACTGTGACTTCTTCCAACACGGTTGGGCGACAAGCTGTATGAACGACAAGCTTTATGAAGTGGTTCTTTTCCAACATAACCCAGCCATAGCATCCCTCCTATCTCCTATATTATTTAGCAGTAGAGTTACTGTACATAAACAAAGTTTAGAGTCAGTCAACATCGATCCCAGACATTGAAAAGACTCATAATGTTGCATGTCAAAGTTAAGTCCGATTGAACTGTGTGAGCTGAACAAGTTGGGTTTAATATGCGACCGCATGTGAATGAGTCTCTCCCCTTTCCTGGAGTTTTCTGTCCACATCATCAGCTAACATGGGCATCCACTCTCTGTGACTGTGTTTCATCTGCAGATAAAATGATTTTGTTAGCATGTAACATCTACAGCTGCCAGGGGACCGAGCCAAATCTTGTTGACTCAGCCCTTTGCACCGTCTGTCTCTCTCCCTCCCTGTCTCTCTCTCTATTCGATCTATTTCTGTCTCTCTATAAGTCTCAGCCTCTTCACTCGCTTTCTTGTCTCTGCGTCTTCTTCTCTTGTGTGTGTAGTCACATAGCCACACACGCACATTTACAACCACAGCTTTTCTTTGAACATCCATATGTGCTTAACATAAACATGCACACATTCATCTCCCAGCTCTGTTCTCTCCGTGCACTCACATACACACTTTTTGGCAATATGGAGGAGCAGGAGGGCTCAGCTGGAATTTGGGTCGAAGTGGAAGAAGAGTTTGGTGAGCACAAAGATAATGCCATTAAAGCGAAGCGATGACCTGAAAGAGCGACGTAAGGCTGGATCCATTTTTTAAACAATGAATATTGACTGTTAAGCGTCCCTAAGTCTGTGTGTTGTGTTGGTTGTATGATGATTGTGACACGATTGGACAAAAGGTGTGTCCGTCTGTATTTATATCCACACATCTGCAGGTCATAATGTTTATCCTCGCTCTCAGGTTCATGTCCCCGCACTCATTCACGGTGACGAAGATGCAACATGCTGCCCGTGTTTGTAACGACGATGTCGTGTGTTTCAGGTGCGTAACTTGTGCTACATGGTGACACGGAGGGAGAAAATGAAACACACCATGTGCGACATCCAGGAGAAGATCTTCCACCTGCAGATACAACTACTGGAAGAGGACATAGCTGGAGGTAAGAGAGAAAGAAAACACGAGTGTGTCCGTGGTGATTATTCGAAACATGCCAATGTTACCTTTCACCCACTCTAACGCTGTAGCCAAGACCGCCAACACACACTCTGTCCACCCAAAAAAAAAAGTGCAATTTGGAAAGCTCAAGTGCATAACGGTTACATCCAAACCCTTGTTGACTGAGTGTGGTGGGTGGACAGTGTTTGGAAATGGCCTGTCATCATTTCTGCACAGCAGGCCACACTCGACACCTGCATAGCACATGGACCCTGAAATAATAGTTATATATTATATTTTGACACCCACCGTCCACGTAAATGGAGCTGGATTTCCGATCCACTCTGCTCAGGTGACTGACCTCGATGCGTTTCATGCTGCTGCTCTGTGATGGAGAACATGAAGGACAAAGCTGGGTGGATGAGTTGATGCTGCTGTGTCGGCTAGATATCTGCTCAAAACGAGATTCATGTTGTTAGTGGGACCACCAGGTTAAATCTGGTGAGTTTTTAGTGTTCTATTAAATGTCCGTTTTTATGGGAGTCTACTTCTCACTTAATTTATTTCCTGTAAACATGAGTTCATGGTCTCAGTCTCTAGTTTCAAGTCTTCTTCAATACAGCATGATGTTCATTTAGTAAGTTATGGTCCATTTATAGTCAAACAGGCCATAAAGCAGTGGATGCTTTAGGGCGGGGCTACCTTATGATTGACAGGTCTCTACCACGGTGTTGTCCGGTCTGTACGTTTTGAAGTTGTCTGTGTTTTTGTCTTTCAACTTGAACTCTTTCACGGTGTGTTTGATTGTGACCTTTTTGGTTTAGCCAGCGTTCAGTTGTACTTAGCTCGTATCACATCTGGTTGCAAAAAACAAGATGGCGTCGGCCAAAATGCCAAATGTGAGGCTTCAAAACAGCAGTCCACAAACCAATGGGTGATGTCGCGGTGACTACGTCCTATTTTTATAGACAGTCTATGTAGCAAACTAGTTCCTATAACAATAATGATAACAACACTAAACACAACTTTATTTATATACATCACATTTTTCTAACAGGTATAACAAAGTGTTATATGTATACATTTATAAAAATCAACTGTACACAACAGAGACTAAACATGGTCAAGAAGACATTCAATTACAGTTAAAACAACAGTAATGGTGCCTTTTTATTGATTTAGCTTTCTTATAGAGATTTCGATGAAGTTACTGCGCTGACTGATCGGTGTCCCTTGGTATTATTATGATTACTATTCCAGAGCCGGGAGACTCCTCACCTTTTGACACCAATCCGGACTTTAGTACGTCTAGTGAGATTGCATCTGGAGCCAGAGGCCAGCCTGTGAAGAGCCTTAAAAGTTAGTAACAACGTCTTAAAATCAATGCTTAAACTGACTTGGAGCCAGTGTAAAGCAAGCTGGTGTGATTATGTCATGAAACTGTGAACATTTGCCTGGCAGCTGCAGTTTTTGTGGCACCTGAAGTCGGCGAATGGAACTAAGGTCTAAGTGACCTATATGGACAACGATTTTTGAACAATTTTTCCAGTATCGAGCGATGTAATCGGGCAATTCCACGTCCACTAAAAGTGCTTGTTGTTGCCGCTGACATGCTCAGATAGTTATTATAAGTGCCTGACAACACAATAGAAAGGACTCTACAGAGAAATAAAACGTTTTTCTTTGTCCTGTCCGTTTCTTATTGTGCCTAACCGAGTCTCGCTCGGGGAAGACTTGTTCTGAAATCACGGCGAATCCACATTGTCAAAATCCGCGAAACATTCAGCCATGACGTTGAAAACGACAACACTCGGCTACGCTTTCTGTGCTCCAACACAACAAGGTCTTCACTCTTCTCTCCAACTCCACGAGGCTTCTGGCAACAAGTCACGTGAGATTGTAGAACGAGACTTCTCCTTGAGCGAGACTTTATTAGACACGATGACGAACAGACCAGATCGAGCGAAAAGTAAAGAAAAACGATTCATTCCTCTGTCGTGTCCTTTCCATAATGTTGTCAGACACGTACAAGGACAATCTGAGCCTGCCAGTGGAAAAAACAACCACTTTTAGTGGGTTTAAATTTGGCGGTGGGAAATTGGCGCAGTCTGTTTTGTGGTCTCGCTCGATTCTGGACCGATTTCAAAGATTGTTGTCCTCTTTAGTCGCTTTGACACAACGTGTGAAAACAGGGCCCAGGTGGAAATATCCTAAAGTTACCCTTTAATTGTAGTTGTTAAGAAATGAAAGTGACCTGCAGCTGCCTTTTATGTTGAGGAGCCCTTATTAGTTCTGGTAGTCGTGACCTGCAGCCGTCATGGCCGTGACAGTGAAAGCTTGTTGTCATGGTAATACCAATTACGTCTCGCTGGCATGATAATGATAGTGAACTCTCGTCAGCTCGCCCCTGTGGCTGTGTGTGTGTGTGTGTGTGTGTGTCATCATTCCAGAGGAAGGCTGCACATACACACATTTATACACTCCACTAAATCTTACAAACACTTTCACTCTCTCTCCAACTCCCTCTGTGTCTCCCACGCACACACACACACACACACACACACACACACACACACACACACACACACACACACACACACACACACACACACACACATACATGCACACACACACACACACATACATGCACACACACACACATGCAGAGCTGCTGACTCAGCAGATTGCTGCAATCAGGTACCGGGAGCTGTGCTGCTGGCACTAAACAGCCATATCTATTCTCACTGCCACAGGAGTTAGATTAGAGAGGATAGTGTGTGTGTGTGTGTGTGTGTGTGTGTGTGTGTGTGTGTGTGTGTGTGTGTGTGTGTGTGTGTGTGTGTGTGTGTGTGTGTGTGTGTGTGTGTGTGTGTGTGTGTGTGTGTGTGTGTGTGTGTGTGTGTGTGTGTGTGTGTGTGAGTGAGTTAGAGAGCACCAGAGAGTGAAAGATGAGGTTGTCTGCTATAATGATTTGTCGTGTCCCTCACCTTGTATCTACCTATTTTCTCTTCCTCTTCTATCTTTCTCTCTTATTTTCCACTCTCCATATCTCCGTATCCTCTGCTTCAATCTATTTTTCTCCACCATCTGTCTTTCTTTCTTTTCCTTATCCTCTCATTTGCGGTGTCCTCTCTCCTCTATCTTACCCTTGGTTGTCTCATCCGACACTCTGTTTCAGTCAGTCCATCAGTTGTCTTCGGTTTTGTCTTTCTGGCCACTCAAAGTAACTGAAAACCTTGCAAAGAATATAGATTTTCAGACAACGTTACACCCAAATTATGTTCAGATGGATAATTAGTCTAAGCAGGGTTGGAAAGTTAGGAAATCACAAATGCTACATAAATGAAACCTGTCAGTCATATTCACTTTGATCCAATGCATATTTGCTCTGATATAAATGCAGAACAATAAGCGCAACATGTTGCATATCAGGTCTAAAGACACTGACGATATTCTCAGTCTTAAAGTATGTGTTTTACAAAAGGTTGTTTTACCAGTTTTTATTTTTTTGGCATTTAAAATATGTCTGACATCCAGTTCTGATTTACAGAAGCTTGCAGATACCCGAGCTTGCTCTGCACCAGCACCACTATCCCTCCTCCCCTCATCTCCCCACAGGCTTGTGTTTTTATTTTATTTTTTCAATGTGGAAAACACACACCGCTCTCCTCTAACCCTCCTGAAACGGAACCACACACCTCCGTCCGCCCGTCTGTCTCTCATAGCGCTTCACCTGTCATGTCCCGCGTTCTGTCTGCCAGTCCTTCTGTCTGTCTGTCATGTTTATCTGCCTGTCTGTCATGTCGGGGGGGGGGGGGGGCTCTCGTCATGCTTTCTGAATGCTCTCGCATGTTACCAGCAAGGCGGCCGGTATCCCTGTAGTCCCACATGCAGACGGGGAGGCATGATGCCGGAGGGTACAACATATCATTCTGTGGCAAGTGATTCATAAATGTATGGGGCTGCGCGAAATTCCACGAAATTTAAATATTGTATCGAATAAGATTTTTAATAAACAATCATCAGTATTGTTGGTAAAAACGACTAAGTGGGTGAAGGCAACAGCTAACGCAAGCTGATAAATTCAGAAGATACACCACTTTGCTCTGATTTAAAACCAGGAAAACACTTATATATATATAACCACATTATAATATCCAAAATGTAAGACGATGTATGTGTCTATTCTCGTATCACAATATCGATATAATGTCAGTATATTTTGCCAGCCCTCACACAGTGATTAAAAAAATACCAGTTCAGTCATATTCCACACTCACACACACACACACACACACACACAACACACACACACACACACACACACACACACACACACACACACAGTATTATTATTATGCAGGAAGTGCACTAAATTTACATTTTGGCTCAAACTGAGCTGTGACAAGCTGACAGTGGTTAGTATTGGCCTCTCTGATCTGCTCTCAGCAGGTGTGTGGGTGTGTGTGTGTGTGTGCGTGCAAGTGTGTGCGTGTGTGTGTGTGTGTGTGTGCGTGCGAGCGTATGTGTGCATGTGTGATAGAGTGTGAGGAAGACAGAGAAAATAAGGACGGAGGAAGAGGAGGCTGGGAAGGGACAAGACGGTAATAGGATGAAAGACAACAGGAGCAGTGACCATGAGAGAGAGAGAGAGAGAGAGAGAGAGAGAGAGAGAGAGAGAGAGAGAGAGAGAGAGAGAGAGAGAGAGAGAGAGAGAGAGAGAGAGAGAGAGAGAGAGAGAGAGAGAGAGAAACATTCTCATATTGCACTAATGAGCTCAGGTAAGAAATGGGACACAGTGGCTACACACACACACACACAGTTCAGTGCACCTAGAAAGAGGGGAAATGAATCACTCACTTCAAAAAGACGAATGCCCTGGTGCTGTTGCACCTTCTAAAGAAGAGAGGGACGGCGGTTTGGAGGGGAGGATATTATTGCAGAGACGGAGAGAGAAAGGCAACAGCAGAATGTAGCGACAAAATAGGAAAAGAAAGCGAAAGTGTTTAAAAAGGTTCCCACTGCTGATAGTTGGATTGGCGCTGAGATTAAAACCTGCGGGGGGAAGCAGAGCCTGCAGGCGTCCTTGAAAACCCACAGACTAGCTTCCCAAGCTGTAGAACATATAAAAGAACAAGAGCAGATTAGGAAATAGAAATGTGGGAGAAATGTTCAAAACATGGTCCCTGGGAGATCAGAGGATAAGATGGTGGTCCTGTCAAAAGAAAAGAAAAGAGAGAAATTACAACATACGAGCTGTGTGAAGGAGAGTTCCCCGCTGGGAGCTTCCTCAAAGACCTCTCTGTGTTAATGGCCTCCGCAATTTCAGCAACAGCCATGAAATAAATTGTAAAAGTGGGGAGAAGTGTCAGGTTCATGTACCTGCACTCTTTTACAAAATCCTCTTCAGGGGGTGTCAGCCAATAGATATCACCATCAAACTTATCGCTAATATCTCTACTGCAAGATGTTCTTGTGTGTGGAGGGATGAAGCCGGAGCCATCTGTAAATCAAACCGCCTTTTCTCTTGATCTGACACAGTTCTTGCAAAAGATCTCTGTTCAGACTTTAAACGCTGGAGACAGGAGGGATGTGAGCTTTGTGTTTTTTTTTGGTGCAATACAGCCTAAGTCGAGAATCAGAAGCTGCTGTGCATGAGTGGTGCTGCAGGTGGCAGGTGCCATAGTGATCAGGGGAAACAGCTTTCTCTAATTCTTCCATATTTTGACATCCGTGTAGTTTTCTTGAATGAAATCTAGCCGTTCTAAAGCAAAGCAAGTTAATTGATAGAACAATACGAATCGCTTTACTTCAATAAACGAAAGCATTGAGAGAAAAGGATGTAAGGGTGTTGTGTCATAGCTGAACTAACCTCTGACCTTGCTGTGAAAGGAGCCATTTTTATTTGAAGGAATGATAAAACAAGTGTGATTGCAAGCAAACTACATATAGGCATACAAAAAAATCTAATCTCTATTGATTGACATGAACAAAACAATGCTTTTATCTGACAAACTTGATTCTTGAAGCTAAATTGCACACCACCTCCCTTCTCTTCTTGTGTTCTTTGCTCAGTGCATGTTTGTCACACTCTTAACTTCAACAAACTGCTGCAGCTTTCACTCCACGCAGCTCTTCACAACAAGTCCTGTCTGAGGATCTTCCTAACGATCCGACTCGGACCTGGAAATAACAACCGCTCCAGACTTTTAACGCGTCATTTCCTGTTGTGTCCAATCAGCAACCTCCGGTTCTGACAAATGAAGCTGTGCAGAAGTGCCTTGTTCTTGTGTTCTTTCTGTTGGCCGTCAGGGGCAACTCCTCCTGTTGTAAAAAGAAATCCGAAGTCTATCATTTCGCTCACTGGTTGCAAAAAATCAAGATGGCGACACCCAAAATGCCAAACTCCAGGCCTCAAAACCTCAGTCCACAAACCAATGGGTGACTTGACGACGACTACGCCCACTTCTGATGTACAGTCTATCCTTGGTACCCTATATTGTCATATGTTGACTACCAGGGGCTTTAGTACTAAAAAACAAGATGGCGACGACCAAAATCCAAGATTTCGACAGCCAAAATGCCGAACTCCAGCCTCAAAATTGTAGTCCACAAACCAATGTGATGTTCTGACGACTACGTCCACTCCTTATACACAGTCTATGGTTGTGTCCCGGCAGATTGTCCCAAGGAAGAAAACTCCTGCTGCAGCGAGCTCTTCTCCATTTAAGTGTTCCGTATCTCCGTCCAGATGGAAGTAATGTGAAGTGTTGTTTGTGGGTTGATCAGCGTCATTTGATGTTGTGAGTTGTAGGCATGTGGCTCTGAGGTTCATATCTGTCTGACGGTTTGGGAACGCAAGTGATTGAGGCCAACATAAACATACACTCTACACAAATGTTCTTTTCTTCTTTCTTTCACTTTTCTTTCTTTGTGAACACTAAGTATTGTGCTCGTACTGAAAACACTTCTAAAAACACACACACACACACGATGGTCGTCTCAGTGTGAAATCTCTCTCTGGTCTCTCTCAGCTCCATCCATGCACGTCCTACTCCTCCATGCTAAAGCAAGCATGAGGACAGCCTACTGCTGGCTATGACAGCCACACACAGCGTAGACATGTACTGACCAACACACACACACACACAATTTTAAAATAATCTATACTGTCCGCCGCTTTGGTCCAGACCAGACGCAACCTCCGGATCTGAAGAGTGAAGCTAATTAGGAAGTGCCGTAAACCTTTATTCTGTCCACCAGGGGGCGACTCCTCTGGTTGTATAGAAGTCTATGAGAAGATGACTCTACTTCTCTCTTGATTTATTACCTCAGTAAACATTGTAAACATGAGTTTATGGTCTCAATCTCCAGTTTCAAGTCTTCTTCAATACAGCATGATGTTCATTTAGTACATTATGGTCCATTTAGAGTCAAACAGACCATGAAGCAGGGGATGCTTTAGGGCGGGGCTTACTGTGATTGACAGGTCTCTAACATAGAGTTGTCTGTGTTTTAGTCTTAGAAATTGAACCCTTTCACAGTGTGATCTCAGATCATGAAAGTTAATTTCAACATTTCAGTCACCTAGCAATGTCTTATTCAGCATTCGGGAGTACTTAGCTCCACCCTAGCGTGTCACTTGATGGGTGACGGCCAAAGTGAGGAACTCGAGGCTTAAAACGGCGGCCCACAAACCAACAGATGATGTCACTGAGATTACTTCCAGTTCTAATATACAGTCGATGGTTCAGAGTGAAATATTTCAACAACTATTGGAAGGATTAAGATGAAATGCTGCTTATTATGCTGCATGTCAGGATAATAAAAAAACAATAAATGGCACCTTTTTAATGTCATTTTCACATGAATCTTTTTTTAAATTATAGATGTTAACAATCTATTTCGAAAAAGCCAGATACATTATATATATTTTATGTGAAAATAATGGACCCAACGCTTACTGTTCACTCAGTGATGATCTTGCTGTAGGTCGACTATTTCACCCTGCAGTGACTGCTGAACGACACACGCGTAAACAAATGAAATGAGCTTTTCTAAACCCCGGAGTAGCTGTAATGAAGCCTGCAGGTGCCACCTGCTGTACCAATGCACACAGACACACACATATACAGACAGTAGATACACATGATAGACAGCAGCAGGAGAGTCAGTGAGCCGTGCAGTCAGGACTCTGTGTTTGTAAACAGCAGGAGCCTGTTACAACAAGACAACCCAACAATAAGGGCCTCCCATGTCACAGACTGAGAGGCAGAGAGAGATCATCACTGTGCTGTATGCGTGAGAGGCAGTGGAGCGTGACTGCATCGTTTCCTTAACAGCTGTGTGTCTGTGTGTGTGTTTGTAGAAGTGTGTGTGTGTGTGTGTGAAGAAGGTTTTTGTGTATTCGTTAGATGCAGAGCTCGTCAATCATCAATTATTCTATCAGTAGAATCGTGTGTCAGGTGATCTGGGCACTTGTGACAGGCTTTTTTCATCATTTTCAACATTTTATCGACTAAACAATTGTAAGATATGTAAAGTAATGGACAGATTAATTGCTAATGAAAATCATTTCTAGTTTTAGCCCTAATTAAAAAATGGAAACTCAATTTAAGATGTTATAAGACCAGAGATTTTGAACATTGAGTGTTATTTTGCATGTTGAGAGATCCTTCAAAATCACTTGTGATGATGAAATTAGAAAGCGAATCGACTCTTTATTGTACACTATTTTATTTACCTTGAACTACCAGCAATGTTGCGTCGACATGTTGGTCTCCGCCGCAGCTTCGGCACCCAGTAACATCGTGCTCAGTTAGTATTCGCTGCAGAACGAGTGTATTGGACTCCGTCACACTGCCAGGTGGCGTTCTCATTTGGTCTTTGATCATGTGTACGTATGAGTGTTTGTTGTGTTACCTGCCACACTCAGCTGGAAGCAGAGGACAGCTCGCAGCAGGGAGGCGCTCTGCAGGCCTCCGTTACATGTCATGCAATGTGTGTCGGCATATGTTTGTGTATGTATATATATGCAGTGTGTGCACGATCTCTTTCCTAAAACAGTGTCTGACAGTGTTGCGGTTGTTTTTTCTTCGTCAACAAGTCTGAAAGGTGGACTAGACTGTTGTTTTTTTGTGTTGACTCTGAGGTTAGCTGAGGTATCGCTCATCAAGGCCACATGCAGGGGCGGACTGGCCATCGGGGATACCGGGGGAATCCCCGGTAGGCCGACGGGGTTTGGGCCGGTCTCTGACATCGCCGGCCCCGACTGTATTATATGCTTCACAGAACACGTTCAATTGACTCTAACACCGAAAGTCAATAATCAGTGAAAACTGTATCAACAGTATAGACTGACATTATACTACTCCTCGCGATCTGAGACGCCATAGCACGGCTGGACACGACGGTGCTTTTAAAAACTTTTTCTCCATTACCGCGGTCTGCGCCGTGCGCTCGTGCCGGGCGACGGTCGGAGCGGGGCCGCGGAGGTGCGAATGGCCGCTGTAGACCGGCGAAATACAGGGGCGGCTTTACTGTCACGGCGTCCATGAATCGAGAAGGACTTCTTACTGGAACTGAAACGATGTACTGGGATTAAATTCTTTGTCAACAAAGAATTTGGTAAGTGACAAACTGCGTTTGTTTTTTTACATCTGCAGTAACGTTTTTATGAATAATATTTGATGGCTCGTGCTCTTGTGTGGTGGAATGCGTGGATCCGCTGCAGGTCTGCTGGATTGATGTGCTTTGTTGTCATATGAATATATGTGACTGGTTCTTATGACTTTGTGGCTGTCATTGTGTTAATTACGTTGATTTGACTATGCGTTGTCAGTTATTGACGTAGCGTCCCGTCACGGATTCATGTATCTGCAGCTTGCGTCACTCGCTCAGAGACAAGCCGTTTTGAGTGCGAGCTAGCAGCATGGCACCGGTACCAAAACGTAAATCCTTTAAAGGTGGAGCTGAAAAGCTCAGGGAGAAAAAGAAGAGATATCTGGAGGAAGGTGCATCAAAATATTTAAAAATCTCTGACTTATTTGGGAAACCACCGACTGGTGACAGTGTTGATGGTAAGTTGTGGCATTGACTTGGCCAATGTTAGCTTGCTTTTCACAGATGAGGTAGTGTTCGGCTACAAGCTAGCCTAGCTAACGTTAGCTAGATAAATGATAAATGTCCAAAATTGAGACCGTTATGATCTGGTCAAATAAGCAAGCTGGCGCTGTTCGCATCATCGAGATTATCTAATTTAACATGTTAGCCGTAGTTACTTGCTTACAATCGATGAGCAAGCTATCCATGGTGGTAGTTGTAAAGAGGGCAATCTTATCATTTCTAATAATTTATGTCAAATAATGTTTAAGTTAACCAGCTCTCAACAGCACCTGGAGGCTTTTATGTTGATGGCTACTCAGACAGATGTTTTGCAGCTGCTGGACAGTGAGAAAATCATAGACGGTGTTGCAGAAAAGAGTGAGCTGCTGCAAAAACTACTCGTGAAGTAATAATAACACATGAGTATACTGATATTGTTTTTTATTACTATGTGACTATAATGCACCTGGGCTGGCAGAGTTAGTTTAGGTTCTGTTACTTAACTTATTGTTTTGTTATGCACCTTCAACACCCCTACACACACACACACAATCACACACCCAGCATGCAACACTACTGATACCACTGATGTTCACACCCCATCGTATGTTCTGTTCATTTCAATATAGTTCAAACTAATTCTACCCTCTGATTCCAGTTTCTTTATTGTGTGGTCTTTCTCTGCTGACATTCATTCCTTAAGGCTCTGTAGTTATACGTATAACCATCTGATACTAGCCCAAAGTTCAGCATATTCATCGAGCAAACTACTACCTTGGAGTATTATTTTATTCAATGTGTCCATCCAGGCAAATTGGTGGATCCAAATGTTATAAAAAAAACCATATATGATGTAATTTCTTTGTAATCATCAAAAATAATGTTAAGTGTATGGGTATTTTTCCAAGTAGGCCACTGACATCGATACGTGCGATGCATTGAGTGGGCCGGTCTGACAGTAAACTCCCGGGCCACTTTTTTCCCCCAGTCCGCCCCTGGCCACATGGGTCTTGAATCCGTCAGCCTTACCCTCAACCTTTAACTAGAATACTAAACGTCCTTTTAAAGAACAAAGCATTAACATGCAAGCCGGGTCCTTTTTGGTTTTATCTGGGTAGAGCAGAAGGCTAAATGTGTCACTGGAGATGAACTGCGGCTGCATCCACACACCTCATCAGGAGGTGAGTCACATTCGGCCAATGACACCGAATTACAGAGAATTACTGTGTGCTGGGCTACGATGACGTCCTGTGAAACCGTTCTCACTCAGACGTCAAGTTGTGTGATTGAAAACACGAAGAGTAAGTTCTGGGAGGTTTAGACAGAATCCAACGCAATCGATCTTTAATGTGTGGGAAATACTTCCGCAGGCCTTAAAGGTGCAGTATGTAGGATGTGGCAACAATGCGCATATGGCCCTATCTAGAGTTAGCGTTTGATTTTGTCCATTCTGGGCTACTGTAGAAAAATGGCGGTCAGCTCCATGAAGAAAACAAGCTCCTTATTAAGATATAAACGGCTGATTCTAAGGTAGCAAAAAACGGGACGATTCTTAATTTCAGGTGACTATACACACAAAAACATACTGATTAATGTTATATATTTAATTTCTGCAAATGAGTCTCCCTAAATGCTGCACACTGTACCTTTATATTCAAGTTCACCAGAGACTTTTTTCCAGATTTTTCTATTATTCCTTCTGTATTTCTCCTTCTAAATCTCTATAATTAACGATGTGTTCATCCACACTTTTTACCATATTGCAAAATTTTAATTTGATTCAGGTCTGTTTCATTCACCCGTGTTGTAGGAAATAAAATAATTTCCTACATGTCAACATGTAGGAAGTTTTCCTGCACGATATTTCTCCAACTTTGATATTCTCTGTCTGCTTCCGTTTCACTCAAATTCCATCTGAAGTGAGGAAGTTCCTCAGGCTCAGTGACGTTTGGATTAAATAAAATCAGTCTCCTGTGTCTCCCTGCAGAAAAAAGCCAGAAGGGAGAAAAGAGCAAACAGAATGGAGCGAAGGATAAAGGGAAGGAGAGGAGGAAGAGTAGTCCTGAGAAGAAAAAGGAGCGATTGAAGCAAGAGAACGGCTCCCTGCTAAAAGAGCTAGGTATATATATATATTGTGTGTGTGTGTGTGTGTGTGTGCGAGAGAGAAAGAAGCTCCGTCGGTGTTAATCTTTGTCATTAATGAGCACCTGGGAGACAGACTCCGTCAGAGCAACGGCGAGAGGCCTGTCACTGCAAATCCTCATCACAAGTGAGACGGGAATGGATGATGATGGTTGTCCGTCCTGCTGGCAGGCGATCCATTCCCCCCCGCCAACCGATCATTACCGCGACACATGACGCGTCTGAAGACGGTTATTAAATGGAAATTGGGCGCGCAGATTTTAACGTACTTGGATATTTGTTCATAACAATTTACGGTGCATTTGGCTGACACTTGTGTCCACAGCGACTTGAGGTTCAGATTTTAAATTGAATATCTTCCCCTCTGTTCGTGTCCATCTATTCACCTCTCCATCTGCATTCATTGAGGCAGGCTCGAAATAAAGGGTTGTGCTTTAAGGGGGGAAATACAGGCTCAACGAAAAACAGACTTTGCACTGAAAATATTGGGGTTTTCTCCTTTAAATAGCATCTTTTTTCTCCAAATCGTGAAACTAAAAATTGTCATATTTATTGTGACAGTAATTGAGATTTGATGTCTCTCTAGTTAGCGTTCATAAGCCCTAATTTTAAGCATCAAATAAATGGTTTATTACGCAATAAAATATGGTTATATGCTTCTATATTCACAAGTGTTGCTGAATTAAATTTACACATTTCACATTTTATTATTACAGCAGTTAATCGTTTAACCACCAAGTCTTTTCTAATCTAATTTTCGGCTGATCGATCGGAGCACCCTTAACGATGGCATCATCAAAATGCGGCAATAAACTTCAGCGAAGCCAACAGAAAAATACGATGAGAGGTCTGACATTTACAACGCAAGGCATTAACATTTCAGCTGGAAATGAAGGGCGCTTTGAAGTGTGTGGCCAAAGCTCATTCACAGGAAAGCGCCTCTTGTATTTCATGTCGTGTGGGGTTTCTTTTCCTAAGACATAAAAAGGTTAGTTGTCGTTAAACGGGTGTCGGGCTATCGAAAAGCAAAATGAACTGAAAGTGACATTATCATTCATTATCTGTTTAAGCTTATGGCCGTCCACGTGAGTAGCTATTGTCGACAAATACAACACGAAACACGGATATCTTCTTACAACTACATTATAGTTGGTTATAAACCATTTATTTAATGTTTGTACAGTGCCTATGCATTCTACTGTAAAGTGTTGCTGATGAAACTTTCAAGTTTAAGACAAAAACTAAAGTTGTTGTTATTGCGTGAGAAAATAAAGGAAATAGCATGCAAACAAGAAAGGGAAAGAAACACTCAACTTGTGACACACAGCATGTTTGCGTGGGCGAGTAAAGTGGAAAACAAAGTCCTCCATATCTTCAGGCTCCCTCTAAAAGCCAGCTCCTCAGCTGTGAATAGCTCCTGTATGTAGGACACCAGGTGGGTGGATTTGTAGTCTTGCATAAACCTTGTTTATACATATCCAGATCTAATAAGTTATGAATATTTCTGCAGTTCTGTATAAAGCTACTGCACATGAATAATATCCGAGAGCCTAAATGAAGACGATCTCTGCTCTTTGTTGTCATGCGTCCTCCCTTTCATGTGCACGAGTAAAAGCAGCTCATCGACATGACAGATGATGTTGATCACAATTCATTACTGAATAGGTCCCCAACGGGTCGGAGGTCAAGTCGTCACAGTCCTGCAGCTGAATGACAAAATACAGCTTTGTCTGATAATGTCGACCTGCAGAACAGACACGTCTCATGCAACAAATAAGACACATGGAAAGCATTAGGAATACATGTTAGCACGCTGACAGCAGCACTAAAGCAACACGCGAGGAGCTCGGTTGCTTCCTGTTATCTCGGAAAACGAACACGACAGAATGTTGCTCAGAGCCACAAAAGAAGCCGCCCAACAAAGACTTCACGCTGTCATCAAAGGATGAAACCCAGAGCTGCTCTGTCGATAACAAAACAGGCTCTGACTTTGTGTGTGGGGTTTTTTTTTCCCATGTAGTTGGAATTATATACAGCCAAGCTTAACCTCACTATTAACATTTCTGGAGCATAAAATCCATCCATACATCCGCAAAGATTCAGTTTGGAATGTTGCCTTTGTGTGTCAGCTGCAGGCTTTTTAATTCTTTTTTAAGAAGCTTTTGTCAGTTTGAATCTCCTGCATGAACGTGAAGTCCTGGAGTCAGATTTTACTCTGTTGAGTTTATCTTCTTACTCTTCAATTCACCTTCAAAATAAAGTCGTTTCAATGATGTTAACGCCGCGACTGTAACCTCCACTTTCACTACAGACTCTAATTCAGCCCAGTTTCATCCTTGATGTTGTGTGAGCTGCTTATCATTCAGCAGCGTTTACTGTGTTGCGACTTCCCCTCATGGTTCTCAGGAAGATAGTGCATCGCCAACAGGAATCATGGTTGAAAAATGTCCTTTTAATCAGTTTGATAGAGAGTTTCAGTGCATTGTGATGGTCTGAATGAGGTTTAGAGGGAGTACTGTAATACACTGAAGAAAATACTCAATTCTTTCATTTCTTTGGAGAAATGGTCAAACATAAACAATTTGACTGTTCGTAATCTGATGTCAGTGTCAGACATGTTTTTGAGCTTTTCACCCGCACAGAGTCAGAGTGAGTGATGACGCAGGACTGTCTCTCATTGGCTTATTTAACCAGAGGAGCTCTGTACAGTACATTCCCATGAACATGATCAATGAACGAAGACGCGATCACGCAGGAAAGCAGAGCAGTTTGCCTCTTCCTCCTTTGCTTCCTGTTCTGATATCATCTCCCTCTTCTTTTCTATTCATCTCTTTCAGTATTACTCTCTCTCTCTATCTCTGGCTCTTTTATAACACTCCCCCTCTCTCTCTCTCTGCTTATCTTTCCGTCTTTTTTTCCTCCCTTTCTCCGTCTGTCTTTCCGTCTGACTGATGAGGGATAATGATTGCAACTTGATGTTGAATAGATGCTGTGAGCTCATCTCTCACATTGTGTTACCATGACAAACAATCCCTGCGTGTGTGTGTGTGTGTGTGTGTGTGTGCGTGTGTGTGGTGTGCGGTGTCATTTTTGCTGCATCATTTGTCTGCATGTGTGTGTGTGTGTGCACATGCATGCTATGTGTACTGTGTATATATATCGTTCCTGTCGCTGCGTGTCGTCTGTGTGTTTGCTTTTGCGTGCCGTATGTGTTCACATCTCACAGTCTCGGTGTGTTTGTGCGTCAGGCCATCTGTTCTCCGTCAGCTCTGGTCCTGACTCTCAGGGTTTTTGTCTTCCTCTTAGTGTCCTGGGCTCAAGAAGACAGACGTGTACCAGAACTCCCTCTCAGATGCACTGTCCCTTATCCCCAACGTGTATTAGTGGCACCCATATGCTGCTATGATTTGGAAAAAGGGAGATTTCATTTGTTTTTTATCTTGCTGGTGTCACCCTCACAGGCCCTGAGGAGTTTCACCCTTAAAAACGATGCTGCATAACAAAGTTCTGTTTCCACAGATCCAATCTGCATGTTTGTTACACGCTGCAATTTACATTTAGTGGAAAACTTCCACAAATAATTACCTGGCGAACTTTAGACCTGGCGAACAACCTTTTTTAAAGTAGCCATTGTGTAAATCAAATGTAAATAATTCAAGTTTTCGTTGATTATTTATTGTCTTTATGCAACACAGGGCTTTCACAGCAGAATGACCTTCTCTGTCCGATTCAACGGGTTCGAGTGGACTGATTAGTCTGGCATTGTGACATGAAAGAATAGATTCAAAAGTAATCGACAAATAGTCACAGTAATGTGCATATGTATGTTGGTAATGAATACAATAAACACTAAGGGGTAGATATGATTCAGTTCAAGTAGATCCCTGACCGCGAGCCAAACTCGGCCGCGACGGTGAGTCAACATTTACAAAATACACTTTAAAATGACAGTCTGAATTTCCTCTTACACGGTTCAGTGAGATTTGATGCATTTGTAGAGATATGTTGCATCAAAGGTAGTAATCTGCCAATTTGTTGGGACTCCCTTTCTTCAGCTTGTCTGCCTGATGTTGACAGTAAAAGCTGAAGTGCCTTGAGTCCTTAGCAACGGTAACAAGTGTAAAAAGTGCCCCTCACTCAAAGCACTGAAAGTCTTGGCTGCAGAGCGTCCAGGTTGTTGTTGTTGTTGTTCAGGAAATAGGTAACTTCGTGTGCAGCATGTTGGATTTGTCTCTGTGTTATTGTTGAATTTGGGTGCAGTATAGCATCTCGTCTGCGTTCGTTCTGAATCAAACACAACAGGTTCAAAAATAGAAAAGGTTGCATCACAATAGCTTTTTAACTTGGTAGTATTAGGGCGGATTTTGAAGAAAAAATGTAACATTTCATTCAGTCGGCAGAAGATAATCGGGCCAAATGACTGACAAATGATGGTGGGAGACAGGTAGAAGAAAGGAAAACGTCCCTTTTGTGATAGAGCAGCTGTAACAGGTTCATTTCTGTTGATTCATGCTGCGATTTGTATTCTGGTTGATCATTATTGTGTCAGACTGTGATTCTGCCCCTTTATTCAGGTATTTAGGTCACTCTTTTTCTGCCTGCTGCACTGCTTATCTCCCCTCCGTCGCTCTGATGGGTCTTCGGATCGCTCTGTTGCTCCTCATCCACCTTTACTCTGCTTCAGTTTCTCTGTTTCTATCTCCGTCTCTCTGGTTGAGTTTCCAGGCAGACGGTTGGCACCCGAGAACAATCATCAGACTGTAGTCAGACCTAGCAACACTCTCTCTCTCTCTCTCTCTCTCTCTCTCTCTCTCTCTCTCTCTCTCTCTCTCTCTCTCCCACTCTCTCTCTCTCTCTCTCTCTCTCTCTCTCTCTCTCATATGCACAGGCCTGGTCTTGGCTCTGTCCTGCTGCTCGTGCATTCCTTACCCTGCACTGCTTTAGTAGCGCTGGCTAGCGAATCATTGCTACAACATCAGCTGTTCTGTAAAGCCACCCTGAGGCTTTTTGTAGCCGTGTCCCCAAACTGTCATTGTCCTGCAACAAAGCCTTGAACGAGGGCTTTACGTGGCTGTAATGGACCTAGACCCTTTTATACATAGCATTAGCTTACTCGAGCCCA
The DNA here is from genome assembly GCF_949748355.1 of Melanostigma gelatinosum. Taxonomy (NCBI): domain Eukaryota; kingdom Metazoa; phylum Chordata; class Actinopteri; order Perciformes; family Zoarcidae; genus Melanostigma; species Melanostigma gelatinosum. Next base: position 3,682,081 of record NC_136647.1, read on the forward strand.
TTGATTCAACATGTTAGCTGTAGCTGAGTAAGGAGGAGTCAGTGTCGCATGTTTAATTTAAAAGATACAGTAGGCTTCCTCTGGAAATACATTTTATACAAAGCTTCATTCAAAGACCTCAATCAAAGCTTCGAATCCCAATCCATAACATGAACTGATGTTTTGGATCGAAGAGCAAAGTTCTGTTGAGCAGGCATGTGGACAACAGGGATGCGGGTCGTCAGATCCATCCAGATTGACGTGAAAGAGGCGGCAAACCGGATTGTAACGAAGGATTTAGATTCTCTCGTCGCTCGCGCTGATTAACGGGGCTCAGCTGGCGGACATGCCGCTCCAGCAGAAACGTCTCTGAATGCACAACAGGAAGCAGAATCTAGAAATGATATTTATTACTTCTCAGTCTGGTACGAAGTTAAAATCAGCTTGATGTAAGTGCAGCCTGTTGGCGTGCTAATGCTAGCTGCTAGCATGGCTCTGGGCTCTTGGCCTTGTGTCTATAGTTTCCCAGTTGTAAAGCGTAGTAAAAACATAAATTATGTGAGAATTTAAGCATATCTTACAAGACTGAAGAGTGCCATGTTTTAGGTTTCCCTCCTTTCCTCTCCTCCATCATCCCCTCCTGTCTACCTCACACTTCTTCACTGGCTCTTTTTTCTCCCCCTCCGTCACCTATTCCCTCCCTCGGAGATCTCTCGACTCCTGCAGAGACATGCTGCGTCATGGAAACGACCTGCTCGGTGTGTGTGTGTGTGTGTGTGTGTGTGTGTGTGTGTGTGTGTGTGTGTGTGTGTGGAGTATAGCTGGTGTTAAAGCCACCCTAACAGCACCTCCTGCCGTCCTGCTGGCAGATCATTATAGGCTCTGAAGATGTACAGGGAGGCTGGAAAGATGGAGAAAAAGGAGAGAGAGGCTATTTTTTTCCATAATTTTCTCGTCAACTTTATCGGCAGCTCTGCTTATATTTGTATGGTCCTATGGGTTTCTAGGAGACAGTTAATCCCCAAAGTGGATGAGACAGACTCCCAGGTTAATGGTTGTTGTTCTGGAGTGTATTGTCAGGAAAAGATCATTTTGGTTTCGCCTCAGCACTCAGTTCTGTTTGTGATCTGGTCTGAAGTCGTTAAAAGCTGTTTTTCTCGGACACAAATAGAGGAAATAGCTGAGATTGTTCTTTGTCTACACGCTTGATTTAAGGAGTAGGGTTGGGCCGGTGTAATATATTTTAAACTGGTTTGATATCAAACCAAACACCGGACCGGACCAGCACTTAACACCGGAGTGGATCATAATGAGTTTGAGAGAGACCGTGAATGCACCTCTGAGCTGGTTTACTAACAGCAAATAACCACTAAATAATAAGAAGAAGAAGCAGAAAGTGAAGCAGCTGCACAACTAACACTTTGTGTTTTTATTTTACAAATTGCCTCATCTGTTTTTTGGCTCAACTCTTGTCTGAAAAACATTCAGGCGGCAATTTAGCTAAATGTCAAACTTGTAATTTATCCTACAAAATGTTTTAACTTTTTTTGAATTCATTTGACAGGGTTTCAGAAAAACCTCCAAAATGTGCATTTGAAACTGGATTCTGATGAATTTAAATGCCATCGACCCACCCCTCGCTCCAGCTCTGTTAGAGGATCTGAAGATGTGAGGAATGAAAGCCAACATGTGGGCACCCACAATTGTTGGAGCAGGAGAGAAGATGTGCACGAGCTATAATGGATCCCAACCTCCTTCCTCTGTTCTCCTGAAGCCTCGCGGTCGACGCCGCATTGTGTGAATGTGCGAGTTTGTGTGAAGACAGACAGACACGCAGTGCTTTGGCAGCATTGTCACAGCCCACAATGATGGAAGAGGAGCCATGAAAATCTCCTAATTATACACACAACAGTGTTGGGAAGGAGACAGGAAACAGGATTTATTCTGAGAAATGGGTTTATATGTTCATTATTGATGAAGCAACAGAAACGTCTTGTTTGGATTTGGAGTTTATCGTTGCATACTGTAAATGTCACTGTGTCAAGTTGTTGTTTTTGTCTTCCTGACAGACAATCGGCTCTCTGTTCCTATTTAGTCAGAGATCAACGTCAATTTAAAGATGTTACATTGCAGTTTTCATGATATTCATTTTGAGACGTTGGTATGATTAATATAATCTAACCAGAATATCACAGTTTACTTCAAATGTTGTGTTACGCCAACTCAAATTCCTTTGCATCATGGCACATCTAGAATACGCTGAGATGTCTTTTTAGTTGATTCCTTTGACAGAGGACTGTAGAAATGCAGGGGAGAGAGGGGGGGGGGTATGACATGCAACAAATATCCAAACGGCTGGAATCAAACTCGGGACATCTTGGTTTAATGACATGCGCTGTAAGCACTTGGCTGCCGAGGTTCTGCGATCACGTGGAACTTTGTTAGCATCACGTCGTCCTCGCCGTCTGTGGGATCAGACGCGTCGTCTTTAGTCCGTGCTTTGAATGTTAAACGACGGAAGAGTCATAGAACTTGAGTCTTTGTCTTTTGTTCATGTGTTCTTGTGGATCAAACGACTTCTTTCATTGCCAGCTCAGGAAAAGTAGTCCAAGGCCGCTCTTCACTATTTGAATGGAAGTGTAACATTTAACCGTGTTTTACAGAATGCTGGAATTTAAGGTTTTGTGTTGCCGTTGCTCTTTTCGTGCTTTTTACTTTGCGACTTACTCTGGCAGCCATCAACTCGACATTTTCTGTCTTTTTTTTTTTTTTTTTTTTGAAAAAAGTGCAGTACCCTTCACCTTGTCTACTTTGTCTTTCTCCCCCTCCTCTCCCTCTTTCTTCCCTTCCTTCCTCCCTACCAATTATTTCCCATCACTTCTCTCCCCTCGCTCCCTCTGTCCTGATATCATCCATCTCTCCCTCCGTGCATCCTCCCTTTTCTCCCTGCTCATGTTCCCCCCCCCCCCCCCTTCCCCTCAGGTTTGTCAAAGTCTTTCCCGCTGGACAACTCTTTGTTCGACAGCTGGCTCGCCCAGACGGTTCAGATCACTGCTGACGACATGCTGAGCCAGTGGGCTCTGGGCGCCCAGCATCGGGACAAGAGCGGCAGCCTGCTCTCCGACCAGGTAGGCCTTCAGATGTAGAATTTCTCTTATTCAATACGACTAAAATAGGATAAAATATGAAAAGGATCATCAAACGAGGTTGAAGGAGGACGATTACATTAGGCTGGTTAGGAGGTTAAACTTTTGTGAGGAGAAAATAGGCTGAAGACGGGTCAGATATGCTGTCAACTTGCTGTAAAATCAGTTATTCCCCCCGGACAATATCTCAAATATCTAGATAATACATATCTAAAATGTAATTTAAAGTCTGGCTTGCATTTATGGCTGGTGGAGCTCTCCCCCAAACGTCAGTTTCTACCAAATAAATGGCATTTCTGTGAGGACATGAATATTAGTTTGACGTTTCCATTGACTGCCAGCAGAAGTTAGTTGTTGAAATGTGCAGTTTTCCTGTGAGAGGATGAAAGAGGACGCGAGTGAGCTCTCCTGCTTTTCAATCAAGGTTCATTGATCCGGCTGACATTAAAGCTCATTGGCAAACTGTCCACAGAAGTAAGTGTTTCAATGATAATTACTGTGACACTGTGGTCTATGTCAACAGCCAGCGCAGTAGTGTTTCAGTTTTAGGTGTTTAAAGTTACTACAAGGAACTTTTAACTGGTTATGAAACAGTCTCAATTTAATCCTCTATATAACTTATATAAGCAAACTAATAGTAATGGATGGATAAGGTCGATGGAGGTCCACCAGAAACTCTGACTCAAGCGGGGCCTCCGGCAGTGACCAGTCTGCCGAGGACAGACGCAGATCCGGCTCTGCTGCAGCCTTTGACCTGCAGGAGGAGGAGAGCTCTGCAGCCGGCATCAGCATCTCCTCGCTGGGAGCCAACACCGGCGCCACGCTGCTGGAGACCCAGGCCGTATCGCTGAGCCCGCTGGAGGGGAGGGAGGCAACGGGAGAACCAGAACCAGGACCGCACGGGGGCGACTGTCAGACCCTGCTGCAGTAAAATTTTAGTTTTTCTAAAGGGAGTCTGGTTCCCGGAAACACTACCGCTTTAGTCCACAGGGACCGCCTGCAGTTCTTCAGTTGCTCCCACTTGCTGCTCTAATTTAACAAGCCCTTTGAGGACAATTAGTGATCTGGGGATGTTTAATGATTATTTCCTTGCCATAGCTTGACTTCAACCATTTGCATTGTGGTTTAAAAGCAGCATGTGTTTTCACTGCAGTAACTCTGAAGAAAAGAAGTTCGTTTTTTAATGATGTACGTTATTACAACTGGGGTAGGCTGTTTATTTTTGGTGTTATTGGGGAAAATAATCCATCATAACCTTTCAGCATATTGTAATTCAGGTTCAACCTCAGCGTGTGAAGGTTTCTGGAGATGGAGCGATCATTTGTTTTCACCGGCTTTGTATCATTGCAATGTGGGCGGTATGTGTAAATGATCAATGTTCATTGGCTCCTCCTCCCCTGTTACTGATGCCCAAAGCTTGCCACACATTTACCGCCGAGGATTCGCTGGATTATGCAAAATGCGTCATTTCACTTAATCCGGCGAACTTTTGCCGGCAGTTGAGCAGAAAGCTCCGTGCAAATTTGCCAATTTCCAGCCTTTTGAATTGGATCTTTCTTGAAGTGGAGTTTTGAGCTGTGTGGGCTTTTGCTCACTTCACACTGTGGGTTGATCAGTTCGATGGTCAGAGCGGCGCTGCACTGTGGCTGACCTGCTGTTCTCCTCAGGAATGTGCTCTGTTTGTGTATTGATTGGCAGGGGCCTCCGACCAGAATGCATGATATAACTCCATTGTTTGGGGACGTGTTCACGGACGAGAAACAAAACAGGAACACTGTGTTGTTTTTTTGAACAAAAGAGAACGAGATGTTAATCTGAAAACCTGATATCAGCAAAAAGAAAGATCTGCAAAAAAATAAACAGATTTCTGAAGTTGAAGTGATGACTTTTATCAAACAAACCGTCATTACAGCGGCCCGTTGTTGACATTCATAATAAACTCCTTTCTTTTGCAATACTGAAGAGGAAGAGATCAAACAGCACAATGTAAAATGTTAGACGATGTCAGCGTTTGGAAATGTGGGCGGTGGTGTTGGGTGGGGAGTTTTTGTTCTAAAACATTATGGTCGAGTATGGGAGGTTTCCAAACCAGACTCCCAAGAAACAGGCAAATAAACTATCGTATTTGATCAACGAGCGAGAGTCCAGATTCATCATATACAGTGAGAGTAAAACGTGTATTTATTGCCCCTTGAGACATGAACTGATTCAGCAATTTTTTTTCTTTCTCTCCTGATTTACTCTCATCGGCTTTCCTTCTCATCCTCTCGTCTCCAATTCCTTTCCTCACCGCCTCTCTTCTTCTCTTCTGTCATCCAGCTCCTGCAAGGCGAGGAAAGTCTGCTGAACCTAAGGATGGAGAAGTCCATGCAGTCCGCTTGGAAAACGCCTCAGCTGGGCCGCAAACCGCGAGGGGGCAACAAGCTGCGCGCTTGCGGACACCCGCCACCCACCGCCCCCGCCTTGCCCCAGACGCCCCTGTCTGCGGCCTCCGCCGCCGCCGCCGCCTCCGCCTCCGGCACCCCCTCTGCCTCCGGCAGCCCCTCCGCCTCCGGCAGCCCCTCCACCGCGAAGCAGTGGGAAAGCGTGGTGGAGGAAAAGCCCAGCCACGTGGTCCGGAAAGGGGAAAGGTCCAGGGGCCTTCATCACCACCAGACAAGGAGCTCTGACATAGACAGGGACCTGCCGCCGCAGCCGCCCATCTCCAAAATGGATTCCTGTCACATCTCGGAGGACCGCGGCCCGTGGGACAGCGTCTACGCGGGGAACGACGACGCGTTCGGTTTCACTGCAAGCTCATCTCCGCGTCCGGCCTCCAGCCCCGGGGCCACGTTGCCCGACACGGGGGCGTTCATTCGCGGCAGGGTGCCGCGGCTCCATCTGACCCGCCAGGTCAAATCCAGAGGCAGGGGCGCCGCTGCACGCGTCCGGGGGCTGCAGCCCGTGGGCCTGCCGCTCACGGGAAAGGACACGTCCGAGACCGACGGGTACTTCTCCGACGGCGAGCAGAGTGATCCGGACACACGCTCTGGCGCACGCAAACTCTGCTTGCCGCAGTTGCATTCTGGGAACGAGGACCTGCTGAGAAGGAGGGCGCTGGCCTCATAAACTGAGACACAGTGGTCCTAACTTCACTAACTGTTTCTCCATCTGTGCCCAATAAACAGTCCAGAAAACATGGTTGGATGGCGTCGTTCAACCAAATCCCTGTCACATTTACCCGAGGAAAATGTCTTCAGCTCTCACCTGATTTGTTTTTGGGAGAGGGGTTGGGGGGGATTTGAATGTAGCGGTTTGCCTGTCGTACAGTGAAGCTTCTCCACCGGACCGTAGTTTCTTCGCCAGCTTTCCACAAGATGCGATACATTCAGCAAATAGGAAAGAAACATTACCCATAGTCTTCTTTTGTTTTGTATTTCAGATTCATTTTCTTTCTGGGCGTTGGAAGTACCCATTTCTGCCAGACTTGGGAACTAACACTTCGGGGCATTATTATGATTATTATGATTATTATTGTTCAAGCTGGTTTCAGGGTCTGCTTCGCTCTCGGTCCTCATGTCCTGAGATGCATCCAACGAGTCCCTGTTTTCTTGAATATGTTCAGTGGAAAGACAATTTCACACCAGAGCTGGTCTGAATATGTACAAGGGGCGACCTGGGATGACATGTATTCAGCCATGAAAAGCACAACTAGCTAGTCATGAGAGCTGTAACGTAAGCACTCGTGTGTGTATAATAGATCATTCAGGGTTGGGTTCAATTCTCATCACGTCGACTCACAATATAAACTAACGCCCTTACTCTCAAATTTATCCTCGCAGCCGAAAAAGACAGATTTCAAGCTTCTCCAATTTTATTTTTTATAGCAAATAGATTGAGCCCAACCCTGGTGCTCATTCAGATTGTCACACAGAGACACAAACACACAGACATACTGACACACATACTACTATCAGCAAATCCCTTTGCTCACATCACAGCCGTTGTTGAGATATTTCATCTGACTTTCGTCAGCTGCTTTCAAATTCTGTAGAATTCTGAGTTACGTTTGTTTTTTTGTTTTTTTTAAGCCTGAATCTTTGGAGAAGAATCATCGTAGAAACTCTGTGCCTTCTGTCGCTTCCCCTGTGCAACCTGCCACCCCCCCCCCCACCAACCTTATATCAATCAACCAAACAATCAATAAGTAGATCAATCAGTCGTTTCTCAATCGGATTTGTAACAATCAAACCAAAAGGAAACCCCGTTGGACGGGTTACCGCGTGTAGCCGGCATTGGGCTCCTTGTCACCTTAACAATTGTCGAGTGCCTGAAACAAGGATGTAAATGCAGCGTTTGCCATTAATCAACGACGCATCTGCACGCAGTTAGCGAAGCAGAGCCACAAAGTACTATCAGCGCAAAGAGCTGCTTGCTGTTCTGTGCCCCCCCCCACACAACCCCCCCCAACCACAACCCACCCACCTAACCAGAGCGCTGCAGTCCAGAGCCGTCGATGAACAGGGTTTGGCCACATTACACTGAGAACGCCGCGTCTCCTCGAGAGTCACGACTTAAACCATAGATACACGTGGAGAAGATAATAGTCAAATCAACAGTCTTACAATAGAACTTAAACCTGCTAGCTGACTGTGTTTCATCTGTCAGTTATCAGGTCAGTGGTGTGCTTCAAAAATGCTTAATTATTCAAGTTTAATGTGTAAAGATATGTCTACATTTTGGCTTGAGCAGACTGTCCTCAACCCACAAAGGTCCATGAACTGATTTCTTTTAGCTTTCAACCCCCAACTCACAGTCTCGACCGACAACTTTCATGAGCATCTACATTACAAACGAAGTGGCTCGGTGCGCTAAGATGCACGACACTGATTCGTTCAGAGGACCGCTGGACGTGTGACGCGGCGTTTTTTAAAGTTTGACGCGGCCAAGCTGTCGTTACGGACGGCTCTGCTGCACCTGTTCTCCTGTTAGACGAATGACGACGATGTAATAATCAGCTTCAGAGGCCTGAACGAACGCTCTTGAGTTCTCGAATTGAGTTGTTTGTAAATTTGTTTAAGAAAAAAAAAAAAAAAGAAATACTTTTTGTTGTTTCTCTCAGAGAGTTGTATTTTGTAGTTAAAGCAGTCCATGGTATTCTCAGGGGTTAAAGAAAGAAACTTTAAAAAAAGACTCAAAGGTTTAAAAATGTATCGAAAAAGGGACGTAAAACAGATACATATATAAATAGATATAGATATATATATATATATATATATATATATAGATATGTATATACATATTTTATAATGTATACAGTATATATATATATATATATATAGTGATGTGTGTACGTCTAAAAACTTCCTTATTTGGCAAGCTCCACTGTTTTAACTCCTACACGACTACTACTGAGCATGTTCCTTCTCTCATTATGACCGTCAGCCCTCGGTTCAATAGTGTCAACCAATAATTCAACTTTATTTGAACTGGTTTCAGTTGCCAGATGAGTGGGACAGGTCCGTTAATAATAGCTCTTTTTATTTTTAAATTCTCATCCTCAAAAGCATCACAGGTGGGGTATTTATTTTAAGGGCTGCTTGACCCAGGCCTGATGAACAGACACTTAGAGGTGCAAGTCCAATCTACTTCCTCTGTTGTACGGACAGCTTCTCACCTGTCTGCTGAAGTGACCACGCCAAAGAACGGATCTGTGTGTCAAGGCAGCATATTTTACATCTTATCCACAGAAACACACACACGCCGCTGTCTCGGTTTTCAAGATGAAGAATGTTCGATAGGGATGTCAAACAGCTCGACCCCCGCGAGGATTCTCCCACATCCGCATTCACGTGGGGGGGTCTTCACATAGGAACAGCCTGTCGCCACAGTAATGGGCCGACGATGGTTGTTAAACGCAGACTATTAACCCCCCCCCCTTCAGAAAAAGCCAAATGCTGCTGAACTGAACACACAATATACAGCTCTCTCTCTCTCTCTCTCTCTCTCTCTCTCTCTCTCTCTCTCTCTCACACACACACACACACACCAGAGCTGTTACAACAGGGTTATAATGTACAAGATGATTTGTTTTTTATGTCTACGTGGTCCTGACTGCATCAGGAAGTGACACGCCCTCTATCAGCAGGACAGTATTATTACTTCAGGTGTAGCCATCGTGGAAGATTAACAAAAACAACTCTTTTGAAATGGTTTTGACACGACAGGTGGAAGATTTTGGACTTCTGCGTTGGCCACCGTTAGTACAACCCCCATAAACACTGACGCAGCAGCAACACACACAACAACCGCAACAAAAGTTTGTGTTTTTTGGTGACGTATCGTCATTACGGCCCGCGGGGTCCTCCGACCGTGGTGGTTGTTGTTCCATTCACGGGTCGCTAAGACAGAAACACGTAATCTCGGTTTCAATATTTCAATGTTCAGAGTAGCTTGACTTTGTAGACAGTGGTATTAGAAAAAGGCCTCACATGTACGGCCCTTTAACATGTAGTAGCAAATGCTAAGGCTGCACAGCGCTAGCGGGGAAATAAACGAAAAGCTTTTTTTTTGGGGGCTGAATTTCCTCTCCAGAAGTTGTGGAGGTGGTCAGGTGAGTCACACTCGCTGTTTCAAAGACTCTCTCCTGTTGGTTCGTCCGATTTGGAGCAGCACTGTAGTCCCTTGTGAGGCAAATTGCAGTTTCTTTCCCTTGATACTGTGCAGCCTTGGCAAACTCAAACTGGTTATTATTCTATATTTACAGTGTGGCTTCCGTGCCATCTCCTTCCGCTTCATAGATACTGTAGACTGGACTCTTTTTGCTGGTTCTTTTTTTATTTTTTACTATCAATATCCACTAGAATACAACTTCAAAGCATCACTGTCCTCTGTGTGGTACGCTGGTGTGGGTGTTGGCTCACAGCCCGAAATGTGCTCTGATGATCTTTAGAATTTTGCAACTCCTGTCAGGTCGGATATCCAGACTAGATTGTTCTTCTCTTCCCTGGGTTTCATCTGAAATGTCAGTCACGGCGTTGAAATTTCATCTGAAATGTCGGCTGAGGATGTGAAGAGGTCATGTTCTTCCGTGGGAGCTCACAATTCACGGATAGATGTACAACTATACCGTTTTCTAAATGGTGAGCTGGTGCATGCGTGAGGGCAAAACAAAAAAAAACTCCAGGAGTTTGGCATCAATGCTTGCACCACAGAAATGAGCCGGTGGGCTTCGTGCACGTAATGGCGGGTCAGAAAACACACCCACGCACGGTGACGCTCTCCACCTAGACTTCTGCTGAAAAGCCCGATGGCTGCGGGCGACTGGAAGCTGGCCTGTGATCCACAGAGCTGCTGTCTTACTGTACCGACACTGTTGTAAAACTCCTTGGAAAGACATCACTGCACCAGCAGGGCTGGGTTCCTCAGAACTCCCTCAGCGGAGCAAAGATCATGTTGAAAGCTTTTCTTTTAATGATTAATATTAGTAGTAGGGAGGCAACCAAACGCTCGTAAATGCTGTTGTACAAACAGATTAATGCAACGAAACCATTCGAAAAGGGAAAAAAATCTACTGAATGGGGGGAAAAATGAATTCCAGGATTTTAAGGCAAAGACTGGTCGTTGCTCTGAGGTGGTTTTGTGGAACCAGAAGGGCACCACAATGCTTTCCATAAGTTGCTCCTTCAGCCAATAAGAAAGTGGTTTGAGGCTGTCCTCAGGTCAGCAAAGCCAGGATTTGCAAATGCTTATCGACTCCTTAAGTGATGATGAATTTAATTTGCTGCCTCAGCACGTTGGGTTTGTTTGTTTTTTTTCCACAAAGTGAGCATTCCGGTCTTTCTACTGAACAAGAGGCTGTCACTGTTTAATCCTTTTGTAAATGCAGACTGACCCAATGAGCGCTTCGTGCTTCCTGTTCTCTGATACAGTTGTCTGGTCTTTATTGTCCTACGCCAGCCATGCAAACCCCCCCACCAACCTACCACTGGAGTGTATTCACATTTACAATAATGTATAATACTGTTCAACTGCTACTACCAGACACATGTTCATTTTCCGTATTTTGAAAAAGCCTTTGGAAGCTGTTATTTCTCTCTCTTTCTCTTTTGTGACGCTTTAGCTGGCCGCCGTGGCTTTTATCACATTTAGAAAGCTGACTCATGATCTGCTTACTCTGTTTAGTTTTTTTACTGGCGCTTTGCTCTCCTCTCCGTTGCGGCAACGTTACGGCTTCAAGGTCTCAGCATCCTAAAAACCCAGACACACTGCACAGGTTGGAGGTTTAGTCGTACAGACTGAGCCGCCTCGGAGGCGGAAACGAGCTCGATTGCCAAGTCGAGCCTGGATTGGTGGAGTCGAAGAACCACAGAGATTTGAATCTGTTCTCACTCGTACAAACCAGATGTCATTTTTCGAGCTGCAGCGATTCATTGATGAGTCGAACAACAGAAAATGAATTGGACACTATTTTTGATGATCCAATATTAGTCTTTGTCTGGCGTCTTCTTTTTTTTAAAGCAACAGCAGCAAAGACTTTATGATTTTAGCTTCTCAAATGTAACAGTGCAACCAGTTTTTCAGTGAATATCTTTTGAGTGGCTGTTTGGATAGAACAAGCAATTTCATGGCAATTCAAAGGCGAACCAGATTGTTTCTTCGGTGCCCAAGGAGACATATTCAAATGCCGTGTTTTATCCAACCAACAGTCCAAAAACTTAAAGATAATCACTTTGCAATACAAACCACAGAAAAGCAGAGCATAGTATATGCTCCATCGTTGCTTGGGTAGGCTATACAACTGTAACCGATAAATCAAAGCAAAGTGTATTTTCATGTTAAGAAATATACAAATTTTTGTTCGTGAACTTCAGTCCAGCATCACTGAGACACAACCGGTCTTTGGCTCCACCCACTAAGGTTCAACACCAGCTGTGAGGCTACATCTGCCTCCAGAGCGGCTCCAAACCTAAAGCTCCAATCTGCACGAAGTGCACCTTACTCTGTCTCTGCCATCCAACATCTTCCTCACTTTTCCTCCCCCCACCACCACCAGCAACCCCCCCACAAAAAAATAAAACACACAAAAAACACACCCGTCCTCTCGTGTTCCCTACTGCCCACAACTCCTCCTCTCTCTTCTCCTCTCCTGTCCGCTGATCAGCCTCTCAGGCCGGCACGTGGCTCTTTTTTTAATCGCTTTTGAAGCTTGAAAAGAAGAAAACAAATGAAAATGTCAAAGAAGAAAATAAAGGATGTGTGTGGCTTTAAGGACAAATAATGACAGGCACGTGTTGTGGAAGTACGTGTGAGGAGGAGAAAGCGTTGCACTCTGCTTTGGCCCGGAGAAAGAGAGAGAGAGAGAGATGGATAGAGAGAAAGAGAGGAGAGGAGGGAGACGTTTACTGAACCGGAGCCAGAGACGCAGACAGAGAGTACAACTTGTTCTTTCCCCTGCGTTCTGTTTGCAGGCTGTCCACACAGTCAAGTTAACAAGCAGCTAATATAAACAGCACCCTTTCCTTTTTCCTTGCCCTCTCGCCTCCTCTTCTCTCTCTCTCTCTCTCTCTCTCTCTCTCTCCGTTTATCTCGATGCAGCCAGGTCTCTCCATCCAAGTGTTTTCCTTTACAGACTGTAACAATCGAATCAGGAAAGCAGAACGGGAACCGGTGAAATTTCCATGACATAGCCTGACAAGCCCAGAAAACAATTCAGTGTTTTACGACCGTGACTTTCCATATAACCCTCTGTGGTTCAATTCAATTCAATGTGGCTTTATAGGCGTGGAACAAAATGTTGGAAGAATATAAAGTACACAATAATATTAATATGAATACAAACACAACGTTACAATTGTTATAGAATAATGACACCATGTTCTATATTTCTTTTACTGTCAACAAATCCCATGAAAAGACCCAAACCGGCAAAGTATCGATCTCACTAACGAGCCGGACCAAGTTCCATCCAAAGCCTTTGTCCGCTGCATAGATCGCCAGTGTTGAATTTGGATATTTGTTTGGACGGGTAAAATGTCAACGTTGTGAAAACGTTTGTCAGTTAGAAGGTAACGCTGGCTGCGATAGCGTCCGTCGGCTCTGGCTAACTTGTGTTGAGCGTTGAAAAGACGGACTCACACATTGTTGGTTTTTGGTCTTTTCACTGGATTTGTTGAGTTGACAATAACAACAATATAAAACACCAGCTTTATTCTTTAAAGGGACGGGTCTTCCCAAAAAAATCTAAACTACGTATTCTCCTTCTCACCTGTAGTGCTATTCATCAATCTAGATTGTTTTGACAGTAGGAAAGACAATAGTTCCAACAGAACGACCGCTGTTGGATTATCTTGAGTAACCAGCTCATGATTTCGGGGAAGAGACGTTGCTGTTGGGGTTTAAAAATGTTTATTTTTTGTTTTCTTTTTTTTGGCGCTTTGAGCACCACAAGCCCCAGTGCCAAATGCTCCTATTACATTGGAGAGAAAGCAGACAACTCTACGGGCGATATCTCTAAAACTAGAAAACTCCCACCCAAATAATCTAGATTAATAAACAGCACTACGTGTGAGAGGGGAAATATGTATTTTTGATTTTGGGGTGAACTGTCCCTTTAAATGTCACAGTCAGCCAGGTAAAAAAGAAATGTCGTTTTTTAAATTTATTTTTATTATTTTATTATCCGTACTCACTGACCTATGGTTGTATGTGTTTCCATGGAGTTCAGACCAATAATAATCCAGTGTTGAAATCAAATCCTTGTTATGTAATTTTTGGCAATTTAACTGGAAACCTGGATGGAAACATGGCGAGAGTCCCTTTAATGGTTCCTCCCTCACATCTGGTTCTCCCATCAGGCTTCAGGGAGGTTCAGACTCACACACATATCAACGCGACCCAGACACACTGAAGATCCATTTGGCCCGAGCTCCCGGCTCCCACTGACGGTCAGAGCGACGTTTGGTAGATTTAGCTCGGACCAAAACTCCAAAATCTCGTCTAGACTGGAATCAAGAAGCAACTTTGGAGTGTTTCGTTAAGAGGCCCTGTGCACCGTGTTTCACCTTCACTGTGTCTGTCTGCTTTATTTATTTCTCCTGATACCCGTTGTTTTATCTCTTTCCTCACTGTTTGTCTTCGCTGCTTTTGTAATCTGTCTTCTTTTTCCTCTTTTCACACACACACACACACACACAGAACCAATGTTTATCTTCTACCACTGAGGCAAATAAACCGCCTGATCGCTACATGCAGGGAAGGAAACTGATTTTGATCACATAAAGTGGGGAAAGTTCAGTCTGTGTGTGTGTTTTCGTGAAGAAACATCTCTTCGTCGTATTTTCACAATCTGGTCGCTCAGCTGGTTGAACATCTGTCCCCCTCCCCCCCCCACCCTGCTCTCTGTGACCCATGTGAATAACATTTAAGTTTGTTTACGTGCATTGAAGTGGCTTTCTCCCGTGAGCTGATTTCTTAAACATCACGTTTCCGTAGTCAGGGTCGGGGATTAGAGAAACCTGCTTCTTCCCAGTTACATTTCTCGCAGCGAAAGCCAATTTTAAGGCCTTGTAGACACATTGCAGCTTTTCTTCTCATTAGCTTTACGTCAAGACAGAGAGAGTAGAGCGGCCGGACGAGAAGGCGGGATCATTGCACCTGTAGCATCCTCTCGTGGTCTCGATAAGTCGGTTAGCTCAGTCGGTTTCACTGCGTGATCGCGTTAACGTCTGACATGAGAGAACACAGAGAGGGTTTTCCTCATCGATAATAAACCTCATCCACTCCGGTGAACGCTGTTAGAACGTTTTTGATTTCGACAAAGACTCATCTGGATGTGCTCTGAAACATTCTCTCTCTCTCGCTCTCTCTCCCTCTCTCTCTCTCTCTCTCCCTCTCTCTCCTCTGTATTCATCGTCACTCTCTCTTTAACTTTGTGTTGCTCTGGCATTTTCTGCCTCAGCTCCGCTTCACGTCTCCACCTTTACTTATTTGCTCCTCTTTTTTTCTCAGTGTCGCTCCTCAGTGCAGACCAGGCAGTTTCTGACTCATTAATAACAAAACAACAACAATAACAAACAAAAAAACTCTGCTGACCTGCAATTCACATGTTTTCTCCCTCAGGTTTAAAACACAACTATTCAGTGGAGTTTTGTTTTGCAGCAACTCCTACAAAATCGTAATAATATCCAACATTAATGTTCGTCGATCAAATTGGTCGTACTTTAGCACTATTTGAGTACAAATCAGCATCGTCCAATCAAAGCAGAGCTCCTCCTCCTGTCTCATTTGTCCTCATAAAGGTGTTAAAATCTCTACTGTGGTGTCCCCCCCCCCCCCCGCATCGGTTCTTCAACACAATAATATGAATGTTGCAGGAGTTTATCCTTCTGTATTCTTTGTTTCAAAGAATGTTGTGCCATTTGTGAATAGCAAAGAGAACTATTGAACATATATGAAACAGAAGAGCTATTTTAAATTATTTTTTGGCTTTTTTTGCTATATTTATTTTTCTTGTATTAGAATCTTCTTTGTAGGAGGGAAAAATCTAAAAATGTATTTTTCATTAGTGCGAAAAACCTATTTTCTTCCTTTTTGTACAATTTCGATGTTTTAAGCGAGACTTTGAAAAGCAATATGATGATGACGATGTTTCCTGTGACTGTATCTGCATGCTGTATGTGTTGCCTTAATGATGGCTGCATCCCACTACGATCCCACCCACACCGCCCCCCCCCCCCCTACCCCTGTCTGGCCCCTCCCTCCCCCACCTCTGACCCCTCCCTCACTTCCCACCCTCATCCGATGGAGCCCCAATCCCAACTGATC
Source organism: Melanostigma gelatinosum (assembly GCF_949748355.1). Lineage (NCBI taxonomy): Eukaryota > Metazoa > Chordata > Actinopteri > Perciformes > Zoarcidae > Melanostigma > Melanostigma gelatinosum. Next base: position 3,698,010 of record NC_136647.1, read on the forward strand.
CAGTCCAGACTAATCCAGTCCAGTGCAGTCAATAAAGCAGTGCTTTCTGTGTACACCAAACTCTCTGCCTCTCTGTTCATCACACAAACAAACTAACTGAGGTCGCTCAGTTAAATAGTGGCGCTATAGGAGAGGTTGGGACCACTAAAGTCGGTGGGACGTCTTCTGATTGTTTGTTTTGTCCGACCAACAGTCCTTAAAAAAAACCTTAAAAATATTCAATTCACTGTCGGAGAACAAAGAGAAACAGTCAATATTCTCATTTGACTTGTAGCACTGCCAAAATAAGTCAATTATGGTTGACTTTTCTTCAGATCAAATGTTTCAGCTCAATATTTAAATCAATGTAGAGACACTGTATGACACTATGACTTTTTTATGATTTATTTGTGATATTTTTTATAAATGTACTATAATAGGATTTTTTATGAAATCATTTATTTTTAAAACATACTATACTCTGACATACTATACACCAGCATTTTACATTACATACCTACTATAACTACTATACAGTGAAACCGTCAGATACAGGCTGAAGAAGGGTGTCCTGTCTGAAATGTCTGTGTGGCAACATAAAAATATCAAGATGGTGTGCTGTCCTCTTCTTTCCTTTTACACTCTATATTGTGACTTTTCTTACGATATACTATATTGTTATGAATATATTTTGTATGGCAAACTTTGCTATGATATTTTTATGACATATTTGGGATCCTAGAGCTGCCAAGAAAGACCTTCATCATGGAGACCAAGACCCTCAAGACCACTCTGACAAAACTCTAATGTTCATCAATAATATTAGAACAATGAATCCTGAAGTCAGCCTCTCCTCACAGAACAACTCACTGCAGCAGCCTGTTGTTTGTTAAACACGTGAAGGCCATGACGCAAAAGATTCTGTCGTCTGATGAAACATAATTCGAAACGCTTCGGCTGATGCAAAATGTCTGCTGGAACCTGGGCAGAGCTTCTCGCCTCTGTAACACCATCCACACCTCGAAGCGTGATGATGCAGCTTCAGACTTGGACGGGGAGACTTTGCCAGAAGTCCATGGCAACAATACGGGGAATCCAAACACAGGCGAATCTCAAGGAGAGCAAGTTTCTGTGTGCCAAAGGCCTGAGAGTGCGGCCAACAAGTTTCTCCTCCAACAGGACTCGAGCAAGCTGCCAACTCGATGTCGGAGTGGCTTCACAACAGGAATGTGAAAGTCCTTCAGCTGCCCCAAAGCCCAGATTTGAATCCCAGAGAAAATCTGTGGAGTGACTCAAAGATCGAGCTACTATGACTTTATGACTTTTTTCGACATGCTATACTATGACTTTTTTATGACTTTTTTCGACATGCTATACAATGACTTTTTTATGACTTTTTTCGACACGCTATACTATGACTTTTTTATGACTTTTTTCGACATGCTATACTATGACTTTTTTATGACTTTTTTCGACATGCTATACTATGACTTTTTTATGACTTTTTTTGACATGCTATACTATGACTTTTTTATGACTTTATTCGACCTGCTATACTATGACTCTTTTATGACTTTTTTCGACATGCTATACTATGACTTTTTTATGACTTTATTCGACCTGCTATACTATGACTCTTTTATGACTTTTTTCGACATGCTATACTATGACTTTATGACTTTTTTCGACATGCTATACTATGACTTTTTTATGACTTTTTTCGACATGCTATACGATGACTTTTTTATGACTTTTTTCGACACGCTATACTATGACTTTTTTATGACTTTTTTCGACATGCTATACTATGACTTTTTTATGACTTTTTTCGACATGCTATACAATGACTTTTTTATGACTTTTTTCGACACGCTATACTATGACTTTTTTATGACTTTTTTCGACATGCTATACTATGACTTTTTTATGACTTTTTTCGACATGCTATACTATGACTTTTTTATGACTTTTTTTGACATGCTATACTATGACTTTTTTATGACTTTATTCGACCTGCTATACTATGACTCTTTTATGACTTTTTTCGACATGCTATACTATGACTTTTTTATGACTTTTTTCGACACGCTATACTATGACTTTTTTATGACTTTTTTCGACATGCTATACTATGACTTTTTTATGACTTTTTTCGACACGCTATACTATGACTTTTTTATGACTTTTTTCGACATGCTATACTATGACTTTTTTATGACTTTTTTCGACATGCTATACTATGACTTTTTTATGACTTTTTTCGACATGCTATACTATGACTTTTTTATGACTTTTTTCGACCTGCTATACTATGACTTTTTTATGACTTTTTTCGACACGCTATACTATGACTTTTTTATGACTTTTTTCGACATGCTATACTATGACTTTTTTATGACTTTTTTCGACCTGCTATACTATGACTTTTTTATGACTTTTTTCGACATGCTATACTATGACTTTTTTATGACTTTTTTCGACATGCTGTACTATGACTTTTTTATGACTTTTTTCGACCTGCTATACTATGACTTTTTTATGACTTTATTCGACCTGCTATACTATGACTTTTTTATGACTTTATTCGACCTGCTATACTATGACTTTTTTATGACTTTTTTCGACACGTTATACTATGACTTTTTTATGACTTTTTTCGACACGTTATACTATGACTTTTTTATGACTTTATTCGACCTGCTATACTATGACTTTTTTATGACTTTTTTCGACATGCTATACTATGACATTTTTATGACTTTTTTCGACACGTTATACTATGACTTTTTTATGACTTTTTTCGACATGCTATACTATGACTTTTTTATGACTTTATTCGACCTGCTATACTATGACTTTTTTATGACTTTTTTCGACATGCTATACTATGACATTTTTATGACTTTATTCGACCTGCTATACTATGACTCTTTTATGACTTTTTTCGACATGCTATACTATGACTTTTTTCGACACGTTATACTATGACTTTTTTATGACTTTTTTCGACACGTTATACTATGACTTTTTTATGACTTTTTTACGACATGCTATACTATGACTTTTTTATGACTTTTTTCGACATGCTATACTATGACTTTTTTATGACTTTTTTCGACACGTTATACTATGACTTTTTTATGACTTTTTTCGACATGCTGTACTATGACTTTTTTATGACTTTTTTCGACATGCTGTACTATGACTTTTTTATGACTTTTTTCGACATGCTATACTATGACTTTTTTATGACTTTTTCGACATGCTATACTATGACTTTTTTATGACTTTTTCGACACGCTATACTATGACTTTTTTATGACTTTTTCGACATGCTATACTATGACTTTTTTATGACTTTTTTTGACATGCTATACTATGACTTTTTTATGACTTTTTTCGACATGCTATACTATGACTTTTTTATGACTTTTTTCGACATGCTATACTATGACTTTTTTATGACTTTTTTCGACATGCTATACTATGACTTTTTTATGACTTTTTTTGACATGCTATACTATGACTTTTTTATGACTTTTTTCGACATGCTATACTATGACTTTTTTATGACTTTTTTCGACATGCTATACTATGACTTTTTTATGACTTTTTTCGACACGTTATACTATGACTTTTTTATGACTTTTTTCGACATGCTATACTATGACTTTTTTATGACTTTTTTCGACACGTTATACTATGACTTTTTTATGACTTTTTTCGACATGCTATACTATGACTTTTTTATGACTTTTTTCGACATGCTATACTATGACTTTTTTATGACTTTTTTCGACATGCTATACTATGACTTTTTTATGACTTTTTTCGACATGCTATACTATGACTTTTTTATGACTTTTTTATGACTTTTTTCGACATGCTATACTATGACTTTTTTATGACTTTTTTCGACACGTTATACTATGACTTTTTTATGACTTTTTTCGACACGTTATACTATGACTTTTTTATGACTTTTTTCGACACGCTATACTATGACTTTTTTATGACTTTTTTCGACATGCTATACTATGACTTTTTTATGACTTTTTTCGACATGCTATACTATGACTTTTTTATGACTTTTTTTGACATGCTATACTATGACTTTTTTATGACTTTATTCGACCTGCTATACTATGACTCTTTTATGACTTTTTTCGACATGCTATACTATGACTTTTTTATGACTTTATTCGACCTGCTATACTATGACTCTTTTATGACTTTTTTCGACATGCTATACTATGACTTTATGACTTTTTTCGACATGCTATACTATGACTTTTTTATGACTTTTTTCGACATGCTATACGATGACTTTTTTATGACTTTTTTCGACACGCTATACTATGACTTTTTTATGACTTTTTTCGACATGCTATACTATGACTTTTTTATGACTTTTTTCGACATGCTATACTATGACTTTTTTATGACTTTTTTCGACATGCTATACTATGACTTTTTTATGACTTTTTTCGACCTGCTATACTATGACTTTTTTATGACTTTTTTCGACACGCTATACTATGACTTTTTTATGACTTTTTTCGACATGCTATACTATGACTTTTTTATGACTTTTTTCGACCTGCTATACTATGACTTTTTTATGACTTTTTTCGACATGCTATACTATGACTTTTTTATGACTTTTTTCGACATGCTGTACTATGACTTTTTTATGACTTTTTTCGACCTGCTATACTATGACTTTTTTATGACTTTATTCGACCTGCTATACTATGACTTTTTTATGACTTTATTCGACCTGCTATACTATGACTTTTTTATGACTTTTTTCGACACGTTATACTATGACTTTTTTATGACTTTTTTCGACACGTTATACTATGACTTTTTTATGACTTTATTCGACCTGCTATACTATGACTTTTTTATGACTTTTTTCGACATGCTATACTATGACTTTTTTATGACTTTTTTCGACATGCTATACTATGACATTTTTATGACTTTATTCGACCTGCTATACTATGACTCTTTTATGACTTTTTTCGACATGCTATACTATGACTTTTTTCGACACGTTATACTATGACTTTTTTATGACTTTTTTCGACACGTTATACTATGACTTTTTTATGACTTTTTTACGACATGCTATACTATGACTTTTTTATGACTTTTTTCGACATGCTATACTATGACTTTTTTATGACTTTTTTCGACACGTTATACTATGACTTTTTTATGACTTTTTTCGACATGCTGTACTATGACTTTTTTATGACTTTTTTCGACATGCTGTACTATGACTTTTTTATGACTTTTTTCGACATGCTATACTATGACTTTTTTATGACTTTTTCGACATGCTATACTATGACTTTTTTATGACTTTTTCGACACGCTATACTATGACTTTTTTATGACTTTTTCGACATGCTATACTATGACTTTTTTATGACTTTTTTTGACATGCTATACTATGACTTTTTTATGACTTTTTTCGACATGCTATACTATGACTTTTTTATGACTTTTTTCGACATGCTATACTATGACTTTTTTATGACTTTTTTCGACATGCTATACTATGACTTTTTTATGACTTTTTTTGACATGCTATACTATGACTTTTTTATGACTTTTTTCGACATGCTATACTATGACTTTTTTATGACTTTTTTCGACATGCTATACTATGACTTTTTTATGACTTTTTTCGACACGTTATACTATGACTTTTTTATGACTTTTTTCGACATGCTATACTATGACTTTTTTATGACTTTTTTCGACACGTTATACTATGACTTTTTTATGACTTTTTTCGACATGCTATACTATGACTTTTTTATGACTTTTTTCGACATGCTATACTATGACTTTTTTATGACTTTTTTCGACATGCTATACTATGACTTTTTTATGACTTTTTTCGACATGCTATACTATGACTTTTTTATGACTTTTTTATGACTTTTTTCGACATGCTATACTATGACTTTTTTATGACTTTTTTCGACACGTTATACTATGACTTTTTTATGACTTTTTTCGACACGTTATACTATGACTTTTTTATGACTTTTTCGACACGCTATACTATGACTTTTTTATGACTTTTTTCGACATGCTATACTATGACTTTTTTATGACTTTTTTCGACACGCTATACGATGACTTTTTATGACTTTTTTCGACACGCTATACTATGACTTTTTTATGACTTTTTTTGACATGCTATACTATGACTTTTTTATGACTTTATTCGACCTGCTATACTATGACTCTTTTATGACTTTTTTCGACATGCTATACTATGACTTTTTTATGACTTTATTCGACCTGCTATACTATGACTCTTTTATGACTTTTTTCGACATGCTATACTATGACTTTTTTATGACTTTTTTCGACACGTTATACTATGACTTTTTTATGACTTTATTCGACATGCTATACTATGACTTTTTTATGACTTTATTCGACCTGCTATACTATGACTCTTTTATGACTTTTTTCGACATGCTATACTATGACTTTTTTATGACTTTTTTCGACATGCTATACTATGACTTTTTTATGACTTTATTCGACACGTTATACTATGACTTTTTTATGACTTTTTTCGACATGCTATACTATGACTTTTTTATGACTTTATTCGACCTGCTATACTATGACTTTTTTATGACTTTTTTCGACACGTTATACTATGACTTTTTTATGACTTTTTTCGACATGCTATACTATGACTTTTTTATGACTTTTTTCGACACGTTATACTATGACTTTTTTATGACTTTTTTCGACATGCTATACTATGACTTTTTTATGACTTTTTTCGACATGCTATACTATGACTTTTTTATGACTTTTTTCGACATGCTATACTATGACTTTTTTATGACTTTTTTCGACATGCTATACTATGACTTTTTTATGACTTTTTTCGACATGCTATACGATGACTTTTTTATGACTTTTTTCGACACGCTATACTATGACTTTTTTATGACTTTTTTCGACATGCTATACTATGACTTTTTTATGACTTTATTCGACATGCTATACTATGACTTTTTTATGACTTTTTTACGACATGCTATACTATGACTTTTTTATGACTTTTTTAAACATGCTATACTATTACTTTTTTATGACTTTTTTTGACATGCTATACTATGACTTTTTTATGACTTTTTTCGACATGCTATACTATGACTTTTTTATGACTTTTTTCGACATGCTATACTATGACTTTTTTATGACTTTTTTCGACACGTTATACTATGACTTTTTTATGACTTTTTTCGACATGCTATACTATGACTTTTTTATGACTTTTTTCGACATGCTATACTATGACTTTTTTATGACTTTTTTCGACATGCTATACTATGACTTTTTTATGACTTTTTTCGACATGCTATACTATGACTTTTTTATGACTTTTTTCGACATGCTATACTATGACTTTTTTATGACTTTTTTCGACATGCTATACTATGACTTTTTTATGACTTTTTTCGACATGCTATACTATGACTTTTTTATGACTTTTTTCGACATGCTATACTATGACTTTTTTATGACTTTTTTCGACACGTTATACTATGACTTTTTTATGACTTTTTTCGACACGTCATACTATGACTTTTTTATGACTTTTTCAACACGCTATACTATGACTTTTTTATGACTTTTTTCGACATGCTATACTATGACTTTTTTATGACTTTTTTCGACACGCTATAGGATGACTTTTTATGACTTTTTTCGACACGCTATACTATGACTTTTTTATGACTTTTTTTGACATGCTATACTATGACTTTTTTATGACTTTATTCGACCTGCTATACTATGACTCTTTTATGACTTTTTTCGACATGCTATACTATGACTTTTTTATGACTTTTTTCGACACGTTATACTATGACTTTTTTATGACTTTATTCGACATGCTATACTATGACTTTTTTATGACTTTATTCGACCTGCTATACTATGACTCTTTTATGACTTTTTTCGACATGCTATACTATGACTTTTTTATGACTTTATTCGACCTGCTATACTATGACTCTTTTATGACTTTTTTCGACATGCTATACTATGACTTTTTTATGACTTTTTTCGACACGTTATACTATGACTTTTTTATGACTTTATTCGACATGCTATACTATGACTTTTTTATGACTTTATTCGACCTGCTATACTATGACTCTTTTATGACTTTTTTCGACATGCTATACTATGACTTTTTTATGACTTTTTTCGACATGCTATACTATGACTTTTTTATGACTTTATTCGACACGTTATACTATGACTTTTTTATGACTTTTTTCGACATGCTATACTATGACTTTTTTATGACTTTATTCGACCTGCTATACTATGACTTTTTTATGACTTTTTTCGACACGTTATACTATGACTTTTTTATGACTTTTTTCGACATGCTATACTATGACTTTTTTATGACTTTTTTCGACACGTTATACTATGACTTTTTTATGACTTTTTTCGACATGCTATACTATGACTTTTTTATGACTTTTTTCGACATGCTATACTATGACTTTTTTATGACTTTTTTCGACATGCTATACTATGACTTTTTTATGACTTTTTTCGACATGCTATACTATGACTTTTTTATGACTTTTTTCGACATGCTATACGATGACTTTTTTATGACTTTTTTCGACACGTTATACTATGACTTTTTTATGACTTTTTTCGACATGCTATACTATGACTTTTTTATGACTTTTTTCGACATGCTATACTATGACTTTTTTATGACTTTTTTCGACATGCTATACTATGACTTTTTTATGACTTTATTCGACATGCTATACTATGACTTTTTTATGACTTTTTTACGACATGCTATACTATGACTTTTTTATGACTTTTTTAAACATGCTATACTATTACTTTTTTATGACTTTTTTTGACATGCTATACTATGACTTTTTTATGACTTTTTTCGACATGCTATACTATGACTTTTTTATGACTTTTTTCGACATGCTATACTATGACTTTTTTATGACTTTTTTCGACACGTTATACTATGACTTTTTTATGACTTTTTTCGACATGCTATACTATGACTTTTTTATGACTTTTTTCGACATGCTATACTATGACTTTTTTATGACTTTTTTCGACATGCTATACTATGACTTTTTTATGACTTTTTTCGACATGCTATACTATGACTTTTTTATGACTTTTTTCGACATGCTATACTATGACTTTTTTATGACTTTTTTCGACATGCTATACTATGACTTTTTTATGACTTTTTTCGACATGCTATACTATGACTTTTTTATGACTTTTTTCGACACGTTATACTATGACTTTTTTATGACTTTTTTCGACACGTTATACTATGACTTTTTTATGACTTTTTCAACACGCTATACTATGACTTTTTTATGACTTTTTTCGACATGCTATACTATGACTTTTTTATGACTTTTTTCGACACGCTATAGGATGACTTTTTATGACTTTTTTCGACACGCTATACTATGACTTTTTTATGACTTTTTTTGACATGCTATACTATGACTTTTTTATGACTTTATTCGACCTGCTATACTATGACTCGTTTATGACTTTTTTCGACATGCTATACTATGACTTTTTTATGACTTTTTTCGACACGTTATACTATGACTTTTTTATGACTTTATTCGACATGCTATACTATGACTTTTTTATGACTTTATTCGACCTGCTATACTATGACTCTTTTATGACTTTTTTCGACATGCTATACTATGACTTTATGACTTTTTTCGACATGCTATACTATGACTTTTTTATGACTTTTTTCGACATGCTATACGATGACTTTTTTATGACTTTTTTCGACACGCTATACTATGACTTTTTTATGACTTTTTTCGACATGCTATACTATGACTTTTTTATGACTTTTTTCGACATGCTATACTATGACTTTTTTATGACTTTTTTCGACATGCTATACTATGACTTTTTTATGACTTTTTTCGACCTGCTATACTATGACTTTTTTATGACTTTTTTCGACACGCTATACTATGACTTTTTTATGACTTTTTTCGACATGCTATACTATGACTTTTTTATGACTTTTTTCGACCTGCTATACTATGACTTTTTTATGACTTTTTTCGACATGCTATACTATGACTTTTTTATGACTTTTTTCGACATGCTGTACTATGACTTTTTTATGACTTTTTTCGACCTGCTATACTATGACTTTTTTATGACTTTATTCGACCTGCTATACTATGACTTTTTTATGACTTTATTCGACCTGCTATACTATGACTTTTTTATGACTTTTTTCGACACGTTATACTATGACTTTTTTATGACTTTATTCGACCTGCTATACTATGACTTTTTTATGACTTTATTCGACCTGCTATACTATGACTTTTTTATGACTTTTTTCGACACGTTATACTATGACTTTTTTATGACTTTTTTCGACATGCTATACTATGACTTTTTTATGACTTTATTCGACCTGCTATACTATGACTTTTTTATGACTTTATTCGACCTGCTATACTATGACTTTTTTATGACTTTATTCGACCTGCTATACTATGACTTTTTTATGACTTTATTCGACCTGCTATACTATGACTTTTTTATGACTTTTTTCGACACGTTATACTATGACTTTTTTATGACTTTTTTCGACATGCTATACTATGACTTTTTTATGACTTTATTCGACCTGCTATACTATGACTTTTTTATGACTTTATTCGACCTGCTATACTATGACTTTTTTATGACTTTTTTCGACATGCTATACTATGACTTTTTTATGACTTTTTTCGACATGCTATACTATGACATTTTTATGACTTTATTCGACCTGCTATACTATGACTCTTTTATGACTTTTTTCGACATGCTATACTATGACTTTTTTCGACACGTTATACTATGACTTTTTTATGACTTTTTTCGACACGTTATACTGTGACTTTTTTATGACTTTTTTACGACATGCTATACTATGACTTTTTTATGACTTTTTTCGACATGCTATACTATGACTTTTTTATGACTTTTTTCGACACGTTATACTATGACTTTTTTATGACTTTTTTCGACATGCTGTACTATGACTTTTTTATGACTTTTTTCGACATGCTATACTATGACTTTTTTATGACTTTTTTCGACATGCTATACTATGACTTTTTTATGACTTTTTTCGACATGCTGTACTATGACTTTTTTATGACTTTTTTCGACATGCTATACTATGACTTTTTTATGACTTTTTCGACATGCTATACTATGACTTTTTTATGACTTTTTCGACACGCTATACTATGACTTTTTTATGACTTTTTCGACAAGCTATACTATGACTTTTTTATGACTTTTTTTGACATGCTATACTATGACTTTTTTATGACTTTTTTCGACACGTTATACTATGACTTTTTTATGACTTTTTTCGACATGCTATACTATGACTTTTTTATGACTTTTTTCGACATGCTATACTATGACTTTTTTATGACTTTTTTCGACATGCTATACTATGACTTTTTTATGACTTTTTTCGACATGCTATACTATGACTTTTTTATGACTTTTTTCGACATGCTATACTATGACTTTTTTATGACTTTTTTCGACATGCTATACTATGACTTTTTTATGACTTTTTTCGACACGTTATACTATGACTTTTTTATGACTTTTTTCGACACGTTATACTATGACTTTTTTATGACTTTTTCAACACGCTATACTATGACTTTTTTATGACTTTTTTCGACATGCTATACTATGACTTTTTTATGACTTTTTTCGACATGCTATACTATGACTTTTTTATGACTTTTTTCGACATGCTATACTATGACTTTTTTATGACTTTTTTCGACATGCTATACGATGACTTTTTTATGACTTTTTTCGACATGCTATACTATGACTTTTTTATGACTTTTTTCGACATGCTATACTATGACTTTTTTATGACTTTTTTCGACATGCTATACTATGACTTTTTTATGACTTTTTTCGACATGCTATACTATGACTTTTTTTATGACTTTTTTCGACACGCTATACGATGACTTTTTTATGACTTTTTTCGACATGCTATACTATGACTTTTTTATGACTTTTTTCGACATGCTATACTATGACTTTTTTATGACTTTTTTCGACATGCTATACTATGACTTTTTTCGACACGTTATACTATGACTTTTTTATGACTTTTTCAACACGCTATACTATGACTTTTTTATGACTTTTTTCGACACGCTATACTATGACTTTTTTATGACTTTTTTTGACATGCTATACTATGACTTTTTTATGACTTTATTCGACCTGCTATACTATGACTCTTTTATGACTTTTTTCGACATGCTATACTATGACTTTTTTATGACTTTTTTCGACACGTTATACTATGACTTTTTTATGACTTTATTCGACATGCTATACTATGACTTTTTTATGACTTTATTCGACCTGCTATACTATGACTCTTTTATGACTTTTTTCGACATGCTATACTATGACTTTATGACTTTTTTCGACATGCTATACTATGACTTTTTTATGACTTTTTTCGACATGCTATACGATGACTTTTTTATGACTTTTTTCGACACGCTATACTATGACTTTTTTATGACTTTTTTCGACATGCTATACTATGACTTTTTTATGACTTTTTTCGACATGCTATACTATGACTTTTTTATGACTTTTTTCGACATGCTATACTATGACTTTTTTATGACTTTTTTCGACCTGCTATACTATGACTTTTTTATGACTTTTTTCGACACGCTATACTATGACTTTTTTATGACTTTTTTCGACATGCTATACTATGACTTTTTTATGACTTTTTTCGACCTGCTATACTATGACTTTTTTATGACTTTTTTCGACATGCTATACTATGACTTTTTTATGACTTTTTTCGACATGCTGTACTATGACTTTTTTATGACTTTTTTCGACCTGCTATACTATGACTTTTTTATGACTTTATTCGACCTGCTATACTATGACTTTTTTATGACTTTATTCGACCTGCTATACTATGACTTTTTTATGACTTTTTTCGACACGTTATACTATGACTTTTTTATGACTTTATTCGACCTGCTATACTATGACTTTTTTATGACTTTATTCGACCTGCTATACTATGACTTTTTTATGACTTTTTTCGACACGTTATACTATGACTTTTTTATGACTTTTTTCGACATGCTATACTATGACTTTTTTATGACTTTATTCGACCTGCTATACTATGACTTTTTTATGACTTTATTCGACCTGCTATACTATGACTTTTTTATGACTTTATTCGACCTGCTATACTATGACTTTTTTATGACTTTATTCGACCTGCTATACTATGACTTTTTTATGACTTTTTTCGACACGTTATACTATGACTTTTTTATGACTTTTTTCGACATGCTATACTATGACTTTTTTATGACTTTATTCGACCTGCTATACTATGACTTTTTTATGACTTTATTCGACCTGCTATACTATGACTTTTTTATGACTTTTTTCGACATGCTATACTATGACTTTTTTATGACTTTTTTCGACATGCTATACTATGACATTTTTATGACTTTATTCGACCTGCTATACTATGACTCTTTTATGACTTTTTTCGACATGCTATACTATGACTTTTTTCGACACGTTATACTATGACTTTTTTATGACTTTTTTCGACACGTTATACTGTGACTTTTTTATGACTTTTTTACGACATGCTATACTATGACTTTTTTATGACTTTTTTCGACATGCTATACTATGACTTTTTTATGACTTTTTTCGACACGTTATACTATGACTTTTTTATGACTTTTTTCGACATGCTGTACTATGACTTTTTTATGACTTTTTTCGACATGCTATACTATGACTTTTTTATGACTTTTTTCGACATGCTATACTATGACTTTTTTATGACTTTTTTCGACATGCTGTACTATGACTTTTTTATGACTTTTTTCGACATGCTATACTATGACTTTTTTATGACTTTTTCGACATGCTATACTATGACTTTTTTATGACTTTTTCGACACGCTATACTATGACTTTTTTATGACTTTTTCGACAAGCTATACTATGACTTTTTTATGACTTTTTTTGACATGCTATACTATGACTTTTTTATGACTTTTTTCGACACGTTATACTATGACTTTTTTATGACTTTTTTCGACATGCTATACTATGACTTTTTTATGACTTTTTTCGACATGCTATACTATGACTTTTTTATGACTTTTTTCGACATGCTATACTATGACTTTTTTATGACTTTTTTCGACATGCTATACTATGACTTTTTTATGACTTTTTTCGACATGCTATACTATGACTTTTTTATGACTTTTTTCGACATGCTATACTATGACTTTTTTATGACTTTTTTCGACACGTTATACTATGACTTTTTTATGACTTTTTTCGACACGTTATACTATGACTTTTTTATGACTTTTTCAACACGCTATACTATGACTTTTTTATGACTTTTTTCGACATGCTATACTATGACTTTTTTATGACTTTTTTCGACATGCTATACTATGACTTTTTTATGACTTTTTTCGACATGCTATACTATGACTTTTTTATGACTTTTTTCGACATGCTATACGATGACTTTTTTATGACTTTTTTCGACATGCTATACTATGACTTTTTTATGACTTTTTTCGACATGCTATACTATGACTTTTTTATGACTTTTTTCGACATGCTATACTATGACTTTTTTATGACTTTTTTCGACATGCTATACTATGACTTTTTTTATGACTTTTTTCGACACGCTATACGATGACTTTTTTATGACTTTTTTCGACATGCTATACTATGACTTTTTTATGACTTTTTTCGACATGCTATACTATGACTTTTTTATGACTTTTTTCGACATGCTATACTATGACTTTTTTCGACACGTTATACTATGACTTTTTTATGACTTTTTCAACACGCTATACTATGACTTTTTTATGACTTTTTTCGACACGCTATACTATGACTTTTTTATGACTTTTTTTGACATGCTATACTATGACTTTTTTATGACTTTATTCGACCTGCTATACTATGACTCTTTTATGACTTTTTTCGACATGCTATACTATGACTTTTTTATGACTTTTTTCGACACGTTATACTATGACTTTTTTATGACTTTATTCGACATGCTATACTATGACTTTTTTATGACTTTATTCGACCTGCTATACTATGACTCTTTTATGACTTTTTTCGACATGCTATACTATGACTTTATGACTTTTTTCGACATGCTATACTATGACTTTTTTATGACTTTTTTCGACATGCTATACGATGACTTTTTTATGACTTTTTTCGACACGCTATACTATGACTTTTTTATGACTTTTTTCGACATGCTATACTATGACTTTTTTATGACTTTTTTCGACATGCTATACTATGACTTTTTTATGACTTTTTTCGACATGCTATACTATGACTTTTTTATGACTTTTTTCGACCTGCTATACTATGACTTTTTTATGACTTTTTTCGACACGCTATACTATGACTTTTTTATGACTTTTTTCGACATGCTATACTATGACTTTTTTATGACTTTTTTCGACCTGCTATACTATGACTTTTTTATGACTTTTTTCGACATGCTATACTATGACTTTTTTATGACTTTTTTCGACATGCTGTACTATGACTTTTTTATGACTTTTTTCGACCTGCTATACTATGACTTTTTTATGACTTTATTCGACCTGCTATACTATGACTTTTTTATGACTTTATTCGACCTGCTATACTATGACTTTTTTATGACTTTTTTCGACACGTTATACTATGACTTTTTTATGACTTTATTCGACCTGCTATACTATGACTTTTTTATGACTTTATTCGACCTGCTATACTATGACTTTTTTATGACTTTTTTCGACACGTTATACTATGACTTTTTTATGACTTTTTTCGACATGCTATACTATGACTTTTTTATGACTTTATTCGACCTGCTATACTATGACTTTTTTATGACTTTATTCGACCTGCTATACTATGACTTTTTTATGACTTTATTCGACCTGCTATACTATGACTTTTTTATGACTTTATTCGACCTGCTATACTATGACTTTTTTATGACTTTTTTCGACACGTTATACTATGACTTTTTTATGACTTTTTTCGACATGCTATACTATGACTTTTTTATGACTTTATTCGACCTGCTATACTATGACTTTTTTATGACTTTATTCGACCTGCTATACTATGACTTTTTTATGACTTTTTTCGACATGCTATACTATGACTTTTTTATGACTTTTTTCGACATGCTATACTATGACATTTTTATGACTTTATTCGACCTGCTATACTATGACTCTTTTATGACTTTTTTCGACATGCTATACTATGACTTTTTTCGACACGTTATACTATGACTTTTTTATGACTTTTTTCGACACGTTATACTGTGACTTTTTTATGACTTTTTTACGACATGCTATACTATGACTTTTTTATGACTTTTTTCGACATGCTATACTATGACTTTTTTATGACTTTTTTCGACACGTTATACTATGACTTTTTTATGACTTTTTTCGACATGCTGTACTATGACTTTTTTATGACTTTTTTCGACATGCTATACTATGACTTTTTTATGACTTTTTTCGACATGCTATACTATGACTTTTTTATGACTTTTTTCGACATGCTGTACTATGACTTTTTTATGACTTTTTTCGACATGCTATACTATGACTTTTTTATGACTTTTTCGACATGCTATACTATGACTTTTTTATGACTTTTTCGACACGCTATACTATGACTTTTTTATGACTTTTTCGACAAGCTATACTATGACTTTTTTATGACTTTTTTTGACATGCTATACTATGACTTTTTTATGACTTTTTTCGACACGTTATACTATGACTTTTTTATGACTTTTTTCGACATGCTATACTATGACTTTTTTATGACTTTTTTCGACATGCTATACTATGACTTTTTTATGACTTTTTTCGACATGCTATACTATGACTTTTTTATGACTTTTTTCGACATGCTATACTATGACTTTTTTATGACTTTTTTCGACATGCTATACTATGACTTTTTTATGACTTTTTTCGACATGCTATACTATGACTTTTTTATGACTTTTTCGACACGTTATACTATGACTTTTTTATGACTTTATTCGACATGCTATACTATGACTTTTTTATGACTTTATTCGACCTGCTATACTATGACTCTTTTATGACTTTTTTCGACATGCTATACTATGACTTTTTTATGACTTTTTTCGACATGCTATACTATGACTTTTTTATGACTTTATTCGACACGTTATACTATGACTTTTTTATGACTTTTTTCGACATGCTATACTATGACTTTTTTATGACTTTTTTCGACATGCTATACTATGACTTTTTTATGACTTTTTTCGACATGCTATACTATGACTTTTTTATGACTTTTTTCGACACGTTATACTATGACTTTTTTATGACTTTTTTCGACATGCTATACTATGACTTTTTTATGACTTTTTTCGACATGCTATACTATGACTTTTTTATGACTTTTTTCGACATGCTATACTATGACTTTTTTATGACTTTTTTCGACATGCTATACTATGACTTTTTTATGACTTTTTTCGACATGCTATACTATGACTTTTTTATGACTTTTTTCGACATGCTATACTATGACTTTTTTATGACTTTTTTCGACATGCTATACTATGACTTTTTTATGACTTTTTTCGACATGCTATACTATGACTTTTTTATGACTTTTTTCGACACGTTATACTATGACTTTTTTATGACTTTTTTCGACACGTTATACTATGACTTTTTTATGACTTTTTTCGACACGTTATACTATGACTTTTTTATGACTTTTTCAACACGCTATACTATGACTTTTTTATGACTTTTTACGACATGCTATACTATGACTTTTTTATGACTTTTTTTGACATGCTATACTATGACTTTTTTATGACTTTAGTCGACCTGCTATACTATGACTCTTTTATGACTTTTTTCGACATGCTATACTATGACTTTTTTATGACTTTTTTCGACACGTTATACTATGACTTTTTTATGACTTTATTCGACATGCTATACTATGACTTTTTTATGACTTTATTCGACCTGCTATACTATGACTCTTTTATGACTTTTTTCGACATGCTATACTATGACTTTATGACTTTTTTCGACATGCTATACTATGACTTTTTTATGACTTTTTTCGACATGCTATACGATGACTTTTTTATGACTTTTTTCGACACGCTATACTATGACTTTTTTATGACTTTTTTCGACATGCTATACTATGACTTTTTTATGACTTTTTTCGACATGCTATACTATGACTTTTTTATGACTTTTTTCGACATGCTATACTATGACTTTTTTATGACTTTTTTCGACCTGCTATACTATGACTTTTTTATGACTTTTTTCGACACGCTATACTATGACTTTTTTATGACTTTTTTCGACATGCTATACTATGACTTTTTTATGACTTTTTTCGACATGCTGTACTATGACTTTTTTATGACTTTTTTCGACCTGCTATACTATGACTTTTTTATGACTTTTTTCGACATGCTATACTATGACTTTTTTATGACTTTTTTCGACATGCTATACTATGACTTTTTTATGACTTTTTTCGACATGCTATACTATGACTTTTTTATGACTTTTTTCGACCTGCTATACTATGACTTTTTTATGACTTTTTTCGACACGCTATACTATGACTTTTTTATGACTTTTTTCGACATGCTATACTATGACTTTTTTATGACTTTTTTCGACATGCTGTACTATGACTTTTTTATGACTTTTTTCGACCTGCTATACTATGACTTTTTTATGACTTTTTTCGACATGCTATACTATGACTTTTTTATGACTTTTTTCGACATGCTGTACTATGACTTTTTTATGACTTTTTTCGACCTGCTATACTATGACTTTTTTATGACTTTATTCGACCTGCTATACTATGACTTTTTTATGACTTTATTCGACCTGCTATACTATGACTTTTTTATGACTTTTTTCGACACGTTATACTATGACTTTTTTATGACTTTTTTCGACATGCTATACTATGACTTTTTTATGACTTTATTCGACCTGCTATACTATGACTTTTTTATGACTTTATTCGACCTGCTATACTATGACTTTTTTATGACTTTATTCGACCTGCTATACTATGACTTTTTTTATGACTTTATTCGACCTGCTATACTATGACTTTTTTATGACTTTTTTCGACACGTTATACTATGACTTTTTTATGACTTTTTTCGACATGCTATACTATGACTTTTTTATGACTTTATTCGACCTGCTATACTATGACTTTTTTATGACTTTATTCGACCTGCTATACTATGACTTTTTTATGACTTTTTTCGACATGCTATACTATGACTTTTTTATGACTTTTTTCGACATGCTATACTATGACATTTTTATGACTTTATTCGACCTGCTATACTATGACTCTTTTATGACTTTTTTCGACATGCTATACTATGACTTTTTTCGACACGTTATACTATGACTTTTTTATGACTTTTTTCGACACGTTATACTATGACTTTTTTATGACTTTTTTACGACATGCTATACTATGACTTTTTTATGACTTTTTTCGACATGCTATACTATGACTTTTTTATGACTTTTTTCGACACGTTATACTATGACTTTTTTATGACTTTTTTCGACATGCTGTACTATGACTTTTTTATGACTTTTTTCGACATGCTATACTATGACTTTTTTATGACTTTTTTCGACATGCTATACTATGACTTTTTTATGACTTTTTTCGACATGCTGTACTATGACTTTTTTATGACTTTTTTCGACATGCTATACTATGACTTTTTTATGACTTTTTCGACATGCTATACTATGACTTTTTTATGACTTTTTCGACACGCTATACTATGACTTTTTTATGACTTTTTCGACAAGCTATACTATGACTTTTTTATGACTTTTTTTGACATGCTATACTATGACTTTTTTATGACTTTTTTCGACACGTTATACTATGACTTTTTTATGACTTTTTTCGACATGCTATACTATGACTTTTTTATGACTTTTTTCGACATGCTATACTATGACTTTTTTATGACTTTTTTCGACATGCTATACTATGACTTTTTTATGACTTTTTTCGACATGCTATACTATGACTTTTTTATGACTTTTTTCGACATGCTATACTATGACTTTTTTATGACTTTTTTCGACATGCTATACTATGACTTTTTTATGACTTTTTTCGACACGTTATACTATGACTTTTTTATGACTTTTTTCGACATGCTATACTATGACTTTTTTATGACTTTTTTCGACATGCTATACTATGACTTTTTTATGACTTTTTTCGACATGCTATACTATGACTTTTTTATGACTTTTTTCGACATGCTATACTATGACTTTTTTATGACTTTTTTCGACATGCTATACTATGACTTTTTTATGACTTTTTTCGACATGCTATACTATGACTTTTTTATGACTTTTTTCGACATGCTATACTATGACTTTTTTATGACTTTTTTCGACACGTTATACTATGACTTTTTTATGACTTTTTTCGACACGTTATACTATGACTTTTTTATGACTTTTTTCGACATGCTATACTATGACTTTTTTATGACTTTTTTCGACACGCTATACGATGACTTTTTATGACTTTTTTCGACACGCTATACTATGACTTTTTTATGACTTTTTTTGACATGCTATACTATGACTTTTTTATGACTTTATTCGACCTGCTATACTATGACTCTTTTATGACTTTTTTCGACATGCTATACTATGACTTTTTTATGACTTTATTCGACCTGCTATACTATGACTCTTTTATGACTTTTTTCGACATGCTATACTATGACTTTTTTATGACTTTTTTCGACACGTTATACTATGACTTTTTTATGACTTTATTCGACATGCTATACTATGACTTTTTTATGACTTTATTCGACCTGCTATACTATGACTCTTTTATGACTTTTTTCGACATGCTATACTATGACTTTTTTATGACTTTATTCGACCTGCTATACTATGACTCTTTTATGACTTTTTTCGACATGCTATACTATGACTTTTTTATGACTTTTTTCGACATGCTATACTATGACTTTTTTATGACTTTATTCGACACGTTATACTATGACTTTTTTATGACTTTTTTCGACATGCTATACTATGACTTTTTTATGACTTTATTCGACACGTTATACTATGACTTTTTTATGACTTTTTTCGACATGCTATACTATGACTTTTTTATGACTTTATTCGACACGTTATACTATGACTTTTTTATGACTTTTTTCGACATGCTATACTATGACTTTTTTATGACTTTTTTTGACATGCTATACTATGACTTTTTATGACTTTTTTCGACACGTTATACTATGACTTTTTTATGACTTTTTCCGACATGCTATACTATGACTTTTTTATGACTTTTTTCGACATGCTATACTATGACTTTTTTATGACTTTATTCGACCTGCTATACTATGACTTTTTTTATGACTTTTTTCGACATGCTATACTATGACTTTTTTATGACTTTTTTCGACATGCTATACTATGACTTTTTTATGACTTTTTTCGACATGCTATACTATGACTTTTTTATGACTTTTTTCGACACGCTATACGATGACTTTTTTTATGACTTTTTTCGGCACGCTATACGATGACTTTTTTATGACTTTTTTCGACATGCTATACTATGACTTTTTTATGACTTTTTTCGACATGCTATACTATGACTTTTTTATGACTTTTTTCGACATGCTATACTATGACTTTTTTATGACTTTTTTCGACATGCTATACTATGACTTTTTTTATGACTTTTTTCGACACGCTATACGATGACTTTTTTATGACTTTTTTCGACATGCTATAGTATGACTTTTTTATGACTTTTTTCAACATGCTATACTATGACTTTTTTATGACTTTTTTCGACATGCTATACTATGACTTTTTTATGACTTTTTTCGACATGCTATACTATGACTTTTTTATGACTTTTTTCGACATGCTATACTATGACTTTTTTATGACTTTTTTCGACATGCTATACTATGACTTTTTTATGACTTTTTTCGACATGCTATACTATGACTTTTTTATGACTTTTTTCGACATGCTATACGATGACTTTTTTATGACTTTTTTCGACATGCTATACTATGACTTTTTTATGACTTTTTTCGACATGCTATACTATGACTTTTTTATGACTTTTTTCGACATGCTATACTATGACTTTTTTATGACTTTTTTCGACATGCTATACTATGACTTTTTTTATGACTTTTTTCGACACGCTATACGATGACTTTTTTATGACTTTTTTCGACATGCTATACTATGACTTTTTTATGACTTTTTTCGACATGCTATACTATGACTTTTTTATGACTTTTTTCGACATGCTATACTATGACTCTTTTCGACATGCTTCGGGTTCGTGGCCGATCCAGGTTCCGGGATGGAACCCGGAGACTTCTCTCAGAATTATGACGTTCTATCATAGTTATGACTTTCTATCTCATAACTTCGACTTTCTATCTCAATTTCGACTATGGGGATATTTTTATTATTATTAGTCTAACTTAAAAAAATAAAAAAAAATAAAAAGGTTTTTTTTTTTACTTTATTTTTTTTTGCTGGCGGACGAAGAAGAAGAAGAAGACCGCAGCCAGGCGTAGACCAGCATGCCGTTGGTGAAGATAAAATGACGTGGCGGGCCGAATTCGGCCCGCGGGCCGGGAGTTTGAGACCCCTGATATTGAGAGTGTGAATTTTACAACCAAAAAAAGACAAAGTCAATGACCAATGGCATAACTGATGATTTTTGCTAAATCAAGACCACAAATTAATTTAATGCACAAAAAGTTGTTTGCTTTTTTCCCTCAATGACTCTTTCGTGGTTCAGTATTTTTGTATTTTATTTCCCAAAAGATTTTTTGCATCACTGGACATCAAAAGTAAGTATATTTAATTATCTGTTAGTTAACTCTGCAGCATCTTAAACGACGGGGACTTTTGATACTTGAAGGCACAGTAAATGCCGACTCTGTCCTTGCGGGTTTATTTCAGGGCCTCGGAGCGAGACACAAGAAGTGATTATTAACTACTCGTGTGTTTTAGATCTCTCTTTTATTGACTTCTTTCTCCTTCATAATATCCTCCTCTATCTCACTGCTGTGTCATGCTTCTCATCTAAAACCTTCCATTTGATTCAGATATACCTCAACTCTCTCATCTATCTGATTCACACACACACACACACACCTTGGAAACAAGCCAAACCAACGAACATATTCATAATAATGGAAATCAATGTAGCCGCACAAAGCAAAAGCACCTGGAGAGACTTCATGCAGCTGGCTTTCCTCGCAGAGCTCTCATTTTCACTCTTCTCCCTCGGGGCCCTTTTTGAAAATCATTTGTTTTTTGTTACATATCAATGATCAATGTTATTTTTCCAGCCAACTGTGAGGGCTTAACTGCATCTATCTGCTGTGTTGTTATACGACCAAACCGTTATCCCACCTCGACATCAGGGACCTGAGAAAAAAGGAATGGAATTTTCTCTTGTATAACTTCAGGTTTGTGTTTCCTGTGTCTGCCATCCAGCCTCACGTCCTCAGATGGTGGTTGGGAAACAGCAGGATGAAGTTTCAGAGCCGAGTGTGCCACGGGGGATTCAGGCCAACTTATCCAAGCATCTGCAACGGTGTCTGGTGTTTTTACAAGCGGCACTTATTTAAGATGCAGTCGGCACATTTCTACATAAAAATGCACCTGTGTTATCGCCACACACCTTGAAGTAAGGCTGCAGTACAGAATAACATTCCATCTTCCACACTAGCTGTGATGCTACACGTCGGGTAGTCTCTTTAACACTTCTCCTCAAGTCAAACTAAAATAAACAGGATTACATGGCTGGATTTTTCGTCGCTGGATTACCCAGTGAAATTGTCTCCGTAGCGGTTTAATAGTCCAAGAGACACACGAGCAGATAGCAGTTTCCTCCACCATGTGACAAGTTGCTGGCAAAGAAAAAACAAAATGTCAAGGCATCCATTTAACAGCCTTTTCTGTGCTGGCAGCCAGATAATCTGACAGATTGTTGAAAAATCAATAGAAAGCAGAAAACTGTTTAGATAAACTGACATGCACCACTGTGAAGCCGTGAAATCCACATTAGTTTCAGGACGTCCTGCAAACGACAGAGGAAGGAGGTGGGCGGCTCTGCTCGGGGGGGGTTTGAACAATTCTATCTGTTACAATCTGTTATACTGTCCTCCACACACACACACACACACACACACACACACACACACACACACCTTCATAGTCATGGCACATGCACTTGAACTCTCCTTTTTCATTCCTTGCTCCCAGGAGATCCGTATCAACCACACTAACACATCCAGCCCACAGCGGTTTGTTTTCACATGGTTAGGTGTTGAAACCATACAGTACAGCAGGCTGAAACGTCAAGAGGCCACTGGGGTTTACTGTGTTCCTGATGAATTATAAGCCATCTAGTTCCTCTTAAAGCAACAAACATTGGACTCGGCGGAGGTCTTGACTTTAAAGAGAAGAAAGAAAACACTCCAGGCCCTGTGGACACAAAAGATAGTTTGTTTTTGATCGGGGCGCTCCGCAGTAAGTGACGAAGCGCTTCCCGTATGAGACCCTTTTGTAAATACTTACAAACTGACGTATGGAGTCAAAGGAGGTGGAGGTGGAGGTGGAGGTGGAGGGGGAGGTGGAGGTGGAGGGGGAGGTGGAGGGCTATGAAAGAAAGGAGAGAGCAAAGACCAGCGTGTTTGCAGGTTTTAGTTCCTTACCCAGAGGCCAACAATGTACGAATATGAGATGTGCAGTGATTGCTTGATCAGTCAAGTTCACTTCACAATAATTCATATTAAGTAATAATTCATTTAGAGCCGCTCATCAAGATGTTAGTTTGAAGTTGATATTGGCCCACTGGACTTGTCCTACAAGAGTCCAAGGGTCCTGCTAGAATACGTTGAATCTGTACTTAAACAGTCCGTTATTAGCTGACTGAGTGAAATGACAGACAGGTGGATAGATGGAGGCATGGCATGAAATTAGTACCTGCTACCTTCCAAGTAGGGTTAACGTTGGCAGGTAGATATTAAAGGTCACCCGTCACCATGGCAGGTTTTCCTTTTCGTTTCTGAAAAGTGCATTCTGCGACACTGTCTTCGCTAAACTTTCTCGCTGGAACCCCAAATGGTCCTCGCTCGTTACCCAAAGGTTTTAAAAAAAACAAGTGTTGCACTTTGCCAGAGTCACGGAGAAAGTAAACGTGAGTCCTGCTGAGTTGGAGTCAGAGCTCAGTCGGACCGTAGCAGCCTGCCAGTCCTCTAATGTTCATACTGCAACAGTGTGGAGGAATTGAACAGCTCAACGACCACCGACAGGCTGCGCCGCGCGGTGGAACACCTTGGAGGTATGAGGTTTTAGCTGAAGACGAATGAATGTGGAGTATCACTGTTCCTCGTTTCTTTTTCCTGTCCTGTGTAACTTTTGCTTTGTACAACCAATGTTTTTATTTTGCAATTTCAATAATCAGTCACAGCAAAAAGGAACAGATTCAGAAGGACTTCAAAGATGGAGATGGTTGAGGAGACACTCTGCTGCCTTCCTGCACCGCCCTCTGGTGGCTTGAAGAAGAATTGCCTTTTCACCACCAGCAAACACTTAAACTCCCAAATGCAATAAAGGCAAAACCGTTTACCTATTCAGCCCATTGGTGCAGACACTTTAACAGCTTACAATGTTGTGTAATACACACACAAACTAGAAGCACAAAGGACAACATTAGCCGTGCATTTATACAGACAACTGCAAACAAGAAGCCACACTTTCCATCTTCCAACTGCAAAGGATTGTCCTGTGTAACGTCAACTCTTCAATCAGTATCCTAAGTGAGCAAAACGTTGTATTTATTTACCAGAGTCATTACCTTTATACATTTAATTTCCACATTATATTGCGTCAAAATGCATAAAACATGTCATCTAATCAAGCACGGATTGCTAAATGTTTTAAAGTAAAAAATGATTGACTTTAAGCAGCCATGTATTAGTTCCAGTAATTCAATGCCCTATGCCATGATACATTATATAATATTGTGGCAACGCTTTATTTCACAGGACATTTCTTGAAGAGAGCTATGCAAGTTGGTACTCCAGGAAGAATGCACAGTTAGAGGCAGCGAGACATTTATTCTCAGTGTGCATGCATAGCAGCTGTCTTGCCTTTCTGTGTGTGTGTGTTTACTTGTAAACAAGCGTGTGTTCATTATATTCACGTCACTGTGCGTGTGCATGACACGCCTGCGTTTGTACATTGCATGTGTCTGCCTGTATATTATTTGACGCTTATTGAGGTCCCTGTTGAGCGTGGGCACACAGGGGCGTGTGTGTGTTTGTGAGTCTAGCAGGCAGCATTGTTCACAGTGGTGGTGAAGGACACATCTCCATGGCCTGTGTACCGTTGCTATAAATAGCTTCCAATGTGTTGTGCAGTGTGTGTGTGTGTGTGTTTGTGTTTGCCACCTTTGCTTTCAGAGAAATGCTATTTTACCTCCTCGTACATTTTGTCAAAAACGGAAGGCAAAGTCACCGGTGATGGGAAGTCACCTCCTCTGGCGGCTCCACATACAAACTGTCTCATCTCTGTATTTCAACTGAGATTAAGAGAGTTAAATACATTTCACAAGTACCATGCTTGTGTACAATTTTGAGGTAATTATTTCCATTTTATGCTACATTTTACTTCTACTCCAACACATTCCAACACATGGGAAATATTTGACTTCTTCCTCCACTACATATACATTTGCCAGCTTCAGATTACATAATAATCACACAACATACAATGCATTAAGTATTACACAGAGGGCTTCCAGTCTGGTTGCCTTGCGACCCCTTAAAAGCAGCATATATTTTGGACCTTCCATGATTTTTCCCTCCGAACTTCTCAAAGGGTTAGATTACTATTTGAGGCCTAAAGAGGTCAAACACTGCAAATATTTCACAACAAAAGCCGAAGTTAATGAATAGTCCTGAACGTGAATACATATTTGTGTAGCAGAGCTTCACATCATCTCTCAAATGGTCACATTTTGTGGCCCACTGGACGGGTTCAACAAACTACCAAAATCTACGTAAAATAATTAGTTAAACAATGCGTATGTATTGATGCAGCTATTTAAATATGTCAGATATGTATAATTACACATTAGTCACAGGGGGCATTTTTCTGCAGTTTTACTTTTAATGGTTCAAGAACATTTTGCTGATAATTCTGTACTTTTACTTCTTGAATGCGGACTTCTTTTATACAGTTGTAATGGTACCTTTAAATATGCAAAAAGGAACCGAATATTTCTTCCACGGCTAATCTCACAAACGAAAAGTGAAGCAAAAAACAAAAGCATTGTGGATCGATGTTAAAGCCTGTTATTCATTGAAAACATTTATTACATTTTTATGATGCAAACAGCAAGTCCCACCCTTGTTGGGACAGCTCGTCATGAGGGAATGAAAGAGACACAAAGGGGACAGGGACAGAAAAAGTGAGCATTACGCGCAATTTCGTTTCCGTTAAAAAAAACAAAACTAAAAAAAACACGACAATCAGCTCTCCTCCCAAATTTTGGCATCTTTTCCCCTCCTGTTGTACTCTCTGGAATAATCATTAAAAATCAAAAGAACAAGGCATGCATAATAGTTTCTGGTAATGCACATAGATCAAAGGATACCAGCTACAAATACAAAATCCATGTACGGTGTTAATGTACATTTCATATATATTATATATGGTCCCTTTCTTAGAGGTGTTTCAGGCCTATCTGTTCCCACTGTGGGACTGTGCCCTCCGTTATCTACACTCGGTCACTAGATTCAACCTGTACAAAGGTCTGTACCGGAAAATATATCTGTCAGCGGACTTCTAACATCGACGATTACTAGCTGTTACGACCATGTGTTACCTCCTCCCGTCATCTCTTCCTGCATGTTATTATCATGCCATTTACCCCCAAGTTTCTTTTACTTAAATAGTTTTCTTTGCATCAACTGACCAATGTGCTATCTACACGATTTCTTCAAACTTCGCCCGGGTTATAGCCTGTGTTACCTTGAATTAAAATGATTCTCCCACCTGCTATACTACCACCCCATGCTTCTCTTTTAAAAAGGGGAGCACACAGCCTGCTTGGATCCACTCAATGCTACTGTGCCCACAAGATAGAAGTCAGAAACTGAAGTATTTTAACTTTTTAAGTAACCTAAAGAAATTAATCTAATTTCTGATACGCTAAGATAAACGCACTGGTCCATTTTAATAAATGGGTGAAACAGCCACACGACTATAACGAGGGCTGTATACGCGGCCACACAGTTAACTTAACGAAATGATGTAAGAAAAAAGAACAAACCAAAACGTGTTGATTAAATACCATGTTGAATGAATGTCTTTACTGTTAAAAAAAGTGTACTGCAATGTATACAACTATGTTGCTCTCTCTCATTGCTCAAAATGAGTTGACGAAGGGAGGGGGGGTGGGGGCATAAACCAATGGATTCATGTACAGATTTACAGTTATAATGCATCTATCATCACACTCAACAGATGGCAGAAAGGGAGGAAGAGAGAGAGAGGGCAGCAAACGACACACGATATAGAAAAGACTCATCCGTTTGAATTTGAACAACTTTTGCTGTGGAACCAATGCTATGTTACTCTCTTAGAAAAAGACAGAGAGATGGAAACGAGAGAGTGTGTGTGTGCGTGCGCGCGTACAGGTATGGATTCTGTAAGTGCGGAACCAAATGTTCGACCAATAAAAGTCTATTGGGATCAAGTTGTACTGGTTTCTCTGACGGTGGAGGCAGAGTTGTTTCTAACCAAACATGGGGCTGAGTATGACGGTACTGGTGGCAACGGTGGGGGTCTTGAGTGGCCGGGTTTAGCACCCCCCCCCACCCCCGATCGATGGTGGCGGTGGTGGCATCGGTGTGCTATGGGGGCGTGGCTGCTTTAGTCGATGTACTGGGAGAGCCAGCGGAAGCCCTCGCCGTAGCCCTGCCTCTTCAACACACTGCACATGAACACTTCCAGTGGTCTTGTGTTCAGCTCTTTCATGGCAATGGTGCCCTACGAGAAAAAAAGCAGAACAATAAAGTCACACCAAATCCACTTCCTTTAATTAGCAACATGTACGGTAAGTTATAGCTATAAAAACAAAGACAACCTGTATTTGTCACTCCAAACAGTGAGAGTTGTTATTTGCAAGATCTAGAGCTCACTCAGAGTTTAAATGAATATTTTAAATATGTAAATGTTCGCGTTACTTTGCTCGTTTAACTTGGAAGAAAGAAATTCCTGCAAGACGACACTTTACAAACTTAAACTTGATGTTTTCATCATTTTTTAAGCTGTCAAATGAAGCTGTCAGCAGTATCTTACTTCACCACTTGACTTGATTCTGCTTTGACACCATAAAGTGAACACCTTTTCAAAGTCAGTGTTTTAGGGTGAGAACCCATCTCTCCGTAGTCCACCGCTGGATCTTCATAAAGACTTCTTTTTCATGCCGTTGATGAAAATGTCCACGGATAGAAGGTTTTGTCCCGGCCGCTTAGTGCCGTCTACTCACCTTTCCTGTCGTCTGTCCGTACAATCCAAAGAGTTCTCTCAGCCTCTCCTCGCTGACGGCTTCCTGTCTGTCGATCTTGTTGCCCAGGATCAGGATAGGCACGTTTCCGATAGTCTCGTCCGTCATTAATGCCTGGTGGGAAAGACTGAGGATTACTATGTGGTAATAAAAAAAACTTCTACTTTGTGACACAACATCAAACTGTTTGAAGATTTAAGAAGTGATTTTGTGAGCATTGAATTTACTTCTACTGTTCCTACACACCGGAATCTCACTTTGTACGTCGCAGAGAACTGAAAGAAGTGGACTGAACCGTGTGCCTCCTTATTCCTCCGAGTTTAATTGAGCTTTTTGGCAAGATTGTATGACGAGTCTTCTACAACGATTTTGAGCTGATAGCCTGCGTACAGTGGCACTTGATTTGAAGTTGAAAGCGTATTTTACGACGCCGTACAGCCCATCGGTGTCGAGACAGGAGGCTGAGCAGTAATGACACAAGACAGCAGACACACCAGCTGGAGATCTGCACTCTACAAAGTGCATCTTTATAGAAATCTCTTGTTTTCGCTTCACATGCGACAATATTAACAATCGCTCAAATTTTTCTAACTTAAAGGCATTTTTGAATACTGCAGTTAAAATACTGCTTTGAATCACTTATTGGTAATACATTAATTTGGTAGGCAGCATTTATCTTCAGTGAAAAACCCTTTTACTGTAAGTTTTTATACCAACTCAACCTTGCTGCTGCGGTAAACAGCAGCCATTGATAGTCTAGCGGCATACCGAGTGCTCTACAGTGCGGCGGTGACCCCGCAGGTACCCGGTACTCACATCAAGTTCTGTTTTTGATTCGGCCAATCTGACGAGGTCTGCACAATCCACAAGGAAGACAATACCGTTGATGGCCGGGAGGTAGTTTTTCCACACTCGGCGGGCTGTGTGAACCAACACAAAAACAAACGTGAGGACCGACATCACAGTGATATATCGTATTGGACTTATGGAAGCAAGACAGGAGAGAATATCCTTTACCAGCTGCACAAATCGCATGCAAACTGTTAATATCTCAATCATTTCATTAAACCACCACACTGACAGTGTTCTGTAGGAGCTTCACTAACACACCGTGTGACCAACACAACCCGAAAACAACAGCATGCACAACAAACACACCTTGTGCGTGGCCTCCCAGGTCGAAGGTGGTGAAAGTCATGCCAGCAATCGTCAGCTCCTCCGAGGCTGCAGGAAGAAAGAAATAATGTCAACAAACCTGAAAAATCAAGTGAATTTATACATGAATCTAACCAAACACTTTACACGTGGTTATAGTTACAGCTCATACCAACAGTGCTTTGTTTAAAAATAGTAAATATAATCGACTATGAATAATCTGGCTACATCTTGTTGGCATTGTGGCTTTCAACACACAACTGAATGAGCATGTGTGTGGATATACGTGTGTGAGAGAGAGAGTAGCACCGACTCACTTGGATGTAAAGTTGGCACATGCTGTCCCAATCTGTCATCTTTGAGCATGTGCAGTAGCGTTGTTTTGCCAGCATTGTCCAGGCCAAGAAATACTAACTTGCCAGATTTCTTGTACAGTCCTGAAACAAAGCCAGATATATTTTAGATGGGCTTCATTATATAACATACAAAATGTCATCACATGTGAACTCAGGTGATGAGTCAGCTGCTATTGAAGGTTTTGCACAAAGGGGACACTTGACAAAAGAGTTGTCACGTTAAGACTTGTTCGCAGGCATGCACTGGATATTCAATCCTACATAGTTTCTGTGCTCCACCTGTTGATTTTGCCGATCTCTAATCTTTATTTGACTTAAATGTAATAAAGAACATAAGCCACCCTTGCTTAAGCTAAGCTCTTGCTCTCAGACAGAGGCACCAACTACCGGTAACTGAATATGAAAGTGAAAATGTGCAAATAGTCATTCCTCTACTTTCTTGTCGTTACTTTCCAAGGCTTTGTGTTTTTAACACTTGTCTGAGTCAGCGTAGGGACTCCCAGTGGCTTGTGAAACTTCTGACTCAGTCAGGTCTACTAGACGACGTCGTCATTACTCACGGCAGCACTATGCTACCTGTCCGACCGGGAGAACAGGAACGACTGCGTCGCAGAAGCCGCTCGAACACAGAAACTAGTACAGAGCAATTTGGGGAGACGAGCAGCTGGTACACATAATAAGATTATGCAACAGATTTCAGATCAACACATACCATCAAACATATTTTAAAACGTGGCGGTGAAAAAAAAGCCTGTCATGTTTCTGAGAGACATTTCCTTTGTGTGTCTTTTCATGTCCACATATCAGGAGGGTTTGTATTTCCATGTTGTCATATTGTAATTATCGCCTCCCCGTAACAGGTTTCTCATTATAATTAAACTCGCTGTACGTGTTCAGACAAAGTCATCTGTCAATTAACAAGCGAGTTTCACACTTTGGAGAAGCGAGTTGGTCCAGTAGAAATTGGCCCAGCATGTAAGCCCGATGCTAATGGTGCACAGCGCAACGGTTTGGTGAGTTATGCACACGGAGAGCGGCGATGTGAAGTATTTTTTCAGATTGCAGAACACACCCGATATGATTGGCAAGAGGGAAAAGTGATCTCAAACTGGTTGCTTAAATTAAAAAGGAGCCGCATCACTTTAACTGATTAACAGTGATCACAGCACAAAGACTCGCCACTCCACTAGGGATTCACGATTATTTTCATGATTGATTAATGTGCATTATATTGATTATTTTCTGGATTAATCATTTGCTCTGTAAAATGATTGTGAAATGTCTTTAAATGTCATGTTTTGTCAGTTCAAAATCCAAAGATATTCAGTTTAATATGATATAAAAACAGAGAAAAGCATTAAATCTCCATAATCAACAGGATGAAAAGTGATTTTTTTTTTAAATATATTAAAACAGAGCATAATTTCATTAACCAGTCACGATACATTATAAGTAGAGACAAGTGTTAATTACATTGTTAGCTAGCTAACGTTCCCCATCATGGTATTTGTTTGTCAGATTTTATGTTGAGCACAACATAAACACACTTGTAGAGAATCTCTGCTTCTACCACAACAGGGATGGATTTCTAGAAACAAAGCCCACCATGCACAACACTCTCAGCCCCAGTTTTCACTGAACACATCATAATTGTTTGTAGACATTAAATTAGTCTCTGCTCACACTAAATCTTGTCTCATATTAACTACGTCACAATTTTACATAGCATGTTTAACAACAGCTTAGTGGTTCACACTACGACGACGCCATTTTAATTCCAAAAGCAGTCAAAACTCTTTGCAGTAACCCTCTCATTGTGTGTCCGATCGCCAGTACTTACCTAACATCTGTAGTATGCTATTGACCCCGCTATATAGCCAATCTAATATGAATGCCATATCCGGAGCTCTTAAATCCTGAAACACAACAAATGGGGAAAAAGGCAGGTATGAATGCACACAGAAGGAAAAACAAAACAGCTGGGATATGTTAACATCCACCATTATCACACAACAAATGAGCAAATAACGAACCAAAACGGTGCGATTACGTCCTAATATACAAGTCGTCTAATCTCTGTGTCTTTTTGCATTACTTTCCCACGTATAATTCATCAGTATCTAAAGTTGTATTTGTTTTTGAACGTAGGTTGTCACTGATGTTATCCAGAGTCCCTGTGACTACCCATGAACACAATGCTTAATAAACGAGTATCAGCAATAAGAAACAAGCGTCAGCAATGAACTGTCGTGAAAGGAAAACTTTGTAGGGGATTTGGACAGCCGCATTAAGACAGTATCCTTCATCCCCAGCATGGACAGAATACAGATATACCTCGTAAAAATGACAGAACTCAGTCTCATGAAGTCTGTCCTATCAGATAGATATTGGCAGCTAAGAACGATGACTTTCTACAGCTGATGATTAGCTTAATGCAGTAAGAGTCTCTGGACAACAGGACAGGAGATTCAGAGCACAGATCATATGCCATCCAACAGCTCCTCAAAAGGGCAATATTAATGATTTGATCAACATAACCCATCTGCAAAGGCCTTAGAAATTAATCCTAGCCTTAGCCGATAAAATAGCCAGATCGTATTTCAATCCAAACTAAATGCATCTGGGATAAGACCTGCTGTAACTGAAGTCAACTGCTTCGTGACAGACTACAACAACAGCTTGTTGCTTCAGTGTAAGCTAAACTCTTGTTTTGTTCATTTGTCGTAGTTCACACAAGCTCATTATTCTTCTCTTTTGTGAGGTGTTCTCTCTCTCTCACACACACACACACACACACACAGTTCTCCAACTTAATCTCTTTTCCTCTCCTTTTCTGTGTGACAGTTACAGAGGCATGACAGTAAGCCGGTGCCGACCTCTAGCACCCAGTTACGTAACATGCAAACAACTCCAGGGCTAAAGTATAAGGTAGCCAAAGGTGAAGACCACGCACACACAGCTGAACTACACGTCAGCTGCTGCTCCTCTTCAGTCCCATATGGTCCCATGCCGGCTAGGACGCTGTGGGCTGGTGTTAAGAGACTGATGCTGCCACGTGTGGCGAGATGCAGCTGTAAAGGTGAAACTGTTTGACACAAACTGAGAACAACCACCGCCAAATATGGCCACGTACAAGACATGCCAGTTTTAATGAAGGAGGTTGCCTGAAGGCAGCAGCCTTGACTTGTTTCAAGGGATCTGGTTGTTTTTTTAAGGTTATATAGTTACAAAATAATCAACAAGCACGACCAACCACATTAAAGTTGGGTAATGGAACAATTTCTGGTTGAAACATTCAACTCTATTTAACATGCAGAGAAGGAATTTAACAATAATATGCCCCTGAACGTTTCATCAACAACACATCTGCTACGAATTAAATCTATCCGGAGGGGAATGTTTATGACTTAATAGGAATATAAATTACTCAAAATTCCCCAGAGCTACACGTATTAACAGTTTGCCTTAATTATTATCCACCTCAATTCTTCTTCCTTCAAACAACAGGAAATGTTTCCTCACACAATAACAGACTTGAAAACACATTACTTGTGTAAACATAAGCGACATTTTAGAAGACCGTTACTTCTTCAGAAGGTATATTTTTAATCAATTCCTATCTAACGTGTCTTAACATTTCAGGCAGATGTTCTGACTCAAAGAAATATGTCACGAGACCATTTTGAATCCAGAAAACAGTGAAAGACACCAACGTTAATGTGGTTTTGGGAAGTCAAACCAGTACAGCTATCACAACCACTGTCAACCTAGCAGCGAGGCTAGCTAACGTTACATTTATTATTATTATACACATATGCATTTGTGTATGTGTATATACACACCAATATGTCAGTGTTATATCAAGTCATATCAAAGTAAGACACATACGTTGAGTTTAACTTTAGAAAGGTTGGGTGAGGCCGGCTGGCTTGCAGGAAGCCACTAACGTTAGCTAACTACGTGTCATATAGCAGGCGACGTTGCATCACGGCTACGTTAGCTATCCAGCCGTTAGCTGTAACAGTAATACTTATTATTAGTACTAACACCGGGTACTTAAAACAGTTGGAATGTTTCCCCTTTAAATAATAAATATGACTGTTGAAATACGTAAAAACAACGGGTCAACTTTACCCAGCTCTTCGATGTATAAGCGAGTTTAGCCAACTTGGTGTTAGCAATGCTGATGTAGCATCGTTAGCATTGCCGGGATAATTTGCTAGCAAGAGATGCCGAACGCTCACATTAAGTGATTTTAATTTAATTAATTATTATTTTATTTAAACACTTACCCGTTTCTATGTGTAGAATAATTTACCGAGAGCGTTCAGTCTTTTATAATCATGTAAATTTGGTCTCCCCGGTCCAAAAAAAAAGAGAAATGCCAGGTCTTCCTCTCCCTTTTTCGTGTTTTGTTACTGAGCCACGACACTGCAATGGCTGTCCAGCAACTCCCCAAAAAACTCTGACCAGCCGCTTCCTGTTTGTGTTTCACAATCATATTTCCGGCAGGGAACTGAAGTAAGCCTCAGTGTTCCGTTTTTTCGCTATTATGGTACAGGTAAATACAATAATAGAGTCCAAATATTAAATATCAAATGTACAATAAGAATAACAGAGTAAAATATTATGTATAAAAAATGCACAGTATGTACAATGAAATATAATACAACTAAATTAACTCACTAAACAATAGTGCAAATATTTAACCAAACAACAAACAACAGAGTAACGGTGTTATCGTTTTGTGATTGTACAGATTGTACAGTGTTATTGCAGTAAATTAGATTGTAAAGTAATTTATAGCAATTCAAATGATCCGTTTAGGCACTCTAATGTTACTTCGCCCATTGGTGAAAATGACTCTGATAACTGTTTGAATTATTATTACCTAAAAAAGGGTGATTGTACAAAAAAGAAAACTTTTATTTTTACCCTCTGTTCTCTCCCCTCTGGTTTCCAGTCGACTTAAAAACCAAGAGCACAGGCGGAAATGCCACGTGTCCATACTGCGCATGCCCGACGAGTTTTACGTTGATCCTGGGTGATCCCAACTTCCGGTGAAAGAGGAGAAGTGTCTCACACGATTACTCCGAATAGGCCTATCGGTACTCACCTGTTGGTAGTTGAACGGGGGTTTAGGTGATAGCCATGGCCCTGTGATTACCAATTAGTCAGCTAATTAACTTTTTAAAGAAATAAGGAGACGTCAACATATACGCCGCTTTGAGTCACATCGTCACGACCCACAGGTTTGAACGTTATAGCTAGTTAGCTAGCTAGCTTAAAGACGCAGCTAGCTATTCGCCAACCAAAGCACCTCTAAATTAGGTCCTGGTGTCTATTTTCAAGATGTCAACTGCGGGGTTTAACTCTCAGAATGGGACAGGGACAGGACAGTCTTATGCAAATGGTAAGTAACATTCATATAAAGTGAGATCAAGGAAAAGTAGCTAACAAGAGCTATAAGAAGCTAACTACTAGCAGCACTTCTTGAATCTTGAGGGTATTGCTAACTGGTTGGCTAACGTAACTGCCTTGCTGTAACGTTAGCCAGCTGTCACATATATTTACGTCTTGCCTCACTGACTTAAGATGGTACAAGTAGTTAGTCTAGACTAACTGACTAACTGTACCTGGCATGCTAGTGCTAGTTGTGGTTTGTCAAGTTAAGAACAGGTCGACAGACTGAGTGGTCAACAGGCATCATAACTTCAAAGACAGATGTTGGGTTTTCACATCTTCTCTCTAATATGATCACACCGTCAACCTTTCACTTGTCCTGTCAAGCTGCTCAGTTTCTCTCTCTGTCAAAACTTTGCTGCTCAGTTTGGCTTGTTCCTGTCACAATAAAACACCCAACTTGTCTCTTTAATTAAAGGGTTTTTCCTGTACAGTTACACTGCTAGTGAATGATCCCATCTACAGGAGTATTTGTTCCCTCACTGTTGTGCAGTACATATGTGTAGCAGGCTAGATAGCTTGTGCATTTTTGTTTATCCACGTTTTACTGTACATGTGGCATATTGGGGATGATCCAGATTTGTTGCTGCAGAGGTTTCTCCACACACATCCAGTTGTCTACTTCAGTTTGAGTTTACTCGCATATTTCTCTGGTTTTCATGTGAAGGGAGCTCTCTTCTACTGTGCAGATGAAGCAATAGCAGCTTCAGTTTATAATGGTGCAGGTGGTTTTTCTAATTGTTTATTACTCCCCTCCCCCCCCCCCCCCAAATTGTATTGTTATCTCCTTTGAATCAGATGGGTCAATTAAGGATGCTATCCACCTCTATGCACTATATTTTCCACAGCTGATGTGTATACAGTGATATCGTAGTATGGCCATAAGCTTCACGTAGTATGCTCGTAGTTGTATTCTCTTGACTAATTCATATTTCTTGCATATTCTTATCATAAACTCACTAATGGTGCTATTTATTTTAAATTAACTTCCTTTGTTATCTTTCAGTGGGTTGATTTGTGATCGACAAAGAGTTCTGATTACACATAAGGGTTTTTCCTGAAGCAACAAGAGCTGTGACTGACTCCTTCTCACTCTGACACTCACTTAGCTCTGCTTCCAGTTAAGTTGTGCAGTGCTAAGTGGATAGTATTGAATCTGATTACATAATGACCTCGATTTAAGGTGCAAACAGCTATACACTGGTGCTGCAATTTAAGCATTTGAAACGGTTTGTGCTGTTAAGTTCTTGCATCTATTTCAAAAACGAGTGGATCCTGTTTTAATATTACCATGGTTCTTGGTGTTGGTATTTAACATTCAGGAAGTTGAGAAACAAATACTACATTCTGGTTTTGGGATCGGCACACGATACAATCAAAGTATTCTTAATTGTGCTCAAGTCTCTGTGGTGGTTTACACTACTGTGTTCTGTCGAGTAAGGTTAGAGCTTAGAGTCCCACACTCGCTGCCACTGAGCAGATCATGGTAAAGAGATTAGACTCTCGGCTGTCAGTTCAATTAGTCATTTGGTGGATGTGTGTGGTTTTCACTTGGTGTGTCGTCACTGCCAGTACAGTGCCATCTGTTTTACCTTTGCCTTTTTGAACTGTGTTTCAGATTAAAACCCGAAGGACTATCTTGGATTTACGACACTTGAATCACAAACAAAAGCCGTTTTCAGACATGGCTTTGTCTGTCCGGGAAGCTAGTGACTTGACTTTTGAGCTTTTTAAATGTGAGGCTATGAAACACAAGCGTTCCATAATGGCTCTGGTCAATGGTGGAAAGACCATCATTTACACACAAGAGGGAGTCCAACAGGCCCACAGTGGCAGTGTTGCTGGAGAACAGTTTGTAAATAAGCGGCTCATCCTCTTCATGGAGTCCGTCATGTTGCACTGCCATCTTTCTACAGTAGCCCAGAATGGACACATCTTAACACTGGCTCTAGATGGGGGGGCCATTCACGTTTTTCACGTCAGCCCCTGTAGTTGTCCAACACGCTTGGCGCATGGGAGAAGTTTCAGTTGGTTGCAACCTCACCCCCTAGATGCAGCCAGATCCTACGAACTGCATCTTTTTTAAGGGGTGAAGTGTTTTGTTTTTTAATAGATTTTCTAACATGCCTGTATTTTTCTTTTCTCCAGGTCCGTCACAGAATCCAGTTGCCCCGCAGCAGCTGCCAGGGGTCGGCTACGGCATGACTCACCAACCGACGTACAATCCAATGCAGGCCAAAGCTCCCCCACCACCTGGCCCACCTGGACTCTACCCCTCTGGGCCATACCAACCTGTTACCCCAGTCTGTTCCTACCAGCCCGGCCCGCCACTCACTTCCTACCCATCTCCTTCAGGCCAGTCGCTGTTGACGAGGCCTCTAATGGGAGGTCCTCCATCCCATACCCCTCCTCAGTCTGCCAGCCCCGGTCCTAGGCTGCCCCCTGCACAGGCCACACCACCTCCTCCCGCTTTGTCTTCTACTAGCTACTACACAAACCCCCAGCAGCCACAGCCCATGGCTCCAGCATGGCAGTACAACACAGCTCCCCCACCGATGGGGCAACCCGCTGCCATTAACACACCCTACCGCGGCCCAGTGGCGAGTCATGTGAACCGAGCTGCAAGCTCGACACCACCGTTATCAACAGCTTACAGCCCTGCACCACCACCACCCCATGTGTCCCATAGTGTCCCCCAGCCACCAGGCCCAGGGATGCCCCGAAGCCCTCTGCACGGATATACCCAGCCAGGTAGGAACACAACGGCTCTACTAGAGTCTGAACTGTACCATCCATACATACGCACAATACAATTTGCAAATTAGGAACTATAAGACTACACAGAGAAGTTGGGAGCAAATGAGACTCCAATGACGCAGGCACTCCTTGGGTCATATTAATAAAAAGATGACTCATCCTGCCAAGTATCAATGAATCAGACCAGTGAACTTTAGGCCATTCATTCCAGGGTCCCTGTTTGTTAACCACTGGAATGTGTGCTATTGTTCTTTTAAGATAGCCACCACTATCCCCCGCTAATACCCTTTCTGTAGCACTATTAGTGTCTTGTCTCGGCGTCATTGTCTTCTTTCACTGACACGTGCAGCAGATATTGATATCAAGAATGCTGATATGTTGGCGCTGGACCTTGTCCTCTGTTCATACTTTGAACATGTTGGCTGCATCTGACTCCCTCCCAGGCACAGGGACTCAATTACTCAGAAGTTGTACAAAGTTCAGGTCAGATCTTTATCGCGTCCGATGTGACTCTTGCGTAGCAGCATGACGTGGCTTTTTAAGACTAATCAAAATTTTTATTTCAGTTTCTGGTGCAGGTTTTGTTGCTAAAATATTTGCTTTCTTCTGGGGATAATAGCCGGATGCACACGTATCTTTTGATAGATTCAGGAAGTAATTTGATTTATTTTTGTGAGACTTTAAGGGTTTTCCCCCACAGTCTTGAGTACATTTTTATGCAAACTAACGTCATTAACGTTGTCTGTGGAGGAAGTGGTTTTAAGGGATGTGAGCATGAAGGTGGTTGTGTAACATGTGGCCACAGTGCCTGAATGATTCGTTATAACATTTTGTAAATGAACCTTGAATTTTTAATAAGCGATCTTTTGTGCAGAGGTCTCATGATCGCCTCGGCCTCTCTGTTACCCCGCATAGCTCTCGGTCTTATGGTAATAGTGGCTTGAAAATGGCTGTTCACATTCACTCCCCCAACAAGAAGAGTATGCATGATTTTAGTGACCTTTCCCACAGCAGCACCATCAGGGCGTATCTCCCCAGTACAATGGTGACAGTGAAAGAAAGCATCAGCCAGCTGGAGCAATTTTTTAGCTCTTCGTGGAGATGTATACTCTGTTGACTGCTTTCTTGCTTTAAAACGTCACACATTTCACCATCAGCCCAAAAATAATCTGGAACAGTTTTGGCTCGATTTGAGCTGCTGAAAGTGTCATCTGCTCCAGTATCAACAGTCACAGTATTTTGTCAGTAAAATGTCACACTGCGGATATGAAATGCAAAAAAATGACGGTGCAGAATGTAAGTAAAGAGGATTATCATTTCAGTCGTTATCCTGCAGCTTCCTCTCAGTCTGATCTCTAATCTAATTCAGTCTTTACACTATTGATGGCCTTTGTCACTGACATGATAGTCTTCCCTGTAGATAAGTAATCATTTGTCATTATAATTGGCTCTTAACTTTTTCTTTCACTGCTGTAAAACTGTGCATGGTGATACACCATGTACTTAGTAAACCGTGTGTCATTTATAGATGATGGTGTATATTCCTTTCCACCAGGTACTGCACCCCCACCAATGACTCCCATGGTTCCCCACACATACCAACCAAACAGAGCTCCCTATGGCCCCCCACCTACAGGCCCACCACCAACCATGAAACCAGCACCGCCTCCCATTGGACCCCCAATGGCCAATGCCACACCTCCACCCCCCATGGCGGATGGTGAGCTCTTCTTTAAATCTGCGCATATTTGTGCTTTGTCCTCGGGTGTGACGACCTACAAAGACATTAACTTTTTTATGTCTGATTTATTTCGTGTGGTCTCAAAGGTGCGAACGGCCTGGTGTGAACTCGGCAAGCCGAGACTCTCAATTCAATTTTGAAAATCGTTTGAATCAACTGTGCAGAACAAAAACAAACTATTTTCCTTGAGATAACATGACGTGTCACTTAAAATTACAATCTCAAAGAACTCTGTTTTGTTGTCTTTGATGCCACCTATGGTGATGAGCGCTAATTGCAGGTGTGTGTTTTTGGATGTCACTTCAAAGAGATCGGCGCTTGTGATTTTTCTCGGGAATGTCACCACAGACACCGAGTTCATAACACTGCAAATACAAGAGCCTTCGTCGGCCGGCCATAGTCTCAATCCCCATTATGTTACCTTATTGTGACTTAACAGACATTTATGCAAATGAAAATCTTCGACGTCAGCACTTTATGTAGAGTATTTCACAGCGTGGTCTGGTTTAACTTGATTAGCAAGCTTGTGGGAACATTGAAGTTCAAAGTCGAGACATTTTCCCCCACAAATTAGGCAAATCTAGTGAGGCGTTAATGTCGTGTTTGAACCACAATGTTTGTGGGTCTGTGTCAAATCTGAACGCTGTCGGTGATGCTGTCTGTAACTGTGTGCCCTTTAATTTTTATTCTGATTTAACTTCCGTTGTTTCCCTCCTTCCTCCACATGCCAGCTCAGTGTGGGGGTGCCGTTAACAGCACTCTGCCTCCCACTGAGCACGACTGCCAGGAGGGTGATATTGAATGTCCAGGTGTGGCCAAATGTTTCAGTAGCTATTAGTGTCCGTGCTCCGGTGCCCATTCTGTCCTCTCTGTGTCGTTCAATGTATCTGGGGATGCACTAATTTGTTTTTTTCTTCCTTTTAAATTGAAACTCTGCAACATCAGCTAATATGGTGCATCATTCTGTTTAGAGAGCTACGCATAAAATGAGCTGATGTAGCTGAGTGTTAGTGCGGCTTTAGCACAGCATTCTCTTAGTACCGGTGCATCCCTGGTAACACGTTTCCTATCCGTAGTCTGCTTGCCTCTAGCCGTCACACATTCCCACCTCTGAAAAAGCATCTTAGAAGCACCAACGTTATTCATCACTTCCCATCAGCGGCATTCATATTGTTGTTTTGGCTTCAGTGCTCTTTTGTGTCCGTCTCATGTGAATATCTTACCGTAGATCATATCTTCTTATTCCATATCCATCGCCTGTGGTCAGCAGCCTGGGATAGAAATAGCGGAAAGTGTCACTGGAATTATTCGCATCACATCTGTGTTTGTTTTTAAACAGGGACTGTGGCTGGCAATGGCCCACAAGCACCAAACCGCTATAATCATGTTGACAACAAAATGGGTAAGGCCATTTTATACCACATTTTAGGTTCTTGTCACACGTACAGTCTAGCTTTAGATGGTTTCATAGCTGCTACACACAAACGGTCCTCAAACTGAACTCATTTCTGTTCCCTTCTCCTCCACAGCTGGCCCACATCAGCCCGGACCACCTGGTCGGCACCTGGGCCACTACCCCCCCCTCCCTCCGGGGTACCAGACCACCCCGGCTCCGGCCATGCACCCTGCGATCCAGGCCGCCACGCAGCCTTACACTCAAGCACCTCAGCCATACCAGCAGGTGAGTCCCAGCCGTGTGCTGACTGACTACTGTTGGAGCATTTCACTGTTTGTTTGCTCATTCTTAATGGCTGTGGAATGATAACCCTTCTGTCTGTTCATGCTATATGGAAACGTCACGCTGTCATCGATGTATACAACGTCTGAGCATTCGTAGAAGCAAAGCTGACAAAGGGAGGAGCAGTTAAATTAACAGTATCACAGATTCTTCATACAGTGATATACTTGTATCGCACTTTTTAAAAATGTATGCCAGCAAATGACTTTAGGGATGCTGCAAACACGTGGTTTTGCTGATATATCGGACTGATTGTTTCTATGTTGCACAACCGTGTCATCCCATAACGGTGAACAATTTGTTAATATCAAATTTTATTTCGGTTGTGCTTTAACTGCGCAATGACGAGACAGAAAATGTTGGATAAAATACTAAATCTTTGTTCTGCTTTGGCTTTTAAAGGGCTCAGATTTGGAGGCAGTGAATATCAGCGCGTGTGTGTGTGTGTGTGTGTGTGTGTGTGTGTGTGTGTGTGTGTGTGTGTGTGTGTGTGTGTGTGTGTGTGTGTGTGTGTGTGTGTGTGTGTGTGTGTGTGTGTGTGTGTGTGTGTGTGTGTGTGTGTGTGTATATATATCTCTATCTCTATATATCTAGCTAACAGATTTGTCGTAGGATTTGGATAAATAGATTAACTGAATAGCTTGTTCTTCTCCCTTCTCTCAGCCACTTGGTGGCCCAGGGCCAGCCCAACTGAGCCCGTCCCTGGCAGCCATGAGCCTCCAGTCCAGCACCCCGGAGGCCCTGAGGGTGGTCAACCTGCTGCAGGAGAGGAACCTGCTGCCACCGATCCCCATCCCCGCCCCGACACCCTGCCTCCAACAGGACCTGCAGAAGATCAACTGCAACCCAGAGTAAGCCTCGGACGACTGTTGACCGCACGCGTTGATATTTATTCTCTTTCACTTCAGTTATTATCCTTTTTAAACTGATATTACTGTGATGTTATGTGTTTTTTGAAATATAATTATTTTGTGGAAAGATGCACTTCAAGTACCATGAACTCTTGTGTGACTGTTTCTGTCTCTTCAGGG
Source organism: Melanostigma gelatinosum (assembly GCF_949748355.1). NCBI lineage: Eukaryota > Metazoa > Chordata > Actinopteri > Perciformes > Zoarcidae > Melanostigma > Melanostigma gelatinosum. The sequence continues at coordinate 3,742,179 of NC_136647.1, forward strand.
TTTTTCGTAGTACGCTGACCAGCATCCCTCAGACTCAGTCGCTGCTCAATAAAGCCAAGATGCCGCTGGGCTTGCTGCTGCACCCCTTCAAAGACCTCTCGGTAACACTTCACTTCAATATTCATTGTGCGCACACATCAGTCAGTGCATTTACCTCAACGTAAATAATTACCCGTGTGCATGTGATGCGCTAAACGACTTTTAAAGACCTCATGTAATGGCACACGTACTATTCATGTCATATCTGACCCGTTTTCAGTTAATTCTCCCCCAAAAGTTATCTGTTGAATATACAGCTCAACACTATCGGCTCTTGATGGGTTTCTGAACATGAATGTGCTTCTTCCTGCGCCAAACACTTTGTAATATCAGCCTTTTAAAATCCACCATCAGTCCTCTAATAGAGAACTTGGTAATGTACCTCTTTTCCCTTCACAGACAGTGACGTCTTTGCACAAAGCACTCAAACCATTTAAGATGTGATGGTGATCATCACTGCTTTAACCATTTAAATACCAGGCAGCACATCGACGTGTTAATCTGTATTGTATTGCATGCATGTGAAGGAAGGTGGTGCCAGGAGAAATGAGTTTGTGCTCTTTGCCAAATAAGTTTAAAAATCATCTCCAGCCTTACCCTCACATGTGTTCCTTATATTTTCATAAGATAAGGAAGACATTGACTGACTAAACACTGACAATCTTCTTTTCTTCAGAATAGGATTTGACTAAATCAGGGTTCCCACGGTACATGGAAAACATGGAATTTATTTTTTCATTTTCCAGGTTTGGAAAAGTCATGGAAACTGAGCAAAAGTTAACACTTACATGGAAATTGAAACAGTTGTCCTGGAAAATTGTATTGGATGATGTGTAAAATAGTAATAAAATGAAACAATTGAGCACATAATTAAGATGAGTTTATAAAAACCCTTTACATGTGAACAGCTTTTACTGTAGATAGAAATGGATGATCCCATGTTGTAGAGCAGGGATTCCCAAAGTGGGGTGCGCGAGCTGTCTCTAGGGGGTGCGCGAGAGGAAAAATGTAATGGTGGTCTAATGGTGCAGTCCTGTCTCCTAAAAATGACGTTCACCCAAAACTAAAATGCATTCTCAATTACGTTTGACCAAAAACGTGGGAACCCTGTAAATGTGCCTCTGTTTGAATGAATTCATGTTTCTTTCTGTGTTAATTGAGGACACAGACGTTGCAGAATGTGAACGGCAACAAGAAAGTCGATATTGAAATGCCCGTTTTAGGAAAATGAGTTTAACTTGCCCCGGAGGCACTTCTCACACCGTTTGCTTTTTATTCCCTGGATTTCCTTGCAGCAGCTTCCTGTGGTGACATCCAGCACCATCGTCAGGTGTCGCTCATGCAGAACCTACATCAACCCGTTCGTCTCTTTCCTGGACCAGAGGAGGTGGAAGTGCAACCTTTGCCATCGGGTCAATGACGGTAAGAAAAGGGTCGAGAGGTGATGCAAGAGATACGATCAGGATGTATTGGTGATTATATAAAGGTATACTTTTTAATTTCAGTTTGCATACATGTGCCGCTCTAATACACATTTCCACCTCTCAGACTGTTGAACATTAAATGTAAATAGTTTTAGTCATGATTCACCCCCTTTACTTTCCTTTTATGATTAAAAAGGACACTGTTTAAGAATATAAGCTCACTAGATGTCGTGTCTCTGTGTGTAGTTCCGGAGGAGTTTATGTACAACCCAGTCAGCAGATCGTACGGAGAGCCACATAAAAGACCCGAGGTCCAGAACGCCACCATCGAGTTCATCGCTCCCTCAGAATACATGGTAGGTTTCAACGGCTTCGTTGACATTGGTCTCGTTCAGGATCTGAACGTTTACCTGCAGACTCATTATTCATCCAATTAGATTCTAGTCCCTAACCAGGATACAAACTAAACAGACAATTACTCACCAAGTAACGTGTGCAGGGTACCGAAATCTTGATTGTGATGGTGGGTCTTTACTGACCTTCCCTGCATGTGTCCGTCCTGATTTACCCAGCTGAGGCCACCACAGCCTGCCGTTTACCTCTTCATCCTTGACGTATCCCACAATGCAGTGGAGACGGGCTACCTGAGTGTGTTCTGCCAGTCACTGCTGGACAACATCGATGCGTATGTATAGCATTTGATTTTCCAGTTATTAGAGATGTTGGTGAAGGCGGCACAGCATTTGTAAGTGTGCGTCTGTGTCTCAGGCTTCCTGGAGACTCTCGGACAAAGGTGGGCTTCGTCACCTTCGACAGCACCATCCACTTCTACAACCTCCAGGAGGGACTTTCTCAGCCTCAGATGCTCATCGTGTCCGACATCGAAGGTGAGACCCCACGCTCATTACTGCAGCAACGGGACACGCGATGTGTGCAAACTTCCTAATAAATATTATAGCAAATGTTAGATATTTGAGAAAAATCATCAAGATTATTTTCTGAGCTTTTTAATCATTGATGTCCGTTTAACTGCTCCACAAATATTGTCTCCTCTTAGCTGCACTTGTGATCACTAGCATGATATCAGTGTGACTGTATTATGCAGGTTTAAATAATAAAACTTTTGTGTTCCTCAGATATCTTTTTACCAACACCAGACAGCCTTCTAGTAAACCTCAATGAATGCAAAGAAGTAAGAAAATGTACCTTGATTACAGCTACAAAACCTTGTTTAAGCTTAAGTCGTGTGTTTTATTTATTTGTGTAAGACTTAACATTCATAACTACTGCACAGTGGCCACGCACTCTGGGTTCTGGCCTCCTTGTCGATGGAAGAAAAAGATGAAATATGATCAATAACGTGTGTCTCAAAAGTGAAACTCACTCCCTATGTTTGTCTTTCAGCTTGTGCAGGATCTGCTGAAGAGCCTGCCAACGTTATTCGAGGAGACCATGGAGACTCAGTCTGCCCTGGGTTCAGCTCTGCAGGCAGCCTACAAGCTGCTGTTGCCCACCGGAGGGCGCATGTCCGTCTTTCAGACCCAGCTGCCTAACCTCGGTGTGGGGACGCTGCAGTCCAGAGAAGACCCCAACCAACGGGCCAATGCCAAGGTGAGAGTTGCGTGTCGGACATCGTACAGATGGATTAAAGAGCTGTATTATGATATTTAAAAGGAGGTGATAACGCAGTAGGATATTCATGAAGCAGAACAACAAACGTTGACAATGGTCATTGTAGTAGTAGCGTGTCAGTGTGATGTGTTGTTGGTCCCAGATTAGCAAGAGAACGGCTCAAGAATGTTTTTTTTACTTCAGAGTGGAATCTTAAAGCTCGCATTCAGAACAAATCTGTCTTTCTGACTCTTCAACGATCATTTTATGTTGTTTCCCCTTCAGGACGTCCAGCACTTATCCCCAGCGACTGACTTCTACAAGAAGCTGGCTCTGGACTGCTCCGGCCAGCAGGTGGCGGTTGACCTGTTCCTGCTCAGCTCCCAGTACTGCGACCTGGCATCGCTCGGTAAGGAAGGGATTATTGGCACTTTTTATCTTTACACGTCTAGTGCTCAATACAGAATACTGCGAGCTGATATTGCTAATTCTGGATTTGCCATGAGGGTTTTTTTTTATGTTGTGTGCTTATTAAACAGGGGGAAATGCTTTTAAAGCAACAAAACGGGGTGAAAAACGCATAAATACGTCCTCGGCAAAGGCTGGATACAGAAACAAGTTTTTCATAATAGCATTTGCAGACGACTACCGGTGTGTGTGTGTGTGTATATGTATGTGTGTATATGTATGTCTGTATGTATGTATGTATGTATGTATTTTTTAATATCATGTTGTTAATAATAAGACGATCGGCATCTTCTCCCTCTTGTGTCTCTCTTCCAGGCTGCATATCCAGATACTCGGCAGGGAGCGTTTACTACTACCCCTCCTACCACCACCAGCATAACCCCGCTCAGGTGGAGTGCTTCCAGAAGGATCTCAAGAGATACTTAACCAGGAAGATCGGCTTCGAGGCCGTCATGAGGATACGCTGCACCAAAGGTCCGTTTGGAACCAGAGCTGCAGCTTGAGCTCGAGCTTTGACCTGGAGAGGCACTTTTAGCTTTTATTCGTTTCTGAAATACATTTGAAAAGTCTCTTTCCAGAAGTCATGACCCGGTTACTCAAGTTAATCCACAGACCTTGTTGTGAGAAACGGTTCTTGTGTTTTCTTTCAACCATAGATTTTAGATTTCTGGGGTGAGCGGTCCCTTATTAAAGTTTGATTTACAGTCAACATTTTTCTTGTTGTTGAGGCTCATTTTTTTGTGTTCATAGTTAATAAGAACAACATTTAAAAACGTTGACAAAGGTGTGTGCGCCATCTGTCCAGCTTGATTAATCTTTGTCTCTGTCTCTCTGCAGGTCTGTCCATCCACACGTTCCACGGGAACTTCTTTGTGCGCTCCACAGATCTGTTGTCCCTCCCCAACGTGAACCCAGACGCTGGCTTTGCGGTTCAGATGTCCATCGAGGAAAACCTGGACGACATGCAAGTCGTCTCTTTCCAGGCCGCGCTGCTTTATACGTCCAGCAAAGGTACACACACGTTGATTCTTTTCAAAGCCATTGTGAGAATTCTTTGTTTAAATAACATTTGTTTTGTCTTACAGGAGAGAGGAGGATCCGTGTCCACACCTTGTGTCTCCCCGTGGTCAATTCCCTGTCGGACATCTTTGCTGGAGCTGATGTTCAGGCTATCACTGGACTGCTGGCTTGCATGGGTATGTACTAAACGATCTAACACCTCTTTAGAAGATCCACCTCCAAACATTTAGGACATGTACAAATTCTGAAAATTGCATCTTCCCCTTCTCCCTAATTCAAAAGTCTAGAATCTATGAATACGCAAACACAGTTCACAAGATGTCTTCTACTGGAGGTTTCAAGTTTCTACATCACACTACGTTGTCTGTTGGACCTCAGTTTGTTGAACAACAATTTATTTTACAACACGTTACAGCTGATTTATTCCCTGCGCAGAGTAACTTCAAGCAGGACTGAAAAGATAAAGTAGAACATGCAGATTTGTAAGTTTTTGTCTTGATGCCTGTGATAATTTTTTTGTGTGTATAATATGAATAAACTTGGATTTGTCTAAAGAGCATCACGACGAAATGATTCCTCATTGTTTCAGTCGATAGACTTTTGATTTGCTCGATACTTTAATCATTGCAGGTTTTCATCCGCTTCACTCTTATTAACACTGACAGATGGCGACGAGTGGCGACAGCTGCGGTGACTGAGCAGTCAGATGAAGAAATATGGCACATGTTTGTGCCTTCTTACTTTTAAAGAATCCCACTTTAGCAACTTTACAAGTTTGTACACAAAGCAGTATTCTTCTTTGTGAACTCCTCCTGACCTCCTCCTCCCATTAAATGGATTGAGACGCCACTGAAATGATGTTTCTAAGTCTCACCTCGACGCAATTAGGTTTGTTACCACTGCTTGTATCTGCCAAAGTCAGATTTTTAAATCCTGCACTCAACTGAAATGTTGACAAGTCCACAGAGAGATGCGTCACGAGTGTTTGGCCAATTTGGTTTGATTGGAACACGCCAAGGAATAGACACAGGCTGTATAGTGTTGATTTCTTCTTCTATTATTTTTCTGGGAGTCTATGCACAGGAGGTGCTTTGCTGCATCACACAGATTTAAAAACAACAGATGAATTGAGAGGCGATCACAAGGAGTCACTGGCGACTCATTTGGAGACGTTTTCTAATGTCTGTCTCTCTCGCTCTCTCTCCCTCTCCCCCTCCAGCTGTGGACCGCTCGGCGACGGCCAGTATGGGCGACGCCAGAGATGCGATGACCAACGCTGCCATCGACTCGCTGACGTCGTTCCGGCAGTCTGTGTTGACCATCCAGCAGCCCGGCCTGCTGGCCCCGGCCTGCCTCAGACTCTTCCCCCTCTTCATCCTCGCGCTGCTCAAACAGGTCGGACAGACGCTACACACTTACAACTGCTGACAATAAACCTTAATGTGTTTTAGACTCGGAGGAGAAGTCTTCTCTGTTTGCTTTCCTGCTCCGTCGAGCCTTTACTGATCCAGTTTCACGCGTCTCCATGTGCACCCCTGCAGAAAGCCTTCAGGACGGGCACCAGCACCAGGCTGGATGACCGGTTGTTTGCCATGTGTCAGCTGAAGTACCAGCCACTGGTCTACTCCATGCTCATGATCCACCCTGCTCTGTACCGCGTCGACGATCTCACCGATGAGGTGAGGAGGATAAAAATTACGTCTGAAAGATTTAAGGACCGGCATTTAGTCCTTAACAGCCTAATGCTAGGTGTTTGTTCATATTAAGCCCACTGCTAGAAAAACAACCCCAGTCATCCCAATATTTTCCACTGGTACTTGCTGTGTCACCTTGTCACTGAGCGATCGTCTCTTCTCTCCCGTTTCCTGCCTCCTCAGGGAGCTTTGAACATCAACGAGCGGACCATCCCTCAGCCCAGAGTGCTGCAGCTGTCTGTGGAGAAGCTCGGCAGGGAGGCAGCGTTCCTCATGGATGCTGGAACGGTGAGAAGCTTTAAGCCGGGGGGGTTTTAACTTGGCAAACGTAACAGGCTTACAGAAATACAAGGCTGATGTGTCAAACCTGGCTGAATCCTGAGGAAAGATCCAACTTAGAATGCCACTCGGGGGGGGGGGGGGGGGGGGGTTTGATGATTCGCTACATTCTCTCTCATTACTTTTGTCAAAGATGCTTTTGGATAAAGCTTCTCTTTGGGTTTTAGTCTGTGGATGGAATGGTAATAACAGCGTCTTGTTCAGAAAAGGTCAAGATGCACCTGTGTCTGTATGTCGGTGCAGAGTGGAAGCTCTGTGACGAAGCCTTGGCCATACTGATAGACCGTGACATTAACTATGACATAAACCTTTCTGCAACACTGGAGAAGAGTGCATAAATAACATGCATACATTTAATAAATGTCTTTCATGTTCCCAAAGGTGATGTATCTGTGGATCGGACGGAACTGCCACCCCAACTTCCTCACACAAGTCTTAGGAGTTCCCAGCTACGCTGCCGTGCCCGACAACCTGGTAGGAGATTTCCAAACCAAGTTGTCTTGAGGACGGTCGCATCGGTACAAACCGTACAACTACAGTTTCACTCACTGCATCCTCCTCCGCTCTCTCTCTCCTCATAGTATCTGCTCCCAGAGCTGGACACCGCCGAGTCGCAGAGAACCAGAGCCTTCATCGGGTGGCTGAGGGATCAGAGGCCGTTCTTCCCCTCCCTGCATGTCATCAGGTGGGCAACATCCCGTATAAGAGAGTAAAGAGTGCTGGGGAAATTTAAACTAGCCGACAGCTGCTGGTACACTTTAACTTTGGCAGGTACTCCACTGTCATCTCACGCTCACCTTCTGTTCCACTGAGTCAACCCGTCGGAACCCAGATGGCTGATAGTCCTGATAGATGAATATAGTTGTTTGAGGGAGATGTTTTTACAGCAAAACCAAATGGATATGAGAGAGTGAATTATGACACTAGCTGTCAGCATAACATTTAGAATTTAATATTTTACACTTGATGTCGTAGCGCTTTAAATGATTTTTGGGACAGTGGTGATAAAATAGTCTGGAGCCTGGTGGACGATCTGCTGGAACAAAACAAAACGACAAAGTTACAAAAATGAAGGTTCGTGGGAAAATTCGAAGATCTTCTACATTTTCAAAATAAAAAACGATGCCTGAATGCCCTTCGTCTGCACTTTGAAATGAAAGAACTTCAGCTGACGACTTCTCTCTCTTTGCCCTTTGACCCTCCCAGGGACGAGAGCCAGCTGAAACCGACCTTTATGCAGAACATGATCGAGGACCGAACAGAGTCGGCCCTTTCATACTATGAGTTCCTGCTCCACCTCCAACAGCAAATCTCCAAATAATCTTCAGTGGGACTGTGGAGACGAGGAAGCGCTGAAGCAAGGACGCTCGTTTGTGTGTGTGTGTGTGTGTGTGTGCATGTATTTGGTGTTTGTGTGAAAGCAGTGCGAGTCAGACTCTCAGAGGAGCATGCCTCTTGCTCCATCTCCAGCTGTGGTCTCTCACCATCGCTCTGAAGAAAATGCTGAACCGTCGTGAACTCTTATCGTCACACAAATCAAACCGATGCGACGGACAGTGCGAGGACGGAGAGCGAATCCAAGATGATTATGATGATGATGGGGTGATTATGTATGTCAATGATTGAATGAATCAGTGTTTATTCTCATAGAACAATGCTGTCTTACGAAGGTATCGTTCAGATACAGTCCAGGCAAACTGAAGTGTTTTTGTTCAAAAGGCACGGTCGTCTTTGAAGCGTGTGTATGCGTCAGACTAGGTTCATGGGGAAGGTTGGTATGCCTGCACTTAAAGACTGTTATAGAGCGTCGCCGGGACTATTTGTTCGCAGGACGCCTGAGCTCTAACAACACTCTTCATATCGTACCCGAAGGACGGAACGTGTGCTTACGTTTTACAAATTTCTGTCATTATAATTGTGTGTGTCAAGCGTCTGTCGACGGTGTTTGCTGCGTTGAATGTGTGGACTCTGCAGCGGGAAGTCGTTTGTCATTGGTCTGATCTGTCCTTCAGAAGCTCTTTGCCATCTTTATTTTCTCTCTCTGGTCATTCACAGCACCTCTGTGACGACGGCGCTGTTCTCTTGGTTCATTTCAGCGTTTCTGTTTCCGATGTTCTAATAATTTATGAGACTCCCGATCTGATTGAATTCTATAATTGCCTTGTATGGGAAGTCACTTTTTATTATTAAACCTCTGTTTAAATACGGACTCTATATATGAAATATTTTAATATAATAGGATATGGGAAATTCTTTAACACAGACATAATAAAGCCATTGTGATCTTTTAATCATGCTTATTGATACTTGTATATTGAAAAAGGCTGCATTAAATAAAGTTGAAGAAATGCCTGGTGATTTTAGTATAATTATTAAGGTGAAATGACACGACGGAAATAAAATGTTTGGGACTTTTCAGATGTAGTTTTGTGTGTTGGTGGGTGAGCAGTGTTTATTCAGTCAAAGAAGACTAGAAAACAGAATATGGACCAATAATAGTCAGGTTTTCTCTTGACTGAGTGTGAATTGAATGGTTTTTTGTTTTTTTTATTTGGTCTGATTTCATACAATTTGTAATTTATGTATTTAAGCAAAAGTGTATTTAGGAACACATATGTTTTTGCCTTCATGCACAAAATTGTCTTTAATTAATAAAGAATAAAATAAAAATAGCCTGTTTGTACAGAGTAAATTGCAGGTGTGGACAAAATGATGTTAAAGTGTGCAGGTGATCAACTCTGATTTTGAATATTTGCGTGAGCTGAATGGAAAGATACTTTCACCTCACACTAATTATCTCAGGGAATAACTGACCACGACACACCTGATCATTTTGCATTGAAAGCTATAAATACACATTTTAAATTGTATTAATTGTCTCTCTAAATTAAATTAAATGTTGGTCTGGTAAAAAGCTGGGCCATGATATTGATAATGTAGGGACTTAAGTCTTTTTTTAGATGATTTATGGCAACTTTAACTTCTAAAGTGATTGGTGAATCACACTAACTCTTCTGGCTAATTGAGTTTACACTGTCCAAATATTTAGAAAAGCTGTCAAGGCATCCCCATTGAACTTAGTTTTGTATAAAATAGAATCATATTTATCACAAAACTTTGAAATATCTCTATTATCAGTAACAGTCCCTTCAATATTCAACTGCAGGATATAATTTGATTTGGCTTGTGACTTTTCTAGTTTCAAGAAATGTCTGCTCACCTTGCTCTAACCATTTCTGCCTTGATCTTACAAAGGCTGGTGTTTCATACATGTCATCTGAATCAACACATGCTCACTCTTCCACGTCGGAGTGTTTGGTTCTTAAATGACACAAATATAACAAGTAAATACATGATGTGTACAACTCGTGTAAATTAACCACAAACATCAAATATCAGCTGAAATAATCAGCATTAAATACATCTGTAACCTAGATAATTAACAAAGGCACAGGTCAATATGACTGAATCGATGGTTTAAGTACACTTATGCTGCCATCTAGTGGTCGAAAGGGTGAAAACTTACTTTGCGTGTCCTGACAGGCTACACTCTGCGTTCACTAAATCAGCAGCACAACACAGTGGGAACACAAATATCAGTGCCAACAGCAACATTTTCTGTGAACATCAAACAAACAATGCACCGGTTAATCAAAAAGTTGATTCTTGCTGTGTACATGGATCCAATAATATTAAACTGCATGTAGTCAACTAACTCCCACTCCCATCGGCCCAGGTTTATTTATTTATATTCATTCATTCATTTTTCTTCTAATGTTACTCTGGTATGTACTTGCATTGCATCACAGAATAAGAATTTCTTGCATACGGTCATTTTATTTTGAAATAGTATTACTTCCGGGTTACCTGTTACCCGCAAAAAACAAATTCGGACCCTGATCATTTTCAACGCAAGACAATCGCTTTTGATCGTAGTACGTCAGCTGTAGCCAATCGGTTGCCTAGCAACGGTTGCTGGCTGCGGAACTTGTTTGACATCATGTGTGTTCCAGAATTTGATGACGTCATGTGTGTGCCAGAATTTGATGACGTCATGTGTGTTCCAGAATTTGTGACATCATGGCATTGTGGGGTAGGAGGGTAGTATATTTGCTGAAGCAAACTTCTTGTCAGTTTTAAACTAGCAGACTTTGATGAACCTCAGCTCTGATAAAACAGCAAGCACCATGTCTTCAACAATGGATTACAACTGGACAATTGAGCCAAATATTGCGTCCTGTGATGGCATCACATCAAATGATAAAGCAACAAGCACAAGCATGTTTTCAACACCGGATTTCCGATTGATAATTCAGCCACTGATTGAGTCCTTCTTTATTAGGTTGACACCAAAACAGTGGGCACTGTTGAAATCCGATAACACCACCAATGTTCTGATGGCAGAACTGCTTTTGGACATTATAGCAGCCTTGTCCAAAGCCATTGTGTTCCACAATATGTCAAACCCTGAAGATGAAGTCGAGACCGCTCTGTGTGACACAGTCATCCAGGTTTTTAAAACGGTTCTGGGCATCACAGGGCAAGTGCACTGTGAAAGCTCAGAACAGTTATTAGAACTGTTCAATGAAGAGCTTTTACTCACTGTCAAGTCCATCCTCGCCAACCCTTTTTTTTCTTGTGTCCCAGTGCACCTCACTTCCTGCTGGACACTCAACACGATGGTTTGTCACGCCTTACAAATGACAAAAATATTCTCAGCGGAGAAGAAAAGGATCTTCCCATCTCGACCGCCAAGGCAGAAAGGAGGTTTGGCCAAAGACCTCGTGATAACTGACCTGAACCTGGAATTGCCATTTGAGAAGTCTCCAAATGAATCTTTAGACAGTGATGATTCTTTTCAGGAAACAATCAAAAGGGAGGTGGATAAGATCATTGACCCTTTCTTGGAGGAATTGTCACAATCTGATTTTGAGAGGTTGCAACTTGACAGCTTTATGGAAATAAAGGTTGATGAAGACCTTTTTCACGAACTCCAAGAATCGGAGGAGACAGATGACGAACAGAAGAGCGAGTCGGCCAAGAAAAATGCATGCAGCAAACTCAGGAGCTTTATTGCAAAGCGCTTTGCCAAAATGTGGCTGAGTCGCATGATGGAACGACTGAAGACCAAATTCCATCTAGGTTCCAAAGTTGATCACGGCTCTGTTTTGCTATGCAACATAGAGAAAATCATATCATCCAGTATGATATTGGATGATAAAGAAGGACAGGCTGGACAGGAGCTTTCTGTGTTTCCCATGTCCAGGAGTATTTCAAGGGATGAACGCATGCTGATCACATATCAGCTGAGTAAATTCCTCCTCAAGCACTTGACAGAACCCGGGTACAACCCACGACTACCTATTGTGAGTGAGTCTGACAACCCCTCTAAATATGTTGCCTTGTATGATGAGATATGGGACAAAATTTGGAACTTCCTTGGACTGTTTGAGTGGTGGCAGGACACTCAGGCTGACATGCTCGCTAAAATGATGAGACATGTTTTAAAAGGCGAGTCACTGACCCTATCACCAACAGTAACACCTGCACCAACACCAACTCCAACACCAACAGTAACACCTGCACCAACACCAACTCCAACACCAACAGTCACACCTGCACCAACACCAACAGTCACACCTGCACCAACACCAACACCAACAGTAACACCTGCACCAACACCGTTCCCGGACGTCGACCAGCAGAACAGAGCTCCTTCAGCGATTCCTGTGCAGGAAGATAAGAGGGAAATATTTAAGATTTTCCTGGAGAAGCTGGTTTTACGGGCATTCGCAAAACTTAAGATGGGCTTTACCTCCGAGGAATACGAGGCCATCGTTCAGCCTCTGTTAGAAAGGATATGGCCCGAAGTCGAGAGTGTCGACTTTGAGGTCACTCCAGAAACTTACAAGGGCCTCGAGAAGACCATTTACAAGGGCCTGCAGAAGAAGATGGGCAGTAAATGCATGGTGCTGTTCCTTTTGAAGAAAGAGGACCCAGCACTTGACGCCTACATCGTCTTGTCTGTAAAACATCACTTAGCACCTACAACGAAGACCTTCTTCTCCTCTGTGGGCCGATCCATCTGTAAGTTCTGCAGGTGCGGTACTGTTGGGTAGGTGAAGGTATCGTTTCGTCCACATTCATTGAATGTGGAATTCTCTGAATTTTCACATTCAATGAAGAAAAGAAAAGAAGAAAGAAGAAACCATTTGTATTGTCATACCTATTATATGACTATTGTCATTACCTTCACCCACACAGTGTCGTGTGGGTGAAGGTAACGTGAGGATTTTCTCCGGGTGATCCGGTTTAGTCCACATTCACCCACACAGTGTCGTGTGGGTGAAGGTAACGTGAGGATTTTCTCCGGGTGATCCGGTTTAGTCCACATTCACCCACACAGTGTCGTGTGGGTGAAGGTAACGTGAGGATTTTCTCCGGGTGATCCGGTTTAGTCCACATTCATTGAATTGATTTCATGAATGAAGTATTTATTCTCTGCGCAGAGAAGAGGCACAGTTATACAGAGTCACTCAGAGTCTGTAGAAGTGCACTCAAAAAAAGAATTCATTGGATGAACTCAATTAAATAGTGGGCAGGTTTTCCACCGAGGAAATATAGTTAAACCTAACTTAAACTAAAAACATCCATGCAATATAATTAAATTGAGTTAGTCCGACTCAATTTTATCAAATACAACCTAAATAAAAAAATATGAAAAATGAAATTGAATGAATGAATGAATTTTATTTATATAGCGCTTTTCACAGACAGTACTATCACAAAGTGCTTAACAGAGCAGACATTTAAAAGCATAAAAAACACAATGTGACCCTAGGGTCAATAAATTATTTACACAGAGTGAATAAAAAATGTTAAAGAATAAAATAAAAATAAAATAAAAATAAAAATGTAAAACATATTTTAAGAGCAGGTCTAGGACATGAGTTTACTTTTACACAAACGCCAGCCTAAAAAGGTTGGGTTTTAGCTGGCTTTTAAAAGTATCCACAGTATCTGCGAGGCGCAGAGTTGCAGGCAGAGCATTCCAGAGCCTCGGGGCCACTGCCTCAAAGGCTCGGTCACCACGGCTCTTAAATCGTGTGCGTGGGACTGACAGAAGACCTAGAGCGTTTGACCTGAGAGTGCGGGCGGGTGAATAGGGGCGAAGTAGATCAGCTACATAAGCCGGAGCCTGACCGTGAAGTGCTCTGTAAGTGATGGTGAGAATTTTAAAGTGTATCCGAGATGCTACAGGGAGCCAGTGGAGAGATCGGAGTACGGGGGTGATGTGAGACCGTCGGTTTGTCCTGGTGAGTAATCTGGCGGCAGCATTTTGGATGACCTGCAGACGGTTAAGAGCAGATACACTGAGTGATGTGAAAAGTGAGTTGCAGTAGTCAATGCGTGAAGAGATGAATGTGTGTATGATCATTTCTAATTCAGGTGTTGATAATACAGATCTTAGTTTACTGATATTTCTTAGATGGAAGAAACATGACCTGGACAGCTGCTTAACATGTTGGTCAAATGACATGGATCGATCAAAGAAAATCCCAAGATTGCGCAAGTTGCAATGGGAAGCAGAGGAGAGAGGACTAAAAATTGATTTGTGTTAGTCCAACTCAATATAGTACAATTCATTGGAAATTAATTAATCAGGTAAAAAACTTTTTTTCATTTGACCCCCAATTAAGACACGAGACAAAACCTAGTTCAAGTGTTTTTTATTGAAAATGCTTAAATACATTAAATATGGTACAAATCTGACCAGCCATGATTCTAGAGCCTGCATTTCATTTTTTAAATATAATTTTTTTTTTTTTTTACAAAAACACTGATCAGAAAAGGATAGCAACAAAAATTCAAAAAGGATCTATACAGTGCATCTTTCATCGTTTTTAAATATTAAAACAGTAGTCTTGTAACAGCTCCACAACTGGTGACAAATAAATACCAAGCTATCCCAAATCCCTTGGTGCCACAAACAAAGACGCCATGAGGGTGGAGGATATGCACTGCTCTCCAAATACAGCTGTTTTCTTTCCTACCAGTACAGATGGTAGTACAAAAGGACTCCTTTACACTGAAGAATAGCCGATGATGTGTTATCATGTGCAGAAACAGGCAACTTGGACCACTTTTGGGCTACAACAGTAAAATCACAAAACATCCACAAACTAAAACTTATAGATTATAAATAACAAGGATACTCATAGTCAATGGAAGTTACAGCGTATTGAACCGTGTTAGGGTCCATTTCAACTCGAGTAGAGAGTCATTCAATCAGACGAGGAAAATGGACGTGCAAGTTGACGTTGGAGAGTAATCACACTCGAGTTGGGATGTGGAGGTGAATTGGGCAAAACTTTCTGTGCGTAAACACTTAACCAAGCTTGCAGTGACATGTAAAAGTTCCGTAATTTACAGTCTCTGGCTTGCCTCTGTGCAGCTTAGTCAATTTTTTCAAAATGTCAGAACCAGGAAAACATCCATGAGGTCATGGATTGTCGTTGACTGGGCGGAAGATGAAAGTAGAAAACATCCAAAAGATCTGATAAGATTCTTTGGCTTTGTCACTTGGTGTCCACCTCTTGTGCAAACATCTTGATTTTCAGCTCCTGTATCTTAGAATTCAGCTTGTGCCCATCCAAATTCATTATGACCTTCTGGAGAAGCTCAAAGATGTACTTGAAGTTGTCTGGAAAGCTTAGATTAAGGGCACAAATTAGCCCAAAGCATGATGAACGCCATGATGACACCATCTACGTTGTTCAGGACTTTAATGCAGTTGATCAAGTCCCACGTCCTCTGGCTCCCAATCTCTTTGGATCATGTAAATCCTTATGACAGTGAATGCGATGTCCCTCACTGCATCCTCAGCGGCGGAAGCCTGACAACAACACAAACACAGAAAACTTGTGTTAAGTTAATCCACAAACATATATGTATATACATATGTATATATATATATATATATATATATATATATATATATATATATATATATATATATATATATATATATATGTGGGTAACACTTTGACGCTACATGGGAAACATATTGCGATAAACTTACCAGATTGATAAAGAGTCTGGATCTTCATTGAGGTAGATGACAGGCTTCTCAGATGCCCTTCCCTTTTGGTGTTGATGTCATCACACTAAAAGTTCTGGATGAAAGCAGAATAAAAGCAGGCCATTTACTATTCATCAAATGTTTTTAACCAATACAGTGAAACTAATATTGTATACATATGTACTAACCAAATCATTGATAGTCAGGACATCCTTGACCTTTTCTCCTTCACACCTCCTTTGCTCTTTAAGCCCTGTATCAGGGAGTCTGAGAAGAGGTCCAGCTGTGACATGAACTTTGATTGAAATGGCTTGGTGGTGATCAGCAGGAACTCTGCATTGACCTGAATAACAAACAAAATACAGCTGTTTGTTACTTGTTTATTATAATTACTATCACATTATGTGGGATTATTAGATTAAAATTGCGATTGTGAAGCCATTAATCATCAAAATGCTAAACACATAGAAACACACATTTACTTACTTAACTTTGCTAACCCTTTGCTCTATGACACACGCAACACTATTGCAAATGAGCACACACACAATACTTATACGTTTAATGCCTGTAAATACTGTTAGCATATTTCTACAATACCAATAAGAATATCAAGTTTCCATGAAACAAACAGCAAGATACATTTGAGCACGTATGGTAACACAAATGGCGAAGATCTACTGAGTTCAGAGCTAGTCACTAAGCTATTCAATACATGTAAAATACATGTAAAAAGTGTATTTACTGTTTCCAATTTGAACTATTCTACATAAAATAAAATAAATGAATGATAATAATCGTGGAAAAGGATGTTGCACCATTATTATTATAATCCTCACGAGAACACAAGTACAGACAAATATATTTATATTTAGTTATATATATATATATATATATATATATATATATATATATATATATATATTGTCAATACAGACAAGAACGCATACTAATGAGAAAGGCCCTTAAGACCCATCATGTTTCCTGCAAGTCAGCGTCGAGGTTTTTTTTCTTCTTTTTTTATAGATATGTTGGCGACGTCATCACTGTGCGTCCTCTGTCCTCAAACAACGCTCGCACTCATTCCGTGTAATTCGGTGATCCTGGTCAGGGGGTTGCGGTTTATGTTGTTGCCGTTGAATCTCTTATCTTGTTCAGTGAATGTACTTTGTAGTTGATTGCTAGTTTATTGTATTTCAAACATGGAGTCCGCAGAGTCTGGCGCTCTGTCGGCGGCGCAGAGGAGGGCAGAGATCCGGAGGAGGAAGCTGCTCATGAACTCAGAGGACAGGATGAACAGGATCGTGGGCTTCACCAAAAACGAATCTGAAAACAACGGTATGACGTAATGGCCGATCCCTGTTCCACACCGCATCGATGTTCAAAAAGAGTATTTTTCTTCTGCTTGAGACACGTGGTCGTGACTGTCACACGCCTCGTCTTACTGCTGTTGTTGTTTTGAGCTACTAGTCAGCACATTACCATCGTGCACATTTCAGTATTCATGTTGAGAATGAACACTGGTGTAACGTAACGCAACCAATGGTCCATATTCAGGGCTACTTTACTTGATTTTATTCTATTTTTATGCAGCTTTACATTTATACACACTCTACTACACATCAGAGTCAAATATTTGATGCTACTTTTCTTTTTTACTCCACTACGTTTGTCTGACAGCTGCAGTTACTTTTCAGTTTACAATTTTCACCTTCCCGTCCAGTGAAAAACACGCATCTCTACGTCTGGGTAGAATATGATCAGATCTGGGTAGAATATGATCAGATCTGGGTAGAATATGATCAGATCTGGGTAGAATATGATCAGATCTGGGTAGAATATGATCAGATCCGGGTAGAATATGATCAGATCTGGTAAGAATAAGACCACAAAACAAAACAAACAATTTGGTTACACCATCAGCTGACTTATTTTTAAAAAAAATAAAAGATCAATAAAAATAAGAAAGAACAAATGGCTACAGATAACATCTGTCCATTCAAGTTCTCAATGTAACCAATCAATATTTAACAATGAATGGACTTTCAGCTCTCGTTGAATCTGCTGTTGTCCTGCACCCTCAGCCGGGGCGCTCCTGCGTCCAGCAGAACCCCACTTCCACCTCGATCTCGACCGGACGGAGCCGTGGTCGTCGTCCTCATCCTCCCAGAGGCCGTCTCCCTTTCCGCCAGAGGCCTCGGGCCTCGGCAGCCGCTCCCACGGTGCCACGCCAGAGAGGAGGGGCTCACCGCTGCTGGGCTGCAGCGAGCCGCCGGGAGGCTCCCTGGAAGACGACACCGGGGGGATCCGACAGAGGCCGAGAGGGGAGCGGGCGCCGGACGACCTCGGCGGCTCCCCGCGCCGAGGCCTCCAGAAGTACCTGTCCCGTTTTGACGATGCCATGAAACTGCGGGGTCAGCTGGCCAACGAGAAGCCGACCGAGGACGGCGCGTCCGAGTCCGAGGAGTTTGATCCCTTCAGAATCTTCCGGATCATCGGCAGCGTCCTCCTCGCGGTTTTCGTCCGGGGTTTTGTCTGCAGGTTTCTGGTGAGTCTGATATCAACCCATATTGTTGTTTTGGCTTCAGTGCTCTTTTGTGTCCGTCTCATGTGAATATCTTACCGTAGGTCATATCTTCTTATTCCATATCCATCGCCTGTGGTCAGCAGCCTGGGATAGAAATAGCGGAAAGTGTCACTGGAATTATTCGCATCACATCTGTGTTTGTTTTTAAACAGGGACTGTGGCTGGTAATGGCCCACAAGCACCAAACCGCTATAATCATGTTGACAACAAAATGGGTAAGGCCATTTTATACCACATTTTAGGTTCTTGTCACACGTACAGTCTAGCTTTAGATGGTTTCATAGCTGCTACACACAAACGGTCCTCAAACTGAACTCATTTCTGTTCCCTTCTCCTCCACAGCTGGCCCACATCAGCCCGGACCACCTGGTCGGCACCTGGGCCACTACCCCCCCCTCCCTCCGGGGTACCAGACCACCCCGGCTCCGGCCATGCACCCTGCGATCCAGGCCGCCACGCAGCCTTACACTCAAGCACCTCAGCCATACCAGCAGGTGAGTCCCAGCCGTGTGCTGACTGACTACTGTTGGAGCATTTCACTGTTTGTTTGCTCATTCTTAATGGCTGTGGAATGATAACCCTTCTGTCTGTTCATGCTATATGGAAACGTCACGCTGTCATCGATGTATACAACGTCTGAGCATTCGTAGAAGCAAAGCTGACAAAGGGAGGAGCAGTTAAATTAACAGTATCACAGATTCTTCATACAGTGATATACTTGTATCGCACTTTTTAAAAATGTATGCCAGCAAATGACTTTAGGGATGCTGCAAACACGTGGTTTTGCTGATATATCGGACTGATTGTTTCTATGTTGCACAACCGTGTCATCCCATAACGGTGAACAATTTGTTAATATCTAATTTTATTTCGGTTGTGCTTTAACTGCGCAATGACGAGACAGAAAATGTTGGATAAAATACTAAATCTTTGTTCTGCTTTGGCTTTTAAAGGGCTCAGATTTGGAGGCAGTGAATATCAGCGCGTGTGTGTGTGTGTGTGTGTGTATATATATCTCTATCTCTATATATCTAGCTAACAGATTTGTCGTAGGATTTGGATAAATAGATTAACTGAATAGCTTGTTCTTCTCCCTTCTCTCAGCCACTTGGTGGCCCAGGGCCAGCCCAACTGAGCCCGTCCCTGGCAGCCATGAGCCTCCAGTCCAGCACCCCGGAGGCCCTGAGGGTGGTCAACCTGCTGCAGGAGAGGAACCTGCTGCCACCGATCCCCATCCCCGCCCCGACACCCTGCCTCCAACAGGACCTGCAGAAGATCAACTGCAACCCAGAGTAAGCCTCGGACGACTGTTGACCGCACGCGTTGATATTTATTCTCTTTCACTTCAGTTATTATCCTTTTTAAACTGATATTACTGTGATGTTATGTGTTTTTGAAATATAATTATTTTGTGGAAAGATGCACTTCAAGTACCATGAACTCTTGTGTGACTGTTTCTGTCTCTTCAGGGTTTTTCGTAGTACGCTGACCAGCATCCCTCAGACTCAGTCGCTGCTCAATAAAGCCAAGATGCCGCTGGGCTTGCTGCTGCACCCCTTCAAAGACCTCTCGGTAACACTTCACTTCAATATTCATTGTGCGCACACATCAGTCAGTGCATTTACCTCAACGTAAATAATTACCCGTGTGCATGTGATGCGCTAAACGACTTTTAAAGACCTCATGTAATGGCACACGTACTATTCATGTCATATCTGACCCGTTTTCAGTTAATTCTCCCCCAAAAGTTATCTGTTGAATATACAGCTCAACACTATCGGCTCTTGATGGGTTTCTGAAGATGAATGTGCTTCTTCCTGCGCCAAACACTTTGTAATATCAGCCTTTTAAAATCCACCATCAGTCCTCTAATAGAGAACTTGGTAATGTACCTCTTTTCCCTTCACAGACAGTGACGTCTTTGCACAAGGCACTCAAACCATTTAAGATGTGATGGTGATCATCACTGCTTTAACCATTTAAATACCAGGCAGCACATCGACGTGTTAATCTGTATTCTATTGCATGCATGTGAAGGAAGGTGGTGCCAGGAGAAATGAGTTTGTGCTCTTTGCCAAATAAGTTTAAAGATCATCTCCAGCCTTACCCTCACATGTGTTCCTTATATTTTCATAAGATAAGGAAGACATTTACTGACTAAACACTGACAATCTTCTTTTCTTCAGAATAGGATTTGACTAAATCAGGGTTCCCACGGTACATGGAAAACATGGAATTTATTTTTTCATTTTCCAGGTTTGGAAAAGTCATGGAAACTGAGCAAAAGTTAACACTTACATGGAAATTGAAACAGTTGTCCTGGAAAATTGTATTGGATGATGTGTAAAATAGTAATAAAATGAAACAATTGAGCACATAATTAAGATGAGTTTATAAAAACCCTTTACATGTGAACAGCTTTTACTGTAGATAGAAATGGATGATCCCATGTTGTAGAGCAGGGATTCCCAAAGTGGGGTGCGCCCCCAGGGGTGCGCGAGCTGTCTCTAGGGGGTGCGCGAGAGGAAAAATGTAATGGTGGTCTAATGGTGCAGTCCTGTCTCCTAAAAATTACGTTCCCCCAAAACTAAAATGCATTCTCAATTACGTTTGACCAAAAACGTGGGAACCCTGTAAATGTGCCTCTGTTTGAATGAATTCATGTTTCTTTCTGTGTTAATTGAGGACACAGACGTTGCAGAATGTGAACGGCAACAAGAAAGTCGATATTGAAATGCCCGTTTTAGGAAAATGAGTTTAACTTGCCCCGGAGGCACTTCTCACACCGTTTGCTTTTTATTCCCTGGATTTCCTTGCAGCAGCTTCCTGTGGTGACATCCAGCACCATCGTCAGGTGTCGCTCATGCAGAACCTACATCAACCCGTTCGTCTCTTTCCTGGACCAGAGGAGGTGGAAGTGCAACCTTTGCCATCGGGTCAATGACGGTAAGAAAAGGGTCGAGAGGTGATGCAAGAGATACGGTCAGGATGTATTGGTGATTATATAAAGGTATACTTTTTAATTTCAGTTTGCATACATGTGCCGCTCTAATACACATTTCCACCTTTCAGACTGTTGAACATTAAATGTAAATAGTTTTAGTCATGATTCACCCCCTTTACTTTCCTTTTATGATTAAAAAGGACACTGTTTAAGAATATAAGCTCACTAGATGTCGTGTCTCTGTGTGTAGTTCCGGAGGAGTTTATGTACAACCCAGTCAGCAGATCGTACGGAGAGCCACATAAAAGACCCGAGGTCCAGAACGCCACCATCGAGTTCATCGCTCCCTCAGAATACATGGTAGGTTTCAACGGCTTCGTTGACATTGGTCTCGTTCAGGATCTGAACGTTTACCTGCAGACTCATTATTCATCCAATTAGATTCTAGTCCCTAACCAGGATACAAACTAAATCAGACAATTACTCACCAAGTATCGTGTGCAGGGTACCGAAATCTTGATTGTGATGGTGGGTCTTTACTGACCTTCCCTGCATGTGTCCGTCCTGATTTACCCAGCTGAGGCCACCACAGCCTGCCGTTTACCTCTTCATCCTTGACGTATCCCACAATGCAGTGGAGACGGGCTACCTGAGTGTGTTCTGCCAGTCACTGCTGGACAACATCGATGCGTATGTATAGCATTTGATTTTCCAGTTATTAGAGATGTTGGTGAAGGCGGCACAGCATTTGTAAGTGTGCGTCTGTGTCTCAGGCTTCCTGGAGACTCTCGGACAAAGGTGGGCTTCGTCACCTTCGACAGCACCATCCACTTCTACAACCTCCAGGAGGGACTTTCTCAGCCTCAGATGCTCATCGTGTCCGACATCGAAGGTGAGACCCCACGCTCATTACTGCAGCAACGGGACACGCGATGTGTGCAAACTTCCTAATAAATATAAAAGCAAATGTTAGATATTTGAGAAAAATCATCAAGATTATTTTCTGAGCTTTTTAATCATTGATGTCCGTTTAACTGCTCCACAAATATTGTCTCCTCTTAGCTGCACTTGTGATCACTAGCATGATATCAGTGTGACTGTATTATGCAGGTTTAAATAATAAAACTTTTGTGTTCCTCAGATATCTTTTTACCAACACCAGACAGCCTTCTAGTAAACCTCAATGAATGCAAAGAAGTAAGAAAATGTACCTTGATTACAGCTACAAAACCTTGTTTAAGCTTAGTCGTGTGTTTTATTTATTTGTGTAAGACTTAACATTCATAACTACTGCACAGTGGCCACGCACTCTGGGTTCTGGCCTCCTTGTCGATGGAAGAAAAAGATGAAATATGATCAATAACGTGTGTCTCAAAAGTGAAACTCACTCCCTATGTTTGTCTTTCAGCTTGTGCAGGATCTGCTGAAGAGCCTGCCAACGTTATTCGAGGAGACCATGGAGACTCAGTCTGCCCTGGGTTCAGCTCTGCAGGCAGCCTACAAGCTGCTGTTGCCCACCGGAGGGCGCATGTCCGTCTTTCAGACCCAGCTGCCTAACCTCGGTGTGGGGACGCTGCAGTCCAGAGAAGACCCCAACCAACGGGCCAATGCCAAGGTGAGAGTTGCGTGTCGGACATCGTACAGATGGATTAAAGAGCTGTATTATGATATTTAAAAGGAGGTGATAACGCAGTAGGATATTCATGAAGCAGAACAACAAACGTTGACAATGGTCATTGTAGTAGTAGCGTGTCAGTGTGATGTGTTGTTGGTCCCCGATTAGCAAGAGAACGGCTCAAGAATGTTTTTTTTACTTCAGAGTGGAATCTTAAAGCTCGCATTCAGAACAAATCTGTCTTTCTGACTCTTCAACGATCATTTTATGTTGTTTCCCCTTCAGGACGTCCAGCACTTATCCCCAGCGACTGACTTCTACAAGAAGCTGGCTCTGGACTGCTCCGGCCAGCAGGTGGCGGTTGACCTGTTCCTGCTCAGCTCCCAGTACTGCGACCTGGCATCGCTCGGTAAGGAAGGGATTATTGGCACTTTTTATCTTTACACGTCTAGTGCTCAATACAGAATACTGCGAGCTGATATTGCTAATTCTGGATTTGCCATGAGGGTTTTTTTTTTATGTTGTGTGCTTATTAAACAGGGGGAAATGCTTTTAAAGCAACAAAACGGGGTGAAAAACGCATAAATACGTCCTCGGCAAAGGCTGGATACAGAAACAAGTTTTTCATAATAGCATTTGCAGACGACTACCGGTGTATGTGTGTGTGTATATGTATGTGTGTATATGTATGTCTGTATGTATGTATTTTTTAATATCATGTTGTTAATAATAAGACGATCGGCATCTTCTCCCTCTTGTGTCTCTCTTCCAGGCTGCATATCCAGATACTCGGCAGGGAGCGTTTACTACTACCCCTCCTACCACCACCAGCATAACCCCGCTCAGGTGGAGTGCTTCCAGAAGGATCTCAAGAGATACTTAACCAGGAAGATCGGCTTCGAGGCCGTCATGAGGATACGCTGCACCAAAGGTCCGTTTGGAACCAGAGCTGCAGCTTGAGCTCGAGCTTTGACCTGGAGAGGCACTTTTAGCTTTTATTCGTTTCTGAAATACATTTGAAAAGTCTCTTTCCAGAAGTCATGACCCGGTTACTCAAGTTAATCCACAGACCTTGTTGTGAGAAACGGTTCTTGTGTTTTCTTTCAACCATAGATTTTAGATTTCTGGGGTGAGCGGTCCCTTATTAAAGTTTGATTTACAGTCAACATTTTTCTTGTTGTTGAGGCTCATTTTTTGTGTTCATAGTTAATAAGAACAACATTTAAAAACGTTGACAAAGGTGTGTGCGCCATCTGTCCAGCTTGATTAATCTTTGTCTCTGTCTCTCTGCAGGTCTGTCCATCCACACGTTCCACGGGAACTTCTTTGTGCGCTCCACAGATCTGTTGTCCCTCCCCAACGTGAACCCAGACGCTGGCTTTGCGGTTCAGATGTCCATCGAGGAAAACCTGGACGACATGCAAGTCGTCTCTTTCCAGGCCGCGCTGCTTTATACGTCCAGCAAAGGTACACACACGTTGATTCTTTTCAAAGCCATTGTGAGAATTCTTTGTTTAAATAACATTTGTTTTGTCTTACAGGAGAGAGGAGGATCCGTGTCCACACCTTGTGTCTCCCCGTGGTCAATTCCCTGTCGGACATCTTTGCTGGAGCTGATGTTCAGGCTATCACTGGACTGCTGGCTTGCATGGGTATGTACTAAACGATCTAACACCTCTTTAGAAGATCCACCTCCAAACATTTAGGACATGTACAAATTCTGAAAATTGCATCTTCCCCTTCTCCCTAATTCAAAAGTCTAGAATCTATGAATACGCAAACACAGTTCACAAGATGTCTTCTACTGGAGGTTTCAAGTTTCTACATCACACTACGTTGTCTGTTGGACCTCAGTTTGTTGAACAACAATTTATTTTACAACACGTTACAGCTGATTTATTCCCTGCGCAGAGTAACTTCAAGCAGGACTGAAAAGATAAAGTAGAACATGCAGATTTGTAAGTTTTTGTCTTGATGCCTGTGATAATTTTTTTTGTGTGTATAATATGAATAAACTTGGATTTGTCTAAAGAGCATCACGACGAAATGATTCCTCATTGTTTCAGTCGATAGACTTTTGATTTGCTCGATACTTTAATCATTGCAGGTTTTCATCCGCTTCACTCTTATTAACACTGACAGATGGCGACGAGTGGCGACAGCTGCGGTGACTGAGCAGTCAGATGAAGAAATATGGCACATGTTTGTGCCTTCTTACTTTTAAAGAATCCCACTTTAGCAACTTTACAAGTTTGTACACAAAGCAGTATTCTTCTTTGTGAACTCCTCCTGACCTCCTCCTCCCATTAAATGGATTGAGACGCCACTGAAATGATGTTTCTAAGTCTCACCTCGACGCAATTAGGTTTGTTACCACTGCTTGTATCTGCCAAAGTCAGATTTTTAAATCCTGCACTCAACTGAAATGTTGACAAGTCCACAGAGAGATGCGTCACGAGTGTTTGGCCAACTTGGTTTGATTGGAACACGCCAAGGAATAGACACAGGCTGTATAGTGTTGATTTCTTCTTCTATTATTTTTCTGGGAGTCTATGCACAGGAGGTGCTTTGCTGCATCACACAGATTTAAAAACAACAGATGAATTGAGAGGCGATCACAAGGAGTCACTGGCGACTCATTTGGAGACGTTTTCTAATGTCTGTCTCTCTCGCTCTCTCTCCCTCTCCCCCTCCAGCTGTGGACCGCTCGGCGACGGCCAGTATGGGCGACGCCAGAGATGCGATGACCAACGCTGCCATCGACTCGCTGACGTCGTTCCGGCAGTCTGTGTTGACCATCCAGCAGCCCGGCCTGCTGGCCCCGGCCTGCCTCAGACTCTTCCCCCTCTTCATCCTCGCGCTGCTCAAACAGGTCGGACAGACGCTACACACTTACAACTGCTGACAATAAACCTTAATGTGTTTTAGACTCGGAGGAGAAGTCTTCTCTGTTTGCTTTCCTGCTCCGTCGAGCCTTTACTGATCCAGTTTCACGCGTCTCCATGTGCACCCCTGCAGAAAGCCTTCAGGACGGGCACCAGCACCAGGCTGGATGACCGGTTGTTTGCCATGTGTCAGCTGAAGTACCAGCCACTGGTCTACTCCATGCTCATGATCCACCCTGCTCTGTACCGCGTCGACGATCTCACCGATGAGGTGAGGAGGATAAAAATTACGTCTGAAAGATTTAAGGACCGGCATTTAGTCCTTAACAGCCTAATGCTAGGTGTTTGTTCATATTAAGCCCACTGCTAGAAAAACAACCCCAGTCATCCCAATATTTTCCACTGGTACTTGCTGTGTCACCTTGTCACTGAGCGATCGTCTCTTTTCTCCCGTTTCCTGCCTCCTCAGGGAGCTTTGAACATCAACGAGCGGACCATCCCTCAGCCCAGAGTGCTGCAGCTGTCTGTGGAGAAGCTCGGCAGGGAGGCAGCGTTCCTCATGGATGCTGGAACGGTGAGAAGCTTTAAGCCGGGGGGGTTTTAACTTGGCAAACGTAACAGGCTTACAGAAATACAAGGCTGATGTGTCAAACCTGGCTGAATCCTGAGGAAAGATCCAACTTAGAATGTCACTCGGGGGGGGGGGGGGCTTTGATGATTCGCTACATTCTCTCTCATTACTTTTGTCAAAGATGCTTTTGGATAAAGCTTCTCTTTGTGTTTTAGTCTGTGGATGGAATGGTAATAACAGCGTCTTGTTCAGAAAAGGTCAAGATGCACCTGTGTCTGTATGTCGGTGCAGAGTGGAAGCTCTGTGACGAAGCCTTGGCCATACTGATAGACCGTGACATTAACTATGACATAAACCTTTCTGCAACACTGGAGAAGAGTGCATAAATAACATGCATACATTTAATAAATGTCTTTCATGTTCCCAAAGGTGATGTATCTGTGGATCGGACGGAACTGCCACCCCAACTTCCTCACACAAGTCTTAGGAGTTCCCAGCTACGCTGCCGTGCCCGACAACCTGGTAGGAGATTTCCCAACCAAGTTGTCTTGAGGACGGTCGCATCGGTACAAACCGTACAACTACAGTTTCACTCACTGCATCCTCCTCCGCTCTCTCTCTCCTCATAGTATCTGCTCCCAGAGCTGGACACCGCCGAGTCGCAGAGAACCAGAGCCTTCATCGGGTGGCTGAGGGATCAGAGGCCGTTCTTCCCCTCCCTGCATGTCATCAGGTGGGCAACATCCCGTATAAGAGAGTAAAGAGTGCTGGGGAAATTTAAACTAGCCGACAGCTGCTGGTACACTTTAACTTTGGCAGGTACTCCACTGTCATCTCACGCTCACCTTCTGTTCCACTGAGTCAACCCGTCGGAACCCAGATGGCTGATAGTCCTGATACATGAATATAGTTGTTTGAGGGAGATGTTTTTACAGCAAAACCAAATGGATATGAGAGAGTGAATTATGACACTAGCTGTCAGCATAACATTTAGAATTTAATATTTTACACTTGATGTCGTAGCGCTTTAAATGATTTTTGGGACAGTGGTGATAAAATAGTCTGGAGCCTGGTGGACGATCTGCTGGAACAAAACAAAACGACAAAGTTACAAAAATGAAGGTTCGTGGGAAAATTCGAAGATCTTCTACATTTTCAAAATAAAAAACGATGCCTGAATGCCCTTCGTCTGCACTTTGAAATGAAAGAACTTCAGCTGACGACTTCTCTCTCTTTGCCCTTTGACCCTCCCAGGGACGAGAGCCAGCTGAAACCGACCTTTATGCAGAACATGATCGAGGACCGAACAGAGTCGGCCCTTTCATACTATGAGTTCCTGCTCCACCTCCAACAGCAAATCTCCAAATAATCTTCAGTGGGACTGTGGAGACGAGGAAGCGCTGAAGCAAGGACGCTCGTTTGTGTGTGTGTGTGTGTGTGTGTGTGTGTGTGCATGTATTTGGTGTTTGTGTGAAAGCAGTGCGAGTCAGACTCTCAGAGGAGCATGCCTCTTGCTCCATCTCCAGCTGTGGTCTCTCACCATCGCTCTGAAGAAAATGCTGAACCGTCGTGAACTCTTATCGTCACACAAATCAAACCGATGCGACGGACAGTGCGAGGACGGAGAGCGAATCCAAGATGATTATGATGATGATGGGGTGATTATGTATGTCAATGATTGAATGAATCAGTGTTTATTCTCATAGAACAATGCTGTCTTACGAAGGTATCGTTCAGATACAGTCCAGGCAAACTGAAGTGTTTTTGTTCAAAAGGCACGGTCGTCTTTGAAGCGTGTGTATGCGTCAGACTAGGTTCATGGGGAAGGTTGGTATGCCTGCACTTAAAGACTGTTATAGAGCGTCGCCGGGACTATTTGTTCGCAGGACGCCTGAGCTCTAACAACACTCTTCATATCGTACCCGAAGGACGGAACGTGTGCTTACGTTTTACAAATTTCTGTCATTATAATTGTGTGTGTCAAGCGTCTGTCGACGGTGTTTGCTGCGTTGAATGTGTGGACTCTGCAGCGGGAAGTCGTTTGTCATTGGTCTGATCTGTCCTTCAGAAGCTCTTTGCCATCTTTATTTTCTCTCTCTGGTCATTCACAGCACCTCTGTGACGACGGCGCTGTTCTCTTGGTTCATTTCAGCGTTTCTGTTTCCGATGTTCTAATAATTTATGAGACTCCCGATCTGATTGAATTCTATAATTGCCTTGTATGGGAAGTCACTTTTTATTATTAAACCTCTGTTTAAATACGGACTCTATATATGAAATATTTTAATATAATAGGATATGGGAAATTCTTTAACACAGACATAATAAAGCCATTGTGATCTTTTAATCATGCTTATTGATACTTGTATATTGAAAAAGGCTGCATTAAATAAAGTTGAAGAAATGCCTGGTGATTTTAGTATAATTATTAAGGTGAAGTGACACGACGGAAATAAAATGTTTGGGACTTTTCAGATGTAGTTTTGTGTGTTGGTGGGTGAGCAGTGTTTATTCAGTCAAAGAAGACTAGAAAACAGAATATGGACCAATAATAGTCAGGTTTTCTCTTGACTGAGTGTGAATTGAACGGTTTTTTGTTTTTTTTATTTGGTCTGATTTCATACAATTTGTAATTTATGTATTTAAGCAAAAGTGTATTTAGGAACACATATGTTTTTGCCTTCATGCACAAAATTGTCTTTAATTAATAAAGAATAAAATAAAAATAGCCTGTTTGTACAGAGTAAATTGCAGGTGTGGACAAAATGATGTTAAAGTGTGCAGGTGATCAACTCTGATTTTGAATATTTGAGTGAGCTGAATGGAAAGATACTTTCACCTCACACTAATTATCTCAGGGAATAACTGACCACGACACACCTGATCATTTTGCATTGAAAGCTATAAATACACATTTTAAATTGTATTAATTGTCTCTCTAAATTAAATTAAATGTTGGTCTGGTAAAAAGCTGGGCCATGATATTGATAATGTAGGGACTTAAGTCTTTTTTTAGATGATTTATGGCAACTTTAACTTCTAAAGTGATTGGTGAATCACACTAACTCTTCTGGCTAATTGAGTTTACACTGTCCAAATATTTAGAAAAAGCTGTCAAGGCATCCCCATTGAACTTAGTTTTGTATAAAATAGAATCATATTTATCACAAAACTTTGAAATATCTCTATTATCAGTAACAGTCCCTTCAATATTCAACTGCAGGATATAATTTGATTTGGCTTGTGACTTTTCTAGTTTCAAGAAATGTCTGCTCACCTTGCTCTAACCATTTCTGCCTTGATCTTACAAAGGCTGGTGTTTCATACATGTCATCTGAATCAACACATGCTCACTCTTCCACGTCGGAGTGTTTGGTTCTTAAATGACACAAATATAACAAGTAAATACATGATGTGTACAACTCGTGTAAATTAACCACAAACATCAAATATCAGCTGAAATAATCAGCATTAAATACATCTGTAACCTAGATAATTAACAAAGGCACAGGTCAATATGACTGAATCGATGGTTTAAGTACACTTATGCTGCCATCTAGTGGTCGAAAGGGTGAAAACTTACTTTGCGTGTCCTGACAGGCTACACTCTGCGTTCACTAAATCAGCAGCACAACACAGTGGGAACACAAATATCAGTGCCAACAGCAACATTTTCTGTGAACATCAAACAAACAATGCACCGGTTAATCAAAAAGTTGATTCTTGCTGTGTACATGGATCCAATAATATTAAACTGCATGTAGTCAACTAACTCCCACTCCCATCGGCCCAGGTTTATTTATTTATATTCATTCATTCATTTTTCTTCTAATGTTACTCTGGTATGTACTTGCATTGCATCACAGAATAAGAATTTCTTGCATACGGTCATTTTATTTTGAAATAGTATTACTTCCGGGTTACCTGTTACCCGCAAAAAACAAATTCGGACCCTGATCATTTTCAACGCAAGACAATCGCTTTTGATCGTAGTACGTCAGCTGTAGCCAATCGGTTGCCTAGCAACGGTTGCTGGCTGCGGAACTTGTTTGACATCATGTGTGTTCCAGAATTTGATGACGTCATGTGTGTGCCAGAATTTGATGACGTCATGTGTGTTCCAGAATTTGTGACATCATGGCATTGTGGGGTAGGAGGGTAGTATATTTGCTGAAGCAAACTTCTTGTCAGTTTTAAACTAGCAGACTTTGATGAACCTCAGCTCTGATAAAACAGCAAGCACCATGTCTTCAACAATGGATTACGACTGGACAATTGAGCCAAATATTGCGTCCTGTGATGGCATCACATCAAATGATAAAGCAACAAGCACAAGCATGTTTTCAACACCGGATTTCCGATTGATAATTCAGCCACTGATTGAGTCCTTCTTTATTAGGTTGACACCAAAACAGTGGGCACTGTTGAAATCCGATAACACCACCAATGTTCTGATGGCAGAACTGCTTTTGGACATTATAGCAGCCTTGTCCAAAGCCATTGTGTTCCACAATATGTCAAACCCTGAAGATGAAGTCGAGACCGCTCTGTGTGACACAGTCATCCAGGTTTTTAAAACGGTTCTGGGCATCACAGGGCAAGTGCACTGTGAAAGCTCAGAACAGTTATTAGAACTGTTCAATGAAGAGCTTTTACTCACTGTTAAGTCCATCCTCGCCAACCCTTTTTTTTCTTGTGTCCCAGTGCACCTCACTTCCTGCTGGACACTCAACACGATGGTTTGTCACGCCTTACAAATGACAAAAATATTCTCAGCGGAGAAGAAAAGGATCTTCCCATCTCGACCGCCAAGGCAGAAAGGAGGTTTGGCCAAAGACCTCGTGATAACTGACCTGAACCTGGAATTCCCATTTGAGAAGTCTCCAAATGAATCTTTAGACAGTGATGATTCTTTTCAGGAAACAATCAAAAGGGAGGTGGATAAGATCATTGACCCTTTCTTGGAGGAATTGTCACAATCTGATTTTGAGAGGTTGCAACTTGACAGCTTTATGGAAATAAAGGTTGATGAAGACCTTTTTCACGAACTCCAAGAATCGGAGGAGACAGATGACGAACAGAAGAGCGAGTCGGCCAAGAAAAATGCATGCAGCAAACTCAGGAGCTTTATTGCAAAGCGCTTTGCCAAAATGTGGCTGAGTCGCATGATGGAACGACTGAAGACCAAATTCCATCTAGGTTCCAAAGTTGATCACGGCTCTGTTTTGCTATGCAACATAGAGAAAATCATATCATCCAGTATGATATTGGATGATAAAGAAGGACAGGCTGGACAGGAGCTTTCTGTGTTTCCCATGTCCAGGAGTATTTCAAGGGATGAACGCATGCTGATCACATATCAGCTGAGTAAATTCCTCCTCAAGCACTTGACAGAACCCGGGTACAACCCACGACTACCTATTGTGAGTGAGTCTGACAACCCCTCTAAATATGTTGCCTTGTATGATGAGATATGGGACAAAATTTGGAACTTCCTTGGACTGTTTGAGTGGTGGCAGGACACTCAGGCTGACATGCTCGCTAAAATGATGAGACATGTTTTAAAAGGCGAGTCACTGACCCTATCACCAACAGTAACACCTGCACCAACACCAACTCCAACACCAACAGTAACACCTGCACCAACACCAACTCCAACACCAACAGTCACACCTGCACCAACACCAACAGTCACACCTGCACCAACACCAACACCAACAGTAACACCTGCACCAACACCGTTCCCGGACGTCGACCAGCAGAACAGAGCTCCTTCAGCGATTCCTGTGCAGGAAGATAAGAGGGAAATATTTAAGATTTTCCTGGAGAAGCTGGTTTTACGGGCATTCGCAAAACTTAAGATGGGCTTTACCTCCGAGGAATACGAGGCCATCGTTCAGCCTCTGTTAGAAAGGATATGGCCCGAAGTCGAGAGTGTCGACTTTGAGGTCACTCCAGAAACTTACAAGGGCCTCGAGAAGACCATTTACAAGGGCCTGCAGAAGAAGATGGGCAGTAAATGCATGGTGCTGTTCCTTTTGAAGAAAGAGGACCCAGCACTTGACGCCTACATCGTCTTGTCTGTAAAACATCACTTAGCACCTACAACGAAGACCTTCTTCTCCTCTGTGGGCCGATCCATCTGTAAGTTCTGCAGGTACTGTTGGGTAGGTGAAGGTATCGTTTCGTCCACATTCATTGAATGTGGAAGTCTCTGAATTTTCACATTCAATGAAGAAAAGAAAAGAAGAAAGAAGAAACCATTTGTATTGTCATACCTATTATATGACTATTGTCATTACCTTCACCCACACAGTGTCGTGTGGGTGAAGGTAACGTGAGGATTTTCTCCGGGTGATCCGGTTTAGTCCACATTCACCCACACAGTGTCGTGTGGGTGAAGGTAACGTGAGGATTTTCTCCGGGTGATCCGGTTTAGTCCACATTCACCCACACAGTGTCGTGTGGGTGAAGGTAACGTGAGGATTTTCTCCGGGTGATCCGGTTTAGTCCACATTCATTGAATTGATTTCATGAATGAAGTATTTATTCTCTGCGCAGAGAAGAGGCACAGTTATACAGAGTCACTCAGAGTCTGTAGAAGTGCACTCAAAAAAAGAATTCATTGGATGAACTCAATTAAATAGTGGGCAGGTTTTCCACCGAGGAAATATAGTTAAACCTAACTTAAACTAAAAACATCCATGCAATATAATTAAATTGAGTTAGTCCGACTCAATTTTATCAAATACAACCTAAATAAAAAAATACCATTCATGAAATGAAATTGAATGAATGAATGAATTTTATTTATATAGCGCTTTTCACAGACAGTACTATCACAAAGTGCTTAACAGAGCAGACATTTAAAAGCATAAAAAACACAATGTGACCCTAGGGTCAATAAATTATTTACACAGAGTGAATAAAAAATGTTAAAGAATAAAATTAAAATAAAATAAAAATAAAAATGTAAAACATATTTTAAGAGCAGGTCTAGGACATGAGTTTACTTTTACACAAACGCCAGCCTAAAAAGGTTGGGTTTTAGCTGGCTTTTAAAAGTATCCACAGTATCTGCGAGGCGCAGAGTTGCAGGCAGAGCATTCCAGAGCCTCGGGGCCACTGCCTCAAAGGCTCGGTCACCACGGCTCTTAAATCGTGTGCGTGGGACTGACAGAAGACCTAGAGCGTTTGACCTGAGAGTGCGGGCGGGTGAATAGGGGCGAAGTAGATCAGCTACATAAGCCGGAGCCTGACCGCGAAGTGCTCTGTAAGTGATGGTGAGAATTTTAAAGTGTATCCGAGATGCTACAGGGAGCCAGTGGAGAGATCGGAGTACGGGGGTGATGTGAGACCGTCGATTTGTCCTGGTGAGTAATCTGGCGGCAGCATTTTGGATGACCTGCAGACGGTTAAGAGCAGATACACTGAGTGATGTGAAAAGTGAGTTGCAGTAGTCAATGCGTGAAGAGATAAATGTGTGTATGATCATTTCTAATTCAGGTGTTGATAATACAGATCTTAGTTTACTGATATTTCTTAGATGGAAGAAACATGACCTGGACAGCTGCTTAACATGTTGGTCAAATGACATGGAGCGATCAAAGAAAATCCCAAGATTGCGCAAGTTGCAATGGGAAGCAGAGGAGAGAGGACTAAAAATAGATTTGTGTTAGTCCAACTCAATATAGTACAATTCATTGGAAATTAATTAATCAGGTAAAAAACTTTTTTTCATTTGACCCCCAATTAAGACACGAGACAAAACCTAGTTCAAGTGTTTTTTATTGAAAATGCTTAAATA
Source organism: Melanostigma gelatinosum (assembly GCF_949748355.1). Taxonomy (NCBI): domain Eukaryota; kingdom Metazoa; phylum Chordata; class Actinopteri; order Perciformes; family Zoarcidae; genus Melanostigma; species Melanostigma gelatinosum. Next base: position 3,776,265 of record NC_136647.1, read on the forward strand.
CATTAAATATGGTACAAATCTGACCAGCCATGATTCTAGAGCCTGCATTTCATTTTTTAAATATAATTTGTTTTTTTTTACAAAAACACTGATCAGAAAAGGATAGCAAAAAAATTCAAAAAGGATCTATACAGTGCATCTTTCATAGTTTTTAAATATTAAAACAGTAGTCTTGTAACAGCTCCACAACTGGTGAAAAATAAATACCAAGCTATCCCAAATCCCTTGGTGCCACAAACAAAGACGCCATGAGGGTGGAGGATATGCACTGCTCTCCAAATACAGCTGTTTTCTTTCCTACCAGTACAGATGGTAGTACAAAAGGACTCCTTTACACTGAAGAATAGCCGATGATGTGTTATCATGTGCAGAAACAGGCAACTTGGACCACTTTTGGGCTACAACAGTAAAATCACAAAACATCCACAAACTAAAATTTATAGATTATAAATAACAAGGATACTCATAGTCAATGGAAGTTACAGCGTATTGAACCGTGTTAGGGTCCATTTCAACTCGAGTAGAGAGTCATTCAATCAGACGAGGAAAATGGACGTGCAAGTTGACGTTGGAGAGTAATCACACTCGAGTTGGGATGTGGAGGTGAATTGGGCAAAACTTTCTGTGCGTAAACACTTAACCAAGCTTGCAGTGACATGTAAAAGTTCCGTAATTTACAGTCTCTGGCTTGCCTCTGTGCAGCTTAGTCAATTTTTTCAAAATGTCAGAACCAGGAAAACATCCATGAGGTCATGGATTGTCGTTGACTGGGCGGAAGATGAAAGTAGAAAACATCCAAAAGATCTGATAAGATTCTTTGGCTTTGTCACTTGGTGTTCACCTCTTGTGCAAACATCTTGATTTTCAGCTCCTGTATCTTAGAATTCAGCTTGTGCCCATCCAAATTCATTATGACCTTCTGGAGAAGCTCAAAGATGTACTTGAAGTTGTCTGGAAAGCTTAGATTAAGGGCACAAATTAGCCCAAAGCATGATGAACGCCATGATGACACCATCTACGTTGTTCAGGACTTTAATGCAGTTGATCAAGTCCCACGTCCTCTGGCTCCCAATCTCTTTGGATCATGTAAATCCTTATGACAGTGAATGCGATGTCCCTCACTGCATCCTCAGCGGCGGAAGCCTGACAACAACCACGGAACGTGACGGAGCGTGACGCAGAGTGACAGAGCGTGACGCAGGGTGACAGATATTTGATGTTGATGGTTAATTTGCAACCAAGTTGTATACATCATGTATTTACTTGTTATTTGTATGTAATAGAAAAGTGAGCATGTGTAGTTCATGAAGCAATAAATAATGACAATTGAAAAATATAGAGAGATGTTTGGTTCATTCTTTTCAAACACTAAGCCTAATTTACCTGAGTCATTGATTTAATTGTCACACTTAAATCCTGAATTGACTGGTGAAACAGAAGAAGTTAAAGGCCAAGATGAGAAGATATAATGTTGGTCAAATACTGTGGTCCAAATTCAATTTATTCAGTTGTATTGGCATTGAGATATAGAAAGTTTGACTCTAGAATATTCAAACAATTCCGAATCTCACAAGACAAGCGCAAAAACAAGATGAATGTGTTCTCCTTTCTTCGTTGCTGTCATGTTAACTGTCTTGTGACCGCTAAGATTGATCTCTGGAGCTGTAGGTGGATGCAGACTGTCAGAAGTGTTACTATTTTGAAAATGTATCACTGATTGTGTTACTATGGTAACTGAAGCAAGGTCCACTGGAGGCTGTTTAATAATAGAGTGCAGTGATGAGATTAACGTGTTATACATTCATAATATCAGCAATTTCCTGCCACGTTTTTAATATTTTGTGATCCTATATTGAACGTAATTTTCTTTTCTTTCTCGGAACTGAATCACGCTGCAAGCAATCGGTCCATTTTGTAGCCTCAGATGGCTTAATTGTTGCTGAAAGAGCACTCTTCTAACGTGCATTTATTAACATAGCTGTATAGTAGTAGTGTGATGGCAATAACATAACGAAAATAATGATGTGGCCTGCTGTACATGTGGTAAGTAGTAGCCTATGTAACGTAGCCTATAAAACAATCAATACATATGGTAACATATACTAACAATGATAATAATATACTGTGTTGTCAAACTTGTATTCAACTTGTTTATCTGCTTTTTATATGTAGTGCTATATATTGTGATGACTTCCATAACAGTTCAACTACGTTTATTTAACACAAGTAGGAAATGGCATTTAACACATGTAGCGTCCAAATCTTTAGCAGTAAGTAAACCTTTAGTTGACGCGTGTTTCTTGTCTTTTGCACATATCTCACACCGACGCCGCTCGTAGATGAAAAGCAATACGTGTTTTATTGATCCATTTCCTTCGTACAAGTCAGTCAATCAACTTCCTTTCTCCTAAAAGTATGCTGATTACTTCGACCTACTATACGTATCCACAGGTTATCCACGTAGATCGTTCCCTTTAACACGTTTTATAACACGATCCCAAACACATGTACAGCAGGCCACATCATTATTTTCGTATTATATATGTATATATATTGTCAATACAGACAAGAACGCATAATAATGAGAAAGGCCCTTAAGACCCATCATGTTTCCTGCAAGTCAGCGTCGAGGTTTTTTTTCTTCTTTTTTTATAGATATGTTGGCGACGTCATCACTGTGCGTCCTCTGTCCTCAAACAACGCTCGCACTCATTCCGTGTAATTCGGTGATCCTGGTCAGGGGGTTGCGGTTTATGTTGTTGCCGTTGAATCTCTTATCTTGTTCAGTGAATGTACTTTGTAGTTGATTGCTAGTTTATTGTATTTCAAACATGGAGTCCGCAGAGTCTGGCGCTCTGTCGGCGGCGCAGAGGAGGGCAGAGATCCGGAGGAGGAAGCTGCTCATGAACTCAGAGGACAGGATGAACAGGATCGTGGGCTTCACCAAAAACGAATCTGAAAACAACGGTATGACGTCATGGCCGATCCCTGTTCCACACCGCATCGATGTTCAAAAAGAGTATTTTTCTTCTGCTTGAGACACGTGGTCGTGACTGTCACACGCCTCGTCTTACTGCTGTTGTTGTTTTGAGCTACTAGTCAGCACATTACCATCGTGCACATTTCAGTATTCATGTTGAGAATGAACACTGGTGTAACGTAACGCAACCAATGGTCCATATTCAGGGCTACTTTACTTGATTTTATTCTATTTTTATGCAGCTTTACATTTATACACACTCTACTACACATCAGAGTCAAATATTTGATGCTACTTTTCTTTTTTACTCCACTACGTTTGTCTGACAGCTGCAGTTACTTTTCAGTTTACAATTTTCACCTTCCCGTCCAGTGAAAAACACGCATCTCTACGTCTGGGTAGAATATGATCAGATCTGGGTAGAATATGATCAGATCCGGGTAGAATATGATCAGATCTGGGTAGAATATGATCAGATCTGGTAAGAATAAGACCACAAAACAAAACAAACAATTTGGTTACACCATCAGCTGACTTATTTTTTTTTTAAATAAAAGATCAATAAAAATAAGAAAGAACAAATGGCTACAGATAACATTCAAGTTCTCAATGTAACCAATCAATATTTAACAATGAATGGACTTTCAGCTCTCGTTGAATCTGCTGTTGTCCTGCACCCTCAGCCGGGGCGCTCCTGCGTCCAGCAGAACCCCACTTCCACCTCGATCTCGACCGGACGGAGCCGTGGTCGTCGTCCTCATCCTCCCAGAGGCCGTCTCCCTTTCCGCCAGAGGCCTCGGGCCTCGGCAGCCGCTCCCACGGTGCCACGCCAGAGAGGAGGGGCTCACCGCTGCTGGGCTGCAGCGAGCCGCCGGGAGGCTCCCTGGAAGACGACACCGGGGGGATCCGACAGAGGCCGAGAGGGGAGCGGGCGCCGGACGACCTCGGCGGCTCCCCGCGCCGAGGCCTCCAGAAGTACCTGTCCCGTTTTGACGATGCCATGAAACTGCGGGGTCAGCTGGCCAACGAGAAGCCGACCGAGGACGGCGCGTCCGAGTCCGAGGAGTTTGATCCCTTCAGAATCTTCCGGATCATCGGCAGCGTCCTCCTCGCGGTTTTCGTCCGGGGTTTTGTCTGCAGGTTTCTGGTGAGTCTGATATCAACCCATATTGTTGTTTTGGCTTCAGTGCTCTTTTGTGTCCGTCTCATGTGAATATCTTACCGTAGATCATATCTTCTTATTCCATATCCATCGCCTGTGGTCAGCAGCCTGGGATAGAAATAGCGGAAAGTGTCACTGGAATTATTCGCATCACATCTGTGTTTGTTTTTAAACAGGGACTGTGGCTGGTAATGGCCCACAAGCACCAAACCGCTATAATCATGTTGACAACAAAATGGGTAAGGCCATTTTATACCACATTTTAGGTTCTTGTCACACGTACAGTCTAGCTTTAGATGGTTTCATAGCTGCTACACACAAACGGTCCTCAAACTGAACTCATTTCTGTTCCCTTCTCCTCCACAGCTGGCCCACATCAGCCCGGACCACCTGGTCGGCACCTGGGCCACTACCCCCCCCTCCCTCCGGGGTACCAGACCACCCCGGCTCCGGCCATGCACCCTGCGATCCAGGCCGCCACGCAGCCTTACACTCAAGCACCTCAGCCATACCAGCAGGTGAGTCCCAGCCGTGTGCTGACTGACTACTGTTGGAGCATTTCACTGTTTGTTTGCTCATTCTTAATGGCTGTGGAATGATAACCCTTCTGTCTGTTCATGCTATATGGAAACGTCACGCTGTCATCGATGTATACAACGTCTGAGCATTCGTAGAAGCAAAGCTGACAAAGGGAGGAGCAGTTAAATTAACAGTATCACAGATTCTTCATACAGTGATATACTTGTATCGCACTTTTTAAAAATGTATGCCAGCAAATGACTTTAGGGATGCTGCAAACACGTGGTTTTGCTGATATATCGGACTGATTGTTTCTATGTTGCACAACCGTGTCATCCCATAACGGTGAACAATTTGTTAATATCTAATTTTATTTCGGTTGTGCTTTAACTGCGCAATGACGAGACAGAAAATGTTGGATAAAATACTAAATCTTTGTTCTGCTTTGGCTTTTAAAGGGCTCAGATTTGGAGGCAGTGAATATCAGCGTGTGTGTGTGTGTGTGTGTGTGTGTGTGTATATATATCTCTATCTCTATATATCTAGCTAACAGATTTGTCGTAGGATTTGGATAAATAGATTAACTGAATAGCTTGTTCTTCTCCCTTCTCTCAGCCACTTGGTGGCCCAGGGCCAGCCCAACTGAGCCCGTCCCTGGCAGCCATGAGCCTCCAGTCCAGCACCCCGGAGGCCCTGAGGGTGGTCAACCTGCTGCAGGAGAGGAACCTGCTGCCACCGATCCCCATCCCCGCCCCGACACCCTGCCTCCAACAGGACCTGCAGAAGATCAACTGCAACCCAGAGTAAGCCTCGGACGACTGTTGACCGCACGCGTTGATATTTATTCTCTTTCACTTCAGTTATTATCCTTTTTAAACTGATATTACTGTGATGTTATGTGTTTTTTGAAATATAATTATTTTGTGGAAAGATGCACTTGAAGTACCATGAACTCATGTGTGATTGTTTCTGTCTCTTCAGGGTTTTTCGTAGTACGCTGACCAGCATCCCTCAGACTCAGTCGCTGCTCAATAAAGCCAAGATGCCGCTGGGCTTGCTGCTGCACCCCTTCAAAGACCTCTCGGTAACACTTCACTTCAATATTCATTGTGCGCACACATCAGTCAGTGCATTTACCTCAACGTAAATAATTACCCGTGTGCATGTGATGCGCTAAACGACTTTTAAAGACCTCATGTAATGGCACACGTACTATTCATGTCATATCTGACCCGTTTTCAGTTAATTCTCCCCCAAAAGTTATCTGTTGAATATACAGCTCAACACTATCGGCTCTTGATGGGTTTCTGAAGATGAATGTGCTTCTTCCTGCGCCAAACACTTTGTAATATCAGCCTTTTAAAATCCACCATCAGTCCTCTAATAGAGAACTTGGTAATGTACCTCTTTTCCCTTCACAGACAGTGACGTCTTTGCACAAAGCACTCAAACCATTTAAGATGTGATGGTGATCATCACTGCTTTAACCATTTAAATACCAGGCAGCACATCGACGTGTTAATCTGTATTGTATTGCATGCATGTGAAGGAAGGTGGTGCCAGGAGAAATGAGTTTGTGCTCTTTGCCAAATAAGTTTAAAAATCATCTCCAGCCTTACCCTCACATGTGTTCCTTATATTTTCATAAGATAAGGAAGACATTTACTGACTAAACACTGACAATCTTCTTTTCTTCAGAATAGGATTTGACTAAATCAGGGTTCCCACGGTACATGGAAAACATGGAATTTATTTTTTCATTTTCCAGGTTTGGAAAAGTCATGGAAACTGAGCAAAAGTTAACACTTACATGGAAATTGAAACAGTTGTCCTGGAAAATTGTATTGGATGATGTGTAAAATAGTAATAAAATGAAACAATTGAGCACATAATTAAGATGAGTTTATAAAAACCCTTTACATGTGAACAGCTTTTACTGTAGATAGAAATGGATGATCCCATGTTGTAGAGCAGGGATTCCCAAAGTGGGGTGCGCCCCCAGGGGTGCGCGAGCTGTCTCTAGGGGGTGCGCGAGAGGAAAAATGTAATGGTGGTCTAATGGTGCAGTCCTGTCTCCTAAAAATGACGTTCACCCAAAACTAAAATGCATTCTCAATTACGTTTGACCAAAAACGTGGGAACCCTGTAAATGTGCCTCTGTTTGAATGAATTCATGTTTCTTTCTGTGTTAATTGAGGACACAGACGTTGCAGAATGTGAACGGCAACAAGAAAGTCGATATTGAAATGCCCGTTTTAGGAAAATGAGTTTAACTTGCCCCGGAGGCACTTCTCACACCGTTTGCTTTTTATTCCCTGGATTTCCTTGCAGCAGCTTCCTGTGGTGACATCCAGCACCATCGTCAGGTGTCGCTCATGCAGAACCTACATCAACCCGTTCGTCTCTTTCCTGGACCAGAGGAGGTGGAAGTGCAACCTTTGCCATCGGGTCAATGACGGTAAGAAAAGGGTCGAGAGGTGATGCAAGAGATACGATCAGGATGTATTGGTGATTATATAAAGGTATACTTTTTAATTTCAGTTTGCATACATGTGCCGCTCTAATACACATTTCCACCTTTCAGACTGTTGAACATTAAATGTAAATAGTTTTAGTCATGATTCACCCCCTTTACTTTCCTTTTATGATTAAAAAGGACACTGTTTAAGAATATAAGCTCACTAGATGTCGTGTCTCTGTGTGTAGTTCCGGAGGAGTTTATGTACAACCCAGTCAGCAGATCGTACGGAGAGCCACATAAAAGACCCGAGGTCCAGAACGCCACCATCGAGTTCATCGCTCCCTCAGAATACATGGTAGGTTTCAACGGCTTCGTTGACATTGGTCTCTTTCAGGATCTGAACGTTTACCTGCAGACTCATTATTCATCCAATTAGATTCTAGTCCCTAACCAGGATACAAACTAAATCAGACAATTACTCACCAAGTAACGTGTGCAGGGTACCGAAATCGTGATTGTGATGGTGGGTCTTTACTGACCTTCCCTGCATGTGTCCGTCCTGATTTACCCAGCTGAGGCCACCACAGCCTGCCGTTTACCTCTTCATCCTTGACGTATCCCACAATGCAGTGGAGACGGGCTACCTGAGTGTGTTCTGCCAGTCACTGCTGGACAACATCGATGCGTATGTATAGCATTTGATTTTCCAGTTATTAGAGATGTTGGTGAAGGCGGCACAGCATTTGTAAGTGTGCGTCTGTGTCTCAGGCTTCCTGGAGACTCTCGGACAAAGGTGGGCTTCGTCACCTTCGACAGCACCATCCACTTCTACAACCTCCAGGAGGGACTTTCTCAGCCTCAGATGCTCATCGTGTCCGACATCGAAGGTGAGACCCCACGCTCATTACTGCAGCAACGGGACACGCGATGTGTGCAAACTTCCTAATAAATATAAAAGCAAATGTTAGATATTTGAGAAAAATCATCAAGATTATTTTCTGAGCTTTTTAATCATTGATGTCCGTTTAACTGCTCCACAAATATTGTCTCCTCTTAGCTGCACTTGTGATCACTAGCATGATATCAGTGTGACTGTATTATGCAGGTTTAAATAATAAAACTTTTGTGTTCCTCAGATATCTTTTTACCAACACCAGACAGCCTTCTAGTAAACCTCAATGAATGCAAAGAAGTAAGAAAATGTACCTTGATTACAGCTACAAAACCTTGTTTAAGCTTAAGTCGTGTGTTTTATTTATTTGTGTAAGACTTAACATTCATAACTACTGCACAGTGGCCACGCACTCTGGGTTCTGGCCTCCTTGTCGATGGAAGAAAAAGATGAAATATGATCAATAACGTGTGTCTCAAAAGTGAAACTCACTCCCTATGTTTGTCTTTCAGCTTGTGCAGGATCTGCTGAAGAGCCTGCCAACGTTATTCGAGGAGACCATGGAGACTCAGTCTGCCCTGGGTTCAGCTCTGCAGGCAGCCTACAAGCTGCTGTTGCCCACCGGAGGGCGCATGTCCGTCTTTCAGACCCAGCTGCCTAACCTCGGTGTGGGGACGCTGCAGTCCAGAGAAGACCCCAACCAACGGGCCAATGCCAAGGTGAGAGTTGCGTGTCGGACATCGTACAGATGGATTAAAGAGCTGTATTATGATATTTAAAAGGAGGTGATAACGCAGTAGGATATTCATGAAGCAGAACAACAAACGTTGACAATGGTCATTGTAGTAGTAGCGTGTCAGTGTGATGTGTTGTTGGTCCCCGATTAGCAAGAGAACGGCTCAAGAATGTTTTTTTTACTTCAGAGTGGAATCTTAAAGCTCGCATTCAGAACAAATCTGTCTTTCTGACTCTTCAACGATCATTTTATGTTGTTTCCCCTTCAGGACGTCCAGCACTTATCCCCAGCGACTGACTTCTACAAGAAGCTGGCTCTGGACTGCTCCGGCCAGCAGGTGGCGGTTGACCTGTTCCTGCTCAGCTCCCAGTACTGCGACCTGGCATCGCTCGGTAAGGAAGGGATTATTGGCACTTTTTATCTTTACACGTCTAGTGCTCAATACAGAATACTGCGAGCTGATATTGCTAATTCTGGATTTGCCATGAGGGTTTTTTTTTTATGTTGTGTGCTTATTAAACAGGGGGAAATGCTTTTAAAGCAACAAAACGGGGTGAAAAACGCATAAATACGTCCTCGGCAAAGGCTGGATACAGAAACAAGTTTTTCATAATAGCATTTGCAGACGACTACCGGTGTGTGTGTGTGTGTGTGTGTGTGTATTTTTTAATATCATGTTGTTAATAATAAGACGATCGGCATCTTCTCCCTCTTGTGTCTCTCTTCCAGGCTGCATATCCAGATACTCGGCAGGGAGCGTTTACTACTACCCCTCCTACCACCACCAGCATAACCCCGCTCAGGTGGAGTGCTTCCAGAAGGATCTCAAGAGATACTTAACCAGGAAGATCGGCTTCGAGGCCGTCATGAGGATACGCTGCACCAAAGGTCCGTTTGGAACCAGAGCTGCAGCTTGAGCTCGAGCTTTGACCTGGAGAGGCACTTTTAGCTTTTATTCGTTTCTGAAATACATTTGAAAAGTCTCTTTCCAGAAGTCATGACCCGGTTACTCAAGTTAATCCACAGACCTTGTTGTGAGAAACGGTTCTTGTGTTTTCTTTCAACCATAGATTTTAGATTTCTGGGGTGAGCGGTCCCTTATTAAAGTTTGATTTACAGTCAACATTTTTCTTGTTGTTGAGGCTCATTTTTTTGTGTTCATAGTTAATAAGAACAACATTTAAAAACGTTGACAAAGGTGTGTGCGCCATCTGTCCAGCTTGATTAATCTTTGTCTCTGTCTCTCTGCAGGTCTGTCCATCCACACGTTCCACGGGAACTTCTTTGTGCGCTCCACAGATCTGTTGTCCCTCCCCAACGTGAACCCAGACGCTGGCTTTGCGGTTCAGATGTCCATCGAGGAAAACCTGGACGACATGCAAGTCGTCTCTTTCCAGGCCGCGCTGCTTTATACGTCCAGCAAAGGTACACACACGTTGATTCTTTTCAAAGCCATTGTGAGAATTCTTTGTTTAAATAACATTTGTTTTGTCTTACAGGAGAGAGGAGGATCCGTGTCCACACCTTGTGTCTCCCCGTGGTCAATTCCCTGTCGGACATCTTTGCTGGAGCTGATGTTCAGGCTATCACTGGACTGCTGGCTTGCATGGGTATGTACTAAACGATCTAACACCTCTTTAGAAGATCCACCTCCAAACATTTAGGACATGTACAAATTCTGAAAATTGCATCTTCCCCTTCTCCCTAATTCAAAAGTCTAGAATCTATGAATACGCAAACACAGTTCACAAGATGTCTTCTACTGGAGGTTTCAAGTTTCTACATCACACTACGTTGTCTGTTGGACCTCAGTTTGTTGAACAACAATTTATTTTACAACACGTTACAGCTGATTTATTCCCTGCGCAGAGTAACTTCAAGCAGGACTGAAAAGATAAAGTAGAACATGCAGATTTGTAAGTTTTTGTCTTGATGCCTGTGATAATTTTTTTGTGTGTATAATATGAATAAACTTGGATTTGTCTAAAGAGCATCACGACGAAATGATTCCTCATTGTTTCAGTCGATAGACTTTTGATTTGCTCGATACTTTAATCATTGCAGGTTTTCATCCGCTTCACTCTTATTAACACTGACAGATGGCGACGAGTGGCGACAGCTGCGGTGACTGAGCAGTCAGATGAAGAAATATGGCACATGTTTGTGCCTTCTTACTTTTAAAGAATCCCACTTTAGCAACTTTACAAGTTTGTACACAAAGCAGTATTCTTCTTTGTGAACTCCTCCTGACCTCCTCCTCCCATTAAATGGATTGAGACGCCACTGAAATGATGTTTCTAAGTCTCACCTCGACGCAATTAGGTTTGTTACCACTGCTTGTATCTGCCAAAGTCAGATTTTTAAATCCTGCACTCAACTGAAATGTTGACAAGTCCACAGAGAGATGCGTCACGAGTGTTTGGCCAACTTGGTTTGATTGGAACACGCCAAGGAATAGACACAGGCTGTATAGTGTTGATTTCTTCTTCTATTATTTTTCTGGGAGTCTATGCACAGGAGGTGCTTTGCTGCATCACACAGATTTAAAAACAACAGATGAATTGAGAGGCGATCACAAGGAGTCACTGGCGACTCATTTGGAGACGTTTTCTAATGTCTGTCTCTCTCGCTCTCTCTCCCTCTCCCCCTCCAGCTGTGGACCGCTCGGCGACGGCCAGTATGGGCGACGCCAGAGATGCGATGACCAACGCTGCCATCGACTCGCTGACGTCGTTCCGGCAGTCTGTGTTGACCATCCAGCAGCCCGGCCTGCTGGCCCCGGCCTGCCTCAGACTCTTCCCCCTCTTCATCCTCGCGCTGCTCAAACAGGTCGGACAGACGCTACACACTTACAACTGCTGACAATAAACCTTAATGTGTTTTAGACTCGGAGGAGAAGTCTTCTCTGTTTGCTTTCCTGCTCCGTCGAGCCTTTACTGATCCAGTTTCACGCGTCTCCATGTGCACCCCTGCAGAAAGCCTTCAGGACGGGCACCAGCACCAGGCTGGATGACCGGTTGTTTGCCATGTGTCAGCTGAAGTACCAGCCACTGGTCTACTCCATGCTCATGATCCACCCTGCTCTGTACCGCGTCGACGATCTCACCGATGAGGTGAGGAGGATAAAAATTACGTCTGAAAGATTTAAGGACCGGCATTTAGTCCTTAACAGCCTAATGCTAGGTGTTTGTTCATATTAAGCCCACTGCTAGAAAAACAACCCAGTCATCCCAATATTTTCCACTGGTACTTGCTGTGTCACCTTGTCACTGAGCGATCGTCTCTTTTCTCCCGTTTCCTGCCTCCTCAGGGAGCTTTGAACATCAACGAGCGGACCATCCCTCAGCCCAGAGTGCTGCAGCTGTCTGTGGAGAAGCTCGGCAGGGAGGCAGCGTTCCTCATGGATGCTGGAACGGTGAGAAGCTTTAAGCCGGGGGGGTTTTAACTTGGCAAACGTAACAGGCTTACAGAAATACAAGGCTGATGTGTCAAACCTGGCTGAATCCTGAGGAAAGATCCAACTTAGAATGTCACTCGGGGGGGGGGGGGGGCTTTGATGATTCGCTACATTCTCTCTCATTACTTTTGTCAAAGATGCTTTTGGATAAAGCTTCTCTTTGGGTTTTAGTCTGTGGATGGAATGGTAATAACAGCGTCTTGTTCAGAAAAGGTCAAGATGCACCTGTGTCTGTATGTCGGTGCAGAGTGGAAGCTCTGTGACGAAGCCTTGGCCATACTGATAGACCGTGACATTAACTATGACATAAACCTTTCTGCAACACTGGAGAAGAGTGCATAAATAACATGCATACATTTAATAAATGTCTTTCATGTTCCCAAAGGTGATGTATCTGTGGATCGGACGGAACTGCCACCCCAACTTCCTCACACAAGTCTTAGGAGTTCCCAGCTACACTGCCGTGCCCGACAACCTGGTAGGAGATTTCCCAACCAAGTTGTCTTGAGGACGGTCGCATCGGTACAAACCGTACAACTACAGTTTCACTCACTGCATCCTCCTCCGCTCTCTCTCTCCTCATAGTATCTGCTCCCAGAGCTGGACACCGCCGAGTCGCAGAGAACCAGAGCCTTCATCGGGTGGCTGAGGGATCAGAGGCCGTTCTTCCCCTCCCTGCATGTCATCAGGTGGGCAACATCCCGTATAAGAGAGTAAAGAGTGCTGGGGAAATTTAAACTAGCCGACAGCTGCTGGTACACTTTAACTTTGGCAGGTACTCCACTGTCATCTCACGCTCACCTTCTGTTCCACTGAGTCAACCCGTCGGAACCCAGATGGCTGATAGTCCTGATAGATGAATATAGTTGTTTGAGGGAGATGTTTTTACAGCAAAACCAAATGGATATGAGAGAGTGAATTATGACACTAGCTGTCAGCATAACATTTAGAATTTAATATTTTACACTTGATGTCGTAGCGCTTTAAATGATTTTTGGGACAGTGGTGATAAAATAGTCTGGAGCCTGGTGGACGATCTGCTGGAACAAAACAAAACGACAAAGTTACAAAAATGAAGGTTCGTGGGAAAATTCGAAGATCTTCTACATTTTCAAAATAAAAAACGATGCCTGAATGCCCTTCGTCTGCACTTTGAAATGAAAGAACTTCAGCTGACGACTTCTCTCTCTTTGCCCTTTGACCCTCCCAGGGACGAGAGCCAGCTGAAACCGACCTTTATGCAGAACATGATCGAGGACCGAACAGAGTCGGCCCTTTCATACTATGAGTTCCTGCTCCACCTCCAACAGCAAATCTCCAAATAATCTTCAGTGGGACTGTGGAGACGAGGAAGCGCTGAAGCAAGGACGCTCGTTTGTGTGTGTGTGTGTGTGTGTGTGTGTGCATGTATTTGGTGTTTGTGTGAAAGCAGTGCGAGTCAGACTCTCAGAGGAGCATGCCTCTTGCTCCATCTCCAGCTGTGGTCTCTCACCATCGCTCTGAAGAAAATGCTGAACCGTCGTGAACTCTTATCGTCACACAAATCAAACCGATGCGACGGACAGTGCGAGGACGGAGAGCGAATCCAAGATGATTATGATGATGATGGGGTGATTATGTATGTCAATGATTGAATGAATCAGTGTTTATTCTCATAGAACAATGCTGTCTTACGAAGGTATCGTTCAGATACAGTCCAGGCAAACTGAAGTGTTTTTGTTCAAAAGGCACGGTCGTCTTTGAATGCGTGTGTATGCGTCAGACTAGGTTCATGGGGAAGGTTGGTATGCCTGCACTTAAAGACTGTTATAGAGCGTCGCCGGGACTATTTGTTCGCAGGACGCCTGAGCTCTAACAACACTTCATATCGTACCCGAAGGACGGAACGTGTGCTTACGTTTTACAAATTTCTGTCATTATAATTGTGTGTGTCAAGCATCTGTCGACGGTGTTTGCTGCGTTGAATGTGTGGACTCTGCAGCGGGAAGTCGTTTGTCATTGGTCTGAGCTGTCCTTCAGAAGCTCTTTGCCATCTTTATTTTCTCTCTCTGGTCATTCACAGCACCTCTGTGACGACGGCGCTGTTCTCTTGGTTCATTTCAGCGTTTCTGTTTCCGATGTTCTAATAATTTATGAGACTCCCGATCTGATTGAATTCTATAATTGCCTTGTATGGGAAGTCACTTTTTATTATTAAACCTCTGTTTAAATACGGACTCTATATATGAAATATTTTAATATAATAGGATATGGGAAATTCTTTAACACAGACATAATAAAGCCATTGTGATCTTTTAATCATGCTTATTGATACTTGTATATTGAAAAAGGCTGCATTAAATAAAGTTGAAGAAATGCCTGGTGATTTTAGTATAATTATTAAGGTGAAATGACACGACGGAAATAAAATGTTTGGGACTTTTCAGATGTAGTTTTGTGTGTTGGTGGGTGAGCAGTGTTTATTCAGTCAAAGAAGACTAGAAAACAGAATATGGACCAATAATAGTCAGGTTTTCTCTTGACTGAGTGTGAATTGAACGGTTTTTTGTTTTTTTTATTTGGTCTGATTTCATACAATTTGTAATTTATGTATTTAAGCAAAAGTGTATTTAGGAACACATATGTTTTTGCCTTCATGCACAAAATTGTCTTTAATTAATAAAGAATTAAATAAAAATAGCCTGTTTGTACAGAGTAAATTGCAGGTGTGGACAAAATGATGTTAAAGTGTGCAGGTGATCAACTCTGATTTTGAATATTTGAGTGAGCTGAATGGAAAGATACTTTCACCTCACACTAATTATCTCAGGGAATAACTGACCACGACACACCTGATCATTTTGCATTGAAAGCTATAAATACACATTTTAAATTGTATTAATTGTCTCTCTAAATTAAATTAAATGTTGGTCTGGTAAAAAGCTGGGCCATGATATTGATAATGTAGGGACTTAAGTCTTTTTTTAGATGATTTATGGCAACTTTAACTTCTAAAGTGATTGGTGAATCACACTAACTCTTCTGGCTAATTGAGTTTACACTGTCCAAATATTTAGAAAAAGCTGTCAAGGCATCCCCATTGAACTTAGTTTTGTATAAAATAGAATCATATTTATCACAAAACTTTGAAATATCTCTATTATCAGTAACAGTCCCTTCAATATTCAACTGCAGGATATAATTTGATTTGGCTTGTGACTTTTCTAGTTTCAAGAAATGTCTGCTCACCTTGCTCTAACCATTTCTGCCTTGATCTTACAAAGGCTGGTGTTTCATACATGTCATCTGAATCAACACATGCTCACTCTTCCACGTCGGAGTGTTTGGTTCTTAAATGACACAAATATAACAAGTAAATACATGATGTGTACAACTCGTGTAAATTAACCACAAACATCAAATATCAGCTGAAATAATCAGCATTAAATACATCTGTAACCTAGATAATTAACAAAGGCACAGGTCAATATGACTGAATCGATGGTTTAAGTACACTTATGCTGCCATCTAGTGGTCGAAAGGGTGAAAACTTACTTTGCGTGTCCTGACAGGCTACACTCTGCGTTCACTAAATCAGCAGCACAACACAGTGGGAACACAAATATCAGTGCCAACAGCAACATTTTCTGTGAACATCAAACAAACAATGCACCGGTTAATCAAAAAGTTGATTCTTGCTGTGTACATGGATCCAATAATATTAAACTGCATGTAGTCAACTAACTCCCACTCCCATCGGCCCAGGTTTATTTATTTATATTCATTCATTCATTTTTCTTCTAATGTTACTCTGGTATGTACTTGCATTGCATCACAGAATAAGAATTTCTTGCATACGGTCATTTTATTTTGAAATAGTATTACTTCCGGGTTACCTGTTACCCGCAAAAAAACAAATTCGGACCCTGATCATTTTCAACGCAAGACAATCGCTTTTGATCGTAGTACGTCAGCTGTAGCCAATCGGTTGCCTAGCAACGGTTGCTGGCTGCGGAACTTGTTTGACATCATGTGTGTTCCAGAATTTGATGACGTCATGTGTGTGCCAGAATTTGATGACGTCATGTGTGTTCCAGAATTTGTGACATCATGGCATTGTGGGGTAGGAGGGTAGTATATTTGCTGAAGCAAACTTCTTGTCAGTTTTAAACTAGCAGACTTTGATGAACCTCAGCTCTGATAAAACAGCAAGCACCATGTCTTCAACAATGGATTACGACTGGACAATTGAGCCAAATATTGCGTCCTGTGATGGCATCACATCAAATGATAAAGCAACAAGCACAAGCATGTTTTCAACACCGGATTTCCGATTGATAATTCAGCCACTGATTGAGTCCTTCTTTATTAGGTTGACACCAAAACAGTGGGCACTGTTGAAATCCGATAACACCACCAATGTTCTGATGGCAGAACTGCTTTTGGACATTATAGCAGCCTTGTCCAAAGCCATTGTGTTCCACAATATGTCAAACCCTGAAGATGAAGTCGAGACCGCTCTGTGTGACACAGTCATCCAGGTTTTTAAAACGGTTCTGGGCATCACAGGGCAAGTGCACTGTGAAAGCTCAGAACAGTTATTAGAACTGTTCAATGAAGAGCTTTTACTCACTGTTAAGTCCATCCTCGCCAACCCTTTTTTTTCTTGTGTCCCAGTGCACCTCACTTCCTGCTGGACACTCAACACGATGGTTTGTCACGCCTTACAAATGACAAAAATATTCTCAGCGGAGAAGAAAAGGATCTTCCCATCTCGACCGCCAAGGCAGAAAGGAGGTTTGGCCAAAGACCTCGTGATAACTGACCTGAACCTGGAATTGCCATTTGAGAAGTCTCCAAATGAATCTTTAGACAGTGATGATTCTTTTCAGGAAACAATCAAAAGGGAGGTGGATAAGATCATTGACCCTTTCTTGGAGGAATTGTCACAATCTGATTTTGAGAGGTTGCAACTTGACAGCTTTATGGAAATAAAGGTTGATGAAGACCTTTTTCACGAACTCCAAGAATCGGAGGAGACAGATGACGAACAGAAGAGCGAGTCGGCCAAGAAAAATGCATGCAGCAAACTCAGGAGCTTTATTGCAAAGCGCTTTGCCAAAATGTGGCTGAGTCGCATGATGGAACGACTGAAGACCAAATTCCATCTAGGTTCCAAAGTTGATCACGGCTCTGTTTTGCTATGCAACATAGAGAAAATCATATCATCCAGTATGATATTGGATGATAAAGAAGGACAGGCTGGACAGGAGCTTTCTGTGTTTCCCATGTCCAGGAGTATTTCAAGGGATGAACGCATGCTGATCACATATCAGCTGAGTAAATTCCTCCTCAAGCACTTGACAGAACCCGGGTACAACCCACGACTACCTATTGTGAGTGAGTCTGACAACCCCTCTAAATATGTTGCCTTGTATGATGATATATGGGACAAAATTTGGAACTTCCTTGGACTGTTTGAGTGGTGGCAGGACACTCAGGCTGACATGCTCGCTAAAATGATGAGACATGTTTTAAAAGGCGAGTCACTGACCCTATCACCAACAGTAACACCTGCACCAACACCAACTCCAACACCAACAGTAACACCTGCACCAACACCAACTCCAACACCAACAGTCACACCTGCACCAACACCAACAGTCACACCTGCACCAACACCAACACCAACAGTAACACCTGCACCAACACCGTTCCCGGACGTCGACCAGCAGAACAGAGCTCCTTCAGCGATTCCTGTGCAGGAAGATAAGAGGGAAATATTTAAGATTTTCCTGGAGAAGCTGGTTTTACGGGCATTCGCAAAACTTAAGATGGGCTTTACCTCCGAGGAATACGAGGCCATCGTTCAGCCTCTGTTAGAAAGGATATGGCCCGAAGTCGAGAGTGTCGACTTTGAGGTCACTCCAGAAACTTACAAGGGCCTCGAGAAGACCATTTACAAGGGCCTGCAGAAGAAGATGGGCAGTAAATGCATGGTGCTGTTCCTTTTGAAGAAAGAGGACCCAGCACTTGACGCCTACATCGTCTTGTCTGTAAAACATCACTTAACACCTACAACGAAGACCTTCTTCTCCTCTGTGGGCCGATCCATCTGTAAGTTCTGCAGGTACTGTTGGGTAGGTGAAGGTATCGTTTCGTCCACATTCATTGAATGTGGAAGTCTCTGAATTTTCACATTCAATGAAGAAAAGAAAAGAAGAAAGAAGAAACCATTTGTATTGTCATACCTATTATATGACTATTGTCATTACCTTCACCCACACAGTGTCGTGTGGGTGAAGGTAACGTGAGGATTTTCTCCGGGTGATCCGGTTTAGTCCACATTCACCCACACAGTGTCGTGTGGGTGAAGGTAACGTGAGGATTTTCTCCGGGTGATCCGGTTTAGTCCACATTCATTGAATTGATTTCATGAATGAAGTATTTATTCTCTGCGCAGAGAAGAGGCACAGTTATACAGAGTCACTCAGAGTCTGTAGAAGTGCACTCAAAAAAAGAATTCATTGGATGAACTCAATTAAATAGTGGGCAGGTTTTCCACCGAGGAAATATAGTTAAACCTAACTTAAACTAAAAACATCCATGCAATATAATTAAATTGAGTTAGTCCGACTCAATTTTATCAAATACAACCTAAATAAAAAAATACCATTCATGAAATGAAATTGAATGAATGAATGAATTTTATTTATATAGCGCTTTTCACAGACAGTACTATCACAAAGTGCTTAACAGAGCAGACATTTAAAAGCATAAAAAACACAATGTGACCCTAGGGGCAATAAATTACATACACAGAGTGAATAAAAAATGTTAAAGAATAAAATAAAAATAAAATAAAAATAAAAATGTAAAACATATTTTAAGAGCAGGTCTAGGACATGAGTTTACTTTTACACAAACGCCAGCCTAAACAGGTGGGTTTTTAGCTGGCTTTTAAAAGTATCCACAGTATCTGCGAGGCGCAGAGTTGCAGGCAGAGCATTCCAGAGCCTCGGGGCCACTGCCTCAAAGGCTCGGTCACCACGGCTCTTAAATCGTGTGCGTGGGACTGACAGAAGACCTAGAGCGTTTGACCTGAGAGTGCGGGCGGGTGAATAGGGGCGAAGTAGATCAGCTACATAAGCCGGAGCCTGACCGTGAAGTGCTCTGTAAGTGATGGTGAGAATTTTAAAGTGTATCCGAGATGCTACAGGGAGCGAGCGGAGACGGCAGCATTTTGGATGACCTGCAGACGGTTAAGAGCAGATACACTGAGTGATGTGAAAAGTGAGTTGCAGTAGTCAATGCGTGAAGAGATGAATGTGTGTATGATCATTTCTAATTCAGGTGTTGATAATACAGATCTTAGTTTACTGATATTTCTTAGATGGAAGAAACATGACCTGGACAGCTGCTTAACATGTTGGTCAAATGACATGGAGCGATCAAAGGAAATCCCAAGATTGCGCAAGTTGCAATGGGAAGCAGAGGAGAGAGGACTAAAAATTGATTTGTGTTAGTCCAACTCAATATAGTACAATTCATTGGAAATTAATTAATCAGGTAAAAAACTTTTTTTCATTTGACCTCCAATTAAGACACGAGACAAAACCTAGTTCAAGTGTTTTTTATTGAAAATGCTTAAATACATTAAATATGGTACAAATCTGACCAGCCATGATTCTAGAGCCTGCGTTTCATTTTTTAAATATAATTTGTTTTTTTTTACAAAAACACTGATCAGAAAAGGATAGCAAAAAAATTCTAAAAGGATCTATACAGTGCATCTTTCATAGTTTTTAAATATTAAAACAGTAGTCTTGTAACAGCTCCACAACTGGTGAAAAATAAATACCAAGCTATCCCAAATCCCTTGGTGCCACAAACAAAGACGCCATGAGGGTGGAGGATATGCACTGCTCTCCAAATACAGCTGTTTTCTTTCCTACCAGTACAGATGGTAGTACAAAAGGACTCCTTTACACTGAAGAATAGCCGATGATGTGTTATCATGTGCAGAAACAGGCAACTTGGACCACTTTTGGGCTACAACAGTAAAATCACAAAACATCCACAAACTAAAATTTATAGATTATAAATAACAAGGATACTCATAGTCAATGGAAGTTACAGCGTATTGAACCGTGTTAGGGTCCATTTCAACTCGAGTAGAGAGTCATTCAATCAGACGAGGAAAATGGACGTGCAAGTTGACGTTGGAGAGTAATCACACTCGAGTTGGGATGTGGAGGTGAATTGGGCAAAACTTTCTGTGCGTAAACACTTAACCAAGCTTGCAGTGACATGTAAAAGTTACGTAATTTACAGTCTCTGGCTTGCCTCTGTGCAGCTTAGTCAATTTTTTCAAAATGTCAGAACCAGGAAAACATCCATGAGGTCATGGATTGTCGTTGACTGGGCGGAAGATGAAAGTAGAAAACATCCAAAAGATCTGATAAGATTCTTTGGCTTTGTCACTTGGTGTTCACCTCTTGTGCAAACATCTTGATTTTCAGCTCCTGTATCTTAGAATTCAGCTTGTGCCCATCCAAATTCATTATGACCTTCTGGAGAAGCTCAAAGATGTACTTGAAGTTGTCTGGAAAGCTTAGATTAAGGGCACAAATTAGCCCAAAGCATGATGAACGCCATGATGACACCATCTACGTTGTTCAGGACTTTAATGCAGTTGATCAAGTCCCACGTCCTCTGGCTCCCAATCTCTTTGGATCATGTAAATCCTTATGACAGTGAATGCGATGTCCCTCACTGCATCCTCAGCGGCGGAAGCCTGACAACAACCACGGAGCGTGACGGAGCGTGACGCAGAGTGACAGAGCGTGACGCAGGGTGACAGATATTTGATGTTGATGGTTAATTTGCAACCAAGTTGTATACATCATGTATTTACTTGTTATTTGTATGTAATAGAAAAGTGAGCATGTGTAGTTCATGAAGCAATAAATAATGACAATTGAAAAATATAGAGAGATGTTTGGTTCATTCTTTTCAAACACTAAGCCTAATTTACCTGAGTCATTGATTTAATTGTCACACTTAAATCCTGAATTGACTGGTGAAACAGAAGAAGTTAAAGGCCAAGATGAGAAGATATAATGTTGGTCAAATACTGTGGTCCAAATTCAATTTATTCAGTTGTATTGGCATTGAGATATAGAAAGTTTGACTCTAGAATATTCAAACAATTCCGAATCTCACAAGACAAGAGCAAAAACAAGATGAATGTGTTCTCCTTTCTTCGTTGCTGTCATGTTAACTGTCTTGTGACCGCTAAGATTGATCTCTGGAGCTGTAGGTGGATGCAGACTGTCAGAAGTGTTACTATTTTGAAAATGTATCACTGATTGTGTTACTATGGTAACTGAAGCAAGGTCCACTGGAGGCTGTTTAATAATAGAGTGCAGTGATGAGATTAACGTGTTATACATTCATAATATCAGCAATTTCCTGCCACGTTTTTAATATTTTGTGATCCTATATTGAACGTAATTTTCTTTTCTTTCTCGGAACTGAATCACGCTGCAAGCAATCGGTCCATTTTGTAGCCTCAGATGGCTTAATTGTTGCTGAAAGAGCACTCTTCTAACGTGCATTTATTAACATAGCTGTATAGTAGTAGTGTGATGGCAATAACATAACGAAAATAATGATGTGGCCTGCTGTACATGTGGTAAGTAGTAGCCTATGTAACGTAGCCTATAAAACAATCAATACATATGGTAACATATACTAACAATGATAATAATATACTGTGTTGTCAAACTTGTATTCAACTTGTTTATCTGCTTTTTATATGTAGTGCTATATATTGTGATGACTTCCATAACAGTTCAACTACGTTTATTTAACACAAGTAGGAAATGGCATTTAACACATGTAGCGTCCAAATCTTTAGCTGTAAGTAAACCTTTAGTTGACGCGTGTTTCTTGTCTTTTGCACATATCTCACACCGACGCCGCTCGTAGATGAAAAGCAATACGTGTTTTATTGATCCATTTCCTTCGTACAAGTCAGTCAATCAACTTCCTTTCTCCTAAAAGTATGCTGATTACTTCGACCTACTATACGTATCCACAGGTTATCCACGTAGATCGTTCCCTTTAACACGTTTTATAACACGATCCCAAACACATGTACAGCAGGCCACATCATTATTTTCGTATTATATATGTATATATATTGTCAATACAGACAAGAACGCATAATAATGAGAAAGGCCCTTAAGACCCATCATGTTTCCTGCAAGTCAGCGTCGAGGTTTTTTTTCTTCTTTTTTTATAGATATGTTGGCGACGTCATCACTGTGCGTCCTCTGTCCTCAAACAACGCTCGCACTCATTCCGTGTAATTCGGTGATCCTGGTCAGGGGGTTGCGGTTTATGTTGTTGCCGTTGAATCTCTTATCTTGTTCAGTGAATGTACTTTGTAGTTGATTGCTAGTTTATTGTATTTCAAACATGGAGTCCGCAGAGTCTGGCGCTCTGTCGGCGGCGCAGAGGAGGGCAGAGATCCGGAGGAGGAAGCTGCTCATGAACTCAGAGGACAGGATGAACAGGATCGTGGGCTTCACCAAAAACGAATCTGAAAACAACGGTATGACGTCATGGCCGATCCCTGTTCCACACCGCATCGATGTTCAAAAAGAGTATTTTTCTTCTGCTTGAGACACGTGGTCGTGACTGTCACACGCCTCGTCTTACTGCTGTTGTTGTTTTGAGCTACTAGTCAGCACATTACCATCGTGCACATTTCAGTATTCATGTTGAGAATGAACACTGGTGTAACGTAACGCAACCAATGGTCCATATTCAGGGCTACTTTACTTGATTTTATTCTATTTTTATGCAGCTTTACATTTATACACACTCTACTACACATCAGAGTCAAATATTTGATGCTACTTTTCTTTTTTACTCCACTACGTTTGTCTGACAGCTGCAGTTACTTTTCAGTTTACAATTTTCACCTTCCCGTCCAGTGAAAAACACGCATCTCTACGTCTGGGTAGAATATGATCAGATCTGGGTAGAATATGATCAGATCTGGGTAGAATATGATCAGATCTGGGTAGAATATGATCAGATCTGGGTAGAATATGATCAGATCTGGGTAGAATATGATCAGATCTGGTAAGAATAAGACCACAAAACAAACAATTTGGTTACACCATCAGCTGACTTATTTTTTTTTTAAATAAAAGATCAATAAAAATAAGAAAGAACAAATGGCTACAGATAACATTCAAGTTCTCAATGTAACCAATCAATATTTAACAATGAATGGACTTTCAGCTCTCGTTGAATCTGCTGTTGTCCTGCACCCTCAGCCGGGGCGCTCCTGCGTCCAGCAGAACCCCACTTCCACCTCGATCTCGACCGGACGGAGCCGTGGTCGTCGTCCTCATCCTCCCAGAGGCCGTCTCCCTTTCCGCCAGAGGCCTCGGGCCTCGGCAGCCGCTCCCACGGTGCCACGCCAGAGAGGAGGGGCTCACCGCTGCTGGGCTGCAGCGAGCCGCCGGGAGGCTCCCTGGAAGACGACACCGGGGGGATCCGACAGAGGCCGAGAGGGGAGCGGGCGCCGGACGACCTCGGCGGCTCCCCGCGCCGAGGCCTCCAGAAGTACCTGTCCCGTTTTGACGATGCCATGAAACTGCGGGGTCAGCTGGCCAACGAGAAGCCGACCGAGGACGGCGCGTCCGAGTCCGAGGAGTTTGATCCCTTCAGAATCTTCCGGATCATCGGCAGCGTCCTCCTCGCGGTTTTCGTCCGGGGTTTTGTCTGCAGGTTTCTGGTGAGTCTGATATCAACCCATATTGTTGTTTTGGCTTCAGTGCTCTTTTGTGTCCGTCTCATGTGAATATCTTACCGTAGATCATATCTTCTTATTCCATATCCATCGCCTGTGGTCAGCAGCCTGGGATAGAAATAGCGGAAAGTGTCACTGGAATTATTCGCATCACATCTGTGTTTGTTTTTAAACAGGGACTGTGGCTGGTAATGGCCCACAAGCACCAAACCGCTATAATCATGTTGACAACAAAATGGGTAAGGCCATTTTATACCACATTTTAGGTTCTTGTCACACGTACAGTCTAGCTTTAGATGGTTTCATAGCTGCTACACACAAACGGTCCTCAAACTGAACTCATTTCTGTTCCCTTCTCCTCCACAGCTGGCCCACATCAGCCCGGACCACCTGGTCGGCACCTGGGCCACTACCCCCCCCTCCCTCCGGGGTACCAGACCACCCCGGCTCCGGCCATGCACCCTGCGATCCAGGCCGCCACGCAGCCTTACACTCAAGCACCTCAGCCATACCAGCAGGTGAGTCCCAGCCGTGTGCTGACTGACTACTGTTGGAGCATTTCACTGTTTGTTTGCTCATTCTTAATGGCTGTGGAATGATAACCCTTCTGTCTGTTCATGCTATATGGAAACGTCACGCTGTCATCGATGTATACAACGTCTGAGCATTCGTAGAAGCAAAGCTGACAAAGGGAGGAGCAGTTAAATTAACAGTATCACAGATTCTTCATACAGTGATATACTTGTATCGCACTTTTTAAAAATGTATGCCAGCAAATGACTTTAGGGATGCTGCAAACACGTGGTTTTGCTGATATATCGGACTGATTGTTTCTATGTTGCACAACCGTGTCATCCCATAACGGTGAACAATTTGTTAATATCTAATTTTATTTCGGTTGTGCTTTAACTGCGCAATGACGAGACAGAAAATGTTGGATAAAATACTAAATCTTTGTTCTGCTTTGGCTTTTAAAGGGCTCAGATTTGGAGGCAGTGAATATCAGCGCGTGTGTGTGTGTGTGTGTGTGTGTGTGTGTATATATATCTCTATCTCTATATATCTAGCTAACAGATTTGTCGTAGGATTTGGATAAATAGATTAACTGAATAGCTTGTTCTTCTCCCTTCTCTCAGCCACTTGGTGGCCCAGGGCCAGCCCAACTGAGCCCGTCCCTGGCAGCCATGAGCCTCCAGTCCAGCACCCCGGAGGCCCTGAGGGTGGTCAACCTGCTGCAGGAGAGGAACCTGCTGCCACCGATCCCCATCCCCGCCCCGACACCCTGCCTCCAACAGGACCTGCAGAAGATCAACTGCAACCCAGAGTAAGCCTCGGACGACTGTTGACCGCACGCGTTGATATTTATTCTCTTTCACTTCAGTTATTATCCTTTTTAAACTGATATTACTGTGATGTTATGTGTTTTTGAAATATAATTATTTTGTGGAAAGATGCACTTCAAGTACCATGAACTCTTGTGTGACTGTTTCTGTCTCTTCAGGGTTTTTCGTAGTACGCTGACCAGCATCCCTCAGACTCAGTCGCTGCTCAATAAAGCCAAGATGCCGCTGGGCTTGCTGCTGCACCCCTTCAAAGACCTCTCGGTAACACTTCACTTCAATATTCATTGTGCGCACACATCAGTCAGTGCATTTACCTCAACGTAAATAATTACCCGTGTGCATGTGATGCGCTAAACGACTTTTAAAGACCTCATGTAATGGCACACGTACTATTCATGTCATATCTGACCCGTTTTCAGTTAATTCTCCCCCAAAAGTTATCTGTTGAATATACAGCTCAACACTATCGGCTCTTGATGGGTTTCTGAAGATGAATGTGCTTCTTCCTGCGCCAAACACTTTGTAATATCAGCCTTTTAAAATCCACCATCAGTCCTCTAATAGAGAACTTGGTAATGTACCTCTTTTCCCTTCACAGACAGTGACGTCTTTGCACAAGGCACTCAAACCATTTAAGATGTGATGGTGATCATCACTGCTTTAACCATTTAAATACCAGGCAGCACATCGACGTGTTAATCTGTATTCTATTGCATGCATGTGAAGGAAGGTGGTGCCAGGAGAAATGAGTTTGTGCTCTTTGCCAAATAAGTTTAAAAATCATCTCCAGCCTTACCCTCACATGTGTTCCTTATATTTTCATAAGATAAGGAAGACATTTACTGACTAAACACTGACAATCTTCTTTTCTTCAGAATAGGATTTGACTAAATCAGGGTTCCCACGGTACATGGAAAACATGGAATTTATTTTTTCATTTTCCAGGTTTGGAAAAGTCATGGAAACTGAGCAAAAGTTAACACTTACATGGAAATTGAAACAGTTGTCCTGGAAAATTGTATTGGATGATGTGTAAAATAGTAATAAAATGAAACAATTGAGCACATAATTAAGATGAGTTTATAAAAACCCTTTACATGTGAACAGCTTTTACTGTAGATAGAAATGGATGATCCCATGTTGTAGAGCAGGGATTCCCAAAGTGGGGTGCGCCCCGCGCGAGCTGTCTCTAGGGGGTGCGCGAGAGGAAAAATGTAATGGTGGTCTAATGGTGCAGTCCTGTCTCCTAAAAATTACGTTCCCCCAAAACTAAAATGCATTCTCAATTACGTTTGACCAAAAACGTGGGAACCCTGTAAATGTGCCTCTGTTTGAATGAATTCATGTTTCTTTCTGTGTTAATTGAGGACACAGACGTTGCAGAATGTGAACGGCAACAAGAAAGTCGATATTGAAATGCCCGTTTTAGGAAAATGAGTTTAACTTGCCCCGGAGGCACTTCTCACACCGTTTGCTTTTTATTCCCTGGATTTCCTTGCAGCAGCTTCCTGTGGTGACATCCAGCACCATCGTCAGGTGTCGCTCATGCAGAACCTACATCAACCCGTTCGTCTCTTTCCTGGACCAGAGGAGGTGGAAGTGCAACCTTTGCCATCGGGTCAATGACGGTAAGAAAGGGGTCGAGAGGTGATGCAAGAGATACGATCAGGATGTATTGGTGATTATATAAAGGTATACTTTTTAATTTCAGTTTGCATACATGTGCCGCTCTAATACACATTTCCACCTTTCAGACTGTTGAACATTAAATGTAAATAGTTTTAGTCATGATTCACCCCCTTTACTTTCCTTTTATGATTAAAAAGGACACTGTTTAAGAATATAAGCTCACTAGATGTCGTGTCTCTGTGTGTAGTTCCGGAGGAGTTTATGTACAACCCAGTCAGCAGATCGTACGGAGAGCCACATAAAAGACCCGAGGTCCAGAACGCCACCATCGAGTTCATCGCTCCCTCAGAATACATGGTAGGTTTCAACGGCTTCGTTGACATTGGTCTCGTTCAGGATCTGAACGTTTACCTGCAGACTCATTATTCATCCAATTAGATTCTAGTCCCTAACCAGGATACAAACTAAATCAGACAATTACTCACCAAGTAACGTGTGCAGGGTACCGAAATCTTGATTGTGATGGTGGGTCTTTACTGACCTTCCCTGCATGTGTCCGTCCTGATTTACCCAGCTGAGGCCACCACAGCCTGCCGTTTACCTCTTCATCCTTGACGTATCCCACAATGCAGTGGAGACGGGCTACCTGAGTGTGTTCTGCCAGTCACTGCTGGACAACATCGATGCGTATGTATAGCATTTGATTTTCCAGTTATTAGAGATGTTGGTGAAGGCGGCACAGCATTTGTAAGTGTGCGTCTGTGTCTCAGGCTTCCTGGAGACTCTCGGACAAAGGTGGGCTTCGTCACCTTCGACAGCACCATCCACTTCTACAACCTCCAGGAGGGACTTTCTCAGCCTCAGATGCTCATCGTGTCCGACATCGAAGGTGAGACCCCACGCTCATTACTGCAGCAACGGGACACGCGATGTGTGCAAACTTCCTAATAAATATTATAGCAAATGTTAGATATTTGAGAAAAATCATCAAGATTATTTTCTGAGCTTTTTAATCATTGATGTCCGTTTAACTGCTCCACAAATATTGTCTCCTCTTAGCTGCACTTGTGATCACTAGCATGATATCAGTGTGACTGTATTATGCAGGTTTAAATAATAAAACTTTTGTGTTCCTCAGATATCTTTTTACCAACACCAGACAGCCTTCTAGTAAACCTCAATGAATGCAAAGAAGTAAGAAAATGTACCTTGATTACAGCTACAAAACCTTGTTTAAGCTTAGTCGTGTGTTTTATTTATTTGTGTAAGACTTAACATTCATAACTACTGCACAGTGGCCACGCACTCTGGGTTCTGGCCTCCTTGTCGATGAAAGAAAAAGATGAAATATGATCAATAACGTGTGTCTCAAAAGTGAAACTCACTCCCTATGTTTGTCTTTCAGCTTGTGCAGGATCTGCTGAAGAGCCTGCCAACGTTATTCGAGGAGACCATGGAGACTCAGTCTGCCCTGGGTTCAGCTCTGCAGGCAGCCTACAAGCTGCTGTTGCCCACCGGAGGGCGCATGTCCGTCTTTCAGACCCAGCTGCCTAACCTCGGTGTGGGGACGCTGCAGTCCAGAGAAGACCCCAACCAACGGGCCAATGCCAAGGTGAGAGTTGCGTGTCGGACATCGTACAGATGGATTAAAGAGCTGTATTATGATATTTAAAAGGAGGTGATAACGCAGTAGGATATTCATGAAGCAGAACAACAAATGTTGACAATGGTCATTATAGTAGTAGCGTGTCAGTGTGATGTGTTGTTGGTCCCCGATTAGCAAGAGAACGGCTCAAGAATGTTTTTTTTACTTCAGAGTGGAATCTTAAAGCTCGCATTCAGAACAAATCTGTCTTTCTGACTCTTCAACGATCATTTTATGTTGTTTCCCCTTCAGGACGTCCAGCACTTATCCCCAGCGACTGACTTCTACAAGAAGCTGGCTCTGGACTGCTCCGGCCAGCAGGTGGCGGTTGACCTGTTCCTGCTCAGCTCCCAGTACTGCGACCTGGCATCGCTTGGTAAGGAAGGGATTATTGGCACTTTTTATCTTTACACGTCTAGTGCTCAATACAGAATACTGCGAGCTGATATTGCTAATTCTGGATTTGCCATGAGGGTTTTTTTTTTATGTTGTGTGCTTATTAAACAGGGGGAAATGCTTTTAAAGCAACAAAACGGGGTGAAAACCGCATAAATACGTCCTCGGCAAAGGCTGGATACAGAAACAAGTTTTTCATAATTGTGTGTGTGTGTGTGTGTGTGTGTGTGTGTGTGTGTGTGTGTGTGTGTGTGTGTGTGTGTGTGTGTGTGTGTGTGTGTGTGTGTGTGTGTGTGTGTGTGTGTGTGTGTGTGTGTGTGTGTGTGTGCATTTTAATATCATGTTGTTAATAATAAGACGATCGGCATCTTCTCCCTCTTGTGTCTCTCTTCCAGGCTGCATATCCAGATACTCGGCAGGGAGCGTTTACTACTACCCCTCCTACCACCACCAGCATAACCCCGCTCAGGTGGAGTGCTTCCAGAAGGATCTCAAGAGATACTTAACCAGGAAGATCGGCTTCGAGGCCGTCATGAGGATACGCTGCACCAAAGGTCCGTTTGGAACCAGAGCTGCAGCTTGAGCTCGAGCTTTGACCTGGAGAGGCACTTTTAGCTTTTATTCGTTTTTGAAAAGTCTCTTTCCAGAAGTCATGACCCGGTTACTCAAGTTAATCCACAGACCTTGTTGTGAGAAACGGTTCTTGTGTTTTCTTTCAACCATAGATTTTAGATTTCTGGGGTGAGCGGTCCCTTATTAAAGTTTGATTTACAGTCAACATTTTTCTTGTTGTTGAGGCTCATTTTTTGTGTTCATAGTTAATAAGAACAACATTTAAAAACGTTGACAAAGGTGTGTGCGCCATCTGTCCAGCTTGATTAATCTTTGTCTCTGTCTCTCTGCAGGTCTGTCCATCCACACGTTCCACGGGAACTTCTTTGTGCGCTCCACAGATCTGTTGTCCCTCCCCAACGTGAACCCAGACGCTGGCTTTGCGGTTCAGATGTCCATCGAGGAAAACCTGGACGACATGCAAGTCGTCTCTTTCCAGGCCGCGCTGCTTTATACGTCCAGCAAAGGTACACACACGTTGATTCTTTTCAAAGCCATTGTGAGAATTCTTTGTTTAAATAACATTTGTTTTGTCTTACAGGAGAGAGGAGGATCCGTGTCCACACCTTGTGTCTCCCCGTGGTCAATTCCCTGTCGGACATCTTTGCTGGAGCTGATGTTCAGGCTATCACTGGACTGCTGGCTTGCATGGGTATGTACTAAACGATCTAACACCTCTTTAGAAGATCCACCTCCAAACATTTAGGACATGTACAAATTCTGAAAATTGCATCTTCCCCTTCTCCCTAATTCAAAAGTCTAGAATCTATGAATACGCAAACACAGTTCACAAGATGTCTTCTACTGGAGGTTTCAAGTTTCTACATCACACTACGTTGTCTGTTGGACCTCAGTTTGTTGAACAACAATTTATTTTACAACACGTTACAGCTGATTTATTCCCTGCGCAGAGTAACTTCAAGCAGGACTGAAAAGATAAAGTAGAACATGCAGATTTGTAAGTTTTTGTCTTGATGCCTGTGATAATTTTTTTGTGTGTATAATATGAATAAACTTGGATTTGTCTAAAGAGCATCACGACGAAATGATTCCTCATTGTTTCAGTCGATAGACTTTTGATTTGCTCGATACTTTAATCATTGCAGGTTTTCATCCGCTTCACTCTTATTAACACTGACAGATGGCGACGAGTGGCGACAGCTGCGGTGACTGAGCAGTCAGATGAAGAAATATGGCACATGTTTGTGCCTTCTTACTTTTAAAGAATCCCACTTTAGCAACTTTACAAGTTTGTACACAAAGCAGTATTCTTCTTTGTGAACTCCTCCTGACCTCCTCCTCCCATTAAATGGATTGAGACGCCACTGAAATGATGTTTCTAAGTCTCACCTCGACGCAATTAGGTTTGTTACCACTGCTTGTATCTGCCAAAGTCAGATTTTTAAATCCTGCACTCAACTGAAATGTTGACAAGTCCACAGAGAGATGCGTCACGAGTGTTTGGCCAATTTGGTTTGATTGGAACACGCCAAGGAATAGACACAGGCTGTATAGTGTTGATTTCTTCTTCTATTATTTTTCTGGGAGTCTATGCACAGGAGGTGCTTTGCTGCATCACACAGATTTAAAAACAACAGATGAATTGAGAGGCGATCACAAGGAGTCACTGGCGACTCATTTGGAGACGTTTTCTAATGTCTGTCTCTCTCGCTCTCTCTCCCTCTCCCCCTCCAGCTGTGGACCGCTCGGCGACGGCCAGTATGGGCGACGCCAGAGATGCGATGACCAACGCTGCCATCGACTCGCTGACGTCGTTCCGGCAGTCTGTGTTGACCATCCAGCAGCCCGGCCTGCTGGCCCCGGCCTGCCTCAGACTCTTCCCCCTCTTCATCCTCGCGCTGCTCAAACAGGTCGGACAGACGCTACACACTTACAACTGCTGACAATAAACCTTAATGTGTTTTAGACTCGGAGGAGAAGTCTTCTCTGTTTGCTTTCCTGCTCCGTCGAGCCTTTACTGATCCAGTTTCACGCGTCTCCATGTGCACCCCTGCAGAAAGCCTTCAGGACGGGCACCAGCACCAGGCTGGATGACCGGTTGTTTGCCATGTGTCAGCTGAAGTACCAGCCACTGGTCTACTCCATGCTCATGATCCACCCTGCTCTGTACCGCGTCGACGATCTCACCGATGAGGTGAGGAGGATAAAAATTACGTCTGAAAGATTTAAGGACCGGCATTTAGTCCTTAACAGCCTAATGCTAGGTGTTTGTTCATATTAAGCCCACTGCTAGAAAAACAACCCCAGTCATCCCAATATTTTCCACTGGTACTTGCTGTGTCACCTTGTCACTGAGCGATCGTCTCTTTTCTCCCGTTTCCTGCCTCCTCAGGGAGCTTTGAACATCAACGAGCGGACCATCCCTCAGCCCAGAGTGCTGCAGCTGTCTGTGGAGAAGCTCGGCAGGGAGGCAGCGTTCCTCATGGATGCTGGAACGGTGAGAAGCTTTAAGCCGGGGGGGTTTTAACTTGGCAAACGTAACAGGCTTACAGAAATACAAGGCTGATGTGTCAAACCTGGCTGAATCCTGAGGAAAGATCCAACTTAGAATGTCACTCGGGGGGGGGGGGGGCTTTGATGATTCGCTACATTCTCTCTCATTACTTTTGTCAAAGATGCTTTTGGATAAAGCTTCTCTTTGGGTTTTAGTCTGTGGATGGAATGGTAATAACAGCGTCTTGTTCAGAAAAGGTCAAGATGCACCTGTGTCTGTATGTCGGTGCAGAGTGGAAGCTCTGTGACGAAGCCTTGGCCATACTGATAGACCGTGACATTAACTATGACATAAACCTTTCTGCAACACTGGAGAAGAGTGCATAAATAACATGCATACATTTAATAAATGTCTTTCATGTTCCCAAAGGTGATGTATCTGTGGATCGGACGGAACTGCCACCCCAACTTCCTCACACAAGTCTTAGGAGTTCCCAGCTACACTGCCGTGCCCGACAACCTGGTAGGAGATTTCCCAACCAAGTTGTCTTGAGGACGCTCGCATCGGTACAAACCGTACAACTACAGTTTCACTCACTGCATCCTCCTCCGCTCTCTCTCTCCTCATAGTATCTGCTCCCAGAGCTGGACACCGCCGAGTCGCAGAGAACCAGAGCCTTCATCGGGTGGCTGAGGGATCAGAGGCCGTTCTTCCCCTCCCTGCATGTCATCAGGTGGGCAACATCCCGTATAAGAGAGTAAAGAGTGCTGGGGAAATTTAAACTAGCCGACAGCTGCTGGTACACTTTAACTTTGGCAGGTACTCCACTGTCATCTCACGCTCACCTTCTGGTCCACTGAGTCAACCCGTCGGAACCCAGATGGCTGATAGTCCTGATAGATGAATATAGTTGGTTGAGGGAGATGTTTTTACAGCAAAACCAAATGGATATGAGAGAGTGAATTATGACACTAGCTGTCAGCATAACATTTAGAATTTAATATTTTACACTTGATGTCGTAGCGCTTTAAATGATTTTTGGGACAGTGGTGATAAAATAGTCTGGAGCCTGGTGGACGATCTGCTGGAACAAAACAAAACGACAAAGTTACAAAAATGAAGGTTCGTGGGAAAATTCGAAGATCTTCTACATTTTCAAAATAAAAAACGATGCCTGAATGCCCTTCGTCTGCACTTTGAAATGAAAGAACTTCAGCTGACGACTTCTCTCTCTTTGCCCTTTGACCCTCCCAGGGACGAGAGCCAGCTGAAACCGACCTTTATGCAGAACATGATCGAGGACCGAACAGAGTCGGCCCTTTCATACTATGAGTTCCTGCTCCACCTCCAACAGCAAATCTCCAAATAATCTTCAGTGGGACTGTGGAGACGAGGAAGCGCTGAAGCAAGGACGCTCGTTTGTGTGTGTGTGTGTGTGTGTGTGCATGTATTTGGTGTTTGTGTGAAAGCAGTGCGAGTCAGACTCTCAGAGGAGCATGCCTCTTGCTCCATCTCCAGCTGTGGTCTCTCACCATCGCTCTGAAGAAAATGCTGAACCGTCGTGAACTCTTATCGTCACACAAATCAAACCGATGCGACGGACAGTGCGAGGACGGAGAGCGAATCCAAGATGATTATGATGATGATGGGGTGATTATGTATGTCAATGATTGAATGAATCAGTGTTTATTCTCATAGAACAATGCTGTCTTACGAAGGTATCGTTCAGATACAGTCCAGGCAAACTGAAGTGTTTTTGTTCAAAAGGCACGGTCGTCTTTGAAGCGTGTGTATGCGTCAGACTAGGTTCATGGGGAAGGTTGGTATGCCTGCACTTAAAGACTGTTATAGAGCGTCGCCGGGACTATTTGTTCGCAGGACGCCTGAGCTCTAACAACACTCTTCATATCGTACCCGAAGGACGGAACGTGTGCTTACGTTTTACAAATTTCTGTCATTATAATTGTGTGTGTCAAGCGTCTGTCGACGGTGTTTGCTGCGTTGAATGTGTGGACTCTGCAGCGGGAAGTCGTTTGTCATTGGTCTGAGCTGTCCTTCAGAAGCTCTTTGTCATCTTTATTTTCTCTCTCTGGTCATTCACAGCACCTCTGTGACGACGGCGCTGTTCTCTTGGTTCATTTCAGCGTTTCTGTTTCCGATGTTCTAATAATTTATGAGACTCCCGATCTGATTGAATTCTATAATTGCCTTGTATGGGAAGTCACTTTTTATTATTAAACCTCTGTTTAAATACGGACTCTATATATGAAATATTTTAATATAATAGGATATGGGAAATTCTTTAACACAGACATAATAAAGCCATTGTGATCTTTTAATCATGCTTATTGATACTTGTATATTGAAAAAGGCTGCATTAAATAAAGTTGAAGAAATGCCTGGTGATTTTAGTATAATTATTAAGGTGAAATGACACGACGGAAATAAAATGTTTGGGACTTTTCAGATGTAGTTTTGTGTGTTGGTGGGTGAGCAGTGTTTATTCAGTCAAAGAAGACTAGAAAACAGAATATGGACCAATAATAGTCAGGTTTTCGCTTGACTGAGTGTGAATTGAACGTTTTTTTGTTTTTTTTATTTGGTCTGATTTCATACAATTTGTAATTTATGTATTTAAGCAAAAGTGTATTTAGGAACACATATGTTTTTGCCTTCATGCACAAAATTGTCTTTAATTAATAAAGAATAAAATAAAAATAGCCTGTTTGTACAGAGTAAATTGCAGGTGTGGACAAAATGATGTTAAAGTGTGCAGGTGATCAACTCTGATTTTGAATATTTGCGTGAGCTGAATGGAAAGATACTTTCACCTCACACTAATTATCTCAGGGAATAACTGACCACGACACACCTGATCATTTTGCATTGAAAGCTATAAATACACATTTTAAATTGTATTAATTGTCTCTCTAAATTAAATTAAATGTTGGTCTGGTAAAAAGCTGGGCCATGATATTGATAATGTAGGGACTTAAGTCTTTTTTTAGATGATTTATGGCAACTTTAACTTCTAAAGTGATTGGTGAATCACACTAACTCTTCTGGCTAATTGAGTTTACACTGTCCAAATATTTAGAAAAGCTGTCAAGGCATCCCCATTGAACTTAGTTTTGTATAAAATAGAATCATATTTATCACAAAACTTTGAAATATCTCTATTATCAGTAACAGTCCCTTCAATATTCAACTGCAGGATATAATTTGATTTGGCTTGTGACTTTTCTAGTTTCAAGAAATGTCTGCTCACCTTGCTCTAACCATTTCTGCCTTGATCTTACAAAGGCTGGTGTTTCATACATGTCATCTGAATCAACACATGCTCACTCTTCCACGTCGGAGTGTTTGGTTCTTAAATGACACAAATATAACAAGTAAATACATGATGTGTACAACTCGTGTAAATTAACCACAAACATCAAATATCAGCTGAAATAATCAGCATTAAATACATCTGTAACCTAGATAATTAACAAAGGCACAGCTCAATATGACTGAATCGATGGTTTAAGTACACTTATGCTGCCATCTAGTGGTCGAAAGGGTGAAAACGTACTTTGCGTGTCCTGACAGGCTACACTCTGCGTTCACTAAATCAGCAGCACAACACAGTGGGAACACAAACATCAGTGCCAACAGCAACATTTTCTGTGAACATCAAACAAACAATGCACCGGTTAATCAAAAAGTTGATTCTTGCTGTGTACATGGATACAATAATATTAAACTGCATGTAGTCAACTAACTCCCACTCCCATCGGCCCAGGTTTATTTATTTATATTCATTCATTCATTTTTCTTCTAATGTTACTCTGGTATGTACTTGCATTGCATCACAGAATAAGAATTTCTTGCATACGGTCATTTTATTTTGAAATAGTATTACTTCCGGGTTACCTGTTACCCGCAAAAAACAAATTCGGACCCTGATCATTTTCAACGCAAGACAATCGCTTTTGATCGTAGTACGTCAGCTGTAGCCAATCGGTTGCCTAGCAACGGTTGCTGGCTGCGGAACTTGTTTGACGTCATGTGTGTTCCAGAATTTGATGACGTCATGTGTGTTCCAGAATTTGTGACATCATGGCATTGTGGGGTAGGAGGGTAGTATATTTGCTGAAGCAAACTTCTTGTCAGTTTTAAACTAGCAGACTTTGATGAACCTCAGCTCTGATAAAACAGCAAGCACCATGTCTTCAACAATGGATTACGACTGGACAATTGAGCCAAATATTGCGTCCTGTGATGGCATCACATCAAATGATAAAGCAACAAGCACAAGCATGTTTTCAACACCGGATTTCCGATTGATAATTCAGCCACTGATTGAGTCCTTCTTTATTAGGTTGACACCAAAACAGTGGGCACTGTTGAAATCCGATAACACCACCAATGTTCTGATGGCAGAACTGCTTTTGGACATTATAGCAGCCTTGTCCAAAGCCATTGTGTTCCACAATATGTCAAACCCTGAAGATGAAGTCGAGACCGCTCTGTGTGACACAGTCATCCAGGTTTTTAAAACGGTTCTGGGCATCACAGGGCAAGTGCACTGTGAAAGCTCAGAACAGTTATTAGAACTGTTCAATGAAGAGCTTTTACTCACTGTCAAGTCCATCCTCGCCAACCCTTTTTTTTCTTGTGTCCCAGTGCACCTCACTTCCTGCTGGACACTCAACACGATGGTTTGTCACGCCTTACAAATGACAAAAATATTCTCAGCGGAGAAGAAAAGGATCTTCCCATCTCGACCGCCAAGGCAGAAAGGAGGTTTGGCCAAAGACCTCGTGATAACTGACCTGAACCTGGAATTGCCATTTGAGAAGTCTCCAAATGAATCTTTAGACAGTGATGATTCTTTTCAGGAAACAATCAAAAGGGAGGTGGATAAGATCATTGACCCTTTCTTGGAGGAATTGTCACAATCTGATTTTGAGAGGTTGCAACTTGACAGCTTTATGGAAATAAAGGTTGATGAAGACCTTTTTCACGAACTCCAAGAATCGGAGGAGACAGATGACGAACAGAAGAGCGAGTCGGCCAAGAAAAATGCATGCAGCAAACTCAGGAGCTTTATTGCAAAGCGCTTTGCCAAAATGTGGCTGAGTCGCATGATGGAACGACTGAAGACCAAATTCCATCTAGGTTCCAAAGTTCATTACGGCTCTGTTTTGCTATGCAACATAGAGAAAATCATATCATCCAGTATGATATTGGATGATAAAGAAGGACAGGCTGGACAGGAGCTTTCTGTGTTTCCCATGTCCAGGAGTTTTTCAAGGGATGAACGCATGCTGATCACATATCAGCTGAGTAAATTCCTCCTCAAGCACTTGACAGAACCCGGGTACAACCCACGACTACCTATTGTGAGTGAGTCTGACAACCCCTCTAAATATGTTGCCTTGTATGATGAGATATGGGACAAAATTTGGAACTTCCTTGGACTGTTTGAGTGGTGGCAGGACACTCAGGCTGACATGCTCGCTAAAATGATGAGACAAGTTTTAAAAGGCGAGTCACTGACCCTATCACCAACAGTAACACCTGCACCAACACCAACTCCAACACCAACAGTCACACCTGCACCAACACCAACAGTAACACCTGCACCAACACCGTTCCCGGACGTCGACCAGCAGAACAGAGCTCCTTCAGCGATTCCTGTGCAGGAAGATAAGAGGGAAATATTTAAGATTTTCCTGGAGAAGCTGGTTTTACGGGCATTCGCAAAACTTAAGATGGGCTTTACCTCCGAGGAATACGAGGCCATCGTTCAGCCTCTGTTAGAAAGGATATGGCCCGAAGTCGAGAGTGTCGACTTTGAGGTCACTCCAGAAACTTACAAGGGCCTCGAGAAGACCATTTACAAGGGCCTGCATAAGAAGATGGGCAGTAAATGCATGGTGCTGTTCCTTTTGAAGAAAGAGGACCCAGCACTTGACGCCTACATCGTCTTGTCTGTAAAACATCACTTAGCACCTACAACGAAGACCTTCTTCTCCTCTGTGGGCCGATCCATCTGTAAGTTCTGCAGGTGCGGTACTGTTGGGTAGGTGAAGGTATCGTTTCGTCCACATTCATTGAATGTGGAAGTCTCTGAATTTTCACATTCAATGAAGAAAAGAAAAGAAGAAAGAAGAAACCATTTGTATTGTCATACCTATTATATGACTATTGTCATTACCTTCACCCACACAGTGTCGTGTGGGTGAAGGTAACGTGAGGATTTTCTCCGGGTGATCCGGTTTAGTCCACATTCACCCACACAGTGTCGTGTGGGTGAAGGTAACGTGAGGATTTTCTCCGGGTGATCCGGTTTAGTCCACATTCACCCACACAGTGTCGTGTGGGTGAAGGTAACGTGAGGATTTTCTCCGGGTGATCCGGTTTAGTCCACATTCATTGAATTGATTTCATGAATGAAGTATTTATTCTCTGCGCAGAGAAGAGGCACAGTTATACAGAGTCACTCAGAGTCTGTAGAAGTGCACTCAAAAAAAGAATTCATTGGATGAACTCAATTAAATAGTGGGCAGGTTTTCCACCGAGGAAATATAGTTAAACCTAACTTAAACTAAAAACATCCATGCAATATAATTAAATTGAGTTAGTCCGACTAAATTTTATCAAATACAACCTAAATAAAAAAATACCATTCATGAAATGAAATTGAATGAATGAATGAATTTTATTTATATAGCGCTTTTCACAGACAGTACTATCACAAAGTGCTTAACAGAGCAGACATTTAAAAGCATAAAAAACACAATGTGACCCTAGGGTCAATAAATTATTTACACAGAGTGAATAAAAAATGTTAAAGAATAAAATAAAAATAAAATAAAAATAAAAATGTAAAACATATTTTAAGAGCAGGTCTAGGACATGAGTTTACTTTTACACAAACGCCAGCCTAAAAAGGTAGGGTTTTAGCTGGCTTTTAAAAGTATCCACAGTATCTGCGAGGCGCAGAGTTGCAGGCAGAGCATTCCAGAGCCTCGGGGCCACTGCCTCAAAGGCTCGGTCACCACGGCTCTTAAATCGTGTGCGTGGGACTGACAGAAGACCTAGAGCGTTTGACCTGAGAGTGCGGGCGGGTGAATAGGGGCGAAGTAGATCAGCTACATAAGCCGGAGCCTGACCGCGAAGTGCTCTGTAAGTGATGGTGAGAATTTTAAAGTGTATCCGAGATGCTACAGGGAGCCAGTGGAGAGATCGGAGTACGGGGGTGATGTGAGACCGTCGGTTTGTCCTGGTGAGTAATCTGGCGGCAGCGTTTTGGATGACCTGCAGACGGTTAAAAGCAGATACACTGAGTGATGTGAAAAGTGAGTTGCAGTAGTCAATGCGTGAAGAGATGAATGTGTGTATGATCATTTCTAATTCAGGTGTTGATAATACAGATCTTAGTTTACTGATATTTCTTAGATGGAAGAAACATGACCTGGACAGCTGCTTAACATGTTGGTCAAATGACATGGAGCGATCAAAGAAAATCCCAAGATTGCGCAAGTTGCAATGGGAAGCAGAGGAGAGAGGACTAAAAATAGATTTGTGTTAGTCCAACTCAATATAGTACAATTCATTGGAAATTAATTAATCAGGTAAAAAACTTTTTTTCATTTGACCCCCAATTAAGACACGAGACAAAACCTAGTTCAAGTGTTTTTTATTGAAAATGCTTAAATACATTAAATATGGTACAAATCTGACCAGCCATGATTCTAGAGCCTGCATTTAATTTTTTAAATATAATTTGTTTTTTTTTACAAAAACACTGATCAGAAAAGGATAGCACAAAAATTCAAAAAGGATCTATACAGTGCATCTTTCATCGTTTTTAAATATTAAAACAGTAGTCTTGTAACAGCTCCACAACTGGTGAAAAATAAATACCAAGCTATCCCAAATCCCTTGGTGCCACAAACAAAGACGCCATGAGGGTGGAGGATATGCACTGCTCTCCAAATACAGCTGTTTTCTTTCCTACCAGTACAGATGGTAGTACAAAAGGACTCCTTTACACTGAAGAATAGCCGATGATGTGTTATCATGTGCAGAAACAGGCAACTTGGACCACTTTTGGGCTACAACAGTAAAATCACAAAACATCCACAAACTAAAACTTATAGATTATAAATAACAAGGATACTCATAGTCAATGGAAGTTACAGCGTATTGAACCGTGTTAGGGTCCATTTCAACTCGAGTAGAGAGTCATTCAATCAGACGAGGAAAATGGACGTGCAAGTTGACGTTGGAGAGTAATCACACTCGAGTTGGGATGTGGAGGTGAATTGGGCAAAACTTTCTGTGCGTAAACACTTAACCAAGCTTGCAGTGACATGTAAAAGTTCCGTAATTTACAGTCTCTGGCTTGCCTCTGTGCAGCTTAGTAAATTTTTTCAAAATGTCAGAACCAGGAAAACATCCATGAGGTCATGGATTGTCGTTGACTGGGCGGAAGATGAAAGTAGAAAACATCCAAAAGATCTGATAAGATTCTTTGGCTTTGTCACTTGGTGTTCACCTCTTGTGCAAACATCTTGATTTTCAGCTCCTGTATCTTAGAATTCAGCTTGTGCCCATCCAAATTCATTATGACCTTCTGGAGAAGCTCAAAGATGTACTTGAAGTTGTCTGGAAAGCTTAGATTAAGGGCACAAATTAGCCCAAAGCATGATGAACGCCATGATGACACCATCTACGTTGTTCAGGACTTTAATGCAGTTGATCAAGTCCCACGTCCTCTGGCTCCCAATCTCTTTGGATCATGTAAATCCTTATGACAGTGAATGCGATGTCCCTCACTGCATCCTCAGCGGCGGAAGCCTGACAACAACACAAACACAGAAAACTTGTGTTAAGTTAATCCACAAACATATATGTATATACATATGTATATATATATATATATATATATATATATATATATATATATATATATATATATATATATATATATATATGTGGGTAACACTTTGACGCTACATGGGAAACATATTGCGATAAACTTACCAGATTGATAAAGAGTCTGGATCTTCATTGAGGTAGATGACAGGCTTCTCAGATGCCCTTCCTTTGGTGTTGATGTCATCACACTAAAAGTTCTGGATGAAAGCAGAATAAAAGCAGGCCATTTACTATTCATCAAATGTTTTAAAAAAAGCAGATATGGACAAGAAAATATTACAATAACCACACCAATACAGTGAAACTAATATTGTATACATATGTACTAACCAAATCATTGATGGTCAGGACATCCTTGACCTTTTCTCCTTCACACCTCCTTTGCTCTTTAAGCCCTGTATCAGGGAGTCTGAGAAGAGGTCCAGCTGTGACATGAACTTTGATTGAAACGGCTTGGTGGTGATCAGCAGGAACTCTGCATTGACCTGAATAACAAACAAAATACAGCTGTTTGTTACTTGTTTATTATAATTACTATCACATTATGTGGGATTATTAGATTAAAATTGCGATTGTGAAGCCATTAATCATCAAAATGCTAAACACATAGAAACACACATTTACTTACTTAACTTTGCTAACCCTTTGCTCTATGACACACGCAACACTATTGCAAATGAGCACACACACAATACTTATACGTTTAATGCCTGTAAATACCGTTAGCATATTTCTACAATACCAATAAGAATATCAAGTTTCCATGAAACAAACAGCAAGATACATTTGAGCACGTATGTTAACACAAATGGCGAAGATCTACTGAGTTCAGAGCTAGTCACTAAGCTATTCAATACATGTAAAATACATGTAAAAAGTGTATTTACTGTTTCCAATTTGAACTATTCTACATAAAATAAAATAAATGAATGATAATAATCGTGGAAAAGGATGTTGCACCATTATTATTATAATCCTCACGAGAACACAAGTACAGACAAATATATTTATATTTAGTTAATTATTTAGTATATTATAATTATTATATTTAGTAATATATATATATATATTGTCAATACAGACAAGAACGCATAATAATGAGAAAGGCCCTTAAGACCCATCATGTTTCCTGCAAGTCAGCGTCGAGGTTTTTTTTCTTCTTTTTTTATAGATATGTTGGCGACGTCATCACTGTGCGTCCTCTGTCCTCAAACAACGCTCGCACTCATTCCGTGTAATTCGGTGATCCTGGTCAGGGGGTTGCGGTTTATGTTGTTGCCGTTGAATCTCTTATCTTGTTCAGTGAATGTACTTTGTAGTTGATTGCTAGTTTATTGTATTTCAAACATGGAGTCCGCAGAGTCTGGCGCTCTGTCGGCGGCGCAGAGGAGGGCAGAGATCCGGAGGAGGAAGCTGCTCATGAACTCAGAGGACAGGATGAACAGGATCGTGGGCTTCACCAAAAACGAATCTGAAAACAACGGTATGACGTAATGGCCGATCCCTGTTCCACACCGCATCGATGTTCAAAAAGAGTATTTTTCTTCTGCTTGAGACACGTGGTCGTGACTGTCACACGCCTCGTCTTACTGCTGTTGTTGTTTTGAGCTAATAGTCAGCACATTACCATCGTGCACATTTCAGTATTCATGTTGAGAATGAACACTGGTGTAACGTAACGCAACCAATGGTCCATATTCAGGGCTACTTTACTTGATTTTATTCTATTTTTATGCAGCTTTACATTTATACTCACTCTACTACACATCAGAGTCAAATATTTGATGCTACTTTTCTTTTTTACTCCACTACGTTTGTCTTACAGCTGCAGTTACTTTTCAGTTTACAATTTTCACCTTCCCGTCCAGTGAAAAACACGCATCTCTACGTCTGGGTAGAATATGATCAGATCTGGGTAGAATATGATCAGATCCGGGTAGAATATGATCAGATCTGGTAAGAATAAGACCACAAAACAAAACAAACAATTTGGTTACACCATCAGCTGACTTATTTTTTTTTTAAATAAAAGATCAATAAAAATAAGAAAGAACAAATGGCTACAGATAACATCTGTCCATTCAAGTTCTCAATGTAACCAATCAATATTTAACAATGAATGGACTTTCAGCTCTCGTTGAATCTGCTGTTGTCCTGCACCCTCAGCCGGGGCGCTCCTGCGTCCAGCAGAACCCCACTTCCACCTCGATCTTGACCGGACGGAGCCGTGGTCGTCGTCCTCATCCTCCCAGAGGCCGTCTCCCTTTCCGCCAGAGGCCTCGGGCCTCGGCAGCCGCTCCCACGGTGCCACGCCAGAGAGGAGGGGCTCACCGCTGCTGGGCTGCAGCGAGCCGCCGGGAGGCTCCCTGGAAGACGACACCGGGGGGATCCGACAGAGGCCGAGAGGGGAGCGGGCGCCGGACGACCTCGGCGGCTCCCCGCGCCGAGGCCTCCAGAAGTACCTGTCCCGTTTTGACGATGCCATGAAACTGCGGGGTCAGCTGGCCAACGAGAAGCCGACCGAGGACGGCGCGTCCGAGTCCGAGGAGTTTGATCCCTTCAGAATCTTCCGGATCATCGGCAGCGTCCTCCTCGCGGTTTTCGTCCGGGGTTTTGTCTGCAGATTTCTGGTGAGTCTGATATCAA
Source organism: Melanostigma gelatinosum (assembly GCF_949748355.1). Lineage (NCBI taxonomy): Eukaryota > Metazoa > Chordata > Actinopteri > Perciformes > Zoarcidae > Melanostigma > Melanostigma gelatinosum. The sequence continues at coordinate 3,819,944 of NC_136647.1, forward strand.
CCCATATTCATTAATAATGCATCTGACTACCAGAAACATAATTGTCTTATGCGTAAATCTTTCATTCCAGTCAATATTTGCTCCGTTTCTGACCCTCGAACTGGCCTACATGGGGCTGTCCAAATACTTTCCAAAGGTGAGTATTAGATATTTTATGAGCCCTCTCCCAGTGTTAGACTCACATTTAACCTGTATGCAGAGAGTTTAACATGGATGCAGATTCTTATCTTCAAGTATGGTTTTGTCGTAATTACAGTTGGCTAATGTTGCACTTTTTTAAAATCTTGGCCAGTTCACAGTTTCTCACAAGACTTTGCATTAGTTTTGACAATGTTTGGGTCCCATCTACACATGACTTAATGTTGTCGCTCTGACTTCTTTGCAGCCATGCGTCCTAGTGTCTTTGCATTGTGCTCCTCTTCCTCCAGGTAGAGAAGAAGGCTCAGACCACCGTGCTGACAGCGGCCCTGTTGCTGTCCGGCATCCCGGCCGAGGTCATCAACCGCTCCATGGACACCTACAGGAGGATGGGCGACGTCTTCGCCGACCTCTGCGTTTACTTCTTCACCTTCATCCTCTCGCACGAGATCCTGCTGCTCGTTGGCTCGGAGACCCCCTCCCCTGATGGACCGCCAGGATCTCAGTAAAACGCCCTCCCCCCCCCCTGTCTTGTCGTCCCCCTCCCTCTGTCTGCCAACGAGTCCTTGCTGCCTTACGATCAGGGTCGCGCGTCCAGGATTCCACTGATGCTAAGCTACATGCGACCAGAGATTCTAGAGAACGACAGCATGTGTTTGCTTGTGCGAAAGCATTTATCGTATTTTTCGGGTGTAACAAATAGAAATAAATGTCATACTCACGGAGTGAACACCAGTACAGTTCATCATCGTTCTGGCAACCGCAGATTCAATTTAACTTACGAACGGGAAAAACACTGGCGTGAGCGATATTTCAGAAGCATTAAAAATATTCTGATATTGATGCATCTCTCTCTCTCTCTCTCTCTCTGTCTCGCTCTCTGTCTCTGTCTCTGTCTGTCTGTCTGTGGACGTTGTTGCCCCTGCAAACACGCCCAGCAGTGATGTACCGACACATCCTTGAGTACACTACTGCAGCACGGTGAGAGGGTGGAAGATATGCCGCATGCATACAGCACACACTGAGGAGTTCTATCACTTCAGCCGACAATATTTACCAACAACACTGATTGGACATTCACATAAAAGGGGACGTTGTTCCTTTTTAAAAAATTCCTTTTTAAATTTAGTCAACCGGTTGACTAAAACATTAGCCACCATAAGACTGTCGCTGCAAAGTCTCTGGTTGTATTAAATTGCTGTTTTGCTGTTGATGAAGTCAGCTTTTCATTTGTAAGAAAAATGTTATTTATTCTTTAGTCTTTAGTCTTGCTTTAAAAACCAGGTTACCTAAAAGCCGATAGAGAATAACATCGATGTTGCATTAGCTTAGCAGCTAACAGGACGCAGACTCAGCTGGCGTCTGACTTTGGAGGTCGTTGATCTCCCCACTCGAGCTTCGGGGCGTAACGTTCACGTAACTCTGATGATGATAACCTGATGGATAACGGCAACCTTTAAAGGTGAAGCTTCATATAATTAGTAAGACACAAAAAACTAAATCCACCTCCTGGCTTCAAAGTAAATTGACGACAACTTTTGGAGTCCGACCATCGTGGAGGTCCAACAAAAAGTTTCCTTTTTAAACAAAAGTGTAATGACTCTGAGGTTTCCTTCTCATTCTTTTGTTAATTCTGAGCTCAAAAGATATTTTCTTTTCTTACATGTGACCCTTTTCTTTGCCACATATAACATCAGCTAGAAAGAAACGTAGAGAACTAGATACAGGACGTACAGTCAATGATTTGAGGACGAAAGACACATTTTTCTGGGTCGCCTCAACCTCGAAGTGTGTCGTGTTTAGTGCGTCAAAGAATTCGGAACAGTTACACACATGGCCCAACACCTTTCAGTTAGTTAGAGCTTAAATAAAGATGTATTGATCTTGTCCAGTTCCTGATGATTTTTATGAATTTTGTGTTGTGACAGATTTCCTCATGGGCAGTGCGTTTATATCGTACTTTCTTTTTGCGATCTGTCACCGAGCGTTCAGAAGGATCCACCCGTGTTATAAAGTCAGAGGAAGCATTTAGCCCTTGATTGTGGAGTGTATTATTTTTTTGCACGGCTATGAGCTTAAAGACGCAGTAAACTTCATACGGTATATGTAATGAAAAGTGTGATTTGGCGAGAGTGTTTTGGGGGTTTCGCCGGGAAGTGCTGTCGCTGAAAATAAATGCGGGGCAGTGGTTAGTTTGTGTTAGTTTGTGTTGAGTAATTCTGGTAATGTGTCCTGCTTTGCTTGGTTCGAGCCTCGTTTATATACATATGTCATATATGCGCTTCTTCTGTGGTGTTCTCTCTCCATGCTTTTTGATTTCATCCAAATTAATTTATTAATGTGAATTTCTTTTTTTTCATGTAGGTGAATTGATGTGATTTATCCTGAGACTTGTCTGACCTACTTGATTGTTTTTGATAATGTTCACAGTATCTTACTTCAGTAACAAATTCAGTGTTGACATGATGTAAACAGTCTCTGATTAAAAACATAGAAATATACAAATAACCGGACAATTCGTACCAAATAAATACTACTACTTGTGTGACATCCTCTGTTTTGACTCTTACTTTATTTAAAGACCTGAGATGATGAAGGGTTTGATTTGCTTAGTTTTGTAGCTCTTTATGACTATATTCAAAGAACAAATGTTCCCAGTTCTGGACAATTATTCAGTATTGTTGTTGAACATGTAGCATTTTGTCTGATGAAATGCCGATCAGAAAAACATACATTTTATTATAATATACAGGATGATTTTATGTAAATTTAGGATATTTTAAGGAGTGTTTCACTGTAATCAGTATTTTTCTTTATTTTTTTTAATTGAGGGAAGATATGATAAAACACTATGCAACCAGTATGTTAATAAACATTTTGAGTTATTCCAAATACGAATTGAGAATCTAAGGACATTGTGTGTCATATGCAGCGTAAACACCCGTAAGGCAAATTTGTGATATTGGCTCATGCATGAAATTGACTTGGCTTAAAGCAATAATAAAATTAAAATAAGGTAAGAATAATTGTTGAGTTTGTATATTAATGCATAACATATAACACCATGGTAATAGACCAAGCTGTCTTCAAACTTCTTACTTCTCACTATTTTCTCGTCAATGTAGCAAAAGTATTAATAATAAAACTAATATAAACACCGTATATAAGTGTAGGAAAACATTGCAGTGACCTCCAAGATCCTATGAACGTTTCACTTTTCCAAACGTTTTTTTTTTACCCAAAATTCAAATGTCTTCAGAGTTCAGATTTTTCATCATAATATTAAAGATTTAATTTACAGGTCTGTGGTTCTAACGTGTTTCTGTTCCTCCTCTAAGTGAACGTATTTCGCGACACCTATACATGTCACTCAGGCTTTCCGTACGAGTTCCTGTAGTTCTGACCTCCCACCACTTGGTGGCGCGCTGCGCTGTTCAACCCGCACGAGTTCGTGAACTTTTAGCTGTCGCAGTTTTCTAACGTGCGGGTTCACAGACACACAAACAACCCTCCATTCGCACTCGACTCGTTGTTGTCCGTGAACTATTTCTTTTTATTTATTGACAAGAAACAGCATTGTTGAGTATCAATGGGACGTGAGTCGAGGTATGTCTGAATTATCGAGTTAATTTAAACTCCTGTGACTGCTAAACTTAAGCTAATCCTTGTAATGTTCAATTAGCATGCTAGCTAAAAACGTACAGACGTTAGCACGTAAATAAACCAACAGTTCATCTTCGTATATCTGCGGAATATATGAATTAAAACGTGTTTTGTACGAGTGTAGTACACCATCAGCAGTTTATCGGCTGACGTGGTTTATTTTTCTGCTGTTTTGGGTTACTCAGACACTACAGGAAGCGGTCCGCGTCTCGGGGTCGGTCAGGCAGCCGATCAAAGAGTCGATCACCGGACAAACGATCCAAGAAAGACGACCGGACCAGGAGGGAACGCTCGCGGAGCAGGGACCGCCGCAGGTCCCGGTCCAGAGACAGGAAACGAGTCAGGTGGGTTGTTTTTATGTTAACTCGAGATTGTTAAAGAGAGACTGCAGCTGTTTAGAGCGTGGAGCTCGGTGTACCTGTGATGTTTGTGTTCAGTCCAGTTTTAAATTGTAAAGGCCGCTCTCAGTTGATGGATGCAAGTTTAACCTCAAGACAAATCACAAATAAACAACTAGCAGGGTCTGAATGAGTTTGCATTCGCTCTAAAATAAATCCACACTTTCAGTCATCGTTTAACCAAGTGTGAAAATATTCTTTGAAGTGACAAGCGACCAGTATTTTTCTCCTTCTTGTATTTTCATGTTTGCCTTTTGCCATCCAGGCGCTCCAGGAGCAGAGAGAGGAGGAGGTCCAGAAGCCGAGACAGGAGGAGGTCTGGCAGCAGGAACCGAGCAAGGAGGTCCAGGTCTGGGAGCCCCAGCAAGAGCAGGAGGCCGGATGAAAAGTGAGACTTCTTGAAAGAAAAAGAAAAAATGCAATCAAACATCTCAAGACACAACTAACAACTCTGGTAACCAAATCATGCTACTGTTGTATCTTTATTCTATTGCGTGTCATCTCCCCTACAGGTCCAGGAGCAAGGAGAAGGACAACGTTGATCCTTTATCCGAAAAGAAAAAGATTAAAGAGGAGAAGGAGGATGAGAAGGTTGAGGATGTAAGTACCACATATTCAGTTCTTGCTAACCTCTTAAAAAAAGAAAAGGAGTAGATGGGAGCAATGTTTCCGATCTTTCTCTCTGTGCCCATGCAGCAAGACTTTGACCAGAACAAGCTGGAGGAGGAGATGAGGAAGAGGAAGGAGCGTGTGGAGAAGTGGAGGGAAGAGCAGAGGAAGAAGGCCATCGAAAACATCGGAGAGATGAAGAGGGAGCTGGAGGAGATGAAGCAGGGCAAGAAGTGGAGCCTGGAGGATGACGAAGGTGAGGAAGCACCGGCAAATTCTCTTTACTCTCAAAAATGTACCAAAACTACTATTACTTTATTATTTGAACTGTTTTAACATTGATTATTATTGCCCATCACCATTTGATGGGATGTCTTATTGTCGATTACTTGGTTAGCATCGAGTTTTTGCATTGTGAAAATGTAAATATAGTTTCACTTGACCGGTAACATACCTGCAGAGCCTTATAATTGACTCCTCATTTCAGACGACGACGAGGACACTTCCGCTCCGATGGAGGGAGACGATGACGAAGACGGGGAAGGGAAGCCGGAGGGTGAAGAGAAGGATATAAAGGAGGAAAAGAAAGAAGAGGAGGAGGAGGAGGTGGTGGTGGAGGAGGAGGTGGAAGAGGAGGAGAAGGAGAGCGAGATCCCGATAGAGCAGGTGCCAGAGGAGGATGACGTGGACCCTCTGGACGCCTACATGGAGGAGGTGAAACAGGAGGTGAAGAAGTTCAACATGGGAGCCATGAAAGGAAATGATAAGGCGAGTTTGAGGGGGAAAACGACCACCTTCCATCTGTTCTTATCAGTTTATCTTCTAGTGTTGGACTCGATGTTGTGGATGTTTTTCTTCCTCTGATGACCTGCATGTTTGTTTTTCTCTCTTTAACAGAAAGGAGCAATGATGGTTACCAAAGTGATGACCGTTGTTAAAACCAAGAAAGGACCCAACACTCACAAGAAGAAGGGCGAGCTGATGGAGAACGACCAGGACGCGATGGAAGTGAGTTGTCTTTACCCCAAGCAATACCGCTCTTCTCTGTTACCCGTTATACAATATTTCAAATTTCCCGGTGAATTAAACCTGATTTAGACTCATCGGGCCAAAATGACAATATCGCCAAGTTCCTCTCGATGGAACGCGCTGCTAACGATCCCAAATGTAACCGACGTGTTTTGACAGTACTCGTCGGAGGAGGAGGAGGTGGATCTGCAGACGGCTCTGACGGGCTTTCAGACCAAACAGAGGAAGGTCCTGGAGCCCGTTGACCACGGCAAGATCCAGTACGAGTCGTACCGCAGAAACTTCTACGTGGAGGTCCCTGAGCTCGCCAGGATGACTCCAGAAGGTCAGTCAACCGAACGTGGGAGATTTAGGTTTCAGTCACGATTAGTGCTTATCCCACAACACTCGCACACACTGATGATTTGAATAGAAAGGCTGCATCTGTGTTGTACTATTGTGATTTTATCTGTATACATCCAAATATTTATGAGGCTGGTATTGTTTTTATTATTTGGGCTGAGTATGAAACCTCAATACCTTTCTAAAAGCGAGGGACACAAAACAAAATATGTCTTTTGGTTTAATTAAAGGCATTCATTTTTACAGATCCTATTAGAGTGTTGTTATCAAATGAGAAACATTTTCCAAGAGGTTTGGTGTGTTTCTGTGTTTGTAATCCTAATATTTGAACACCAAAATTAAAAAAATGAATAGCTACTCACTAAATCACATCTTCATATAATATCCGTTATTAGTGTCAATCAGTCAATATAAGGTCTTCTCCCTAATGTGCAACACAAACTGAAGCCAAACGGTAGGAAACACAACAGATTAAAACAAGCAAAGTAAAGGCGGGCTACCAGCCGCCGTCGCCAATTTAACTTAATTCAATAATTTAGTATTTACAGCAGATTTATATTCCCCAGAGAAACTTCCATTACTGCCATTCAGATTACGTGTCTTTGTAAACCTTCACTGCCCATCTAACGTCTTTCTGCTCGGACGGTTTTGAATCAACACAGATGTGAACGCGTACAGGCTGGAACTGGAAGGCATTACGGTCAAAGGGAAGGGCTGTCCCAAACCCATCAAGACCTGGGTGCAGTGTGGCGTGTCTATGAAGATCCTCGCCGCTATGAAGCGGTGAGTCTGAACCAACGTTGACCGCGGATGTCATGGACTCGGCAACTTTTTGAGGGCAACAAAGATAACCGTTTAAAAAAAGACATGAAACTTGATTCTGACTGACCAAACGCTTGATATTCATGTTCATTTCTTCCTCACAAATGTACCCAGGCACGGCTACGATAAGCCCACCCCGATCCAGGCCCAGGCCATCCCCGCCGTCATGACGGGCCGAGACCTCATCGGCATCGCTAAGACCGGCAGCGGGAAAACCATCGCCTTCCTGCTGCCCATGTTCCGACACATCATGGACCAGAGGCCCCTGGAGGAGTCCGAGGGCCCGATCTGTAAGGAATCTTTATACTTCCTCGAGCCAGCAGTAACATTAACAGACATATTTCCTGTTTTAATTGAGTACGTTCAAATAGAAAAATATGAATGAATGAACGAATAAAAAGTGTCGGGTGAAGTTGTGACGTCCTAGTCTTGTTCTTTTCAAAGACTTGGTTCAAATGTAGGTCAGAGGAAGACTAAAATAGAATCTCTTTCCACTGATAATAATCCACTGGCAGTTATTCTTCAACAGCAGTTCTAATCTTCATTATTAGCCACCGTAACGGTCATTAAAGTCAGTGTTATGCAAATACATGGCGTCAAATCTTATTTAAATCATATTGTGGAAACTTAAGTGCTCAAAATGGTAAAAGATAGAAGCTTATTCTCTCTTCTCATCCTGATGTTTCTCCCACAGCTGTAATCATGACTCCGACCAGAGAGTTGGCTCTGCAGATCACCAAGGAGTGTAAGAAGTTCTCTAAACAGCTGGGACTCAGGGTGGTGTGTGTTTACGGAGGCACGGGCATCAGCGAACAGGTGAACACACACTGTCTTTTTTATTTCCCCAAAGGCTTCAATTTTACATTATGTTTTCACACAAGTGGACATCATGTCCCGTTTGTTCTCCTCCTGCTCACTTATAGGTTCATTATCTGTGCTAAAGAGACACTCCACTCTTAGCCGAAATATTAAACTCGGAGAAGTCGGTCTTATATTTTTTATTCCTCACTGTCATTTTATTGAAGATGGTTTTAAAAATCTCTTCAATAATTTCTTTGGCTGTGACCTGCGGCAAATATGTGTAAGCAAACGGTCTTTCTTGCAGAGAGTTAAATGAATAGATCGAGACCCCTCTCGTGCCTGTAAAGTAAAAATGAAGCTAACTTAATTTAGTTAGGTTACTAATCCATTCATCAAGAAGAGCCCCAACTGATTCATCTGATGAAAAGGATAATTGGTTGCAGCCCTAGTTTGGGGAAAGGGAATTCAATTTTGAGCTACAAAGCATCAGTGATATTGATGACAAGAGGTGCCTGCATAAAACCTGAGCCGCCAGATGGTTTGTTACACAGAACCATCTGAGAAGCTGTCATTGGGGCGGGCACTTTAAAATAATACATGGCAGGTGATTGGATGAACCATCTGTCAATCAAACACGTACAGAGTCAGGAGAAAAAAACCCATCTTTTCCATCGAGAAAAGCCTTTATGTAGCGTGTGAGGCTACAAACTGTGCAATCCTGTGTTGCACAATGACGATAAACAAACCGTGTAGCTTTAAGTTGATGTTGTTGGCTTACAGATCGCTGAGCTGAAGAGGGGAGCTGAGATCATCGTGTGCACACCGGGAAGAATGATTGACATGTTGGGGGCCAACAGCGGTGAGTGAATCCACTTCGACCCTCTCACTTCTTCGTTCTTGTAGGGTTTCTATGCGTTGTGGGGCTTTTTTTACTCAGTTACCTTGCATGGAATGAATGTTACAATATGACAAAGTACATAATGAACCCAGTCAGTAGCGCTTACTAAACTCTTGACATTATTTGACCGCCCTTGGGATCAGTCATTTCTCTGCAAGGCTGCGGTGCGTTTCCTGAAGATCGGGGCGAGTACAGGTAGGTCGACCTGGTGCTGCCTCCGTGCTTCTTCAGACTCCAAGCCTGAGACGATCAAAACGTCTGATAGGCGCACTGAAAAGTGGGTGTATCAGGATGTGTAATTATGTTATATTAAGTAAGAGTAGCCCGAATGCTCAGCCGGGGTTCTACAGTATTATTTTAGCGCTCTCATGAAGACATTTAAAAGGCACACGCGTGCATCTTGATATTCAAAGCATGCATCCGTAATATCTCCCTTTTTATTGTTTTTTAAATTTGGAGCTCATGTGGCTTCTGGGAATAAATATGACTGTAGAGCCCTGTACTGTACTGAGCATTTGCATAAAATGTGAAGAAATACTGGAAATGTGTTAAGAACGAAGTAGTCGTTTATATTTGCTGACACTTTCATTGTGTAAATCTGTTATTATAATGTATGGGTTTTTATTGTTTCCACACATGCGAGGTAATCTGTAATATGTTTCCCTTGTAGGTGGGAAGGCGCTTGGTCAGATAATGCTTGATGGGGCGCCATCTCTTGTATTGTATCTTGAGGATGTTTTCTGACTTTTACAGGTCCCTCATTCCCCTGAGATGGTACGAAAGACCAGAGACAACAAAAAAAAAACACTGTAAAATATAGTTAAATTAAAACCCTGGCCACTTGAAACTAGTCCACAAACGAATGTTATGAAGTAACGATGCCTTGTTTTGTTGTAATTTTGAGTAATGTCAAGTAGTCTAATGCCCCGAAAAAGGTTCTCTGTGTTTTGATTCATGTTTGTTTGAAGAAGGCGGAGTGCGTATGAGGACTGGCTCTTCTTGAAGTTAACCGTCTCCCCTCATGCTCCTTCTCCTTTGGTGTGTAGGTCGAGTCACCAACCTGCGCAGAGCTACATATCTGGTGTTGGACGAAGCAGACAGGATGTTCGACATGGGCTTCGAGCCACAGGTGGGTGTCGCCCGGATTTAAATGTTACAACCAGGGCTTGTCCTCAACCAAATAAATCTTGAGTTGACGAACATAAGATGGAAAAATGACAATGAGTAGACAGAATTCCTTGACCTCCGGTTGTGGTCTGGTTCCTCCACCAGGTGATGCGTATCGTGGACAACGTGCGTCCAGACCGTCAGACGGTCATGTTCTCGGCCACCTTCCCCAGAGCCATGGAGGCGCTGGCTCGTAGGATCCTGGGCAAGCCCATCGAGGTCCAGGTGGGAGGCCGCAGTGTCGTCTGCTCCGATGTGGAACAACACGTGGTAAACCATCCACGTTTCACCTCCGGCTCACTGAAAAATGATTCATGTGCTTTTGCCCGGTATCTGCACAGACTCATCTCTCACCGGCTCCTTTCTCCCTTTTTTCTTTTTGCCCTTTGTTTCTGCAGCTGGTGATTGAAGAGGACAAAAAGTTCCTGAAGCTGCTGGAGATCCTGGGTCACTACCAGGAGAAGGGCTCGGTCATCATCTTTGTGGACAAACAGGAGCACGCAGACACACTGCTGAAGGACCTGATGAAGGCCTCGTACCCCTGCATGTCACTGCACGGAGGTATGGAACCACATTTAAGATGCAGTGATTACTCGGTGGTAGTTGGATTTTGCTACAATTCGAATGTTCTTAATAAGTAGTCCAGAATTCCAGGTTTGTTACGATAAACTCCACAGAAATGTCCACATTAACATTTTAATGTGAGGAGTTAAGAATAAGGTCGTAAAGACAGCTAGATTATCTGCTGGAGCAGCAGCTGAATCCAAAACAATTGATTCCTGAGCTCGATTAGATTATTTTAAGAAGTACCGGTAGTTGCTTGTGTTAAGAAACAAAAATAAAAACTACATCATATATTTTGGGGGTATGGTTTTACGTCGTTAAATCACATCACGCTCTAAAAAGAATATAAGATCAACTGCAATCAAATATGACATTTTGCAACCTAATATTGTGATATTAAAAAGTATGTACACGATATAGCGGTAATATTCCACTTTCAGGTCCGTTTGTCTCATACAGCTTCATTGGCGATGAATCTCTATCAACAGCTCTGATTCCTGCCGTACTGTAACTCGTGTCTAGTATTTGGTCTTTTAATATTCCTTTTACTGCCGTCCTCCTAGGAATCGACCAGTACGACAGAGACAGCGTCATAAACGACTTTAAGAATGGAGCATGTCGTCTGATGGTGGCCACCTCCGTGGCAGCCAGAGGGCTGGACGTCAAGCAGCTGATCCTGGTGGTCAACTACAACTGTCCCAACCACTACGAGGACTACGTCCACAGGGCCGGACGCACGGGCCGAGCAGGCAACAAGGTCACTTACTTAAAACTGAATTTGGGTTTTGAGTGTTTTCGGTGCTTGTTTTTGTATAAAATAGACTTGTTAGCTCTCAGTCAAAGGTTTTAAAATGTCTTGTTCCTTCTTCTAGGGCTTCGCCTACACCTTCATCACGGACGATCAGGTCCGCTATGCTGGAGATATCATCAAAGCTTTGGAGCTGTCCGGCTCTCCTGTCCCGCCTGAACTGGAGCAGCTTTGGGCCACCTTCAAAGACCAACAGAAAGCGGTGAGATGAGGGGAAAACCGGGGAGAGTGTGTCGTGTCTCAATTAGCAAGTAAACCCAATTAGGTACTCTCGAAAATGAGTGTACCGCTTTAAAAAATGTGCGAATTAAATGTATTTTTTTTTTTTTTTTTTTCTCCCGACAGGAGGGTAAGACCATTAAGAGCAGCAGCGGGTTCTCAGGGAAAGGCTTCAAGTTTGACGAGACCGAACATCATTTGGCCAATGAGAGAAAGAAGTTGCAGAAAGCTGCTCTTGGACTGCAGGACTCTGACGACGAGGACGGAGCCCTGGATGTGAGTAACATTTGATATCAAATAGGTTGACGTCACTTCTTACATGCTCTTACCGTAATGTCTTGTACATACACGTAGCCCAAAGCAACGTGGGGGCTAGTTTTGAAAGTCTTTTTCAAAAGTGGAGGCTGGCATCTCCCACACACAAGCACCTCATACATCACACGCACTTCTTTTTGTGTCTGTGAGAGAGCAAGGAAGTAAAATGCCAAAGTGAGTCTCATGCCGTACTTTTCCGTTACCTTCCTCAGATCGAGGAGCAAATCGAGAGCATGTTCAACTCCAAGAAGAGGGTGAAGGATCTGTCCGCTCCCGGATCGTCCTCCGGTCCTGCAGGAGCATCCGCCTCCTCATCAGCGGTCGCCGGAGGGATGCCAGGCGTCGGACCCCCATCTGCTGGAAACATCCAGAAACTGGAGATGGCCAAGAGGCTGGCGCTCAAGATCAACGCTCAGAAGAACCTGGGCGCCGAAGCTCAGGTACGTTAAACAGAGAGGAAAATGTTACGTCTGTAAATCATCACTTATTATAATTAATTAATCGAATAATACCAGAAGTTCTTAGTTATTCCTCTTACTTTCTTCATTTTCTACCATTCATTTTGTATTCTTTATGGCAGGACGTGATGCAGCAGGCCACCAACGCCATCCTCCGGGGTGGCACCATCATGACGCCCTCGGTGTCCGCGAAGACCATCGCGGAGCAGCTGGCGGAGAAGATCAACGCCAAGCTGAACTACACCCCCGTGGAGAAGCTGGAGGAGGAGCGGCAGGCGGCTGAACAGGCCGAGACCGTCAAGAGATACGAGGAGGAGCTGGAGATCAACGACTTCCCTCAGGTCAGTGACGCAACGATATGCAGCAGGTTCCTGTTTTAATTTAACTAAAATATCTTTAATATAACTAATCTGAATCTACATTTGATTAACAAAAGTGGCAACACAAGCAATGAACCTCACAGCCATCATCAGACGGGTGTAAATAATGAAAGAATCCAGCAGGAAGTCTTACAAAGTGTTTCATCATTTGGTTCCTCCCCAGACGGCGAGGTGGAAGGTGACGTCTAAAGAAGCTCTGCAGAGGATCGGTGAATACTCTGAAGCCGCCATCACCATCAGAGGAACCTATTTCCCTCCAGGCAAAGAGCCCAAGGAGGGAGAACGCAAGATCTACCTGGCTATTGAAAGTAGGTGTCGCGAAATTATTTTACTCATTCAAAGTGCGGCTCCCACTCTTTCTTTTATCTTTTTAAACTACCTCTGGGCTCTGAATTCACTCCTATTTTCGTGTGTTTGCTAGAACTTTGAATACTGTTTTATAAATGTTGTGCCTGTTTTTTTTAGGTGCAAATGAACTGGCTGTGCAGAAAGCCAAAACGGAGATTACGCGGTTAATCAAGGAGGAGCTCATCAGATTAGTAAGTACCTTCTTCTGCTTGAAATCAATAACCAGTACTGGATCTCATGTGGACATCTATTTTAGAGCAGGATACATAAGACATCGCAGGTTGTTATTCAGCAAATGTCTATAAAAGATGTCGCTTATTGTCTCTTTTTGTTTTTTTCCAGCAAAATTCGTACCAGCCGACGAGCAAAGGCCGATACAAAGTCTTGTAGAGGCGGAACAAAGACTCGCTGGAGGAGTTTTCCTCTCTCACCGGTCCCCTGTCATCTCTACAGTTTCATCAAAGTGGTTGAGGAATATTTTAGTCTATATTTTTAATAATGTTCCATTCAATAACCTCAGTTTAGCATCTGCTTTTGTTTATATTCGTCATCCTTCCCCCCCCCCCCCCCCCCCCCCCCTTAGTTTCCTCTGTGCTTCACTTGGGTTACCTTCATTTTCATTCCGACAAATTCCAAAATGTCTGATGCAGTTTTGACCTCCGATGTCAATGAACCATCACTATCTGCAATATGTCTTTTAAATGTAAGACACAATTTCTTTTCATTGGGTTTTTTTGGTCAGATTTCACCCTGTTGTATGTACAAGCAACATCCCAGCCATAGTCTTTATGAGGAAATAGTCAGATGAAAGATGTTTTTACTTTTCCGCACAATAAAATAATGAATGATTAAGTTTGTCCTGCTGTTTTATATTCAACAAATCTGGTGGATACTGTTTACTCATATGTTAGAATGCCATCTAATTCATATATATATTTCATATATATATTTCATATATATATATATATATATATATATATATATATATATTTTTTTTTTAATATATATATATATATATATATATTTTTTTTTTTATATATATATATATATATATATTATATATATATATATATATATATATATATTTTATATATATATAGCTATAGCCGCTAACTAAGGGGTCACTCTGGCGCTAGTGGACTTTTGTTTTCTATTTTTACCATTATAAAGTGCCTTAAGTACCTTTTTTAAAGTGCTATACAAAATAAATGTGTTATTATTATTACTAGCTCGCTGGGAGGAGAGCGGGCTGAGGGACCACAGGGGGCGCTAGCTAATTCTTGTTCTGTTGCTTTGGTCTGAATTGGTGAGACAAAATCAGCCCCATACATTCATATGAATATAAGTTCAGATGGGAATAAGAAGTGGGAAATAAATTAAATGTTACATTTTTAAATAGACCTTTAAATATAAACGTCCTTTCTAAAATAGAAACTTATTCCTCTTTAAATAACTATGCCTCATTTATATCAGGATTTATTTCATATGCACATTTGTATTTATTTATTTAATATGGTGTTCAATATATTCCTGCCTACAGTTTTAATTATTCAGTAGCCTCTCCTTTGTATATTATTCATCATCGTTGGAGGGCTGTTTTTGGTGAGCGTTGTAAAACTGGTTTAAGGCTTAATTTCAGGACAACGCAACATTTTAAACAATAATTTTGCACCTGTATTGAATGCAAATAAACAATGTATTTAAAAGTGAAAACGTTTGGATGTGGAAGTGGTTCAGGAGGGGAAGGAGAAAAAAAAAAAACCTCCAATGGTGCTCTGCGCATGCTCAGACTGCGCTCCAGTCTTATTCAATTTTAATGGAAAATGGCTGCGTTTCTCATCCAAACCTCTGGAGCTGGGAAATAACACACGCACGCACAAAACCCCCACGTCTAAACCATTAACGTGCACACCGAAGCAAACCCGATGTACCGACGACCTGTGGTGCGAAAAAATATTTTTGGGAAAATGGATCGACTCACGCTTTAAGGGATGAAAGATCATTTTTAACCCTTTCTGGACCGAGATCTGCGAACAATCGAGGTACAGTAAACCACAGAGCTAATGTTGGTGTATTTAGGTTAATGTATATGTATATGTCCTAAATGTACGCATGCATGTCGGATATCTGCTCACTTTCCTTCTCTTTTGTTACTATTTCAAACCCTTTTCCTGGAAACCGTTATTCGGGCCAAAACGAGGCTGGAGCGTTACATTGTAGCAAAGTGACATGCAGGGGATTTGGGAAGGGGGGGGGGCTTTTGTCGTCAAAAATGCGGAATCCATGTACATTATTTTTTTTTGTGAATGAATATTACTACAAACTGTGTTGTGTTTGTGATCGTAAATAAAAGTCCACACCTACAGAAGACAACAACAAACAAATCTCATCAGCAGCACTCGAGCTTTTATTTCTAGCCTCATCGTTAAGTTGTGATTGTATTGCTGGAATTTAAAGAGCAGTTATGTGTGTCAGCGGTCAGAACAGTGACTTTGATTGTGATTACAGGGTTTGTTGTGTGTGATCCGAGTAATGAAACCCAACACAACGAGGTCAGAGGTCAGCTGCTGACCATGAGCAACATGCATTCAGCATCACTTTAATGAGGTTTATACTTGTTCTCAAGGTGTTTAACCCCCTTTTCTTAATCTCTGTAATCATTATCACTATACAACACAATATATACAGCGGGGTAGTTTAACAGACATGTTTTAAGGGTTCAGACACTCCGACTCAGAAAAGAAATCAGCACAACACAACAAACGTGGAAGATGAAAGCATCTTCACGATACAGGGACACGGCATTGTACTACCCAGACCACATTACTGACTCAACATAGAGACATAAGTTCTTTTTTATCTGTGATAATAACACAGTTGCAACTTATTTCCGACCCCCCAGCAGAAGATGATGCGCCAGGTGACAAGCAGCGACTTCTGCATGAACAGCAGGCCGTCGTGCCTCGCGGAGGACGGCCACCACCCGGCCTCCCACTTTGACCTGTGCACCCAGGCCAACAAGTTCTACCCTCCTCCGCCTCCGTCCGCCCTCCAGATGACCCTGGCTCCCATGGTCTTACCCGCCCAGAGCCACAAGCCCATGGTGTGCCAGAGACAGGAAGTGCTCGTGGGCTCCGCCGGAAAAATCCCCGACATCAAAAGCGCCAATCAGGCGCCGGACGACGGCAAGAAGAAGAACAAGGCCGCCGGGAAGTCGGGCCGACGCGGGAGGCCTTTGGGGACCACCAAGCTGGCCGGGTACAGGACCAGCACGGGGCGACCGCTCGGCACCACCAGAGCTGCCGGGTTCAAGACGAGCCCGGGGAGGCCGCTGGGTACGACCAGAGCGGCGGGATACAAGGTGAGCCCGGGACGGCCCCCCGGCAGCATCAAGGGCCTCTCTCGCCTCAACAAACTGGCTTATGGTAGCACCTGCAGCGGAGCGGCTTTCCCCTATCCGCTACCACACAAGGAAATCCTCTGTGAACCCTCCTGCAAAGAGAAGACGGCTAATGAGTGAAGGTTTCCACTCGCCTTCCGTCAGTCGGATAAGAGACGCATGGGCACAGGTTTCCTGATACTGGGTGGGGGGTGGGAGGGGGGGGGGGGGTTGTTGTTGTAATCTTTCCCTGTCCGCTGTGAGGATGAGAGGAGGAGATTTTCTATTATTCGTGTTGGTGTTAACTCTCTCTTTTTAGTGTGCTTTATGTATCATTTTAACACCACTGAAGGAGCGAATCATCCATTTAAAAATGTTTTATTACCGTAAACAAATGAGTTATCGGTGTGAAATCTGCTTTCCAGCACAGGACGAATTTAACTTCGTACGTTCGTCACAGTACAGTTTGAATCCCTTATTAGCTGGATAGTCACTGTTGTTCTTTGCTTTCTAAACAAATACATGAGATGCAAAAAAAAGCAGAGGGACAAGTAGCAGCACTGTTCTTCTTTTAATTTGAAAAGCAAATTGTTACGTGTAGCACCTTTATATGTGTCACATTTGTAATATGGGAGGCTTGTCAGTCTGGATTCAAACAGTTGGGGGTCAAGTGCCTTGCTCAGTGGCACTTCATTCATAGATGTACATCGTTTTCGGCCAACAGCACCCCCAAAAGCTGGAATCCAACTTTCTCCACTCGGCTCCAGAACACTAAAAAAAAAACAGACTCCTTCTACCGATGTCTCACTGTTCACTGTCTCAACATCACCTCACCAAAAGTCAACGTATTATTTGCATGCAAAATGTCATCAAAGCGACTGAGTCTACGTACAGTTTGTTGTGATAAATAACACTGTTACCCAAGTCCGAAGTAGTGTTTGTTTTTGTTTGTTTCCTTAAAGTGAATGCGTAAAGATTGACAGCAACTGACCGACGTGGACCGCCGTCTGCTGGTTTGGATGAATGGCGTTTGGATGAATGGCGTTTGGATGAATGGCGTTTGCTCTGCGTTTGTTATTTGTATTCTTGCTCACAGGTCAAACAAACACTTACAACTATTATATTGACACTGTGATGCTGAATCATGAGCAAATGAGACCATCAATGGCGGTTTTTTACACTGCGTGTTGGTGCAAACTCTGCAGACAGGTGGCGCCGTTTCTCCAGAGCAAACAGCCAAAGCTGTAGGAGTTCCATCAGAAGAACAGAGGCGTACAGAGAATCACTTCCATTACATCCACTGCCTTTAGATATGAGGAGAAAAGAACGATTAATAACCACATGTGTTGAACATTATGATAAACAGACTACAAGTCTCATTTGTTTACGATGATCACACTAAAGTATACGATTTTAAACAGTATGTATTGATGTTTCCGTTTTTTACTATTTATTTAGTTGTTTAAGGAACATTAACGTAGTATTTCCCTTTTAATCTGAAGCTGGTGTTTTTGTGAAATTCTATTGTTCAATAATTTAGTGCAAACAGGCTTGAGACAGACTTTAAAAAGATGATGTGGTTGGTTTTAATATTTGTCATTTCACAACATGCTTAGTGTACCGTGAATACATATTTGACCTTGGGGTCAAATATGTATTGTATTCAGGTTCACATCATTTAAAATCTTCAAACGTTTCCTGATGAACGTTCAGGTTTTCGGTATTATTCATAGACAAGCGTTTCAAACTGCTGAGAGTGAAGGAGTAGTGTAGCTCTCACGAGGAAATATAAAATAGTTCAATTTGGTGCAATAATCTGTTGTATGTATGTATGTATGTATTGTACTGTGGACACTTTGATACTATCACTTTTTATTATGGTTGTATTTTTATACTTGTGTACAAGGCCTTCTCTCACTCGTTCTGTTGATGTGCGAAGCGTGACCTCGTTACCGAAACGTCCCGTACAAACATCCCCTTCACCCTCCTTTACCAAAGAATAAGACGTCATCTTAACTGTAGGCATTCGTGCTTATTTGAGTTTTAAAAAACTATTCCAACTCCTCACTAACTAACCTGAGCATGACAGTTACTGTGTACAGTGTAAATGAAAAAGCACTTAGAGACCACGATCCCATTTAAAGATTGTATGATTGTTTGAATTGAACCTTTCAATTGTCGCATCTAAAAACTGGCATAAAATGCCAGTTTTTAGAATGCATTGTAAATTGCTATACATTGACGATGTATACTTAGCTCCATGCATCTTATCGTGTTTATATCATCTGTTATCTAACTCTGGAAGGAGTTGTCTTTTTAAATATAATTCTGATGTAGCCATGTTTGATATTGAACCGGTATTTTCTATTTTTGTTTAAAGTTGATGGCTGACACGATGCCCGTCTGTTTCACATCTTAAAGTGTGTCTTTTATTTACAGTGTTTACGTTCGAATGGGTTTCACTCATTGATTTAGGCTTCTATCGATGCGTATGATGAACACGCTGGTAGGATGCAGACATTCTGACACGTCACAGTATGATGAACACTGTCATGGCTGACTGAGACATATAGACGCTTACTGTGAACACCTGTCCTCCTCCTATGACGAGTCAAACACGTGTCTGTCTCGCTCCATCTTTTAGGTTTGTTCCCATAAACGTCTGCAACTTTAAGGGTGTTTTCTTACTGAAAAGCTGAAGCATGTTTTGGGGATTTCATGTCCAAAATGCTGTTTCTGTCTTGGATTTTGTTGACTTGTTGTGAGGCACTGACCCTCCAAGGAGGAGAGAAGGGAGAAGAGATTAAGGGATGATTTTGGGAAGTGGATTACCTAAAATGGACTCAATAATATGGCTCATTTATTGATACTTCAAGTTAAATCCGTGCACATGATCTGATAGTTTATTTTATAATTGAGTGATTATCCTCCGTCACCATAATCAGCATTAAATCAACACACGGTCTGTTGATGATGATTTCAAAAACATGAGCTCACATTCTGAGTGTTTCTGAGACGACGTGAAGCCAAGTTATTCCTGAAGTGTGATTGGTGAAGCCTGTAAAGATTTCCATTCTTCCCAATTTGTTCCTGCATGCTTGTTGTGGAATGTTCAAAAGTTGTGTAATAAATCTGAAAGTAACACATTCTGCTGAAATGTTGTCTTGAAATGTTTTCGTTTGCAAAAGAGTCACAATTTTACACGAGGGGTTTATTTGATTGTCTTTTAGTTTTTGTCTCTGAACAAAATATCTTTAAAAAACACATTCAATGGAAATCAATGAAGCAGGAAACAAACAGATGTTTGTGATACTCTGACAGTGAAAGGAAGAACACAGTTTTTTTAAAGAATAGCAGTTTATTGATAAAATGCTGACATGTCACAATTTATTCATTTGCAGGATTTTGAACATTGACTTTTCATAAATGTTTCCAAAAACAATTGACTTCACTCTAAGAAAGATGATTAACAAACCTTTATTCTGAGGGTTACATGTACGATTATATCAGAACATTTTACTGTTCATTTTCTTTGCATACATTTAAAACATTTAAAGAAGTAATGTGACTTTCTTTATATCAGTACAGTTGCAGCACACAGACAGCAGTATGCAGACTACAAAGTCAATGTTAAACTATACAACATGTTTAGGAAGATATGGTACAACTTAAAATTACAATGTTTTACGTTTTATATGACAAATCTGGCAGATAATCAAAAATGGAAATTGAAATCAATTAATTTAGATTTTTACATACATGACTCGTGATTGTTGTTATTTTTTACATATAAGACCATTAAAATGAAAAAATAATTCAATTTTAAGTTGAACAAAAAATAATCAGCAGACATTTTGCATATGCACTGTTTTCAATGCACAGAATATAATGAAAATGTTTAGCAGATTTAACATCGAGTTTTAAAAAGTTAAATTCCTGTCAAGCAACAAAAAAGACATTTTCACAATTTCAGTGAATTGCTCTGATGAAAACAAAACAACTTAAATCCTGATAGAAATCACCAGAGTCCCACCCACTATGTTTGGTTGCTGCAGTGCAGACACACCTCTACATTCACTGTCTAGAGGTGAATCATTATTTAAACTCTTGTCTACTTGAGCTCACACAACTCAGCAGAGTCTCCAGGAGATAAAGGAAGCCAGAATCCAGCAAAGAGAGGCTGAGTGAACGTGGTCTGGACTCTGTGGAGGAGAGTCATGGTTGTAGACACGCTGTAGTAAGACAGAGTACCTGCCCTGTGATCCAGATAAACTCCTATTCTGGAGGACTGAGGGCCTGAGACTGAAGTAAGAGTTTTGTTATGTCTGAATATATAACGACCACTGTAACATTCTAATGACCAAGATTTGTCATTATATCCAAATCCACATTCATCCATGGTCCCTGTTCTGCTAATATCCTTGTATGCAACTGAAATATTAACTCTCTTGCTCCACTCCACCTCCCAGTAGCATCGTCCAGTCAGACCCTCTCTACTCAGGACCTGCCACCTTTCAACAAATCTGTCTGGGTGACTCAAATACAACTGTTCTGCTGCCATTAATGTTGCTTTTCTGTTCCTGTCACACAATGACAAACATGTATGTGCTGTGTTTGGATCCAGTGTGATTTGACTGGAATAGTTCATGAACTCAGCTCTGGTTCTGGGCTCTGCTTGAGGCAGTAAAACATCTACTTCAGTCACTGCCAGAGAGATCTTTCCCCACTCCTCACTCAGAACAGCCTGCAGTTTATCTCTGGCCTCTGACACCGCTGCTGCCACATCCTTAAAGGAGCACAGAGGATGGATATCAGCGCTGGGTAGGTCTTTAGACTCACTCAGACGGGACAGTGAGGGGTAGTTGTTCAGGAAATGGAGGTGATCCTCTGTGCGTGACAGCAGCTCCAGTTCAGCGTCTTTCCTCCGCAGCTCATCGATCTCCTGCTGCAGCTTCACCTCAAGCGCTTCAGCTTGACTCACTTGAGTTTTCTGCTGGGATCTGATCTGCTGCTTCACCTCAGAACTTCTTTTCTCAATCAGACGACTCAACTCAGTGAAGATCTTCTCACTGTCCCTCACAGCGTCATCGGCCGAAAGATTGATAGTCCCCACCTTCTGTCGAAGCACCTTGACGTCTTTCTCTCTGTCCTGGACTCTCTGTTGGATCTTTTGCCGACTCGCCCCGAGCTCCGTCTGCCTCTCAGCCCTCTCTGCTGCAGCGGAGACGGTGTCGTGGCCTTTATGATCATCCATGGAGCAGAGATAGCAGATGCACTGCTGATCAGTGCGGCAGAAGATCTTCATCACCTCGTCGTGCCGAGAGCAGATGCTCTCCTGGAGCTTTAAAGTGGCTTCAACCAGCTTGTGTTTCTTTAATGGAGCAACATCGTAGTGAGGCTGGAGGTGTTGCTCACAGTAAGAGGCCATACACATCAGGCAGGACTTGAAGGCTTTCAGCTTCATCCCAGAGCAGAAATCACAGGCCACGTCTCCAGGTCCCGCATAGGAACGATCAGATGAAGCAGCTTGAAGTCCTACTTCCTTCAGTTCCTCCACTAACTCTGCTAACACGGTACTTTTCACCAGGACAGGCCTCGATGTGAAGCTCCGCCTGCACTGAGGGCAGCTGTTCGTGTTCTTGTTCTTGTTCTCCTCATCCCAGCAGTCTTTAATACAGCTCATGCAGTAGCTGTGCCCACAGGGGATGGTCACCGGATCCTTTAGAAGATCCAGACAGATTGAACAGCTGCGTTTTTCTCGATCCTGTCGTATCCCTTGCTGTGCCATTTCTTCTCTAGACGACAGCGAGTGTCTGTAAGTTTCACTCTCTGTTTATAAAAGCTGTGCTCATTTCCTCAATGTGTGTCCACTGATCTGCAGTGTAAGGGCTTTTCAGCTCTTACAGTTGATCACATGGTGTTTACACCCATCTTTTAACTGGCAGATCTGTGAAAGGGGAGGGAACGACAAATATCTGAGCTGAGTAGACTTTGAGCAGGAGGAACCTCCCCTCCAGCAGTAAATAGAGTCGGTGTGGGGTTATCAAGTTGTGCTTCATTCCAGGAAGAGGAGCTGTTTGAGAGTTGCAGTGTTTCTTTAGTCGTCAGTTACATTCTTCCTTTTAGATAAATACAGATTTTATAATGGAATACATGCTCTGAGAACCAGTTTTCAATGGAACATGATACTACTACTATTGTTACTACTTCCACTCATACAATATAGAGTACTAATCGGTAAACATTATCCTCCGTCACCATAATCAGCATTCAATCAACACACGGCCTGTTGATGATGATTTCAAAAACATGAGCTCACATTCTGAGTGTTTCTGAGACGACGTGAAGCCAAGTTATTCCTGAAGTGTGATTGGTGAAGCCTGTAAAGATTCCCATTATTCCCAATTTATTCCTGCATGCTTGTTGTGGAATGTTCAAAAGTTGTGTAATAAATCTGAAAGTAACACATTCTGCTGAAATGTTGTCTTGAAATGTTTTCGTTTGCAAAAGAGTCACAATTTTACACGAGAGGGTTTATTTGATTGTCTTTTAGTTTTTGTCTCTGAACAAAATATCTTTAAAAAACACATTCAATGGAAATCAGATAAGCAGGAAACAGACAGATGTTTGTGATACTCTGACAGTGAAAGGAACAACACAGTTTTTTTTAAAGAATCGCAGTTTATTGATAAAATGCTGACATGTCACAATTTATTCATTTGCAGGATTTTGAACATTGACTTTTCATAAATGTTTCCAAAAACAATTGACTTCACTCTAAGAAAGATGATTAACAAACCTTTATTCTGAGGGTTACATGTACGATTATATCAGAACATTTTACTGTTCATTTTCTTTGCATACATTTAAAACATTTAAAGAAGTAATGTGACTTTCTTTATATCAGTACAGTTGCAGCACACAGACAGCAGTATGCAGAGTACTACAAAGTCAATGTTAAACTATACAACATGTTTAGGAAGATATGGTACAACTTAAAATTACAATGTTTTACGTTTTATGTTACATAAATCTGGCAGATAATCAAAAATGGAAATTTAAATCAATTCATTTAGATTTTTACATACATGACTCGTGATTATTGTTATTTTTTTTTTACATATAAGACCATTTAAATGAAAAACGAATTCAATTTTAAGTTGAACAAAAAATAATCAGCAGACATTTTGCATATGCACTATTTTCAATGCACAGAATATAATGAAAATGTTTAGCAGATTTAACATAGAGTTTTAAAAAGTTAAATTCCTGTCAAGCAACAAAAAAGACATTTTCACAATTTCAGTGAATTGCTCTGATGAAAACAAAACAACTTAAATCCTGAAAGAAATCACCAGAGTCCCACCCACTATGTTTGGTTGCTGCAGTGCAGACACACCTCTACATTCACTGTCTAGAGGTGAATCATTATTTAAACTCTTGTCTACTTGAGCTCACACAACTCAGCAGTTCCTCCAGTAGATAAAGGAAGCCAGAATCCAGCAAAGAGAGGCTGAGTGAACGTGGTCTGGACTCTGTGGAGGAGAGTCATGGTTGTAGACACGCTGTAGTAAGACAGAGTACCTGCCCTGTGATCCAGATAAACTCCTATTCTGGAGGACTGAGGGCCTGAGACTGAAGTTTCAGTTTTGTTATGTCTGAATATATAACGACCACTGTAACATTCTAATGACCAAGATTTGTCATTACATCCAAATCCACATTCCTCCATGGTCCCTGTTCTGCTAATATCCTTGTATGCAACTGAAATAATAACTCCCTTGCTCCACTCCACCTCCCAGTAGCATCGTCCAGTCAGACCCTCTCTACTCAAGACCTGCCACCTTTCAACAAATCTGTCTGGGTGACTCAAATACAACTGTTCTGCTGCCATTAATGTTGCTTTTCTGTTCCTGTCACACAATGACAAACATTTATGTGCTGTGTTTGGATCCAGTGTGATTTGACTGGAATGTTTCATGAACTCAGCTCTGGTTCTGGGCTCTGCTTGAGGCAGTAAAACATCTACTTCAGTCACTGCCAGAGAGATCTTTCCCCACTCCTCACTCAGAACAGCCTGCAGTTTATCTCTGGCCTCTGACACCGCTGCTGCCACATCCTTAAAGGAGCACAGAGGATGGATATCAGCGCTGGGTAGGTCTTTAGACTCACTCAGACGGGACAGTGAGGGGTAGTTGTTCAGGAAATGGAGGTGATCCTCTGTGCGTGACAGCAGCTCCAGTTCAGCGTCTTTCCTCCGCAGCTCATCGATCTCCTGCTGCAGCTTCACCTCAAGCGCTTCAGCTTGACTCACTTGAGTTTTCTGCTGGGATCTGATCTGCTGCTTCACCTCAGAACTTCTTTTCTCAATCAGACGACTCAACTCAGTGAAGATCTTCTCACTGTCCCTCACAGCGTCATCGGCCGAAAGATTGATAGTCCCCACCTTCTGTCGAAGCACCTTGACGTCTTTCTCTCTGTCCTGGACTCTCTGTTGGATCTTTTGCCGACTCGCCCCGAGCTCCGTCTGCCTCTCAGCCCTCTCTGCTGCAGCGGAGACGGTGTCGTGGCCTTTATGATCATCCATGGAGCAGAGATAACAGATGCACTGCTGATCAGTGCGGCAGAAGATCTTCATCACCTCGTCGTGCCGAGAGCAGATGCTCTCCTGGAGCTTTAAAGTGGCTTCAACCAGCTTGTGTTTCTTTAATGGAGCAACATCGTAGTGAGGCTGGAGGTGTTGCTCACAGTAAGAGGCCATACACACCAGGCAGGACTTGAAGGCTTTCAGCTTCATCCCAGAGCAGAAATCACAGGCCACGTCTCCAGGTCCCGCATAGGAACGATCAGATGAAGCAGCTTGAAGTCCTACTTCCTTCAGTTCCTCCACTAACTCTGCTAACACGGTACTTTTCACCAGGACAGGCCTCGATGTGAAGCTCCGCCTGCACTGAGGGCAGCTGTGCGTGTTCTTGTTCTTGTTCTCCTCATCCCAGCAGTCTTTAATACAGCTCATGCAGTAGCTGTGCCCACAGGGGATGGTCACCGGATCCTTTAGAAGATCCAGACAGATTGAACAGCTGCGTTTTTCTCGATCCTGTCGTATCCCTTGCTGTGCCATTTCTTCTCTCGACGACAGCGAGTGTCTGTAAGTTTCACTCTCTGTTTATAAAAGCTGTGCTCATTTCCTCAATGTGTGTCCACTGATCTGCAGTGTAAGGGCTTTTCAGCTCTTACAGTTGATCACATGGTGTTTACACCCATCTTTTAACTGGCAGATCTGTGAAAGGGGAGGGAACGACAAATATCTGAGCTGAGTAGACTTTGAGCAGGAGGAACCTCCCCTCCAGCAGTAAATAGAGTCGGTGTGGGGTTATCAAGTTGTGCTTCATTCCAGGAAGAGGAGCTGTTTGAGAGTTGCAGTGTTTAGTCGTCAGTTACATTCTTCCTTTTAGATAAATACAGATTTTATAATGGAATACATGCTCTGAGAACCAGTTTTCCCGATGCAACATGATATTACTATTTGCTATACTTCCACTGATACAAAATATATAATACACAACATCAAAACTTTTTATGACATTAATTTGGCCGATGCTCAAAAATCCAAATCCATTTCTACATTTTTACATACATGACCCTTTCATTTATTTTTTGTTGTATTTTTTTTTAACATAATAAAGCCCATTCATCCAATAATAACACAATTCTGTTTTAAGTTGGACAAAAACAGATTTGTAATTCAAAATGCATATATTGCATGTATGCAATATATTACAATCACAAGTATGTAATGACAATGGCAGTAAATATACCAACAACACAAAATAGTCTATTTAAATAAATACAGATACTTATATATTATTCAACACACAGGAATTAATTAAATTACACAAATCAGTACATTTCAGCCGTATAATCTATATAGGTCATTTGACATTATGCTGTGCAAATCATTTAATTGATATTCAATTAATCACTTCAGCTAACGGAATTCCTTTTGATACAATCTTGAAAATACGGTGTATTTCAGTGGTTAAATCGGGATTTCCCTTCTGTATAGATACAAGACAACCAAATCTTTAGTTATTTATTTCTATCTAGTTGTACTACAGAGAAACACGCCACATATGGGCGTGTATTTCAAACGTAAATCAAAAGATATAACGTCAATCTTTTTTGTTGTTGTTGCAAATAGTCACTCCGGAAGTCGTCTCTATGCCCGGAAGTATAATTCGGTGGTGCAACATGTATTGTCTTCCGCCACCGGTCGGAAACATTCTTTTCCTGTGAGACGAAAAACATCATGTCACATCTCAACATGTCGTGATAGTCGTTCATATTTGCATCTAGCTAAATAAAAAAAGAAATATGACGGTGATTTTAAATAAACTTCACATCCCTTATGTTTTCTTTTTTATGTTCTATCATTCTGATGTTTTGAAGTATTCGGCTGTGACCGCACAAGGTAAGAGATTGACAGCAGCTTTTTTTTTTTAAGCTAGCAAAACACTGCAAACTGGCCGTTAACGCTAACTAACGGCTAACTTGTTATCATACTGCTAATTGCATTTTTATGCCAAGAAGCTAGTTCGTTGTCTCAATTATGTGTTCAGGATTTAACAAGACATCAAACGAACCCTGTCCATCAAACTAGTGGATGTTATACATTATTAGAGATGGTGTAACGTTAATTACACTCATAATCAAACGTTTATAGTCACATTAACGTTACACTTTTTAATATCTGGATTTTAGCATTAACTAACTGAGCTGTAAAGCTAGTGATGCTTTGTTTAGGAAATCGTATGATTTGACCTTATTGGGCAGGACCTAGCAAGAGCTAATTCGACCTTTACTTCATGCTCACCTCTTTAAAACATCGCCATTACCTTCCAGAAGAAAGGGTTTTTACGTATAAGATCGCATTAGTTTTAGCTAGGTGTACCTTATTAACTGGCAACTTGACCTCCTCCAGCCGGACTGAATTGCCATTTCATATCACTTCCATCTGTCACTGAACACATCAGAGATGTGGGTTGTGATTTAGAGGTCTGGAAACCTTCCTTTACTCAGTAATATTCATGGTACATAACTTACGGCAAACACATTTAGAGCCTGTTTTTATAAATAAGAGATCATCTTTAGAGAAACCTTAAAAAAAAGCGTATCTTCAGCATCGTCGTACACTTTCAAAAGGAAAACAAGGAGGATATCCTCAGAGAAATGTCTTCTGTACTGAATTTGATCAATTATTGCTTATGTTTTTCAGAAAATGATGATTCCCTGGAGCTCATGCTGTCAGAGGACGCAGTGTCCGATATGGAAAACAGCCCCAAATTTGTGGAGTTAGAAGACCTGGACTCTCTGCCGAAGAGGCAGTTCAAGACGGCTGAGATGGCAGATGCTGTGATGGGAACCGAAGCCCCCATCGACCCGTCTGACATCGAGTCCCTGTTCCCCAAAAATGTGAAAGACTACCAGTCAGGCTTCTCCCCGCCTTGCGATGAGAACAGTGCCCAGTGTGAGTCACCTGCTCTGGCTGCTAAAGGAGCGTCGATGGAGGACATGAGCGACGACTCATCGCAGCAGGTAACTCACTACAACATGAATGGGAGTTGTTGTGTTTTCTTTTCTTTATACATATATTTCTAATTTAGTTGACAGCTGATAATTAATTAATTCATTACCTGTTAATCCTGCCCTCACCCCCCCAAAAAACATTAAAAAAACAACCCCAAAACAGAAAGTAATAAGCTAAAATCATGCAGAACGACCTCCTTAAGCTTGGTCTGGGTTTAGATTAGAGCTGAAACGATTCGTCAATCAATTAGTTGAGCAACAGAAAATGCATCTGCTCTGCTATATTGATAATCGATGAATAATTTCCGTATTTATTTGAAGCCGCAACACCAACAGCAATAAGTCCGTTGTAGTTTATATTTGGTGTCATTCTGAAGCCCGATGTGGACTTCTCTCTGGATGTTTACCCCCAGATCACTCTCGACATCGTGCACGCCGACATCCTGCCGTCCGAGGAGCAGAACGCCACAGAGACCGCCAAGATGTACAAGGTGACCTGCGATAAGAGGAACATCACAGGAATTGACGATTTCACCGTGCAGGTCCTCAACGCTTCACAGGTATTCATGCTGCCATCAGCACTGCCGACATCTGAACGCTTTTCCTCAATTTGTTCGTACGTTTAACTTAAGACAACTTAGAGCTTAACAGGTGTTATCATGTTTAGTGAACCCTTAAACATGTTATTCATTTAGCTTCATTATTATAGACCAAGGACTGTAGGTGGTAAGCTAATAATGGACAGTTTTACTTCCTACCAGGCTTATGGGTTCATCAACGGAAACCTGTTAGTAAGTGTTTGATCTGCTTTTGACAAAACACACAAACTGCTTAACAGGCAACAGACAACTACCTGAGCAGAGGTAATCGAATGTATTTGTCAAACGCTATATTGATGCCAACAAACCAGAGCTTGCAGACTCATTTGCAAATAAAATGCGAACAAGAGAGAAAAGGGATGCATGTTCTGGGAAAGCTGCTTTAAGAATAAACATACATCGTATTTAAGAATCCATCCCTCAGTCTGCGTCTTTGTTCCTCTGTTCTCTCAGGACCTGATGGACTTCCTGAACGCTAACGGCACAGAGTGCTCCGTAGTGCTGTTCTTCACCGCCTGGTGCCAGTTCTCAGCCAGCCTGGCACCTCACTTCAACGCCCTGCCCCGAGTCTTTCCCAGCATGCACTTCCTGGCACTGGATGCCTCGCAGCACAGCAGGTGAACGGTCATGACTTCTGGTATTAATGTGTGTCATCGTGGTCTTTTATCATCTGTTGTTCGGGTGACATTAGCTTGTGTCTGGTGGAAATATCACTCACAGTTTTATTAGCAAATAGTAAACTAGCTAATTTCAATAACTTTTCATAGAGTCTCAACCAAAACTGAACATTTTTATGTTTATTAAGAACATTTTTAATTATTTAAATAAATGTCAATCATGTTAGACCAGATCAGCAACTCAGGTGAATATCTAAAACAGAGCCGTGTGTTGTCCGTCTCCGTCTTCCACCAGCCTCTCCACGAGGTTCGGGACCGTGGCAGTGCCCAACATCCTGCTGTTCCAGGGGGCCAAACCAATGGCTCGCTTCAACCACACCGACAGAACACTGGAGACGCTCACCTCCTTCATCGGCAACCAGACAGGTACAAACTGAGTGGAAGAAGTCCGTAATAATGCAGTTTTTAGGTTTCAGCATAGACTAGACTGTGTATAAGAAGTGTACGTAGTCACCTCGACGTCACCCATTGGTTCATGGATTGATGCTTTAGACTTTAGGACTCGAGTTCGGCATTTTGGCCGTTCCCATCTTGGCTTTTTTGCAACTATTTGACTCTAAATGGACCATAATTTACTCAATGAATATCATGCTGTATTGAAGAAGACTTGAAACTAGAGATTGAGACCATAAACTCATGTTTACAATGTTTACTGAGGTAATAAATCAAGAGAGAAGTAGAGTCATTTTCTCATAGACTTCTATACAACCAGAGGAGTTGCAGATTTTAAGACACTTCTGCATTAGAAAACAGTCTGGATCATAAAAACATATACAGGTTAATATCAGGGATATAGATATGTATATACAGTATCAGATCTTAAGTATACGAGTAGTTTGTCATGTTTTTCTCCACCTGCACCGTTAATGTGTTTTCAGGGTTTGAAGTCGGCCTCGACCAAAACGTGACTGAGACCGACCGCCTCGGCCCCCTCCTCAGCGTCCCGGTGAAGAGCATCGACTGGCTGCTGGTCTTCTCCATCCTCTTCATCACAGGCTTCACCATCTACGCCATCCTGCGGACAGACAGCATCCGCTGGCTCATACCGGGACAGGAGCACGAGCACCAGGACTGAAAACACAGCCGGACCGCAAGACACTGGACGTGAACGATTATTTGAAGAACGATTTCATTTTGTTCATTAAAATTAACAGTTGCTAATTAGCTTACATTTCAAGTATGTGATGAACGAAATAAATGTGTGTGAGCCATTGGAATTCATATTAAAGAATGTAGTGATTTGTAACTGTTGTCTTTCAGGTCTTTTGTATTGCGTGTGAGTCAGCAGGTGTTTGTTTATAGTTCTCGTCTCTGCTTTTTATTAGATATTCTCTTTCAGCCATAGCATTTAAGGGCAAAGTGCAAAAAGCTGCAACTTTACTATAAGGAGCAGGATCACATAAAGTAAAAGCTGCAGTGGAGTGTCATCCACTGTTATTAAATACAAATTAACAATAAATCCACCTTTTAATGCTGACTTAGATGGTGTACTTAAAATATATAAACACATACTTAAAGGCTGTTTTAAGTATGAATACGCCACTGGAAATATATACATTTTATAAAAATGTCATGATCACTGATGTTTGCAAGACTTGCATGAAACACTTTCTAGTTGTCACATTATTGGCACAACCAGACTCCTGACTGAGGAGTTTTAAACAGGCAGTAAACTGACCAGCCATGTCAGTGTGTGAGGACTGTAGGGCGGAGTGCAGAATGAGCGGTAGTGGAGAGGGATAATGTCGGTTATGTCTGGGTTAATGTTTAGCGCGAGGACGAGCTGCTCATGGCCCTGCAACCGTGTGTTCAGGCTGAGCAGTCTGCTGCTGCCTGCGCTCTCCAACAACCAGTCGTCTAAAATGGTGAGTGCCGCAGTGACAGCCGGCCCACTGGCATTTGCACGTGTATGCATCGTATTCCATATGATTTAAACTGGAGTGATCTCACGAGACGAGCAAGGACAGTACACACTTGTAAGACCTCTGAAGTAGCAAGTGGCGTAAAACGCGTGAGATTGTCGTAAAAAAAAGAGAGACGTAAACCAAACTCTATTCGAAACGCAGTGAATTAAATGTCTACATGCACACCTGTAGAAATGATACGAGTATTAAGGACATTTGTA
Organism: Melanostigma gelatinosum; assembly: GCF_949748355.1. Lineage (NCBI taxonomy): Eukaryota > Metazoa > Chordata > Actinopteri > Perciformes > Zoarcidae > Melanostigma > Melanostigma gelatinosum. Next base: position 3,851,269 of record NC_136647.1, read on the forward strand.
GCATTTTTAATAGCTTCGGAGCTATTCTTTAATTCGGCACAAACGATTCGCTTGATTTAACTCATGAGACAATATAACTTATGATTTGTGGTTTAAAAGGGTTAATGACAAGTCCGACACGTTTATATTCTTATTACTGTGAGTGTGAGTTTGCACATAAACAAGCCAATATCAAACTGATTTATAATTAATAATAGTTAGTTGTGGGTGTGTTTCTTTTTTTAAATGTAGGCTGCTGATGGAGAATTCACGCCCAGTAATTATATTGTTAAATATTTTTCGCTGCTTGGCTGCCACCTTGTGGACGCAGCACTAATAGTACTCAGGTAACAGAATGTGACATCTGAATATATAATGAGGCACATCTCAAACTTTGCTTCAACCGTGTTTCCACAGTGGCAGTAAAGGATGAATTAGCACGTCTGGATCAAAGGGATCTTGGGTTGGAAGAAGTCTTAAAAACAAATACAAGAACAACTGATAATAGTTTCAATTTCAGTTAAACAGTCGTTTTACAGACGTAAAGTTGTTAAATAGGAATTAATGTCCTGATATACATCTGAAACATAAATATGGCCGATAGAGCAAACCACAGCAGACTGAGAAAAGAGAAGAAACACGGAGTCAGCGCTTGTTCTAATGTAGTTACGACAGGAACAACAACAATAAGGTGTACACATTCTGACTTTTGTGTGCGTTTGTTTCCAGTCGTCAGACTCACACTGGCTCCCCCCCGCCGACCGGGATCAGCAGGTGATGGATCTCAGGGCCACAGGGTGGGTGGAGGTGGACGACCGCGATGCCATCTTCAAAGAGCTCCACTTTAAAACCTTCAATCAGGTGTGTGTGTGTGTGTGTGTGTGTGTGTGTGTGTGTGTGTGAGTGTGTTTATTTATGTTGATCTTGAGTTCAGAATATTTTTGCAAAGTGACGTTATTTTGTTCTTTCGTTTAGTTTAGGGTTCAGACTTGGATTTACGGCCAAGATTAAGTTTAGACCAGGCTGAACGTTCACTACGTAACATAGTTTACAGCAGCAGGTCATCATTTCAAATAGCTGTGTCAATGATTTAATATGATGGACTTGTATTGTGATGACATCATATATATCGAGATATCGTGACACACAGTTACGTAATCTAAATTGACAACGACAAGCTCACACCAAGTCAAATTTCTCAGAAAATCAGATTATTTCACACTAAAGTTTTTTTTAAATATATGAGAAAATACTCAGTGTTTTTCATTTGTCAAGTATTTAACTCCCACAAGAGTATGAAATGGTTATTTAATATATATTTATTTATTTTTGTTTATTTGTTGAGTCAACAGAAAACATGCTATATTGTCGCATATATCGTCATCGATGATGATTGAAGATGTTGGCCTCATCGCCCAGCCCAGTAGCAAAGAGTTCAAACACCACTGCACACACAGTAGTTTTCTGTGTTTAAAAATATTAGATTTTTGCCATATTGACAGCACTGAAACACCAGAGTCCACCGCTGGATCGCTAAAAGTGTAAGTTATAAAAAATAAAAGGTTCCTCAAGTTATTGACATGAACAGTCATAACTAATCACTGGGATCACAATATTGATCCAACTCTGTGTTATTGTTTAGCTGGTGTGTATTGGGCTTTTATTCAATTCATCATGACAGGAAGAACACACACACACACACACACACACACAGTAGTAGTTTTTTTATTCCAGGTGGCCAATAATTCTTGTCATTTGTTTGTAGTTTATAAATTATATTTTCACTCTGACAGCCTCCGCGTTGTGCTGAAGTCTTCAGGGGGCTTTTGTAAACTGGCTGGAGGTCTGTTTGATGGAGATCAGGACGCAGACCGCCAGACGCACGTCCATCTCGCTAACCATCGGAAACGCACACGTTCATCTGTGTTTATGCGCTGATTGCTTGCAGGTGCAGCAGAGGGCAGGTTCCTCTCTGCTTTCTTTTGACTTTTTTTTTTTGTTCCTACCTGCAAAGAAAAGCACTGATGACTCTTGAAAGGTTGAAGTAGAGCTGCAACGATTAATCGTTTTATTGATTAGTCGTCAACTGTCTAATCAATCGACAGCTATTTGGACAATTTAATCAGTTTGAGTCATTTTTAAAGAAAAAAACATCCAAAAATTCTCTGATTCTAGCTTCTTAAATGTGAATATTTTCTCGTTTCTTTACTCTCCAGTGGACAAAACAAGACATTCGAGGACTTAATTAAAAAACTTAATCAATCAACAGTGAAAATAATCGTTGGGGCAGCCATGATTTGAAGCTTTATGTTGCTATCAGAAAAAATATTCATGTAGTTGTTATTTAAAATATTTTATATTAAAAACACATCGAGTGCTGGGTTTACTTTCAAGTCTTGAATACTGGTGCAAAAACAACACTGATACTGTTAAGTGACAGTACAGTTAGAGTACCCAAACCAAAATGATACTTTGAGGAATATGACCAGGTTTTTTCTACAATTAATGAATTATGAATTTGTGTCATACCATCAAAACGGCCAATCCCACATGAGATTACATGAAATAACCTGACACAAAGTCTTTGTTTTAGAATTCAACTGAACTGTTCCACTTTGTATGACACAACATTGTCTCAGTAAAAGCAGCAGAACAACTTTTCTCAAATAAAATACAATCAAAATCAAACAAAGTTTTAATTTATTATCATGAAATCTTGAACTATGATTCTAAACAAGCATTCAATGCCGACATTTGAGACCTGACTGGTTTCGTTCCTTTATTCTACAGACACATTTTGTAAATGTTGTAATAAACTTTCATGAATTGAAAACACTCTGTGAAAAGGTTGAAGTTTGAAGACGAAAACACAGACAACTCCCAGACCGGACAACGGCGTGGTAGGGATCTGTCAGGTAGCCCCGCCCTAAAGCATCCCCTGCTTTATGGTCTGTTTGACTCTAAATGGACCATAATTTACTAAATGAAGACTTGAAATTGGAGATTGAGACCATGAACTCATGTTTACAATGTTTACTGAGGTAATAAATCAAGAGAGAAGTAGAGTCATTTTCTATAGACTTCTGTACAACCAGAGGAGTCGCCCCCTGGTGGACATTAGAGAGAACGCAGGTTTAAGACACTTCAGCATCGGCGTCACTTTTCAGAACTGGAAGTTGCCGCCTGATTTTACGTTGGTGTTCCTACAGATTTGAATTTGTATTATTCTTTTGTTGTGAAAAGTATTTTCCTGAGTACGTTCTTCGTATTTGATCTCTTCTGTGTAATAATCTTGCCTCAAGTAGTACTGCAAACAACTTGAAGTGTTAAATTGAACTTTCCTGTTTCCCGGTTTATCAATGGCACAGGAAACGCACCACAGAAATGTATTACTTTCAATTTCAAGCGACTGACTCAACAATATTGGGACCTATGTGGTAGATCGTCTACTTCTGGGTGTAAAAGAGCCACTAAAAGTCATATATAGATGTTTTTTTGGCAGAGAATTGGGAGGCCTCAGCCCTGTATCGGGCGAAGTAAACTGCAACATCTCAAGGCCACTTAGCGGACTTCCTCTAATCCTGTCGTTAGTTGTTTTAGCCCCTAAAATAGTCTGTTCTTACACTTCCCCGTGTTTGAAGTCGGGGGGCGAGTGCTGACCTCCCCCATCTGCTCCTCCTGGCTCGAAAGCCTCTCCTCTTACCCCGACACGTCAGGCTGCATTACCCTGAGACGCGCCAGGCGGCCAGTTGGCAGCAATTGGGGTTTCGATCAGAATGATTTCTTTCACAAACAATCAAATTGGTTAAAATGTCTCATCTGCTTCACAAACCACTAACAACCCCATCATTCCTTCTGGTAGATCTGCATTTCTTTCATTACCACCCTCCTTTCCCCATCTCCGTCATTGTCTGTCTCTCATTCCCACCCCGTGCCCCATGTTATTGGGGAATGAGCTCATGTTGTTCCACTTTTACATGTTGGCAACTCTCTCCGTCTGTCTTTCTTTTTTGATTCTCTCTCCAGCCACCCCTCCAGTCCTTTCGATGCATTTTCACAAACTCTCTAGCTCCTTTTCTTTGTCATGGCTGTTGTTAAAGGGCTTTTACCAGAGGGGAGAATGGAGATGAGGAGCGACACGCTGGCTGATTTCCATTCACCACTTATCTGCGAGTGATGGGCTTGAGGAAATCAGATCCCCGAGAGTTTATAATGAGAATAACAAATCCCCTCTGTGTGAGTTGGAACACTTCCTCTTGTGGTCTCTAGGTGGCAGTAAAGGTTTATAAATCTACACAGAGCCACTCATATAGCTGCAAATTAAAATTAAAGAACATGACAGCTGGATTTGCTTTCTTTTTCTTTGATTACTGCAAGTGGAAATGCTGCTGCAGCTCAGTAATTCATCTGCAGCATGTGGGTAAACTTTGCGTCGATAGCGGCAGTAGTCTGAGAAGTAAACGCGAGTTATTTATTTCTCATCAAGTCCAGTGATGTTTAATAAGGTTTGAGAGGTGAAATCCTCTGTCTGGAGTCGCTTTGGTCAGTGAGAGTCCCTGCAATCATATGTGGAAACATCTGTGTGTGTCTTTAACACTGTAACTTTTGATTGGAATCATGCTTGTTTTTTATTTCAGTCACTGATATTGTTTACGCATCAAGCTTCATGTTGTGTTTGTTTACAGATGACCATCTGCTTTACGTTTCGGTGGATGGAGTGGAAACATTCATGCGACCCAAGTGAAGTAGCCTTATAAGATGCCGTTTGTGTAGGAGAGGTGAGCTGTGCATGCTCAACTGTCATGTTAGCTCAAGTTGACAACGATGGCATTCGGCCTTTGCCCACAAATACTCAGTCATACAGTGATGGAGGGAAAGAAATCCATCAAAAGCTGCATTTTGGGTGGAAAAATGATTGTGGTTATTATCTGGAGTCTCTCCTGCGAAGTGAACAAGCTACTAAGGGAGAGAAACTGTAGAACAGGTAAATTACTTTGAGTGCACGAAACTGTTTTTATTTAACCAGGCAAATGAGGGCGTCAACCAGAGATGAGCTCATTTAGTTATCGAAACATTCAAAGTGCTCAAATGATTAGTGTGTCCATCAAGAAAACGGATGGATGAATTTTGAAAAAACAAAAGCCAAACGTCAGGATATATACGGCTTTTCTTTATTTTTATATCATTTTAAATTTAATATCAGGTTTTAAATTATGACTGAGCGAAATGGTCAACATTCTTCTATCCCGATATAGGTCAGTTCATATCTCAATCAGCACTTGACAAATGAGAAGTAATGAGTATTTTGTCATTGAAATAAGCTACTTAACTTAAGTGCAAAATAATCAGATTTTCTGAGAAACTAGAGTTGGTATGTGCTTGTTATTATCAATTCAGACGACATAAATGTGTATCATAGGGCTGCAACTAACACTTGTCCTCATTGTCCTCCAATGTCTTGTTTTTTATTCCAATGTGTATTCAGTTTACTGGAGTAAAGAAACCAGAAAGTATTTAAATTTAAGAAGCTGGAATCAGAATATGTTGATTGACTTTGTCAACTGAACTCGTCTAGTTGATTTAAGTGAAATAGCACAAATCGTCATCTAAAGGGTTGAGTTTAAAGGCAGGGTCGGTAATCGTCAAAAACATTATTATTTTTTTGTTGAAATTCTCGTTGCATCCCGACAGCAATCAATGAACGCATCGTCATCACTAAAGTCTTCCACAAGCTACTAGCTTAAGAGCTGTGAGTACTGTTTACGTTTATTAATATCATTTTGGGGGAGTGGCTTTGGAGAGAAGCCGACGTTTTTTGCTGGATTTAGCGACTTTTGGAGCTAGTGCTGCTACTTTCAGTGGAGAAGAGTTGGCAACACTGGACTGGGTTTTTCAGTTGGATAATGTTTGAAATCCAGCGTACTGTTGCTGTAGTACTCGAGATAACCAACCCCATCTCTAAATATGCAGCAAGGGAACAAGGTTTTGTCCAACGAAGGGGATGAAAGGATTCATGAAAGTCAGGAGATATTGCTGTATTAACCAATATGAAGCATACATGTTTTACATTCTGAGGGTGTTTTTGCAGTATTCACTCAGTGTTATTGGGGCAATGTTGTCCTCACCTCTGAATGACTACCTCACGTATTATCTATGTATAAGATGAAAGACGTATATTGAAAATCGGTTTGAAAGCACCGACGGTAAACGCATAACAAGCACCGGAAACAAATCTGCAGCGTCCACACGGCTTCTGGACTTGAGTTCCAGTTTTGAGACTGAGGAGAGCGCTGCTGTGTTTCGACAGGGCTGATCCCCCTTTTTATATTCAGTCGGGGGGGCTCCCTCTCCACCAAATCTCCTTCAAGCCTCTGCCTGTCGTTACGGGCCTCGCTCTGCTTGTGTTGAATAAAGTTGTCCTTCGAGTAAAACTGAGCCCCTGGGTGAGCCAAACTCTCAGAGGCCTCGCCCTCCCAGCACAGAGAGAGGGAGAGAGAATCTGTTACTGTGTCAAAGGAGAACCTCCTTCTCTTCAAGAGCGTCTGTCGCGTCTCACCCTTCAGTTAGTAAGAGAAACAGATCAACCAGCGATCTTTCAGCCAGGAGACGGCCGTTCTTTCTTTGTCATATCACTTGCGTAATGGACGGATGAAGAAGATCACACAGCTTTTTAATCAGTGAGCAATAGAGTTGACCTTGTTCAAAGTATTTATCCAAATGGTTTACTTTTATAATCTTGTCAATTATGTAAAAAAAAATTCGAATGGTCCTAAACTTTACATAACGGTGAAAAAACTTAAGTATGACGAATGAGCTTGCTTTGTGTAAGTCTGAACATTCAGACAGGATGTTAGCACTCTCGCTAGCACTCTCCTCACAGCGAGAGGGGCCCAGGCTGAACGGCCCTTCTGTGTGGAGTTTTCATGTTCTCCCCGTGTCGGTGTGGGTTCTCTCCGGGTTCTCCGTCCTCCTCCCACAGGCAATAGACATGCTGCCCTGCCTTCGCCCAATGTCAGCTGGGATCGGCTCTAGCCAACACCCCCAAACAATTTAATTTATACTGTATGTATTTATTCAGAGAGGCAGACACATAGAACTTTGTTTCACTGTTTATTTGACTTTAAATTATGTTATTTGTTTGTTTTTTGTCCAATTAACACAAAGTGTATATCTTTGGATTGTTGGAGAAACCTGAGCAGCAGGAGAAAACCCTTACATAAATACGATTGATTTAAGTAGATCATTTCGAGTTTCCAATTAGCCTAAAGTGCATCGTTTTTGATTTTGGATTGTGGGAGGTAACATGACCACCAGGAGGAAAGCCAATGCAGACACAGGGAGAATATACCCTACACAGCCGGTCAGGTGCAGGGGTCTCTGTGAGGCCACAGTGCTGAGCCACTGAGCCACGTTGTCACCGTGAATATAACGGGATGATGAGGGTGGACGGGGGGAGGAAAGGGGAGCTACTGTAGTCCAACCCAAGCTGAACAACCAGGAGCCTCCTCCACCTTACTCGTTCTTGTTGTGCATCTGGCTTAAAAAAACTTTTTCTTCTTCTTCTCTTTCTGCTCCATCCCCTTCTCATACGTTCTGCTATTCATTTTCTGCAATTCAGTCTGCCTTTCCTCCGTGCTCTTCTTGCGGGACAAGAAGCCTCTCCTCTTCTTCTTCATTTTCAGACAGAGCTCCTCCTGTCACGGGAGTTCACAGATAGGACCCAAACGCAAGACCACAGGAGACAGAAGTGAATGTTAAACAGGCTTTATTTATAGACAGGTGGGTGCAGGTGTGGAGCCCGTGGTCCGACACCCGAGTGGCAGATCGACAGTGTGATGTCCCGTGGCTCGACACTGGAGAGTTGACAGATCGACGGTGTGAGTCCCGTGGCTCGACACTGGAGGGCTGGTGAGTTGACGGCGTGAAGTCCCGTGGCTCGATACTGGAGTCGACAGAGTGTAATCCGTAGACCACAACGAGAGCAGAGCGGCAGAGCGCATCCACAAAACACAAGGAGGGCAGAGCGGCGAAGTGTAATCCACAGACACAAGGAGGGCAGAGGAGCGGAGTGTAATCCACAGACACAAGGCGGGCAGAGGAACCACGGGGTTTCAGCGGGAGAAGACGGTACGACCTGACACTCCCAGACTGCAGGACCAGAGTTTATATAGTGGCAGGCTACTCATTAAGGGGCCCTGAGTCTGGTGTGTCAGGCTGCAGGAGGTGATCAGCTTGAGTGTCCTCAGCCGTGCACGATTAAGGGTGCGGCCCTGGGAGGTGTCTGAAGGCAGAGGACAAACAGAGCACATGGCACACCACAACAGACAGGGGAATCCTGGCTCCTGACAGTACCCCCCCCTTAAGGCACGGATTCCAGACGTAACACAAGACCCAACACAGGGCGGGTGGAGGGGGTCCGGAGGAGGGATCCCCCCACAGCTATAAGGCCGACTAGGGTGGGCGGCGGGGGTCCGGAGGAGGGGTGACAGGATCTGACCCGCCACGGGGCCGCCGAAGAGCGTCGGCCCCCGGTGCTCCGGCGGACGGCCGGGAGGGCAGAAGGGCTCCGGACACGGGTGCTCCGGCGGACGGCCGGGAGGGCAGAAGGGCTCCGGCCACGGGTGCTCCGGCGGACGGCCGGGCGGGCGGAAGTGCTCCGGCCCCGGGTGCTCCGGCGGACGGCCGGGCGGGCGGAAGGGCTCTGGAGAATAGGATGCTGGTGCCGCAGTGGCAGGTACTGGAGGCCTCCGCTGCTCCGCGACGGCAGCGGGCACTGGAGGTCGCTGCTGCTCAGAGACGGCAGCGGGCACTGGAGGTTGCTGCCGCTCAGGGACGGCAACTGGAGGTCGTTGCGCCTCTGGGACGGCGGCCGGGTCTGGGAGAGGCTGCGGCACGGAGGCGGCGACAGGAACTGGAGCGGACTGCGGCGCTGAGGCGGCAGGAACTGGAGCGGGCTGCGGCGCTGAGGCGGCCGGAACTGAAGCGGGCTGCGGCGTAGAGGCGGCAGCGGCAGGAACTGGCGTAGAGGTGGCAGCGGCAGGAACTGGAGCTGGCGCTGCGGCGGCAGGAACTGGAGCGGGCTGCGGCGTAGAGGCGGCCGCGGCAGGAACTGGAGCTGGCGCTGCGGCGGGAACTGGGACTGCGGCGGCAGGAACTGGAGCTGCGGCGGCAGGAACTGGAGCTGCGGCGGTAGGAACTGGAGCTGCGGCGGCAGGAACTGGAGCTGGCCCTGCGGCGGCAGGAACTGGAGCTGCGGCGGCAGGAACTGGAGCTGCGGCGGCAGGAACTGGCGCTGGCCCTGCGGCGGCAGGAACTGGAGCTGCGGCGGCAGGAACTGGAGCTGCGGCGGCAGGAACTGGAGCTGGCCCTGCGGCGGCAGGAACTGGAGCTCGCTGCTGCTCCGGGATGACAGCGGCGGGAACTGGAGGTCGCTGCTGCTCCGGGACGGCAGCGGCGGGAACTGGCGGTCGCTGCTCTGGGACGGCAGCGGCGGGAGCTGGAGGTCGCTGCTGCACTGCGACGGCAGCGGCGGGACCTGGAGGTTGCTGCTGCTCCGGGACGGCAGCGGCGGGAACTGGAGGTCGCTGCTGCACTGCGACTGCGGCGGCCGGGACTGGAGGTCGCCACGGTATGGAGACAGCGGCGGCCGGGACTGGAGGTCGCCGCGGTACGGAGACGGCGGCGGCCGGGACTGGCGAAAGCGGTGCCGCAGAGGCGGTAGGAACCGGAGCTAGCTGCGGCGAAGAGGTGACAGGAACAGGAGCCGGCTGCAATGCAGTCTGACTACGGGGAGCCGGAGTCGACCGGGCCACTGAGTGTTCCGCTACCCTTGCATGGCTCAGTCTCCGGCTGAGAAGGCGCTTGACCATACACTCAGAGTTCCCCAGAGGGTCAAAAACTCTCATCAGAGCAGTCACAAAGTCCACATACCCCACAGTATTAGGCTGGTCGCTGCTCACGGTGTACATGGCCCAGTCCAAAGCCCTTCCCCGCAGTAAGCAGACCACGTAAGACACCTTGGACCTGTCTGAGGCGAAAGTCAGGGGCTGTCGGTCAAACACCCGTTGGCATAGCAACAGGAAGCCCTGACACTTCCCCAGTGTTCCATCATAGGGACCTGGAGGTGGCACGGGGGACTCCCGAACCGGCGGGGCGAGGACTGGAGAGGGGAGTGCAGGTGATGGGTCCGGTGCTGGAGCCGGCTGAAGCTGGCCTGTCCGAACCAGTCGCTGCAAGATGCGGCCAACCTCAGAGACCTCACCTGCCATGGATTGCAGGGCTTGACGCATCTCCATGAGCATCTGCTGGGGTGCCTCCAGCTGCGTGCTATGTCCGGCCAGCGTAGCTGCTCCTGTGGTTGCTGGGTCCATTATGGTCAGGTCGTTCTGTCACGGGAGTTCACAGATAGGACCCAAACGCAAGACCACAGGAGACAGAAGTGAATGTTAAACAGGCTTTATTTATAGACAGGTGGGTGCAGGTGTGGAGCCCGTGGTCCGACACCCGAGTGGCAGATCGACAGTGTGATGTCCCGTGGCTCGACACTGGAGAGTTGACAGATCGACGGTGTGAGTCCCGTGGCTCGACACTGGAGGGCTGGTGAGTTGACGGCGTGAAGTCCCGTGGCTCGATACTGGAGTCGACAGAGTGTAATCCGTAGACCACAACGAGAGCAGAGCGGCAGAGCGCATCCACAAAACACAAGGAGGGCAGAGCGGCGAAGTGTAATCCACAGACACAAGGAGGGCAGAGGAGCGGAGTGTAATCCACAGACACAAGGCGGGCAGAGGAACCACGGGGTTTCAGCGGGAGAAGACGGTACGACCTGACACTCCCAGACTGCAGGACCAGAGTTTATATAGTGGCAGGCTACTCATTAAGGGGCCCTGAGTCTGGTGTGTCAGGCTGCAGGAGGTGATCAGCTTGAGTGTCCTCAGCCGTGCACGATTAAGGGTGCGGCCCTGGGAGGTGTCTGAAGGCAGAGGACAAACAGAGCACATGGCACACCACAACAGACAGGGGAATCCTGGCTCCTGACACCTCCAGGTCCTTGTTCTCGTCCTCCATCTGTTTGACTGTTGTTTCCTAGCTCAGTTCTTTGTTGGCCAGGTCTTCCTCCTTCTGTTTTACATAGGTGTCCATCAGTTTGACTTCTGTCTCCAAGCTCGGTTGTTTCTCGACCAGGTCCTTCGTCGTGTCTTCCACCTGTTTCATTTTGGTCTCCCACAGTTTGTTCTCGGTCAGCTCCTTCTTGAACTTCCCATCCCGAGCTTTGTGATTTGCCTGCCAAGCTTTTACTTTGGTCTCCCAGCTCTATTCTTTCAAGGCCATTTCCTTTGTGAACTTCTCCTCCCGAGCATTGTATTTAGCTTGCCAAGCTTTCTCGCTCTGGAGGAGTTCAGCTCGTTTAGTCAACAGCTGGTTTTTGGTCTCTCTGAGCTTCTGACAGAGACCCTCTTTCTCCTTGCAGAGATCCATGATTTAAGTATCCCTCTGGTGGATCTGCTCCTCCACCTGGTTCACCTTCCTCTGGTATTCCTTCTGCAGCGTGTCCCAGCTGTAGTGTGTCTGGGTGAGGTCCTTTGTGAACTTAATTAAGAAATTGATTTCTTCCTCTCGTCCTTCATCTGGTTTACTTTTGTCTCCATCAGTTCAATAATGCCGAAGACTTTTTTTGTTGGTCGAAGACTTTGGTTGTCTGGCTAAGACTTTGGTTGCTGTTTGAAGACTTTGGTTGCTGTTTGAAGACTTGGGTTACTGGTTGAAGACTTGGGTTGCTGGTTGAAGACTTTGGTTGCTGTTTGAAGACTTTGGTTGCTGGTTGAAGACTTTGGTTGCTGTTTGAAGACTTTGGTTGCTGGTTGAAGACTTGGGTTGCTGTTTGAAGACTTTGGTTGCTGTTTGAAGACTTTGGTTGCTGGTTGAAGACTTGGGTTGCTGGTTGAAGACTTTGGTTGCTGTTTGAAGACTTTGGCTGTCTGTCGAAGACTATGTTGGGCTCCTCCCCTGGTTCCAGAAATTCATTCATTTTTCTCATGCACAATGTCCAAACATATTTAGCATTTGGATCCGATTTACATCTTTAGAAGGAGGAGAAAATATCTAAATATGCCTCATTTGAATAATATTAATAATCCAGTAGTAGGTGGGTGATGAAATATTCAACCAGCTGCTCTGGAACGACTGTAAACTTCTCAATGAACACAATAATATTATACAATATAAAACTGTAATTGTGTGTGCAGACATTCCTTGATATCGCTTCCTTGTGGTCCCTACTTCTGACAAAAATTATTCTCTGACATATCGTTTAGGAAATTGACAATGCAATTCTATCTTTTTTCACAATCAAACAATCTATTCCTGTTTATGTTATACAGTTATTATTTTGGTCAATTATCAAGTAAAAATGCTTAACATTCTTTACTCTATCATGGCATTCTTTGTGTTGTATTATTATAAAATGATTACTTTTGAATACAGATGGAGTTGATAATTGAAAAACGAATGGATGGATTTGTCAGTTTTGGAAAAAATCAACCCTAACTCAATTGATTGTTAAATTAAAGTTTTAGCATGTTGTTCCCAGAGTATATCCGAGTGAAATTGCTTTTGAAGAGACTCTCAAAGAGTTTTTGTGTCATAAATAAACTGGTTCAGTGACTTGACCACCCTGACAAAAATCTAATTGTAGGGGTAAAAAACAAAAACTGGTAATTTTGTGGAATGTGAATGTTTAAAAGAGTTAAAAAGTCCTTAAAACTCCATATCTAGACCCTAGTATTTACACCCGCATGCAAAGATAATCACCCTACACAAGTGCTCACACCATATCCTTTACTCACAGCGAGAGACCGGTTAATCAGCTCAGTGGTGTTCAGTTCCCACATCTCCAAAATGAAACTTCGCCCTGTGAGCTGGAGGCATCGCGCATTCATCTCATCTTGTGAAAAATGGCTGCAGGGAAGCAGCGAGGTGTGGCGCCCATGCGGAGGTGGTTAGATAATCCGGCTATCAGTCCTTGGGCAAGCTAAGATGGCCCTGACGTCTGCTGTCTTTTGACGAGCCCAATGTCTTTTTAAGCCCTTGCTGGTAACCCTGCAGTTAATGAGGGGGTTTGCATAAGTTGGCCATAATGCCACGCCTGAGCATTACAGGACATGACACTCGTTACATAAATGGGAGCTGACCGTGGCGTGAACGTTTGTTACACAGGATAACAGTCACTTAATGAGTGTTCACAGCGCGCATCACCTTCAGGGTATCAAATTGAAGCTCTTCTCTGTGTTTCTTAGCTTTAAGAACGTTCATTCAAGAAGATTACGATGTTACACATGACCCAGCAGAGATCTCTCTGCTGCAAGAAAGAACTTCAGCGCTTTGCAGCTGTGCTTCCAAATTATTCAATATTTTTGCTTTAGGTTACATGTCAACTTAGCGGGCCGTCCTGTCCAGGCCAGCTGGAAGCTTGTGAAGGAGAGAAATGAGACATAAGAGGTGTGGTCGTCATCATCCTCATCCTCATGACCACCACCACCGTGCAATTCACAGCGTTCTTGCCTTTCACTGTGGAGTAGCGAAGGTTTTCCAGGGGGCCGACGCTGACGCGGGCGCTGATGGGGCTTGCGGGGTAATCATCGGGTAGTCATGGCGGTGTGTAATGGAGGAGAGCGGCTTGTCTTCATGTGTGTCGACACATACTCGCGTGTATGCCGAGGAGGCTTTGCATATGTGCATTCGCACATGCTTCAGCGTGCACGTGTGTGTCTGTCAGGGGCTAGCAAGAACAGGCACAATCTGCATGCACTTAGTCCTGGCAAGACTGAGCAGGCGTTTCTAAGCCCTTGGACCGCGCGGCGGTGGAAAACCGATCTGTAAATAACAGACACATGTGTTTGAAACCGAGTCCTGTATTCCAGCCCACGGCCGCAGTGAGAGAGAGAACACCACTCTGCTCCAACGTCAAACTGTCTCATCCAGTGTTGTATGACAATCATGCTGTAATAGCACCAAATCGGCTCCTCAAAAAGGGGGCATAGCGGGGGTCTGCCGTCGGTGTGTTTCTGATTATTTGAGACGAGGGGCCTGCTTAATGTCATGTCAAATTATCTGACTCTTGACAGCTGCAGCTTGTCGGGCCGGTTGGAGAGAACGGATGGCTGGCTGGATGGATGGATAGCCGACCCGTCGACTCAAGAAGTGTGGCCCGCATAATACAAATGGGGTAAACAAAGCACTTTGAGAGGGAGAGTCCTTGACCTGTGTTGACATCAGGCCTCAGCAGCGTGTTGAGCGTTGGTTTTATTTCCTTGTTTGGCCCAAGTGGAGGGCGTTGAGATGACCTACAGGTGACAGACCGCCACTTTGGCAGTATTGTGTCCTGCTGCTCTCCTTACCGCCCCCAAGGGACCACCAGCTTCAGGCCTTCTCAGGATTTCAGGCTATTCGGACATTCAGCTCTGATTCATTTGCAGTGGGAGATTACTGCTTATTCTCCTCATTTTTGTCTTCCTGGGACATTCAGGGCTCATGTTGCATACACGCTGAACTTGTCGTCTTGTGTTTCACATTCCGCCTTCCTCCAAATTCCATTTTGAGTAAACGTAGACGTGTAACTTTTCGGGAAGCGTGACACTTGGCTTGATAAAAGCAGCGCGGCCCGCGTTTTGTGCAGCACTTTGAAGTTTGGATAATGAGTTTAAGCTCTGGTTGGGTTCGGTTCACTGTCAATTCAATGGATTCAAAATGCAAATAAAAAACACACTTATAATACAGCATTTGTTCTTAATCATGGGCAAACTTCTTCATGCCATGAGCTGGCTTTTGATGAAAAATATATTTCTTGAATTAAAATTGAATCGAAGTGAATTATTCGTCCAGACTACAACTTCCATCTTCTGCCAAGTTTGGAAATATGTGGAAACGTATCATACAGATGTGACTGCAGATGTTTGCAGTGGCGGACCCGCCGCAATGTCAGTGAATCGACAACTGTGTTATTGTGATAATGTTGCTTTAAAGTGGTGTGACCCAGTTGGCAGACATATGGTGTTAAAAGGGATCCACCCTCTATTAAATAAGGAAGTTCACCTATTAGTCACACATGCTGGTCAATTAAGCCTGAAAAGAGTTATTCTCCAGCGGGATAAAGTACAAAACTGTTTCAGTCAAATTCAACCTGATGTTCTTACAGTCATGTGTAGATGGCTACAATCGGCATACAGCATTTGGACTGCTGACCAAAATAATCCAAATTCCGTCAGGAAATTAAACAGGCATCAAGTAGAGCCTGATTGGATTTTTTTAGGCTGATATTGATATTTCAACAATAACAATGACTCTGATCACAGTTGATCAGATAATAAACAGTAAAATGTCATGTTTACGTTTTACAACTTGAACCCTTTCACAGTTTGTTTTTTTTCCAGTTCATGAACATTTTGGTTGCCTTAAATTGTCTTATTCAGCGGTTATTATTATTATTTGCACTTCTGGTTGCAAAAAAACAAGATGGCGACGGCTAAAATATCAAACTGGAGGCTTCAAAGTGGTTGACGTCACGGTGACTACTTCCACTTCTTATATACCTGGTGCCAATGATAATAAGAATAAGAAAAGTATTAATTTAAACATAAAAAACCCTCTTTACACATATTCTTAGTCCAAGCTTTGCCCAATAAGGAGTATGTTGAACTGCCAGGGCGATGCGTTTGTGTTCCATAACAGTCGAGGCTGGAAAGTGAGTTTTCTTAAAGGAACGTGGTGTTTTGAAACGGGACAATGTGCAGGAAGCTTTAAGTGTTCACACAGAATCCTTTTCCCTGTCACTCAATGTTCCTCAGCAGCAGATTATCCTGAGCTCGACCCTGAGAGAGAGCGAGAGAGAGAGACGACATGTTTGGACAACACCTGACATGACAGGCTGCTTTGCCATCTCCATTAGAGTCAATGGGAACTGAGAAAAGGCAGACCGCCTCGGTCTCCAAATTGGTGCCAGTGGGGTCAAGTTGCAGGAATATGCCAATTACTTAAATTGATCAGGAGACGGTTTTCCTTGATAACCAATTTGATCAAGCTGCCGATCGCGTTACACACGTCGCGCTGCTCGAGCACTGAACAGGACGTCTCAGAAATTGGTTACAACGCACTAATTTCTTCGGCGAGAGTAATTCTGTTTCGTCATGTCAGGTGGTGGACGGGGCCGCAGCCATGGCCGGTAAACAATGGCGTTTCAGTTGATTTAATTAGGCGGGGAGGAAGTATTTAGGGGCTTAATTGAGATTGCAGTGGGAAATTGCTCTGAAATAGGTCTACCTGGTTTTTTTTCTCTCTTCACAGTGGGCATGACGAGGGATTTCACTCTCCTCTTTGTAGATAATTAGAATAACCATAATCACTCCCTGGATGGCCTGTGATTGGAGAGAGCCACATGCCGAACTTGAAATATGAAGAGTGTGTATGTCTCCTGAGTGTGTGCCTGCATGCTGTCTGCTAACTTGCGAGGGTGTGGAAGTACGCGCATACACGCCTTCAGGAGGGTTTCCTGCATGCACAGAATATTGTGCTTCTCTGCGCCTCAGAGGGCAGCATTGCTCCTTGTGCTGCATCCGTCTGCAGCTACATGCTTTGATCATTTCCTTTACGGCTGCGACAACTAGTCGGTTAATCAATTAGTCAAAAGACAGAAGATTCATCAGCTCGAGTCAGAACAAATGGCAAAATTATTTGGATACAGCTTCTCAAATCTGAAACTGATCTGGTTTATTTCGTGTTCTATGATTTAAAATAGAATTTCTCTCGGTTTTTTTTTTTTCAAAGCAAGACACCATGGTCTTTTGGAAGATTGTACCATTCTTCACTATTTACTGCCATTTGGTTGACCAAATCACGAATAAATTATTCATTAAAACCGCCGACTGAATGACATGGATGGAGCATTATGATTTTATAAGATATCAACGGGAAGATTTCTTTGTGTTTTTCTCACTAAATGATTACGTTTTTTTTGTTGTTGGGCAATTATTTTAGGAATTGCATTTTTCCGACTGGGAGCTGCTGGCCAGGCTTTTGTTATTGTTTGTAATAATACATTTCAACGATATACGCTCTGTTTTGGAGGCTGTAGTTTAACTGTTTTGCATCAGTTGTTTCTTATATTTTGCCCACCCCATTCATATCAATAAAGGTCGTTTTAAAAACTCACTATTACGCTGCAGGAGCTTCTTCCTGCCAACTGCCATCTCTCGGTCCAAAAAGTCTCTGTCAGGAGAGGGTCGACCTCACGCTTCCTCCTAAAGACGACAAACATTCTCATCTTTCATCCCCTTGAATGATCTGACCCATATCTGCACAAATTTATTTAAACGTTTATTTTTGCACTACTTGCACAATGTTGTCCACCTCACAGCAATACACATGTTTATATGCACAGTAAAAAAAAGCTATTGTCGACAAAATGTTGTATACTGCTCAGTTTTGGTATTGAAGCGTGTTGTATAGTAAAGTGTACTTTTTGCTGTAACAGGCACATTTCCCTCTATCTAACTCTCTCTGTCTGTCTCTGTCCGTCTATATGCACAGCGGAAAAAAAACTTGATTCTCGGCAGTTATTATTTTTTTGTATCAATAAGTAATGTATAGTATATATTTTTTTGTACTTGCTTTGCAGTTTTTTGGAGGATAAGTTCCTGAATTGCTTTTGATTGACAGTTGATTGTTTCTCTCTCAACAGGCATTTGGCTTCATGTCTCGAGTGGCTCTGCAGGCAGAGAAGATGAACCATCACCCAGAATGGTTCAATGTTTATAATAAGGTAATAACGTTCTCCACATTATGGCCCAAATCACAATTTGTAATCGTGATTGAGGAGTCACTTACAGTGCTGCATTTGTTTAGTTCCCATTACTGAACATCTCGGCTCGCAGAATCAAACCGTCTTACCGTGGCTACGTGTTTGAGTCACTGCCATATTTGCAATGCTACGGTTGGCTTATGACAAATTACAGGCACACTGAGATCAATCAACCCGGGATAAAGTCAGATGTTTTTCATGTCAAACAATCCTCACTGGTTCTGGAGAGCTCTCCGCTCAAAGCCCGAAACACACTCCGTTAGTCGCAACGACGAAAAAACGCAGTAGCTTCACACTCTAATCCCATCGTTTCTCTTGCAAAAGCGCCGCGAGTATCTCTACCTCCCCCTCGGCGACCCCAACGCTCACGCACACTCTCACTTTTCTCCGCCCTCAGAAATAAAGTAGCGGTTGATATGACAAACCCAGTCCCTCAAAATCTCACAGCATTAGTCTGTAGCCACTGAGTTACAGTGTGGCGGAGCGGGACGCTCTGACAGGAATGCTGCTCCTAATCCACTCTTTATTAAAGTGGCTGCAGAATGGTGCTGCGGGTCTCTGGGCCCCCACAGCACTTTCCACCAGGCACTTGCACATAAATCCCACTCTGACTGAGCTGCAGCCTCGACGAAATAGATGCAGTATTCTGCGCTACTGCTAATACTCTATTAATATTCATTCATGTTCTGTTCTGTTTTATTGGATCTCAATATTAAGTTGTGTGTTTACAAGCATTTAATGTTTTCATCACAATCTCAATGTGTGGGGCCAAATGCAGCCTGCTGACGGCTCCTGCCGAATATCTTATGTGGATCAAGGCTCAAAGAAATAGTTCAACATTTTGGGAAATGTGCTGATTCACGTTCTTTTTTCAAATTTAGCTATCTAGCTTAGCATCAAGACTGGAAATGGGAGAAGCAGCTGGCCTGGCTCCGTCCAAATGATCAGTTCAAGGTGTAAAAATCCAATAAATTCCCATTCTTTCATCAGACGTACGATGTATTCAGAGTCGTGCACATAAAAGGAATAGTTTGACATTTTCTGAGGTTATTCAATGTCTCGCTGAGATTTACAGTCTCCTTGGTGAAAGCTGTTTTTGGATCCGTCCCAGAACTCTTCCCTACGCAGACTTTCGCGCAGTTTGAAATGTATTTGTGATTCGTCAAAGGCAAACGTAATCCAGGACAAAATATGTTTCCCTCGAAAACGTGATTCACAATGCAGTTTTGTCGTATGGGAACGTAAGTTTCAGGAGACAGGCTCGTTACAGTAAATATGAAGTTAAGGCGAGCGGGCAGTTAGCTTAGCTTAGCTCAAAGATTGGAAGCGGGGAGAAACGGCTCTGTCCAGAGATAACAAAATCCGTCTTTGAGCGCCTGTAAAGCTCACGAATTAACACTTTTTATTTAATAACTGTTTAATTTGTACCAAAATAAAAGAGTATAGAAATAGCATGCTGTGGGTTCACGGGGGTTAAAGCTGGACTGTTGGCCTGCCAGGCAACCAGCTGAGACTCGAGGAAGTTACCCTTAACTTACCCTTAACTCCAAGCAGTTATGTTCTTGCTTTGTGATTGCAAACAATGTGTATGTTTGCTCACAGGTCCAGATTACGTTGACGACACACGACTGTGGAGGACTGTCCAAACGGGACATCAAAATGGCCAAGTTTATCGACAAAATTGCACTTTCCATATAATATATTTGCTCTTCGATCAGAAAGTTTCTCTGCTTTCAGTCACAACTCTCCAGTATTCTTCATAAAAATCATTAGACATTGTTGAAATTTTGTAAGAAGCTTTCGTTAAGAATAAAACTTTGATTTTGTGAAACGGTGTTGTCTCTGTTATTCACATTTTTGTAGCGCTGAATTGATTGAAAACCTTTCTCTGTGGTTCAGGATTTCATGAGTAAATGATCCGAACAGATTTAATTACGTTGTGTGTGTCACTGTGTGGTGTTTTCTCGTTTGCAGCACATGTGCTCATTGCTTCGCAGTAGGCCGACTCTGTCCGCTACATGCCAACGATCCAGAGGATGCTTTTCCCCGTCAGTCCTCCACCAGACCACACGTTCTCCTTTTGGCCATGGAGAGTGGAGCACAGTGAGGAAGGGGTCAAAGTCAGCAGGAGGTGGATTTGTACGGTTTACGGTTTGGTAGGGGATGAGTCAGACGGAGCTGCTGTGTTTCCCTGGACTGGATCGCCATCAGGAGACGATCAGCAAAGAGAAAAGAGGGTAATAAAAGCCAAATCAGTGGAACTATGTTCATGCTGACAACCTATGTAGCAAAACAATTTCTTTTCATCCTCTTGTGTGCTCAGTAACCTGGTGAAGGGAAGCTCATGTATGAAGGACAGAGTGTATGCCTGAGGCAACCTGCTGGATGATGGCGGTTGCTCCAAATCATTGAGTTGTTACTAAACAATGAGTACTTATACTTTGTCGGCCTTTCCTGATCAGGTCAAGGTGTAAAAATCCAACAAATTCACGTTCTATCCTTCGGTTTGCAGTTTTACACACTTTGAAACACGTGGTCAAAGTTCTAAATTGAAACGCAACAAAACAAAAATGCAACAAAACCACTAAGTTAGGTTTCGGTAATATATTTAGCAAGTATTTAAGCATCAAAAGTAAACTTGGTTGCTCTGTGTCTGATAAACTGAATATATATACCACACTTTATTGCATGTAAGTATTTTACTGTTGTAGCTGTTTGAGGTGGAGCTAGTTTTAACTACTGTATATACAGTATTATATTAATATGTTTTCTAGTGTATCATCTGAAAATAAGAATAAATATGTTGTTACCTTAGAATGAGCGGTTTATAGTTGCATACAGAGCAGGTTCTCTTCAGGAAGCTGGCCACAATGTGTCTCCAGTGTCTTACTTGGTGCTTTTCAGCTGAGGCTGCACATTTGAAACACTGACTTTTCTTTTCATGGTTGCGAGGAACAATTATTTTCCCTCAAATTATCTGATCATTTTGTTTCCAATTTATTGTTAAGTCCACAAAATGCCCGTCGCCATCTGTCGATGAACAATCCATTCCTCACATCTGAGAAGCTGGCAGCATGCAGTGCATGTTTAATAAAAACGTTCCTTGAAACATGAATTCAAATGATTCATTTGTTTCTGTCAATCAACTAGTTTAATTGACTGATTGTTTCAGCCCTGAACGCCTCTCTGCTAGGCCACCATCATCTGTCCTCTGAGGAAGAGGAGGAGGAGGAGGAGGGAGACTTTTAAGTGACCAGACAGCAGTTCCTACAAGGCCAAGCCAGACCGGGCCACATGTGGCCCCTTCACATAATTGGCCTCAGCTGATGGCCAGAAGCAGCAGGCAGCCAAGCCAGCTCTCCCATTAGTGAACCCCTTGCATTCTGGCTCCTTAGTCCGTTTTGTTCAGCTTCACCTACCAATTCTGCACCGCCAGCAGTCCAGAGAAGCAGAGGGAGACAGAAAGACAGCGAGGGGAAGGAAGAGGCAGAGAAAGTGGGGAGGTTCAGTAGGCATTGCAGAGGTGGAGGGGAGTAAAAGACAGACGGAGAGAGAGAAGAGTGGAAAGGGAATGGAGTTGAGAATAGATGAGTGGGACAGACCAGGTGGGCTTTTTTTTTGTGTGCAGACCTTGAGATGGAAAAATAATAATTCTCCCCAGCATAAAGCGTCAGAAGGGTAAAGAGAGAGATGGAGTGGGAGCAGGAGAGAGGCTTTCTGGGCTTTTTCCAAGTAGCGGCCCATATTTCTCCTCCGGTGTGTGAATCGCAGCTTCACTCTGTGGCCATGTGGGGGGAGGGTTTGAGGGGGGGGGGGGGGGGGGGGGGCAGTAGTTGCAATCTGATACCGCCAAATAAAGATAACAAGGTCATAGACAGTCAATCTTGACTTGAGTCTGCTTCTTTTGGAGTCTCTGTGGGGGAGTGCACAGGCCAGCGTTTAGCATGTGGGCTCGTCTGTGGGATTCGTACACACCGCTGATAGTAATCACAGTGTTCGCTTGTTGCCAGAAAGAAAACGGAGGGCTTAACATTTGTACGCCATTTGTTATTTTGATCAAATGCACCCCGTTTGTATTACTGGACGGCCACTGACTGTTCTCATCTGCCTGAACAGAAACATATTGTTGTCTGTTTTGCTGATAAATGGCAGTTTCACGCTGTCTTCTTCCATTTAAAATACAAGTTGTCGGTAGTCTTTCTTTTCTTTTTGTGTAAAGGAAAAACACATTTTCTCTGGGATGTGAAGGATTTCTGTCTGATTGGAGAGTGATGTAAAAGATCAGCAACAGGGGAGCTCCCTAATACAGACATCCATTACGGTCGTCAGCTTTTCACGAGCTGAGAACAACTTTAGCTTTGTGGCAATGCATTGTTAAGATGCAGCAGTCCAATGAAAAGGTTTATCTGAAAGAAGTAGGAGAATTTCCTCAGCCCATATAGGGACGTTTATTTATTTTTAGTTTAGCAGAAAAAATGTTGAAAAAAAATGGTGATACATGGTTTTTTACTAGAAAGCAACAATCTGTAATGTCTAATGTGACTGTACAGTTGTTTATTTGTTTTTTGTACAGAGTAAACCGATCTAAATATCTGAGTGTATACAGCCATTAGAGCGGCTCTCTGAGGCTTTATACTTTGAGGTAAATGCCGACATCAGAACGCTATTATGCAGATGTTACAGGCGTATTTGGCTTAACATGTTTACAATCTATTAACATGCAAATATTTGCTAATTAGCACTAAATATAAAGTACAGCTGAGGCTCGTGGGAATGTCGTTCGTATTGCAAGTATTTATATTGGACAAAATTGAAACCGGACCTGATGATGGGATCAACAGATTCAAATTCATCTGAACATCTGAACCGTGAGAATCCGTCCAATAGTTGTCGAGACATCTCACACACACAGAAAATAAATGTCAACCTCATGGTGGCGCTTGGGTAAAACTCCGGGGATCATCAAAGTCAGTGGGCTGCAATGATGTGAGACGACGTGTACGACAGGATTGTCTCACAGTAGCCAGTTTACAAGATCATTTAAAATGAATAAAAAGCGAAATCATCGTCAGACGACAGCAAATGGTTTCCCAGATTGTATTTCCCAAAAAGCTATTTATTCCGCCTCTTTTGCTCTCCACACAAACGGTCTGGGCTAAAGCCTGCTCGGATCTGATTGGTCAATTGGACTTCTAACGTTTCCAATACCAAAATATTGCAGACAGATTTTACCTATGAATGCAGAATCTGTTGTCTCAACCCCATCAAAGTCAAAGAACTGGAACAAGAGAGGCCTTGTCGCCCAACACCATTTGCCGGCCTCACTAATGCAAATCAGATAATCAGTCAGATAATCAATAAAGTATGTTGAACCAGATCCTTCATACAGTAGGCTTCTTTCTTTACTCAGCCACCCACAGGTCTCTAGTGTGTTTTAAACGCACACACACACACACACACACACACACACACACACACACACACACACACACACACACACACAAACACTTGGCCGTGAAGTCACTGCAGTTGGAGTCAGCACGGTCACTAATCTCAAAATGACTGTCATGTATCAGCTTTGTCAGAGTTACTGCGGTACTGAGACAGAGACTTGCCGGTAATTACATCATTTTCTCAAGACACGTATACTTATAGTAATTCATGTTGTTGTACGTTGGCTTGCAACAGCATGCAGCCATTGGCCAAATGCTCTTTTGACTATGTGATCCAGTATTTTGCAATAAATCTTCAGCTCCATAAATCAAAGCGTGTCTCTTTGCAGCATGTCATGAATGTTGGCTTGTTTTAGCGGTTCATATTAAAATCATCAGGTTGGCTTTAGGCCGATTAAATTAAAGTACATTCATAAAGATGACATGATTAACTCAGGGTGCATGCTCAACATGGATATATACAGCTCATCGGATTTAGGTGATATTGTAATTCAAAGAGGAGGAGGAAGGAAGTCAAATGAGCAGCCATTGGGCCGTTTGAGACATTTTGCTGATGCTCACAGCATCCAGGAAGATTTTGAGCAGAGTGGTGTTTATTTGGGGACTATTTTATGAGGTGGATTAACACACACTTCTATGGGTATTTCTGGCAGCAGGACAGTAAATGTGGAAGTGACTCATTGCAAAGTGTTCATGGTAATGAGGGAACATGTGACCCCAGTGCTGTGGTCAGTCGCACAGAGGATCAGGCTTAGACACAAACATCTTTATTGAAGTAATATTACAGAAACTAAGCAGGGAGAGGACAGGCCTCCCCACTATCTCCGCACTCCAACATACTTTTTACCCTACCCAACCTGGTTGCCTGTATTCTGTATAAGTTCTTCTGAATGTGACGTTTTCACTTGATTAACTTTTCTGGAACTGGTGAACAAGATTTCATAACTATGATTGTTGGATACACTCGTATCTTAATCCTTGTGATTGCTAACACATACTTTTCCCAAACGCTTTTTTCTTCAGGTCGTATTGGTGGTTGCTAGACCAGCTTATAGATGCATTACTGCCCACCACTGGACAGTGGTGGGCAGTAGTGGGGTATGGATCCTCCAACACCTCGCACAACCACCCTTTATATACCCTCCAAGTAAATTGGAGTGGGCTGCACCACTAGTAGGGGAGCTCAGCTTAAACACACACGGGCAATAGACAGACAAGTTGGCCACTTGATGTTTACAAGTTGTGTTCATAAGTCACCAATAAATCACAGCGCCACCTGTATATGTAACAAGCATCAGCAGCTTCACAAAAACACAACAACAAAAATAGACATCCCCCCCCCCTTCTTCAAACATGGTAAAACCAGGAAGTATAAATAGATATGAGTCCTGAGGCTCCTTTTGCCTGAGGACCATAAAGAAGATCACTAACAAAGGTATGACACGCGTCCTGCTATTGGAAGTATGCTAGCAGCACTTAGCTTACTATCAAACATTTACAGCAAACATGCCTTTTTGTGCCACTGGCCTGGTTTGTGTCGCGCTGACTTCCATTACTAGAAGACTGCACGCTCACGACTCTTATGTCGCACAAACATCAAAACACACAATGCATGAAATGTTACACCTGGAATTCGAGGGATTATCTCCATCAGCCCTCGTCTGCAATAAAACAATCAAAAGATATAAAGTGACATTAGCAGGATAGCAGGCCAATCCATTTTTTAAAATGTATATGTATTGCTAGTAAGTCATGTGGTGTTTTCCCTCCTATTTGTTTGTCAAGTTGTATCAAAATGCTCCCCTTTTGTGCCTATCATGTGATATAAAGTGATAATGATGCTTATATATGCTGAAAATGAGTGTTATGGGAAATATAAGGGTTTAGCCCTCACACATGACACATGAGGGCAACATGAGGCCCTTCAATTCTGTCTGAAAGCATCGTAACACACCTATTCTAAAAGTAGAGATTTGAATAAATTAAGAAATGCTTTGTGGATTTGATTGATGCTGAAGTGAAAAACAGTCTCATAGACTTAGAGGGGATGCGTGTCTGTTAATAAAGTTGGCCGCAGTAAATTGATGCATTTCAAGTCGCATCTCATCTGCAGTGGTGTTCCTGTATACTCTGTTTGTATTGCAAAATGTTGTCTTAAGCATATGCACCTTATTCACAACACATTTTATTATTTAGGCATTTACATCGGTCATTCATGCAACATGCAACAACTTCAGTTGCCGTTTGTGATGCGCATTTCATGGCAACATTGATCCAAAAGCAATTAAATGTGAGCAGTGATTCAGGATCCAGCCACCTTCTTGTCAAGGCACTTTTTTTGTTCTCTTAGAGTTTGAGATTTTGAAAACGTGATCGTAAAACAGATGAGATTCGGTGTCACCGAATGCTTTTTTCCCCTCCACTCCCAGCAGTCATTACTTTTGATCGATCATAGCATGGTACAACCTGCAGGTACTCAATGCACACTTAATATACAGTCTCTATGCGGCTATGAATAATTGTCTGATCACAGTGAGTGTCCGCTTTCGATTGGAAGGTCTGCACTGCATCTCGTGCACTTTTCAGGTCTTTTTCAGATTTTCATACCTTTTTGAAAATTAAAGGAAGCCAATGGCTTCCTAGAAGACTTAAAACCCAAATATTGTGCTGCAGAATATGGTCAGCGGTGCTGTAAAGTACATACACCTGTTTTGTGTGGTCTTGTTTTTGGGGTGCAGCAGCTGCTTTTACACACCCAGAGAGATACCAGTCACCCTGGTGCCGTCCTAATGGCTCGCTGCTGCTGCTGTTTGATTGCAGGGTCAGTATTGTTGTATTATAGTGCTTCTGAATAAACTACAGGTCTGGATCTAAACGGGGACGTGGTGTGTTTATAGGATGCAGCAGCTGTAGTGCAGGTTTCAGGATCAGACGAGCCGCTGCAGAGAGTTGGCAGGAGACAACTAACAGAAGCTGAGCAGCATTGTAGTCATAGCTGAGGGGAGGCCTCGGTTGTAGGAGAGCTTGTTTTGTTAATTAGGGTACACCAGATGGCCGGTATTTAGATATCAGCCACAGAAGTGTAGTGACATTCAAATAATGGCTTCAAATACAAGTTGCTTCCTTTCTTTTGATGCCGTGGTGATATTTGCCAAGATCGTGCTGTGTCACCCAAATGAAGACATCTTTAATTTTTCATAAGGAGGTTAGGAGCTGCCTCCTTTATGCAAACGTTAAGCGTGTCTACAAATACTATTTGGCTCTTGGTTTCTGTACTTGATTTTGGTCATGCAGTACAATATCATTTCAGCCATGGTCGCATAACCTCTCAGGGGCCCCAGGGCAAAAGAAATGCTGTTGGGCCCCGTTTGACCTCAACACCTAACACCCTCATGGCAGCCGAGTTAGTTTTCTGTAATTGTATTAACTTTATTAAGGAATATGCACCATGTGAGCACAATGAAAATTAAGATAAAGTCTTGAGACTAGATTGTGAAAACAAGGCACCAGACACAAGTCAGGAACTTAACATAATAATAATAATAGTAATAATAATAATGATGCAGGTCCTGGCGCTGACATTTTGTTGCCTGATCAGACCATCAACTGTATATTACAGGTGAATCTAGTCACTGTGACGTCACCACTTTATTCTTGGCCTGCCGTTTTGAAGCCTCGATTTTATTATTTTGGCAGTTGCCATCTTGCTTTTTTGCAACCAGGGTGAGGAATTGTAAGACGAAAACACGGATAACTCCCAGATCGGACAAAGCCGACTAAATGAACATCATGCTGTACTGAAGAAGACCTGAAACTAGAGATTGAGACCATAAACTCATGTTTACAATGTTTACTGAGGTAATAAATCAAGAGAGAAGTAGAGTCATTTTCTCATAGACTTCTATGCAACCAGAGGAGTCGCCCCCTGGTGGACATTAGAGAGAATGCAAGTTTTTGCTGCGTCTTTTTATTCTATTGTTGCTAGGCCACCACCAAATGAGTGTGAACCTCAGTTTAACACAAACCGTAAGCTAATAGTTAATACCGGTAGTACAGTTGTAATTCGTGAAAACAACTTGTAATTCAAAACTACTTCAGACCACCTCGGCACTCCGATGTGGTCGGCAGGAGCACAGTTGACTTATAAAGGGGCCTTGTGGAAAGCTGGTATTATTTACGCATTCAAAGTTTTGTAAGTTTGCTGGTTGAGTTCTTCTTGAGAAATGCGACTCGTCAGCAAAGCTCCGTTATGACAGTTCAGTTTGGCTGCAGCCTTCATCTTGATGCTGTGACTTTAAGATGGTATTTTCATTCTTGATCAATCAGCCGATTATTTCCTTAAAGAAACCGATTCATCGTTTTTTAAAATGGAATATCATAAAACCATGAACAAATCCCATCATATCTCAGTTGTGACTTCTTGAAATGT
Organism: Melanostigma gelatinosum; assembly: GCF_949748355.1. Taxonomy (NCBI): domain Eukaryota; kingdom Metazoa; phylum Chordata; class Actinopteri; order Perciformes; family Zoarcidae; genus Melanostigma; species Melanostigma gelatinosum. The sequence goes on from NC_136647.1 coordinate 3,878,981, forward strand.
CCAGAAAAATACAAATTGAGATCAGTTGACCCTTTTCTTTTATCTTCAATTACTCACAACAACTTTTGTGATTTATCTCTTGCCTAACTTATTCTCATCTTTTCACTCTGAATCATTCGTTCTTGAGAGAGGAAGGAAACGCAACTGATATTGTGATTCCATTGTTTTCTTCTATTCCGTTGCAGTATCTCTCATAATTAAGGAGAAGTGGGGACTTCCTCATCATACAAACACGAGTTCAAATATTTACCGGCTATAAAGCGGCGTGTTGAACTCTGCTCTCTTAGTTCAGGGGCGTTCACGGTCCCGCGTGGTCTTATTTATACCCGGAAACAAGTATTGTGGGCAACATTTACGACAGCATGCGCGCTTTGTTTTCGTTACGAATCATTATGAGCCTCGGGTGCGCTTTGTCCACTCGTTAAACATTTCCAAATCAAAGCGGATGGTTGCAATCACAGCCAGTGCGCATGCCCACCCAAACGCTCTGCCATTAGGTCCATGCGCGCGGGCACGCCCCAGGAAAGAATTAGTATGAACCGCGTGCGCTGCTGATGTTACTGTTATGACTTATGAATGGTGGACCTCAACGACAAGAGAGCTTCAGTAACCTGTGACAGTTAGACTTACAGAAATAGTAACAGCAGTGTGTTTGACAGAAGTTATGAGAAAATATTATATATGTTTTAGTCTGCTACAGAAGATCAAATCACCGAAACTCGTCTACAAACTCACCAGACGATAAGGTCAAATATTATATAAGAGATAAATTCATCAGTAAAACACCCAAATTACATTTAACTAACTTTTGAGCGTCAGAAACTCTGGTAAAATAACAAATGCATTCTAGAGATAAGTGATTCATAAACTTGCTTTTGATGATCAGACACGCTACAGGTTAAGATAAAATATTATAGGAACATTATTTATTAATAACAGGAAAAGGGCGCCATGAAGTCAAGAAGCCAGAAGCCAGAAGCCTGCTAACAAATATGACGAATATAGGACTTTCTTTTATAGAACCTCAAGCTCAATAATCGAGTTTTTAAAAAATATTAAAGGAATATTATAGGCTTATCATGGGAGATAAACGCTAAATGTTATGGTGAAATATTAAATTAGAGTCCCTAGGAGAGATTTTCCAAAAAGGCACAGAGGTCAACATCACGTTTGAGTACAGACACTGTAAACTATGGGTTACAAAATATGAATAGAATATTAAATAAAAACTAGAACAATTACCAAAAATCGGACTTTTGAGTGTCAGGAACAATATAATACATTTTTCAAAAAGGTATTTCAGGTTAACATGAACTACATTTTTAATATCACGGACACATTACAAGTCAATATTGAATATTTCATTTAATTAATAGAAAAAGGCCGACTAGAGTTCCCACATTAAGTCAATATAAACTCACTTTTGAGTGTCAGACATGTTTCACGTTATTATGAGACTATTCTACTTTACTTTAGAGACACAGTGATATCTGAATTTATGTTGGTGTTGTGGTCCCTTTTTTTATTCAGTTATTGTAAAATATTTTCGGGCATTTCCCCAAAAGACACTTTAAACTCAACAAACTCCCTTTTGTTCGTTAAGATAGATCAAGAATAATTGCTAAAAAGCCAGGAGATCTTAAACAAATCACACTACGAACATAAACTCACCTTTAATTGGTTAATATTATAGAAAATTAAAGTTAGAAACTCACTACCATATAGAAACCGGTTGAAATGAGTTTGCGGACTTTCAGCATCATTTAATTCCTCAGGAGTCGCAGGCTGTTTTTAGTCATTAGAAGCCTGCGTTACATTTGATGGTTTATTCAAGTGTTGCCTCTAATCCTAACATCCTCCCCTCACACAGCACTATCAGTTTAAACACACATCATTACTGCTGCATTCGTGCATGCGCGCTAATATCAGTCTAACGGTGAGTAATATAGATATGGGGATTTCTGCAGGTGTCAGAAAACGAGATATGGTATTGATTGAATCCGTTTTGATTGACAAACGTGGCATTGTTGACCAAATTTTTCTAGAAGGTGTTTTAGGCAATTTAAACACACAAGTCTGTTTGAGAGTTTCGCATTTTTGCAGCTAATTAAATAAATAAATGGCTTAAAAGCAGCTTTTTAATTTTTTTTAAATCCTCTGATTATAACTCCTTCAAATGGGAGTCTGTTAGGTCCATATAGAAAGTGTCCTGAGTGACTCCAACTTCAACCAAGTGTGCTCTTATAGTGTAAATAAAGAGAGCAAGTCTCAAGTACGACTCATAAATCTAGATTTGGACATGCATGTTATAAAACAAAAGGGCTGTTTTCTGCACCGAGCCGTGATTTTCATATTCTCACCAAATACAAATGACCCATAATATTAAATAAGACTTTAGAGAATGATCCTTATAGTTCCTAGAAATGTAGATATTAAAGTTTGAGAGTTTCCAAGATGCGTTTGAACTCCATTGGATTTATTTCCCTCCACAGAAAAAAAAGTGATGTTCAATAAAGTAAAAGAAATGCTTGAATAAGCTTTAAATTAGCAAAGGAATAAAAATAAAATATCGTGGTCAAAGCCCAGATAACTACTGTTTAGTCCCATTAATCCTTAAAAAAAAGCTTCATATTCTGAGATAATCCCAGTGGATCAATGTGTCTGCGGATATTTAGCCAATCATTCACTGTGCTCCTCTTTGGAGTAAAAGAACTGTCCCGCTGCGGTTTGTCTCCTCTAAAACATACTTGAAATAAATCTCTCTTTTCCTGGAGTTTATTCAAACAAACATGTTACCATAAACACACGAGGACTTTGAATCACCTTTTTTGTATACAGTTTAGGCTAATGAACTTACTTCTGCAAAGTATTACATTGTAGTACAAAACACGTTGCACTCAAGTTTGTTAAACATGCGGGGCTTTTTTTCTATTTCAGCAAACAAAATGAGAAGAAAAACATTTCAAAGTACAGTCACTGAACGGGAGCCGTCGCGGGTCAAACGGGCCGGTGGCACACCTGCAAGACGGCAAATAGAAAGCACACAGAAGCAATATAAAATATGTATGTTATGAAGTGGATTTCTTTTCTCTTATCGAGTCTGGATTCTTGATAAGCTCCACACTTTATTTAACTTAATTTTTACTTGTAAATCCTTGTTTTGGTCAGGACCCCCCCACTTCCCCCTTCTGCCAATCTCCAAAAGCAAGCAAGCACAAAAGAAAAATCCCGTGTGTTTCATATGTTAAGCCTGTATATATTTACATTTATATATGTACAATGCAGCAATGTAACACGTCTTCATCATTTTAAAAAAAACATCCTGGACATTTCAACTGCTGTGCAAGTTCATTGGTAAAGACATAAAACCCGCATAATCCAAGTTTTCTTTTATTTTTTTATTTTTTGAAAAATTATTGCAACTAATCCAGTTTAGTTGTCTTTAACCCCCCCCCCCCAATCTCCCCCCTCCCCCCTCCTCCCCCCGAATCCGCAGGTATCCTGTAAACTCTGACACCGTGTCCGTTTGTCACATATATTTCGTAATTTTTTGTAACATTTACGCGCGCTTTGGTCCCGTCAGCTGTTGTACTGACACGCGTTCAGGCTCGACCCAGGGCTCTGCAGGCTGCTGTATCCGAAAGTTGGATGCTGTTTGGATTTGAGTCTGAGCGTGGCCAGGCTGGAGTTGCAAGTGTCCCGGTAAACGCTGTACGGAGAGCCGGGTGGCCCGTACGGACACGCGGACGGAGACATGGCCGAGTTAATGCCGGACGTGCCGATCCCGTTCAGGTTGCTGATGTTGTTGAGGCCCGGGGTGGGCATGCCCGGCACGGCGGAGTGGCCCATCCCGGAGGCCATGGTCATGGAGGAGATGGAGTTGGGCGCCGAGAACATGGACTGCGAGGTGAGCGGGCTCATGGAGTTGAAGAAGGTGAAGTTCTTGGTGGACAGCGGCGCCGGGGTGAGGCCCTTGTTCGTCCAGTTGTTGTAGGTGTACGCCGGGTACATGTCCTCGTAAGGCTGCATGAGGCCGCTGAACTGCGGCAGGTAGCTGTTCTTGCACAGGTCCATCTGCTGATTGCGCTCCCGCTTCCTCCACTTGGCCCGGCGGTTTTTGAACCACACCTGGAGGACAGAAACACACACACACACACACGGTTATGGAACCTACAACATTTGATTTTGGCATATAATGTAGTCCACTTTATTTAACTTATCGTCTTATAGGACAAAATCAAGTATGAGCCTTCAGTTTGTTTTTTGTTAATTAGCATGAATTGTATTGATGGACTAATAGTTCTGTGCACGTTTGAGTCCCCAAAAGTGCTGCTGGCTTCATGGTTTACCATACAAAAAGAAATAATCTGAAAAAAAATATTCCTTGGGGTTATATAGGCTATATATATATATATATATATATATATATATATATATATATATATATATATATATATATATATATATATATATATATATATATATATATATATATATATATAGCCTATATAACCCCAAGGAATATTATTTTTTACACTAAATAGCCCTACAGCTAAATTCCAAATGTGAAGCTGCAGTCCCACGTTGATGATACAGCTGTTTAATGTCCTCAGTTGCCTAAAGATTTGTTTACAACAGTTTGTAAACACAGCATAAAAGGACCAGACTGTAGTTTCAATCGTGAACACACACACACACACACACACACACACACACACACACACACACACACACACACACACACACACACACACACACACACACACACACACACACACACACACACACACACACACACACACACACACACACACACACACACACACAGGCTTATTTACTCCGTGGTCAACGTTTTCAGTTAGGCTCTATACATTTATATTTGAATCATATATGGCCACAAAAATCTGTTATAATTTTAGAAAAATGCACTTTCGTCAAGTGAAAGTCAATCTTCAGTTTTTTGAGTGCTCAAGTCCCGACTGTGGATTTGTGTTCTGGTCCCTCCAGTGAACACGTCAAACTTGGTCCTATTTGTCTTCTCACATAACAATCCTCACTCACTCAGTTGTGCACATTTACCAGCTCGGGGTTTAAATGACAGGAGAAGCTGCTCTGGAGTCCAGTAGAAACTTCAACTTTAAATGAATCCAGTAAATGTCCCCTTTAATTTGCTAAAAAGTGAATATAGGGCGGAGGGCCAAACTGTGAAAGTCTTGTTCTTCCAAACAAACGCTTTTTGTTAGCGCGTGTTTTTAATTGTCTATTTATTCAAGCTTTTGTTTAAAGCAACACATTTAAGTCATTTGCGCAGGAAGTGTTGAGCTCGCGTGCAAAGATAGAAACATAATTAAATGACCAACTTTTCTCTTCAATCATCGCACAACGTTTTTTTCTTGAAATAATTATTCTTTGTGAGCAATGTATCTTCAAATATTAATATTTTCTGTGATGAAATTTGATGACTTAATTCAAATAAAAGTTACATTTCAACATAAATGTGTTTTAACTATGGAGCCAAAGATGTGTTGAAGGTAACACGTGAGGCCTACGGGCGTGTGTGTGCAGCATGTAAAAATCCCAAAAATAAAACAAATTTATAGCATGAATCAAACAGTAACTGCATGGATCAGACGCGCGCGCCTCTGGATCTCCTCACGCCTTATCTTACCTATGAAGCCTTATCGAAACAAAATATCCGTCACTTTGCACTCAGCGAGTCATTTTTTTAATACATAGTAGAAGCAGTTTACAAGTGGAACCATCGGACGGGCTATTTATAGCCGCGCAGCGGACAGGGTGCTGCGGACAAATTGTCCACAAAGACGTGAGCGATGTGACGGAGAGCTGCGGAGGAAACGCTGCGTTTCTCTGCACCACGTCTTTCAGTTTCCTGTACCGAGCCAAATAAATAAACAAATACAAATTCAATAATATATTTAATTTAATAATAATACTTTGGGATTTAATGGCATGTTAACAAGCAAATAACAATCATTATTTAAGCTATTTTACGATGGTAACATTCAAAATAAATGAGCCAGAAATCTCATTCAATCTCAATATATAATCTGTCAAACTCGACTAAACCGATCACCTTAAAAGGTCACGTCCAACCACTTTCAAATGTCAAAACATTTTTCATAAATGTTCAGATATGAATCAGAAATATTCAGGCTGCTTGATGTCACGCCACGTATACCTTTTTAAAAATGTTAGATTTTTCTTCCGCCAAAATAAAAGGCTGCACTGTTTGAACTTCAGCCTCATTGACTCCAGAAATGAAAGCTCAGCTCTCTGAACTTGTTCTGATACGTTTTTGTTTTTAAACTCCCCCCCCCCCCCCCCCCGTGCATTTTAATAGCTGCATGCATTTTTTTATGCAATTTGAAACTGTGGACTCTTGCAAGGACGAGCAGCCAGGCGCCAGTTTCTGTAAATGAAAACCAACTGCAATTGTTTTTTATTTAACGCACGTTTCTTACCTCCACATTTCCTGTTCGAGAAAAGAGCAGCCGGCATGAATACCTGCGTATTTGCTGTGTCATTTATTTTCTGAATTAAATGGGCATAAATACGTTGTCATGATGCGTAAACGTGAATAGATTTAATTGCACGCCATTCCTTCTCATTGCACAGCTCCATAGATCTGGCTGCACGGACCGTCTCCTCCACGAGGAGAGATCCACACGGGTGGTGATGTCATCAAAAGACAAATCCTCCATTGGCTGCAGTAGCAGCGCGGATACACTCAGAAAGAGATGTTATATCCAGTAGATCCAAATAATTACAGACGGCTTCCATTTCTGCTTACGTTTCAACATGAAATGTGTTGGCGCCAACGTGTCGTTTTAGTGCTGCTCGTGTCAGAAATGCGCGTGGTGCTGAGAATTACGCACGTGTTTTATAATAATGGAAGACCTATTTTTTTGGATGCACCGTAGCTGATAGTCATGGATGACTGCAACTTGATATCTGTTAACGCTGCAGTTTACAAATCTCCCAGTTATTTTTTTTGTCAAAGGATTTACTTAAGTGTGTCTCTGAATCATAACACGTTTAGAATCATGGCACGTTTAGTTTCTAACAAAGTCACTGCAGTAATTTACATGGATTCTGTGAAAAGGCTGGAAAAGCGACACTATAAATACCTCAATACCACAAAGAAAAAAGCAATATGTTGTCTCTTGTCCTGATATGAAATTCAAATGATGGAAGAGGAAATGAGCAACAAAATCATGATTCATCTGCAATATCTTTCAAAAAAGCTTTGATTTGGGGAAGTCGATGGTCAATTTTGCATCAAAATGTTAGTTGGAACAAGAAGTTGTATAAATTCGGAGCACCAGTCATACACAGGGTGACTCTCGTATTAAAATGGTAATTCCAAGTTTTTTTGTTGTCAGAATTACTTTTTTGCTTTAATATTCTTATAATTATTTATTTATTGATTTCCCAAAACATTTTGATGATTATTTGGTTCATGTGTGTTGGAGTTATTTCATATATTTAGGTAAGATTGTTCCCACACAATAACGTTGAGATTTATCTCCCAAATTGTCTTTTACGCACGCATTACGCACGGCCCTGCTGGCCTCTTACCCGGACTCTGGCCTCGGTCAGGTTGGTCCACACGGCGATCTCCTCCCTGGTGCTCATGTCCGGGTATCGGTTCCTCTGGAAAGTCGACTCCAGCTCCTGCAGCTGCTGGCTGGTGAAGTGAGTCCGCTGCCGCCGCTGCTTCTTCTTCTTGGGATCGTCCGCGTTCCCGTCATCGCTCCTGTGTTCAGCGCTCCTCTCCTTTTCTGCGGATCATAAATCGGGATGAAACGATTGCATGCTGCCGCTTTTGTATTGTACTATTACCATTTTCTTTTCATTTAAAAGTTTCAGACTGAAAGTAAGGGCACCAACGTGCAACTATAACAAAAAGGTTCTGCCAGCATGAAATAAGCAACTTCAAAGCTATAAATAAATGATTTACAAAATTAAGGCCCAGGTGAGAAGTGCCATATTAAAGCCAAATATTTACAGTTTTGTATCGATTCTCTCAAACACCCTTGGATCAATATTACTTTCTTTACGAAGAGGTCTGCCCACTCCTCTTATCTCTCCGACTGCTATCTTGTATTCGTGTTCTCACAAGATTGCCTCATTAAACTGAAGGGTCAACACGTGCAAAGGTTAATTACAAAAAGGAAATACTCTTGAATGTTTGCCAAAAATAAAAATCAACTTAAAAGTTAAAGCCACAACATTATTCTTTTTTTATTTAAGCCACATCAATAATTCAAACAAAGTAAATTATAAATAAACATTCCTCCATATTTACTATCTTCCTCATATGGAGTGAGACAGAAGAACAAGTAGGTTTTGCTAAATATGGCCAAGTCGAAGAACAAAAAGCTTCTCCAAGAATTGTTGATAGCCTGCAGACTTTCTGGCTTTTAGTTTAGATTGGTGGATGGGCCCACTATTTATAGTTGGTTTTAATGCATTTACTGACAGCAGGCCAGGCTGTTCTGCACATTTTTCCCTGACAGACTCCGATATCCTGCCAAGACGTTTGCTTCAGCCAGCGCAATAAACAAAAAACACGCAAAAAACCTGGACTATTCTCCCCGTTCTGTTGTATTTATGCGCATTCAACTTTGGAGCAGAAATATACCAAATTAAGATTTAATGCAAATGGATTTTGAAGCACTTTATCAAAGTGCTTGTTGCGCCGTAACACGCGGAAATAAATCGTCATCGTAGTGCGAATAAACAAACACCAAGACACAAGTTAACTAAAAGAGTGTCTGCTTTTCCGCAGCATCAAAGTGTCGAGATGTCTCTGACAGCCCACCGTAAACGTGCGTATGGAGACGTAAAATAAACTGTTATTGCACTCAGAAGAAGGAATAGAGTTGCTAAAAGCACTCTTGACTGTGTACCTGCCAACTCTGTGTCCGAGGACTCGCTGCTTGAGTTCTCTAAAGTTTCCCGACTGCTGTTTGAAGTTCTCGGTAAATGAAACGCGGGGGCCGCATCGCGGGCCGGCGGTGCTCTCGCTGCCTCTGCGTTTCTGTCCAAATTCATCCCACCTTGAAGAGAAGGATGCGTACAAGAGGGGAGACGGGGGAGGAGGGTGAATCCTGGGGGTGCACAAAGCTTTCCTCAACAGCTTAAAAAATCCACCCGCTGCTAGACACCGCACTGCGACATGAGAGGAGGAATCACACGGGGAAGGATTTCCACCAAAATGTAGTTCTTCCACGAAGAAAAGGACTTCGAAGAAAAGAAAAAAAAGCCTCCTCTACAGCAGTGACGGCCCAGTGCGCTCTCCTCTCCGCTGCAAGGGAAAAATAGCTTCTGCCCGCTGCGATTGAGAGGAAGCTCGGCTCTCCAACCCACACGCAAGACCCAGCCCATCTGCTGCGTATAACCTCCCTAAAATGAGCGAGTCCCACCCACTACGCCAGCCCGCTGCAAGAAAAAAAGAAAAGCCACATCCATCCAAACAAGTCTGACGTCAAGAGGAAACAAGTGGAAAAATTATGCCATTAATTTACAAGACGTTTTTTTTTTTATCACATGCAAATCTCTCAGTCTAAGGTGGAGTGGAACGTAAAAAGCGTCATATTGGAGCAAAACAAGTTTGTTCACTTGCTAAAAGACATTTTTTACAGCGTTCATTTATTCTATATTCGTCGGGAGCGCGCAATGCAACGCTTTGCTCTTTAGGAGTAGAATGGGCCTTTTATTCTTGCAGGCATGTTAGAATTGTGTCCAGCGCAACATAGCTGGTTGCGCTTCTACACACACACGCAGTCACACAATGTACTGTATATCTCGGATATGTACCGAGCTGAGTAAACATTTGCCTTCCAACGCGGGCCTGCCCAGTTACTGTTTTCGCACTATGAAAAGCGCACAATATGAAGATTATTGTGTGTGTGTGTGTGTGTGTGTGTGTGTGTGTGTGTGAGAGTAATGACTCGCACTGTAAACTGACAAGTGTCGCTCTATCAGCGGTTCACTTTGACAAATAAACAATCGGGACTAATGGAAGCCCGGCAGAGCAGAGAGAAACATCAGTGATTTATCCACAAATAAGTTGCTGAATAATAATCTTTTAACAGCAGCGGATCTGTGCGCGCGGCACTTATAACAACATAATTCATAACATTTATTAAAAGTGTTTAAACTTTGACTACTTCTGGATCCAGAACATCTCCGAACGAAAGCCCTTTATGGTTGATGGTCCGCTACGATCTGATTACAGACCTGCATGTGGCTGATGGTGACCCACAGCGTCATCATTGAACAGGCTGCTTTACGCGTTATAGCTGGTTTACCACCGCGGAGACTCAAAGTATTCACGCAAACTCGGAATCCAAGCCAAATCACGTATAGAGGACTATTTTGGTTAAAATTGTGAAAGAGTTGAATTTGAAAACTCAGATGTTGGAATGTATGTGTTTTCTGGTCAAATTATACTCTATGATCCCTCACGCGCATGCACAGAGCGGGCACTGACTCACAACGCGGTCAAAGTGAGATGTAACCTTCACTCAGTGGAGAATAGAGCTCCGTCCGTGTGCCGACTTTCTGGAGTGTGTGCGTGTGTGTGTGTGTGTGTGTGTGTGTGTGTGTGTAAAACGTCAGCAGTTGCAGTTGCAACAAACTTCTCTCTTTGTTATGCTCACAAAACACGGAGGCCAAACATTTCAATATCAATTAGTTTAAAGTCAGGTTGGCTCCAGGTGAGGCCTTGTTGTAATCACTCAAGTTTCATAGAACTGGTGCATCATGGGTAGTTTATATTTTCAGTCATTTACTTTGTTTCTTACATAACATTCCCAAATATCTACGTATTGTGTTTATAATTAAGCTATTTTAGTGTGATTGCGCATGCGTAGACCAACGGCAACATTTCAGGATGGAATCGATTTATTTCACTAAAATAAAGGGAAACATTTGCCAATGAAGTCAGAAACTTGTTTGCACAACCAATGTGTTTTTTCTGGAATGAAGTTGCCTTCTGAATAATGAAACAATCCAAACCTTCCACACGCAACGGCAAAAAATAATCTATTGAGGAGACTAAATGACCAACCAGCAACACATTTGGTTGTCTCTGCATCATTTAACGTGCAAAGTGCAAAACACAAATTACGTCAATTTACACACTTTGTAAACCACAGACTGAAAGCTGTAAGTTTCTCCTGCAACGTGAGACCGGCTGACCTGCTGACTTGCATCGAGTAAATGCGCACCGGCTCACGCCTTGCCGTCTGGGACTCGGACTCTCACCGGCGCCAGTCTCGAGCATGTTCGGCCATTGTATGACAGCGACGTCTGACGCGAGATCCCCGTCCGACCGGAAAACTCCCCCGATGGCCTTTTCTTAGAAGACAATTGTGCAAGCTCTCAACAATCACTTGGCTTTTTACATGTGTTCGACCTCAGCGTGTTCTTGAGAGATTTGGGGCTCACACAAGGGCCTGTATTATATTTCTACACATTACAGGCCTTCCATGGTAATTCATAGTTAGGAAGTCTGAATATCCAGAAACTGAATCAGCCAATCGAGTTAGTGGTTTTGATTTAAATAGCAGATCCTCATTATCTCCAGCGTGCGTCACTATGGCCTGTTGTGTGCAGTAAAATGCTTGTAAGAAGTTCGCCCCAAGTGCCATTGGTCAGAAAACCAACATCCCCTACCCGTACGCTTCTGTTCTGAACTGCAGAAAGGTGCGCAAAATGGCAAAACAAACTGAATTCAGCTGCAGTGGGTGAGCCAAGCACGAGCGCATATCGGGACTCTGTGCGCAAGATGCATTTTCGTGAAATGTGACCTCGAGGATCTGGTCATCCCATCGCAGCAGGTGGTATTTACGATGCAGGTTGTGGAGAAGGAATATACTGAAAATCTAAATTGGTACGTGTTAGTACGGATTAGTGGGTGCATTGCGTGCACTTGGGTCAATACTGTGATTATTATCATTACAACAAACTGAGGTCTTTCTGTAATAAGTTTAGGAAAGCAACTGAATAACACATTGTAACATCGCATTGGCTTGTTGCAGGGGAATCAGAATATATACTGTTCAAAAAGTCTTTTTTCTAATATTCTAGAACAAAAGTCCGAATGAACCCGCTGACCCTTAAAGTCCCCATAGAGATATTAAAGGATTTACAGCACATGGAGATTCCCCTCTGTCCTCAGCAGATATTACAGGCTTATAGATGGAGGTAATCTAAATATCCAGCCTCCTCGGCCTGCAGCCCTGCCCGCGTCCCGCTCCTCCTCTGCTCTGGAGGGCACTTGCGTGTGATGGATGAGTTAAAAAGCCTTCCATCCGGCAGGACAGGTTAAAGGCCAGTGGAAATGCAAACACTCATATTTTGCCTCCAAGAAGTGAAAATAAACTCCGCGACTGCGGTTAATCACACACCAAACACATAATAATGGTCTATTTTTTCCTCTCTTAAGGCAACCAAACAAAGTAAACCTATAGAGCCACGGGGGCCAAAAAACAAAGCATGGCCGATAGAAAACTAAAGCTGGCGAGCAGATTCAAAGGCAGGACAGCAGTGGATATATGTAACTCGACACGCTGGGTAACTGGAGAAGAACAGAGCTGATTATTTCCTTGGTGATGGTTTCCCTGCTTGGTCCAAGGCCTGTTTGACAACCAACAAACAACCTGACAAGAAGGGACGCGGGTGTAAATAAAACAATAACCTCAAATGACCATTTTCATAAGGAAAAGATACAAAAATGCTGTAAAATGTCGGATTCGTTTGTGCATATTGGTGTATGGGGGAAAAAGGTTGAGTTGAGTTGAGATGGAATTATTCCTCAAAAAAATACACATTTGTCGCTCACAAACAGTATAAATGTCTGTTCTTTTGATGGTCATTAGACTCCAAAACTCAATTAAAACGCACATATGTGCATTAGCAACAACATTCCACTGTACCTCTAAGGTCCATTTAGTCTGATGTTCCTGCCTCAGTACAAACGTTCCAAACGTCTTTCTTTGTCTTTACAATAATTATGTTTGAGTCGTGACCTTATGTTGAAGCTGCTTCGATTATTAAAATGACGATTTCCTGAAAGAACATGTAAAAATGAAAAGGATTGTATATACGACCAGTCTCACGTGCGTGTCTGTCATTTAAATATCTTGGAAAAACCGCAGATATTTTCTAAAGTTCTCACGTCTCCATTTGGCGGTCTTTCTCTGGGCTGTGATTAAATCCAGCTTGACTGGAAACCTCCTTTTAAATACAATACACATTTTTATAATTAGTCGTAATGGTAAAAAAATAGAACTTGTAATCTTCTGCTGCTTCTTTTTTGCTTGCGGTCTATTCTTATTGTTTTTTGTTTTTAGGTAAAACGACTCACCAGGAAATCATTATCATAAACCAGACGCACAAAATAATGAAGAAGAAGAAGATGGTGAAAATAAAACTCAACCGTTGTTGTAAATGCGGTTGCTCTCATTTGATTTTCGCACGCTCACATTTGCATCTCATTATGTGATCTGTCGTCATGTCGTCAAATGCGCTGTGTGCATTAATCCCTCGCATATCAAACATATTGCGCCTGAAAGCAGCTGCCTGTGAACACGAACAGCTTGTGTGCTGCGAGATTGGCCAACAAGTTCTGACCTTGCGCAAAAACCGAGAGGTACAGTATATCCTCACTGGACTACATCATCCTTCTGCTGTACAGGATAGCTTTGTTTTGTAACTCCAATGAGGCATATGATTTATTTTATAGTCGTGAAGAGAAGAAGTCATACCTGCGTCCCCGCAAGAAATCACATCCTTCGACAGATTCAGTTCCATTCCAGTTACCTGAAAAAAAGAATATCCTGCATATCAGACTTACGAAGATAATAAATACAGTTATAAATATATACAAATACATTTATTGTCCCCTCTTCAACCCAATAACGTTATATATAACACATTATAAAACAATATCATCACATTTTAGCCACTGCACTTAAATAATTAAAAGAATCCTGCCTCATATTTTTGCTGAATCCTCACTTGTTTTTTTCAGAAAATATAATTATAATTATAATATATGGACAATTCCAAGGCAATACAGCAAAAACACAAATAACTAAAGAAAAGTACTTTACTTCACTCCAACGCTTACACCAAGGCCTTCACATTTAAACTCACTCTGTTTCATTATGAAACGTTTCCACACACATCTTTATGTTTCTTATGCTTCGTTTCGTCCCTTACCCAGCATCCCAAAGTTTACCTTGCCATTATAACACCCCCCCCCCCACACACACACACACAGCCCCTCTTATCTACAGGAATCCACATGCTCTATGTCCTCGGTAAATCTTCGCTCAGCTCCCTTCTGTCCCTCCGTGTTCACACGCTTCACTGGCGCGCCCCCGCCTGCACTTTATATTTATTTGGTTCATTTAAGGCGTCAGTCAGATATTATAGGGCAATGATGAATACGTCTACATGCTATAGCTGGCTAACAATGATGCTCAGGCACTCTGAATAGCACAGACTCAATTTTAGCTTCCAATGATATTTGCTGCTGCTTTTTATCTCTGTCAATCGTTCCTGTGCGTAAAGATGCACCCAGTAGCTAAGCCTCCGGCCTCTCTACGGTCACTACAGCCTCTTTGACCCCAACAAGCCGACAACTAAGCACTGCTTAATGAGGTCAGCACTTGTAAACTTTTCATTTTTTCCATCACGCTGAACGCGGACTCGTGTATGACTCATATTTGTAACATCCAAAGCGTAAAACGGTCAAAATGGAGAAGCCAGCCAACCGTCTGACCGATTCCCTGAGCTGAAATTCAACAACCGGACAGACGAGGTGTTTGTTGTACTCACCAGTTGGTGCCCAACGGAGGCAGACGACAGCAAAAAATGAATAAAGCCTCAGAGTTTCCCCCATGCAGGTGTTCGATAAATCCACTTTATGCGTCGGCTGCGCGTAAACGCTGCGTCCGCGATATTCAGCGCTTTAGTTGAGTCTCTGCGGTGCTGGTTTGGTTTTCTTCACCAGCGGTCTGCAGCACGCCTCGCGGTGACGTCACGATACCGCAACCGACAGCCCCCTCCCCCACCCCTCCACCCGCCACTACCTCCCCCGTTGTCATCCTCTTTATCCCATGCACCCTCAATCATCTCCTCATACCATTGCTTTTTCTTTTTTTTTTAAATCTTCATCAGTTTTTATTTTTTGCAACAAATTCCACAACTTAATCATCCTCAGCTGACGCCCGCTTCATCTTCGTCCTCATTGGTTTACCAAAGTGTATCGTTATTCTCAGTTTCTTCATCTTAAAATGTATTTTCACCCTCATCCTTATTTCTCAACCCTCAATATGTTAGCAACGAGCAGAGAAAAGTTAAGGCATGATAATTTAACATTAAATATGATGATGGTGATGTTAGTGATAATGGTAATTACGATAATACTAATACTAATGATTATACTAATAATTCTACTAATACAAAATAAAAATAAAATGATGGTACAACAACAGCAATGATGCCGTTTTTATTGTATTGTTTAAAAAAATATGCTGCTCCTATTTCCCTCTCTCTATTATTAAATGTGTGAGCCGTGACAGCGACTATGAGGAAAAACAGTTTCGGTGTTATGAGCTTATTTGTCTGCAATCAATTCAATTTATTTTGTCTAATAATAATGATGATATAGTCCAGTCCACTTTTAAAACAGCTTTACTGTAAACCTGCACATGTCGTGTTGTACTTGGACACACTTTAATAATAGTCTGTTCTCACGTATTCTGGTCTAATGTCTCACTCCTGTAGAATAATGAAGCACACACGTTTGATTCATTGTTTTGTACTGCTCTAGATTCAATATCTTTATTCATTTAACCAGAATGTTGCATTTTGTTACTTTGCTTGTCACACACGATATATTCCTCATACAGTTGGCAGCAGTTCATTTTTATATAAATAGACTAATTATTTTGACCTGCAGCCGACAGCCTTTGCAGATTGTTTGTGTTCGGGCACTAACTATGTTTGTCTTCTCGACAATGAATTGATTCGGCAAACAATATTCCGCCTGAACATCACAGCCTAAAGCCATTCGCCTTTGTTAACGGATGATTATTCCAACAAGTGTTCATGTCCCAATATTGCAGGTTTAAAGCAATATTTTGTTCTGCTGTTGGTTTGACATGAATCAAAACAATTTAAGTGCCAATACTTTATTTTTTCTTCTGTGGCTTAAATGCTGCATGGGAATATGGCTGAATTACAGCTTTTGCCTGGAATGAATAATAAAAAGAGGAATTGATATTTTCAGAAAACAAACAACAGAAGATGCTTGGAGGAACCTTCAGGCCTTTGTGCGTGATTGAGCTGCAGCGGCGCAGAGACGCAAAACGCGACGAAAACAAACACTTATATAAATCCTTAAACTGAAGCAATTACACAGATTATTCTGGACACTTATTTAGCTGTACAGTACGATTGTAATAATGAATAAAATGCCCCAAAAGGTAATTATAGGGCCTAACATAGGCTACAAGTAGCCGAGAGCAAAGTATAGGTTTAGACTGTAAACATATAATTAATACAGCCGTGAAAGATGAAACAAACAATGCTGTATGAATATAATTAATATATATTTAAATTGAACATAAAGGCTTTTCTGAAAAGCATCAAATGTGTTTTTAGCTCTCAGAATTGTAAACGTCCGCAGCCTGAGATGTGCAGCCCACGCGCGGCCAGTCCCACCAGTTAACCACCACAGCAAATATTTCCAGCTCCACATACTTGGTTTACAACCTCCTTCTTTTGGCCTGATACATGGGAGAAAGTGTGAAATTCGTCCCACCCTTACACTTTCCTTTTTAACTCGGCCAAGAGCTGCACACGAGGCAAAGCCCGGCTCTGAGAGAAGGATCCCGGAGGGATTAAAGGCGAGCTGCGGGCCTCCCTCCAGGACGCGGACGGACCTCCTTCCCATGGTGCCTCTCGGAGACACCCAAACATCTCTCATCTATCCTCACGTCAGCTGTTTTTTGGGTGTTGTTTTTACTCCTTTATTGAAACGGACATGTGGCTGCACACAGGTGAGATGCACTTTTAGCCAGGAGCAGCTTTTGCTTGATTTTTCTGCCAAAAAAATAAATAAAATGGATATTCATTTTCTTATTCTATCACAAAACGGCTCATAGCACCAGGTTAACAGATTAATTTGACCAAAATGTGTTCATTGCTGCAACTCAGTCTGCAGCTCAAACATTCAGGTGGAGCAACAAGTGTGTTCTTGTGACTCCCATTAATTAAAGGCTGCAATATTGACCCCAGCTCCTTAGCATGCAACTCTATCCACAAGATAGTATAATATGCTAAATCAGCCTGCGTAATTGTCGACCTGTGAGGCCTGCATTGCTAAATAATGAGTCCGACACACACTCTCTCTCTATAATTAGGCAGTAGGCAGGCAGGTATGAGAATGCTGTGATTACTCAACGAGTGACTCGAGGAGTTAAGTAGTGCCCTGGAGGTGAGGCCGTGGCCTCATCTCTCCTGTGCAAATAGGTGGAGGGATTATTTAGCCAGTTTGGAGTGTGTGTGAAGGGGGAGGAGGTGTGTGTCTGTGGCCGGGGCCTGTCTGATGGTCACCCCCGCAGCGTAAATAGTTATTCCTAAATAACAGAGGGGCTGATGCACACGGGAAAGGGTGGAAAACAAGCTCACGCCCTATCAGGAGAAAAGTTTGAAGCGGGTTGTGAAGTGTGTGTGTGTGCTTAGGATACATGTGAGCATTACAGAGTCGTGTGTTTTTCTGAATCAGGCTCCGAATCGGCCGTTTTAATCTGGTCTCTTCATATGTTCTTCTCGTAGAAATGGAATAGGAGTTGAACAGAGTTGTGACGACACACGTCAGAGGGGCCGTGAAGTGGAGACGTATGGCTAGCTAGTTAGCTAGTTCGTTAGCTTGTCCTTGTCCGGAGCGGCGGGGAGTTAGAAGGAGGAACTGTTTGACCCAGCACTGCCGCCGGTCACCAGCCCGCTGTTCGGCTCATTTTCTGCAACCAGTGCAGCATTAAATCATGGCGGAATTAACAAGCTGCCTTTCCATATGCTAGTTGGCTAGCTTGCTTATGTGCTGTGAGAAGAGTGTGTGGATGAAGCATTGAGTTGTTAATATTTCGTAGAGTTGCTACTCCACTGCTAGTTTTAGTCGTTGCTTGTAGAAAAACGGCTGCAACGTTACAAAAAAGGATTTCCATCCTGTCGAGCAACCCAGCGTTGAGCTCACAAACCCCCCTGATTGATTCTGCAGAGTGTGGACGACACACGGTTCAAAGCACTTCTCTGCACCTCGCTCAGCGGAAACGGGCCTTACAAACTAAAGTCAGCTCTGCTTTGTTGCGATGGTCCTGGATGGGGAGCCATAGAAGAACTACAGAAGTGGTATAGTAGAACGAATTGAATTGAATCCCCTTGAAATCATCGCAGCACGATTGTCAGAGCGGCGGCCATTTTTACGTGTACCGTTACCATTGCGACTGTTGTAAATGGCTAACTTCCATATGAACGAAACAGACTTGCAGCAAGTCTTGGTCTCATTGAGGGGAGGTTCAAGACCAACACTCGACCAGCCAGCCCTGATATATTTACTGCATGCAATTCCCACTACTTTATATATCTGTCCATTTCAAAACATGTGAGCGGACGAGGATGAAGTCACCCTCTCATCACTGGGGCTATTATTTGGAATGGATGCATCCCAGTTGCCTCTTTTTTTCTTCTTCTTTGAAGCAGTCCCCCTTGAAGTGTGTTGAAAACGCAGATGTCACAGTTTCCAATCGGCAGTGAAATTAGTGATGTTTTGATTGCACAGGGCTCGGAGATTACCAACGTAAACAGGTCTGGTGCATGGATCATCATTTCAAGAGGAGGCATCATCCCTTTTTTCCACTTAATCCAAAACTCGTCGGGCCTCTTTGGCTTAGTGCTGATGAGAAGCGGACGTCCAGCTTCCAGTTTTTCATCTGAGCATGAACCTTCGGCTGATGTTTCCTAAAAGGCCGACCACCAAAATGGGGCATTTCCCGCACCACACAAAACATCTTTACGTCACTTCTTTTGGCCCAAATACAAGATCACCTCATTTATAACATATTTTCATCAAATGTTTCCTCTTGTCTGATTTTGATTCATCCTGAATGATGATCAGATCTACAAGGCTGCTGATTTTGGAGCATCACCTCACTCATAGTCTGCTGGTGAGAAAACACAGCACAGTTGAGTCGCCTGAAGACATCCATTAAAAAACTGTTTTATGATGGATTCACATTAGTTTTATTTATTTATTTTGTCAAATTCTTTAACAAGGCAGACCAACTGGTGGCAAATATCAAAAGGGAGTTTTAGACTTTATTTGAAGTTCTTGTGGGGTCGCCAAGATTCCCAAAGATACCAAAAATATCATGGTGAATTTGGGGCAAATAAATAAAATAAAATGAAGCCCCAGACATCAAGAATATTACTATTGGATGTGATACTCAGAGGGTGGGTTTTGTTTTCTGCAGAAAGGAAATGTGTCCCGTAATGTGACATCTTTAACGGCACACCGTCGAGACTCGGTTTAGACCAAAGCGAACAGCGAAGGATCCAACATTGTTGAGACGAGTACTCAATTTTAAACTTCTTGCGAATTGATCAACTGATCAAATGTGACGCCAGAAGTTAATTTGGGCAGATTAAATCAAGCTGCTGTTCAATTTTCAACTGAGATGGAATGTACGTGCATGTTTTTTTGTATACAAATTATTACCACAGTAATACTCTGCCTCCTCTGTGGCACAGCCTGGAAATTCAAGATCTTTCACATTAAAATGAAATCTGAGGAGTCCGCTCCCTTTTTTGTCATCTTCCGTTTATCAGGCCAACTGAAAGATGAGAAAGGCGCAACAGCAACAGGGACACATGATACTAGGTCCTTCAGGATTCAGTCCCAGCAGGAGTTCAGAGGCGTTCATGTCCAGAGGCAGAGGTCTTAAACAATAAACCATCACTTATGCTCCGCACAATAAGATTTTAAGCTGCGGATATTTATTCCACAATGAGGTTTACATATCTGTTTATCCCTTCAATCCACCTGCATCTATACATGATAAAGACTAATCCAGAGGAACAGGCCTGTTTTGTATTCAGAGACAGCTTGAGCTGCATGCTGCTATAATATCTGTTGTCCCAAATGGGATTAAAGTACTGATGCCACTCACTGAGGGAGTTTGTATTGTCGAAAAACCTCATTGATAATTGCTTAAAACAGACACACACACACACACACACACACACACACACACACACACACACACACACACACACACACACACACACACACACACACACACACACGCACACACACGCACACACACACACACACACACAAACTGCTTGTCTTTTTGGTTCTTCAGTTTTGATAGATTGTTTTATTTACTGTCTCCCTCCAACATCTGGATTCTGGCCTCTGGAGCGGCACACGGCACTGAACAAGCTCGGCTGTGGCTCGGCGAGCTCGGAGATTTATAGCGGAGGCTTATAGCACTCTGCTGTGTTTGGGATAGCGTTGCCCTGTGCCGTCCCACTAAGATCATGATACTCTCCCCCCCGTTTTCAATCCAGCCTCTGGCTTATCAAGGAAAACTGTCCGCCCCCCCTTCCCCTCTGTCTGCTTCTGTCACCTGCGAGGGACAATGAAAAACACAAGGTCATGTGGCTGCTGTGATTATAAGAGTCTGTTTGTAACAAAGGAGCTCAACTCGGCTCCGTGGTTCTTCACATTTGGTTGATTTAAGTGATCTTTAAGCAGTACAAACAGTAAAATTGACTTCTTTGCCTTACCCAAATATTGATTGTCTTTTGACAGATGTACACCCATCCAACAAAGCTCTACATCCAAGAAAATAAACAGAGAAACAATTTTATGGGTTAAAAAAACGGAACCAATTCTGAGACGGACGGCATCGGTCGCTTGGTGAAACATTTAAATGATTAATTATTTTATGTTTTCCTTTCAAGGACGACTTGTTGCAGCAGAGATAATGTTGTCTGTGAAGAGCAAAGGCGGGAGTAGTGTGACATTGATATCACTTGGTTTATGTTGGTTTCGTCTAACCCTAACCTACTTTCCCAAACCTTAATGCAATAGTTTGACATTTTGGGTAACACGCTTCTTCGCTTTTGGCAGCAAGTTACGCCATTATTGTCAGAGAAGAGAAGACAGAAAGGTCTACAATATGTGTTTGAAGAATATATCCAGGATGTCACACTGATTCAGGAGTGAAAACATGTTAAAAAGATAAAGACAGAAGCTAAAGCTACAGATCAGTGCAAAAGTGAACCACCAAATCACCTGAACATCAGAAGACAATGAAATTAAGAACAGTTAAGAAACACTGTCTTTATTCTCTGTTACAATCAAAAAAGCAAAAGCAGCATGTTTTTACATTTAAGTGCTAAGTGTTAATGATGTGCTAACGTACTCTGCTAAGGTTAGCTCCACAGATTTTTACATAGAAACGTTTATCTCCTTCCAACTTCTCCGGGTAATGAGTTTCATCTCCAGAACATCACCAGAACATCTGGAATGACTGAATGAGAGTCCATGGAGCAGAACTGGACAGTTGCCGGACCCTGGTCATGGTTGGCCGATGCTACACTATGATTAGCTAGTCTGCGTTTGAGGGGCGGGTCTTAGCGAAGGGACATTAGGTGGAATTTGCTACTTTTGGACAGAGCCAGGCTAGCTGTTTGCAGCAATTTCCAGTTTGGTGCTACGCTAATCAATTGCTGACTGTAGAGTTATTTAACAGGACAGATGAGCAGACCAGCACGATTCCAAAAATGTTAAACTTTTGCTTAGTAGCTTAAATTGTTAAAAACCCAACTAAACCTTAACCACAGAGGTGGAAGATCAGATAAATAATATTATATAATGGTGTAATTTGTGACAGTTTTTGTAGACAATTGTCATCTTGCCAAAATAAGCACATGATCATTTTTGGAAGGCAATTAAAAACAAGCTGTTGTCACGAAAGGACGTGTTTTATTCATTAAAATGGATTTTCAAGTATGTAGCATCAAATGGACATTTGGAGATGAGAAGGAAGCTGTTTAAGGTTATTTCAGCAAAATTGAGTTATGTTGATATTGGTGCTGGAGGTCACAGTGACTTTTTGACTGTTGCAGCCAGTGATAGATGGTGTACTTGTTCTCTAGATAAAATCTACAGCCTGTGTCAACGGTTGCTGCTCCGCTAACTTATTGTTGGGCTAAGACAAAGGAGCCAATTTTCCATCATTTGAGGTACATTACTTCCCCTCCACTCTTTGTCTGCTGACTTCACCAGGGCTGCCCAGAGTGCCTGTAAAAATCCTTTTGGCCACTCAGTTTTAAATGTAATAAAATTGTACTTGAGTTGTTTTTTTGCTTAAGGACCAAGAGCTTGACGCTGACTCAGCACATAGCTTGATAATTGGATTTTTGGGCGCGTCGCCACCACTGTTAGATTCACAGACGTTGGGGCATGTTAAAACTATTAATGGCAACAAAAATGTTTGTTGCATGTTGTGTAACTCTGCAGAATCTCAGCACCGTGCTCTCGCTGGGCATGTGAAGGTACGTATGGCATGAGAACTGCCAAAGGTTACTCGGGGGGGAAGGCGGCTCCAGCCTCTGCACTGGGGCCTGATACATGTCTGTATAAACCTACTGACAGCAGGCTGGAAAAACAACCTGGCAGAGAGAGAATGGAAAGTAGAGTAGAGAGTAAACGAGTGAAGGGAGTGAAGGAGAGAGACCAATCCGACCCACCCAGGTTTCGACCTATAGCTCTCTTTGTATTCTCCTGACACAAAGATTTATTATGCAAACATTACCGTTCCCAAAAATACATATTGAAACAATTTTTAGACAAACACGGGAGACAAAGTGAGCGTCCTGCGCCGTCACGGGAGTTTGGAGCTCAGGGCGAGGCGGCGGGGCTGCAAGGAGAGCGGCAAGTGCATTAGTAGTCTCGCTTCAGGAGCCCTGAAAAGGTAAGCAGGCCAGGGCGGCGGTGTGGGCCGTCACACAAGAGCGAAGGACTGTCAAAAGAGAAACAAAAAGGAGGGAGAAATGATTAAGAAGCTGCCACGGCCTCCCTGCCTGTCAGTGTGTGTACCTGCCTGCTATGTGGAACCAGGCCGAGCAAAGGCTTGAACCCGCAGAGTGTAAACAGTTGTAAACACCCCCCCATGTGTACGTGTGCGCGAACTCACACACATACTCACACACTCGTACAGCTGCATGTCCTCAAAGCACATATGCTATCACACATGTATGTATCACTGCAGCTTTGACTTTACACTGACTGCAGGCAGTATGCTGATCTCTACTTCTGATCCACACGTGCCGATGGTGGCTCTGCAGGTACGATGAGTCACTGTGATCCACCTTTTCAAAAAAGTCTTCACATGTAGTAGCCCAATCACATTTGTTTAAGGTGTTTGCATTGCATGAATAGAGAGGCGAAGTCCCTCCCCTCCCGGTGTCGCCCATGAGAACTTATTTCAGAAAAAAATAGAGCGAAGAACAAATCATTTTTTTACCGTTTTAATTGTGGTATGAGTTCCACATAGAATGTTTGTCAATTTAAAAGATAGTTTTGCAAGAAAGTTACAGTTTGTCGTAGTAACCTTAAAGCTTGTGTGGGATCGCTCGGTGCACTACATCTCTCGTCTCGCGCATTACGTCCCCCGGCACCGTAATGGTCGTTATCTTGGATTGCTAGCTAGCTAGCTAAGCTGTGTTGCACGCACAAATGTCATGTCATATTACCTGATGTGTTTTGTCCAGCGACTCTTTTTAATCAGGAGCTTATAGCTGGACTGGAGCTCTGCCTAAAGGTACAACTAAAATCTAGCCTACCAGCATATGTAAAGGTCACTAATTAACTCACTATATCTTTTTTATTTGACGAGTATAAAAATAGAAGTGTGAAAACGTGGCGGGGTTTATGTGCTGGACTATTTCTTGGCGCAGTGCCTTCGTGGTAAATGAACGTATTCTCTAAAATGCCTCAGATCCAATGATGAATGCATACGGCTCATTGACTTACGCCTCAGCTTTCAGAGAATTGACCACAGCATCGCTTTATAAACACACCTGCGGATTATATTTCTTTCCTAGAAGGTGATGCATCAAAACACCATTCTGGACGTTAGCCAGTCGAGGTGACCTGTTCCTGGCGAGGTTTGAACTTCTCCGCGGCCAGTAAGCGTCACATAATGAACAAGAGAAACCACCGAGGTTGAATGAGCCACCTCTGCATATTTGTACAGCCGTGTTTGTCCATCAACAAAAGGTCAACCACATGTTTTATTTCCCACAAAGCAACGTGCTCCCTGTTGACTTGATCTGGGAAGATGTTGGACCTGAGAAAGTCATGGACTGAATGCATTCAAGCACATATTTACACGCACGCACACACATGCGCTGCTCCGCCTCAGGCTCACATCCTCCTTTACAAAGAAGAAAAGATGAAGTGATGTATGTGTTTTTCAGAAAGGACACGTAGGTGAAACTCAACATGCCTCCTCTCTTGTCTCTTCTTCTCAGAGTCGAAGGTATTCAGGAGGGAGAGGACAACGTCGCCCCGCCGGACAATTTACTGCCCTTCACTGGGAATTCCTCATGATCCAGGTATGGGAATGGAGAGTAGGAAAAGCTGGAGTGGTGAACTCACCCTGGCAGCTTTATCTTGATTGTCAGATAAAACGGTATGTGCTGCTCTGAAGCTGTACGTGAGAGTCTTTAGCAAGAAGCACTTTAGCTCCTTCTCACGTAATGGTTTCTGATAAAAAAGTTTAAAAAACGCACCAACACGGTGTCAATAGCGAGGCCAATAAAGAGGCCTGGAGCTTCTCCTGAAGACTTCTCTCTGAAGCAGCAACACACTTGTGGAGAAATAAAAAAACCTTTTCTTTCAAGTTCATCAATCAAAATCTCTGAAATACTGAACTTCTTCTCTCTTAAGTGTTTTCTCTCTGCGTCCTTATGCAGAGAGTAAGAGGATTAAACTGTCCATGAAGATTTAGGACGATCCTGTTAACTGTGATTTACAAAAAAAGGTTTGATCTGTATGGTTTTATAAATTTATGCCAGATGCTTATCTTTTCCAGTGTTTAAAAAAAATAAAAAAGTCATAAAATGACTGAAACCAACACAGAAAATCGATGATCAACATTTCTTCGAACACTAAATGCTGTTTTGAATTTGAAAATCAGGTTTGAATCCGCACAACATATCAGAAATATGGCATTTTTGTCATCGAGATGATATTTTTCAAGAAACACACATTTGCTCTTAAGCCCAAATATTGTTCACGAGAAGCATCTATAAATTTTAGCTCTAGAGGGAGCAACTTCTTTCCTCCTCCTCCTCCTCTCTATTTTCTCTTTTTTCTCTTCATTCTTTCCCATGCTGTGTAGAGAGCCAAACATGCAGACACAGGTATATATTAACACAGGTATACACACACACACACACACACACACACACACACACTAATACCAACACATACACACAGTAGCCTGACCGAGTAGTCCAGGTTAAAGAGGAGTTATGATGGAGGAGGAGGAGGAGGAGGAAGAACGGGGACTCTGGTTATCTTCAGTCAGGAAAGAGTGTTTTCCCACAGCGGCGCACGCAAACAGCTTCACATGGCTTCTCGTGTAACACGGCGTTCAACTCTTCTGTCTTTTCTGCTCCTCCTCCGTCAGTCTTATCTGATGATGTAGTTCTCAATAAAAAGAGTGACCTATGACCTCTCGCTGGTGATCACCATAAAGCACGGTCACTGTCCAAAATCCATTATGCTCACAGAAAAGGGAGGCGCTTTATATTTAGCTCCTTGTAATAAGCGTTAGTTAATAGGTAATAAGGCCCTTGTAAGTCTTGTAAGATGCTCATAACATTATGTCAATAAGACTGTAAGTGTTAATAACAGCATCATAAACACGTTTATTGTTAGATTATATGACATGTATT
The DNA here is from genome assembly GCF_949748355.1 of Melanostigma gelatinosum. Classification (NCBI taxonomy): domain Eukaryota; kingdom Metazoa; phylum Chordata; class Actinopteri; order Perciformes; family Zoarcidae; genus Melanostigma; species Melanostigma gelatinosum. Next base: position 3,905,063 of record NC_136647.1, read on the forward strand.
AGCACTAATAGGAAACTTGTTTACAGACAAGACTAATAACATGCTTGAGTTTCTGTTTATTAACATTCACATTCATCCATTGAGTTTAACTACCTTACCTATTATGTCATTTTAACTTTATTATGCATTGATTCGCAGTTAACTATGCACTTATTTGGAAATATTAAAGAATTACACATAAATACAATTTTTCATTGGGGAGATTCGTTATTTGTCCTCAGAACATAACGTCCACATCAAAACTCCTGTGCGTTTTATTTCTTGTGAATTAACCTTTTAATCTGTGAGAGGGAGAATGTTCTATTTCTTTGTACGGCCTAGCTTTAAATAGAATTGCCTGTACCTTTCCAAAAATAAAAAGGCATTTAAGCTGTATTCATTCACATAACTGGGTAAACGATATTATACTGAGTTAAAGTAACCCGTCAACTCTCCACATCATCACTAATCTTACCACCAGTCTCTCTATCCAAACTTCTTTGTTTTTTGCCCTCCTCGGTCATTTTTCGTTGTCTGTTTTTTGCTCGTCTCTCTCCCTTCCTTCTCTGTCCCATGTGGTCGTGATCTTCCACCATCTGACATCTGCTGTGCAGAATGAACAAACTGGTTCCCAGTGTTTAGTTGGAGGGGAACACTAGAAATACACTCCAGTGATAAAGCAGGTGTGGGTGGCTTTTGTTAGACTCTTGTCTTACGAGACTTATTTCCCAACTGTTTGGAATTGTTTGGAAATGCTGATGTTGGCAGGGATTTGCTGCTTCAGTGTGTGTGTGTGCATCTGTGTGTGTGTGTGTTCATCTCTGTTCACTTAAGAAAGCTACGTGTGAGGCCGAATTATACGCGCATCAAACCAAATGTCATTGGCCTAATGCTCTGATAATTTGGGTTGGACCAATATTTGGTAATGATACGTTTCAGTTTTTCATGCCAAAACTGACAAACGTTCAGCATTTCTCAAAGAATTTTTAAACACATTGTAATAAGAATAATATTTTTTTGGACTGAAGCTGCTGGCAAAAGAAAAAGAAAAAATTGAAATATGTTGTTTTTGGGTAGAAAACCTCTGAAACAGCATTTGAATACAAATTTTGTTGCAAATTTAGCTGCAGAATTTAGCTAACGTAATGCAAGTAACCAGTTTTAAGCCAGAAATGGCACAATGTGGAATTATATTCACGGCTTGTATGTTAATTAGTTGTTGCTCTGGAGCTCCGGACATCCAATATGGCTGCCACACAGGTATGTCATCTTATATCACATGACAGGCCTCTAACTTGCCCCCCGGCTCTGGTTCGACATCTAAGCGTTTCTCTTCAGGGAGAGAAGTTAAACGAGGGCAAAGATTGGGGGGGAAGAGAGAGATGCAGGTAGGAACGTCAGCGAAGAAAAGCCGCAGACTGGAGCCGCTGACGGTGGGAGAGAGGTGGGAGGAGGGTGTGTCGGGTGAGGCTGAGGAAAGGGTGAGAGTCTTTCTCAGGTAGGTCTGCCCAAACATGACGGCTTGTTTACCTGTCAGGTTGTTGCTTTTGTCTCGGCCTTCCCACGAGAGACAAAAGACACGGAGCTTTAGGACCACCAGTGTAGTGTGTGTGCGTGTTACTGTCACAGAGGTGTGCCTTTACGTGTTTAAAAAAAAAAAAAAAAAACATCCTCACGTTTCTGTGTGTGTAGTTTTGCACATTCGTGTCACGCGAGTGTTTTCATGCACATGTGTGCGTGCTTTCGTGTGTGTGTGTGTGTGTGACCCTGAGCGCCTGTTGTGTTTGTTGCTGGGCGGGTTTGTGTACAAATGCAAACATGTGTGACTAATTCGTTTTCGGGAGCAGCAGACAATGTATGCAGTAGACTGCTGTGGAATTAGGTTTAGGGTGAGTGGTGTGTGCGTGGTTGTGTGTATATGTATAAGGGTGTGTGTGTGTGTTTCTGGGTCTACATATGTGAGGGTGTGTGTGTTGTAAGTTGAGAGCTGACACTCAAACAAGAGCGTTTATTATGGAGTCCTCCCACTGACTTACTGTGGCCGACATGTACAGTGTCATGCAAACATAATGGGCATAATGGTCCAAAGGTAAATTCAACTTTGACAAACATAAATTCCAGCATATTTGCTGTTTAGAAGCTTTTACCCACATTTCTATATGGAGTCATGTGATAACAGGTGGTCGTCCCCGGCTGGATAACAGATCCACATTCAAAGGCAAAGACTAAATCTAGAGTGATGCAGGGATGAACTATTTTTTTTGTAGACTGGAGGTTAGCATGGCACTGGTTCCCTCGTCAAAAATACAATGGGATCTTTTCATTTTAATTTGGATGATTTCAGAAAACAAACTTCGTGGCAAAAACGAGCTTATGATACGTAGCGTTATGTTCAAGATAATCAGTCGCCACTTTTGTGATTTTTGAAGCCTTTTTTAAAGCTTCAAAATTCACAAGAGGGGTTTTTACTGACGCATTTAATGTCGTAGAACAAAACTTTAAAATCTCTTAAGCTTGTTTTAAACACAGCTTAATACGGGCATCTAACCAAAGACCAGTTCAAAAAAACAATTGACTTTGCGACGGGGGAACATTTTACTACTTTTTACATCACTTTGAAGTGCATTTGGTTCAAAAGGGAGGAAAAAAAGTCACAACATGTATCCCATCTATGGCTCATGGCGCGTTGTTCCGTCTATATGTAACAACTTCCTTGAAACAATTGAATCTTACCGCTTAGAAATGCTCATTTTGAAACATACACCTCTGTCTCAAGCTGCAGACGCTCATGAAAGCCACATCGTTGCCAAATGCAATGAATTCAACTCAAACACCTTACATTGTGATCAAAGGGGCATCAGATCTTTTTCTCTCAAATTGATTGCACCAGTGCTGGTTTTCTTGGCTTTGCCGCTTGTGTTTAATTGTGTGTTATCCTAAAGCTTGAGCTTCTGTCTGCCGGAGTGTGTGTGTGTCCTTGTGTGTGTGTGTGTCCTTGTGTGTGTGTTTGACAGAGTGTCTACCTGTGTGGCAGTAAGGTAAGCCCAGTAATCTCTGTTTGTCTCGTTCTGAGAAGTATAATGCTCTGACTCATTCCCAGAACGGGTGTGCTAAAAACCCAAAGCGCTTTATCTATCATAGCATCAACAGTCACCACTGTAACTTACCAAACTAATCCTCAAATGCCAAATTAATATGCTAAGTATCGATGTGATGAACCGATGTGAAAGATGGCTGTAGACGCCAAATGTTTAGTCAGTGCTCTCGTCTGTGGTGAGTGAGGGTGAGTTGATTGTGGTAATCCCGGAGATCTCGGCCTTTTCTTTCATTCACGACTGCGTGGGTGATGCTGCCGAGTCTCTTCTTGAAATTGATGTCGGTGAGAGGTGGCGCTACTTGCTCTTTAGCTGTGACCGCTGTCATCGTTGTTGGCAATGCGAACAATGTGTTTTTTTGTTTTGTTTGAACTCAACAAACGGCTTGTTTGGCTGCTTCAACAAGAGGACTTAGCGTTGGCATTGTTGCCTAATTCATGTCTGGGTATTTGAACCGCCTATCCTCATCTTTTGCTTCTCGTGTGTGTGTGTGTGTGTGTGTGTGTGTTTGATTCCTGCACATCAGGAACTCTATTTCTGTTTCTGTCTGGGTCTTTTGGAAGCTCTGTTTTTAATCCGACCAGCTTTTGGACCATTTCCCGTCCCCAGGACAACTAGATGTTTAATATGCATGAAAAGTATCTGATTAATACATTATATCACTCATGTAAAACCCACAGTACACTGAAGAAAAAAAGTATTTTAGCCAGAAAAGCCTAGAAATTCCTGCTATATACTGCTCAGGTGCAACAGGCATCCTTTAAGCTTGGTTCATCCGTGCTGTCGTGAACCAGCGCGGGGCTTGCGCGTCGCGGTGGTCCACCAGCTATTGGTCTGAGTTTTTGAAACGATGCACTCACTGTGCGAACTCTGAGCTTTTCAAACATGACTGTCACAAATAGTTAACTGATGAATGTACTATTAACATGTGAGGATTTTACAAAAACAGCAGTTTGTTTTAAAATGCTTAGGGCTTGTGAAACGGTATGAAGTATACAGCATGAATATCAGAGTTTACAATGAATTACAAGTACTCCTGAGCATAGTGGGGGTTGGTTTATGCTGTTTTTGCCTGTTACACTCTTTGTCTTCCTGTTTGTTGAGTGCATTTTCTTTATACGCCCTCTTGAGTATCTGTGCGTGCTCAAAGCTGTGATCCGTGGAGGCCACACACGACTATAAACAAATCTTCGGCGTCTGTGTGAGACGCACCGGGCTTTTAAGTAACTACATTGGAAACCCGTCCACGTCATTACCAGACGCACAGATAAAATGCTCCGGGAGCGTGATGACGTATTATAAAGAACGAAAAAACAACACCAAAAAACACAGGACTTTCGGCCAGGAGACCAGTGTTCGTGTCCCAAAGTGTCATCATGTCAGTGATGTTTGTGACATGCACACTTATGTTTCGTTGTTTACATTTTACTTAGTTTACGTACTTAATTTAAGCCCAATCAACTTAACTCAGTAAACTTTTGTGTCTCAGCCTAAGCAAGTGTTTTAGTTCATATTGCGTTCAAAGTGAGGACGAGTTGGCGTGAGAACTTCTTGAACTATCCCACATCGGCAAATCTCATCCGTTATGTCTCGCTCTCCTCTCTGTCCATTGTCTCTCTCCATCTCCCACTCTTCTTCCGTCACCTTATCCCATATCTCTTTTCCCCGTCTACCTCCTCATCCACCCATCCATCTATCTCTTCCTCTTGTTGTGTAAAACCAGCTGCTTCTTCTTTCTCTCTTTGGTGAGCTGAGTGTTGAGGAGGAAGACGCTCAGTCCAGCTGGACATATTTCACCAGGGGACAGAGAAGAGAGGGCTGAAAGAGGGAGAAAAGGGGGGGGGGGCGGGGGAGAGAGAGAACTGCAATAACAGATTCTGGGGACAGATGAGATAAAGGATGACGGGGCAAGAAATGAGGGACAGCGCGAGAGATGAGGAGAAATGGCTAAAAACGAGGCCGAGAGACACATTTCGGTGTGCAGCGGGGGTGTGTGGAGGCTGCCAGGCTTTGATCCGGCCTACACATTGTGTGTGCGGGTAAGTGTGTGCTTGTGTGTGTCTGGCCTGTGAGAGGAGCTGATTTGCCAGAGGCCAGGGCTGCAGGACTGAGGAGCAGCTCTTCTCTTCTGGCCCAACAAGCAGAAATACTTGAGAGTAAAACAATGACAGAAGCAACCGTGTGCTCGGAAAGCGGGGTTAACTGTACTCATGTCCCAAAGTTAAAGAGAAGTTAATGAAAAAGGGGGATTGGAGGATAGTTTAGTTTTCCTCCAGGTGTGTTTCCTGCCTGGCCACCTTTTCTCAGTTTTAATCAGGTAAAGTAGTGCTTCAGTAATCCACTGTTTGCAGCTGTACTGTGGGGAAGTACGTGTGTGTGTGTGTGTGTGTGCGTGCCTGCTAGTCGCACTGAGGTCTTGTAGAGATTGGAGTGGCCTTGAGGTGAAAGGTCAGATAAACACAGCTGGCACTCTCCTCCCGGCTGGCTTAGAAGAGCTGTTTTCTCCTCCCCGCTCCCTCTTTCTTTATCTCCTCCTCCCTCGTCTATCTGTGTCAGTCCTATTTCGTCTCACTTCTGTCTGCCGTGTGATTCTCCCTCTGGCTCTTCTTTCTTTTTGCGAACTCTTTTTCCACCCTCTCACTCTCTCCTTGGTCGTCTTTTGTCTTCTCCTTTTTTGTAACTATTTCTCTCTTTTGTTTGGCCGTTATCTCATCTATCATCAACTTGTTTTGCTGATCTATTTCCCTCACTTTGAAACATTTGCTGTATTTTTTTTTTTGTCCGACCGTCGCTCCTGTTTCCTTTCTTGTTCTTCTCTTCGCCACATCTCTGTTTCTCTCTCTCCGTCGCTCCATCACGTCTGTTCAGGGAGGAATGCTCCCTCGATGCCCAGATCCATCACGTCTCCACACTGTTATCAATAAATCAGCCTCTTCTGTCTCTTTCCGTCTCTGTTGTCTGCCTTTTCATCTGTGACCCTGTCAGAGGTCTTGTCTATCTGCACTACACGGTCAAAAGTCTGCGGACACCTGAATGTTACACCGCTATGAGTTTGACTCCCACATCTCATTCACAATCTGTGCGTGATTATAACTATAACAGCCTCTGCGTTTCTTGAGGTCGGCGCTCTGTGCAGGCCAGTCAAGCTCTTCCACAACAAGCTGGGAAACCCTTTTTTTATGGATATGGCTTTGTGCACGCGACCACCCCCCAGGAACAGCTGTGGGCTGTGATGTGACTTTAGTACAGTTTACACAATCAGCATTGCAGATCGTGCATCCTTTTGAAAAGGGAAAAGTTGTGTGCCCATTGAAATTTGCAAGCTCCAAAAAACTGTAACAAACCAAAGGTTTGAACTGCAAGGTAATTCCTCATGGAAGCGTCCATGTGAACTGTATTGTTGTACTACTACTACATCACACTCACATCTTACTTGTTTATAGTACTGTTATCTGTTTGCTTGTGCGCTTTATTTTATATTTTATTGCACATTTTAATATGTTCCTATTTTTTGCACTGTGTTGATTGATGTTATGCACCACCCTCAGTGTCAAATTCCTTGTACAACATACCCAAATAAACAGTTCTGGTGTCTGAAGCCTAAAAACCAACTACTACTTGGACCAAAATGAGGCACCCTCAGTCCATGGACCAGCCATCCCCTCTGACGCCCTCCGGTTGGTGAAAAGCGTCTCACCAATAACACGAGGAAGCGTCCATCACCGCTTCGTCTTTTTGCCGTGTCAATGGGCAAGTTGTACATCCACAAATATCTGAGGGACGCCTCAGCAGGGCTAGATGAGACGAGGTGTCATGTCGGCATGTTTGCGCTGTTTAAACGGGCCAATGGGATGACTGTAAGGTTTGAGAAGCGGGCTTGTGATTGGACCTCAACCTGGGAAAATCGTGGCAGGAGAAGAGAAAGTGTAAATCTCTCTCTCTTCCTTTCTGTAAACATCATGAAGGCGCCCTTGAGCAAAGCCTGTGCGCTCAGCTGCTTTGACGGTCAGCAGCGCACAATTGTGGCTTTTTTTCTGATGTGAGTAACGTGTGTATGAATCAAATATCAGCACAGAACAATAGAACGCTGTATAAATGTTGAAGCAGGGTGGTGCGGAGATGGCAAACCCTCTCTGAATTATTACAGGTTAGCAGAAGTTCACGCTCTCTGCTGGCAGACGTAACCGGAATTTTCTATTCGTGGCCTAATTGACTTAAGCGCATGCGAATGTGGTGATTGTTCTCAGAAACATTGCTGCAGTAGGTGTGCACTTTCTGTCTTCCTCTGGGCGTATTCATCTGCAGGTGTAATTAATTGCTCCTCTTTTGTTAGCTTTTACGATGCGTCATCTCCATGGCGTGTTCTTTTTGTTTGTTGTCGTGTTAGCGCCTCGTCTTTGGCATCGCCAGTGGTTTCGGGGCATTTTTCAGGTCCTCTGCTCGGGACTGGTCTGATTGCATAGTTGTATGCAGGATATCAAAGCTGCTCGGAAGCAGTTGGAATAATTCATGCTCACCGCGATTCAGCCGCCGCAATAGCTTTACACCTCCATCACTGATTGTCTCCAACCAGCTCTACCTGCTTAATATGAAGACTAGGCCGGGACTTTCGCATCGCATGCAAAGGAGTTGGTTTGCGCCTGACAAGAGGCCACAGCTGCCAAACGAGAGACAGCTTCATCATTGTCTTCATGTTACAGATGGATGGCGGTGCTGACAGACGGGCAGAATAAATTGGCGGGGATATCAAGGAGAGACGAGCTTACGTTTCAGGGCTTCTCTTTTCTTTCTTTTTTTCACTGTTCTTTCAGCGTCAAGGTGTGCTTTTTTATTCAAATGCAGGGAGAGGATGAATGACCGTTGGCTGAGTGCACACGTTTTGTTAAGGTGATTTGATGCAAAGCATTTGCGTGTATCATTAGCCTAAGAGATCGCCTTTTGTATAACAGGCTGTGGTGTGGAGCAGAATAGATGGGCACGAAGCAAACGGTATAAGCCACAAATCATGGTTTAATGCAATATTGACCTGTGCAGAGTCTCTCAATGAGATTACCTGATATCTATATATAAAATAAATATGCAACACGTACAGCTCACCAAAGCATTCTCACTCCTAACTCATTAAATATCGTCGGTGGTCTACGCCCTAGGTATCCCCTCTAGCATCAGTTTTGAATGCGTCGGGGATGGCGTGTCTGTTTCCACTTGTTACATGCATAGTGTCTTTTCAAAATAAACTTCAGTCGTCACAGGAAGTTAGGTTTATGCAATGAAAGCGCTTTGTTAGGTCTAGGGCAGCGGTTCCCAAACTTTTTAGGCCACGCACCCCCTTCTACATCCCGACCGGGTTCACGCACCCCCAACCCCCCCCCCCCCCCACACACACACACCTTAAAAAAAAAAAAGCAACAGAGCCGCATAAAAATTGGACTAATGAGAGAACAGTTTGCTCGCGCGTGGCGTTTGTTTACAAGATAAAAAACACAAAAACTCTTCCTGCACCGTGCCTTCGAAAAGGTAACGGACGTAACGTTACGAAGGTAACGGACGATTGGCCAGATTGGCCACATCTGTAGGCTCGTCTACTTGCAGAGAGTAAAACTCACTCTTCTTCACGCGACCGACTAATGTAGCCAGGATGTCTTCGGACAAAGCATCGATGCGCGCGACAGTGTTGTTGGACGCGGGATCACGTCCAACCTTTTCGCTTCTCTCTCTCCAATCATACATTCCACCATCTCTTTAACATTTTTCCCTCTCCTTCTCCCTATTACGCGGTCAGAATACGACCACAACACGCCGCCTGTCTCCGGCAGAAATGCGCTCATCCACGCACGGGAACAACACCGAGTTGTAATATATACCTCCATAACACCCCGCCACTCTCGGCTCATACCTCCCCAGCAACGAGGCACATCACCCGGTCACAATACCTCCAGAATGTCCCCCGGGTGAAATCCGGGACTTGGTTTTATGGTTCCGAGTGGCGGGCGCTCACTCGTTGGCGCTGGGACGCGAGGTCTCCAGCCGCCCCCGCCGTGAGGCACCCGATCGTCAGGTCTTCAGCCCTCGGAACAGGCCGCGGGTCAACAACTCGTGGGTGGCGGGGTAGAGGCGAGGCAGATCACAGAAAAATAATAAAGACTAGAGTACAGCAAAGATATGCTGATGAGAAACGTATTTGTACGTCAAACACAAACGTAATCAGGGAGAAAATACGTTCGTGGTAAAACGTAATTGAGAATGCATTTTAGTTTTGGGGGAACGTAATTTTTAGGAGACAGGACTGCACCGCCATTACACTTTTCCTCTCGCGCACCCCCTAGAGGCAGCTCGCGCACCCCCAGGGGTGCGCGCACCCCACTTTGGGAATCCCTGGTCTAGGGCTAGGTTGACGTTCACCACTCACTCCGAGTCACGTGCTTAACGACACCAATGAGTTACCTGAATAACGACTCGTGACAAAATGTCAATGTTTACTTTTAGTTTTGCACGGGACACGAATAGCGGTCTCGTGGATGAAAGTCCTGTGCTCGTTTGACTCATCCACCTCTTGTGTGGACTGTCTCGCTCTTCAACATCATTATTAGACGTTCAGAGAAAATGCTCTGGGAGTGTGATGACGTGGCATAAAGACCGGAAACTAAAAACACCAACTACCAAAAAAACAAAACAAACAGGACTTTCAACCAGGAGACCAGTGTGCATGTCCCAAAATGTTGAGTTATTTCTTTTGTTTGTGACGTGTTTTCTGCACTTATGCTACATTGTTTATAATTACTGAGTTTACACACTTATTTTAAGCCCGATCATGAGTTTTCCTAAACTTGCGTCAGTTACTTTGGGCGTCTAATAACTAATAACGACCAACATACATGTCACTACATTTTTCCCCCCCATGCAAATAATGTGATATATATGTTTTGAAATGTGAGTCAACTCTTCATACATTAGAGCAATCGTCTTAATCGAACCCCAGATATTCAGTAGAACTGTGCTTTAACCAACTATCGTATTAAAAAAGATCTCATTAGTGCTGGAAACATATTTACATCTTTACATTTGTCAAATGCATCCTGATTATTTTCTGGAGGGTCGTCACATCAAATGTTGTTTCAACACACATTTTTCAGTGCCGGTTTCGGCCAAACACCTTTAACTGATGAATTACGTTCTCCAGCTCAGAGGGGCTGTTAAGGTACTCGGGGAGAAAGGGACAAGCAGTATATTAAGTCCAATTTCCAAAAGCCTGGCCCTAAATTAGACGTTTGGTGGTGCTCTAAGTAAAACCTGAAGGTAGCGGAGGCCAGAGTGGAGCCAGAGAGATCAGGAAGATATATGGTGACATCAAAGCTTTTCTTTGCGCCCCACAAAGGCTCGACAGAATCGGAAAAATCCTAGAGGTGGAAAAGGGTGCACGTGAAATCTGTGGCTGTTTGAGCATTGTTGTCTGCGGATTCTGTCAAATGATTAGAGAAGGGGAAAAAATGAGTGTATGTTAGTGTGATTATAAATGAACAAAAATTTACATTTTGTCACTTCATCCGTTAGTAACTATAAAGTCGTTAGTGTCGTTTGCCACGTGACTAACAATTCACGTGAGTCATGTGACAAACGACACTGAACGAAGTTAACCACGATCTCTTCCTAAACCTAACAAAGTGGTTTTGCTGCCTAAACCTAATTTACCGTGAAGACCGAAGTTTATTCTGAAAAGACACCATGCATGAAACCAGCGTATAATGAGACGCTGTTCCTGTGCTAGACGGATACGTAGAGTGTCATAGTTTGCAGTTTAAGCCCACTGACTAAGCTATTTTACACAATATGTGAGAATGTGTTGGAACAGCAGCCTCCTGGGTGAAAGCCCTGTGCTTTTTGACCCATGCATCCACCCCGACTTCCTCCCTAAGCCGACTTTTGCTCTCTTCATAGTTGCCTGACTTCCTCCTTTACTCCCGTCATATTTACTACAGCCACTAAGGGCTAGTCCTACACTTACAAAACTGATGCTAGAGGGGTTCCCGCTGTGGAGCTTCATAGTTCGACGCTGAGAGGTACCAAGGGTACGAGTTGGGAGTAAGAATGGGTCGCTATCTCAGGTTTACGGTTTATAGATAAATTGTTAGCATTTAAAAACAGGTTTCCAGGTGGTTGAGTGCATTTTGCTCGTAGTAGTTTTAGTCAAGATACATTATTGAGAGAAAGACTTTCAAGACCAATGGAGTATTTTGCTTTGCAGTAATAGTACTGATTAACTGGGGTAAAGGAATGTATCTGAATACTTCTTCTCTGCACCTTGTGTTCCATCTGTCCTACATATAGTTTCAAGTTCAATGATCAGCAACCCGAGATGACAAGTGTCACATGGAATGTCTGCAGACCTGAAGTGAATTTGAAAATGACTTTGTCATGAAATCCAGTCACCAGAGAGGGAAATCTGTCAGTCTAGAGGCCAGCTGTTTGGACTGAAGAGAACATTTGTATCCATTCTGCAGGATTTCTGTCGAGCGATTTAGTTTAAACAAGAAAGAAAAAGACGAGGGGGAAAGTTTAAGTTTTTTAACAGTTTGACAGTTGACGTCGTAGAACAACTTTGACTTCTTGATTTGTCTGTCAGAAAACAGTGTATAATTAAACGCAATTACATACGTCTATCATTCACTCTGCCTTTCCCTGTGACTTCTCACTTTCCTTTGATGTTGCATTCTGCAGTTCGTTTGAGAGCGTGCGACTTGTTCTTGCTTTTTTCTTAAAAGAGAAAATTGCATGTGATGAGAGAGAAATCATGATCTAAAAAGATTGTTCTACAAAAGACATTAGAACAGAAATCATGAGTAATCACAATATTAGCATATGAGATTCCAGTTAAATCTGGCATTGAAGCTGCATTTTTGATGTTTTGCTCAGTAAAGAGAATATGTTTTTATGTAACTTAGCACTTGAGTGAAATTAACTTTACACCACGAGCAAACTAGAACTACTTTAGTATTTTTGTTTTGTTACTTTATACTTATTCCTCGCTACATTGAGGCAATTAGTAAACTTTTTACTCTTCTACAATTTTTTAGGAGTACTACCTACTTTTCATTAGTGGTGAAAGAAGTGCTCACATCTTAAGGAAAGTTAACAATACCACAGTATAGAAATACTATTACAAGTAAAAGTCCTGGATTCAAATTTACTTCGGTAAAAGCACAAAATGATTGGCATCACAATATGCTAAGAGTAAAAGTACTCATTATGCAAAAAACATCATTGACATCAATTTAATGTTGCAGCTGGTAAATGTGGGGCTTGTTACTTTCTATACTTTTACTTATCGCTGATAACGTCGTCCATTGCAGCTCTGTCAGCATTCTTTCCGTAGTTTGCGCTCTTAGCACTGTTAGCTGCGAGCAGTTGGCTCAGCCGTCCCCATGAATGCACCCCTTCATGTATAAAGCACCTTTTTAATGAATGAAGTAGTGCTTACATGTCAATGCATCAATATATTATTGAATGCAATGAGTTAACGACGCCACAATGATTCAACAGCGTGCTGCAGGAATGTGTAATTATAAACCAGGACATGAGTCAGCCTTTTTGCACTTCCAGTTCCATCATTTCGAAGTCCATGGTTTCTTTAGTTTGACACCTGAAGTAAGATCTGTGGTTTACAGAGTTAGCTTAATTGAATTGAATGTAAGACTTTTACTTGTCGTTTTTTTTTACCATAATTCCGAATACACATCAAAAGTTACGTCTGATTTTTTTGGATACATGTCAATAGACGAACGGACAAAAACTATTGTTTTTGTTCGTTCATTCCACAAGATACACTTTCTTCTTCTGCGTCCTATTTAGCAAATTCAGACATGTTGTGACAGAATGATTGTGGAGTAAATCCAGGAGGGGATACAGTTGTGTGGCAGCGATACCGTTGTTTTGACAGCATTTTAAGGTAAAGTCCCATCTGAATTATTCAGACGGGGCCACTGATTGCACACAGACCCCCCACATGAGCCCTTGGTGAGCCCTGACTGGAGAGAGGAGAAGAGAAAAAGAGAAACAAAGAATTCAAGGAAGAATTTTCACAAAAAAACAAATAAATAAATCAAGCCAGAGTAAAGATGGTGAAGAACAATTGGAAGAAATAAGCGGAATAGAAAAAGACGGAGTGAGACAGCAAAAGAGCAAGGACTTACAGTGGACTTACTGTAAGTCCTCACTCTGTCCCTCTGCCATCTAAGCCTAATGCTGACACCTAAGTGGCCCTCATTAGTCCGTTAGGAGCCACCTTGGTCAGCCTGTGTGAGTGGGGTGGAAGCAGATACAGGAGAGGAGGCGGTGTGGGGGGTTTAAAGTGGGGATTGGCTGGATCGGGGGGCGGCGCAGACGTAATCCGGTGTCTCCGCCGCTTCAGATTCCACCTCTGTTTCCGAACAGACATGCAGAGATTTTTTTCCAAAACCTGGAGATGCTGCACCTTTTTTTTCTTTTTTTTAAAAATTTGTTTCAAGAAACCGTGCCGCCAATTTGCTACACAGGACGGAGGCGCGGCGTGTTACGGAAGAGAGAGTTCACATCTGTGTCGAATCCGTCCCTGGGGAGATTTTTGGCTCTTCTTCCCTGCTCAGCTTGAGGTCCTGGCTGTGTGTTGTTAGAAACAGAAGCTTCACTGTTTTAGCAGCCTTTACGCAGGCTAAAGTGCAGACCAAAGCACGAGTTTACACCTGTAAATGTGCCTAGCTGGAACTGTAATCCCGTGAGCCTCCACAATCCGCCAGTACAAAGGGAATTGATGATAGGGTATTATGGCAGTATAGTAAATATGGCCCACCCTTAGAAGTGCCTGAGATGATATATTAACACCGGCTCCCCAAATGCATCTGCAGCAACACTGAGCTGCTTTTCAGTTTGTAATTATGAAGGATTATCAGATCAATCGCTGGATGAAACAACGGTGTGATTAGTGTTCTTTGTCTACATGTGAACAGTTTACAGAATAATTAGTGTTTTTAGCCCAAATCATTCGGATTGTTTTTCAGCACGCAATGTCATAAATCTGCATTAAAATGTGCAGTAATGATGCCAGCGTTACTCTGTAATACCTGCCCATCATCATCATTTAGTCATGGCTGAAGTGACCGCAGACAAATCAACCGGCCTTCTTCATGTATATTTATATACAGTGTATATATATATTTATACATCGCGACTATTTGGAATACTTCGGTCTGTTTGACGTGTCCAGTGTGTGCTGTACGGAAGTCAAATGACACATTGTTGCACTTTAAACATATCGGGGGTGTGACCAATCAAAAACACCAAAATGTGTAATGCTTAATATTTGTCATCAAAGATGTTGTATACTGGCAGCAATGTGGGATTGCGAAAGCTGCAACACTTTGAAGAAAAGGTTTGAATAGATTCTTGCAGGCAGAGGACCAATTACCAGGATCCTATTGATCAAGAGCGGCGTCTAGCAGTCTGTCTGAGGTAAACTGTTGTAAAGCGTGAGCTACTGCAAGATATTTTATTTAGTTTCCTTTTAGCAAAATGTTCTGCGTGATTTTGAGATCCCTCTGTTATCAGTGTAGGGCTTTTGTTGTGAAAGGTAAGAACGGAAGGAGTGGATCTCGTATGCCGCTGCCTTTGTCAAGTTTGAAAGGAGTAATAAAGTGTGCAGTCTCGTTTCGGACATGTACGCTATAGTGTATGTTTTGAATATGTCCGTTCTGCACAACGTGAATGGTTGATGCCTTCCTTCCGGGGTACGAAAGCACAGAAAAATCTATTTTGATCCGGGGGAAAAAAATCACGCTGCTTTTTTTGCTGCATAATATGCGGGATCTGTGTAGCTACCAGTGGCGGCTGGTCAATAGAGGGCCATGGGGCATGGCCCCACCATGAGCCACACAAAAAAAAGAAAAAAAATTATAATAATCATAAATTATACAAATTGTCAATATTTGTGTTTTTGAACAATGGAATGTACCCAGTAATGTGTGTAAAATATGATATCTGCGCAAAATATATGCTTTTCCTGCTCGTCCTCTCCGCCTGTGTGCACGACACTCTGAGAACGCGCAGCTTGGGGGGCCTGATCGTTTTGGCCCAAAAGAGACGGGTCTATGAAGCAGTTTAGCCAATTGCTGATTCAAGATATAAATGAGTGACATACAATTTAGCCAATCAGCGCCCTCAAATAGATTCAGCTGTGGGCCAGAACGATCAGGCCCCCATCGCTGCGCGTTCTCGTCAGGAGAACTCTCTACAGGCGAGCACTCCTCCTCCAAGACCCGTTTGAGAGGAGAACTTTGAGGAGATTCTGAAGCCAAAGAGCTGATATCAGATCAGCCTCAGTCTCATGTGCTTAACTTGGTCATGGAGGCATCAACATGTAATAGAGATGTTAAATGAACAGTGAAAACTCATCATAGCTTAATTTAACATCAGTATTCATAATTACACTTCATGTTTACTTCTCCTGATCTTTACCTCCTATAACAAGGTCCATAGGGGCATCTCAATAAATGAACATGTTATATTATATTATATAAGTGTTATTTACTGATTGTTTTCGTGTTGGAATAAATGTTAAATATTTAACTGCAAAGTAGTAATGCGTGTTTGATACTTACATTTTTTTTTGCATTAAATCATACTGGGATGTTTGCTGAAATTGATAGGATGGCCCGACCTCGAACATGTTCCACCAGCCGCCACTGGTAGCTACTCATGATGAAAACAGTACGAACAAATATATTGACGTGCAAATTAACTGCACAAAAAAAACGCCTCCACTGTGTGAAGGCCTTAAAATAGCATCGAGAGAATATTTACTTTTGTTTTTTGACAACAGACTTTTATTCTACCCACCCACAAATAAAACTAATAACTGGAGCATAACATAGTTACATTAAAATAGTGTTTTCTCTGCTCAGGTGTATCATGAGCATTACAGCTGGCGTGGTCACACACGTTCAGGTGGATTCATTAAAGATCAGCATTGATGTGGTGTTACTCGTTAGGATTGTCCCAGCTGGGCCTCACAAGTTGGACTTAAGGTGGCTTTGTTTTTACAGACATTAATGAAATTCAGTTATATTTTCCGCGAGCCGTCTAAGTTAAAGTAATCCTGTTGACTTGTGATGTTGGACTGCAGACGACTAGCACTGCTGATACAAACAAAACTCACGTCAGCAATAACTTCCCATACTATTAAGTACTAGCTCAGTGCCTTCGAATGGCAGGTAAATCCGAGTTCCACGAAAAACAATGGAGGCTTCCCACGTGGTGACATCACAGCCCCGGGTCAAATGTTTCGCCTGTTTGTCACAGTGACGAGGAGAGGTCACACGTCTCTTTTTCTCTCGTCCCGGCACAATTGGAGTGTCAAAGTGTCAGAGGAGCATTTGAAAAGCTGCAGTAATAACAGTTAAGGCAGGGCATCGGCGCGACGCAACACTGACGCTCTTAACCTGCCTCCATCAACACACACGAACTGCCTCACTGGCAGAGCAGCAATTCTCTCACGGAGACAGTCAAAACAAAGTGCACTGTTCACACACTCTGCGCCGGCCAAAAAGCTCTCCTCCTCTACACACAATGCTCGTGTGTTTGTATCCGCACGGAGAGCACTAAAACAACACGCTGTTCTCATGAAATCAAAAGACCCCCGAATCCAGGTGAAAGCCCTTATTTCCTATTGATTTCACCTGGTAAATCCACTTCCAGCGTGAAGGGAAGGAGACAACAACAAAAAAAGGTTTTTCAAGCCCAGAGAAGATTTGGACGGAGCATGTACTCAGTAATCGGAAATATTGGTCTGAATATATTTTCTAAATCTGGGCTGAGGCCCAGAGGTGAGTCGGGGAGATTAAAATGGGCTTTCCGAATCAATCTTGGGATATTGATACCACACAATACCAGACAATTGTCTGTTTGATGCCACCAAAGCTTTTTTAATTCTCCTCATGTGTACAGAAGCCTGGATCAAATACCATGGCGTAAAATCAGGGTGAATTATCTTCAATAAGCCGCCACTATTTCTGGCTCCAAGTAGGAAAACAAAGATTCTCAGAGAACCAATCTGATGTGTTCCGATTGTATGTTTTATTCTCTTCTGTTTTGAAGTCACAGAGGTTTGAATCACTTCACTGGCTCCTCATAAACTGTGAAGATTTACGATCTCTAACTGTTGTAGCTTGTGGTTTTGCCTCAATCAGCGACTATCTTGTCATCTCGCTCTTGACGAGTCAGAACAAAACTTGCCCCACCCCGTTTGAAAAAGAATAAATCTGCCCCACAGGCAGCATGATACCCACTCTGAAAAATGTATAGGGATATTTTACACCCTCATTGTGTTTACAGTCGGAAAGAGGGTGTAAATGAAGCACGCTGGTGAATGTTTGATGAATCTATATCCCTTTGGTGAGGTGCACGTGGATTTTATAGAGCTGTGTCTAGCAAGCCACAGGTCACTGTATGAACACAAAATAAACTGATTTGACTGTGATTTAACGGCAATAAACCGACAAAAAGGGACTCCGAAATAACTACGTGATGATGCCGATTTGTACTTGCTTGGACGGATCGGTGCTAGGCAGTGGCAGGCCGTGCATTTTATACCTGGGCCTTCACTGCTGGTCCTGCAGCTGAAATACCACCTTATAACCACATTGTGGCACCACCGCTCATTTTTAAGGCTGTAACTATGTAGTCTTCGTATTAAACCGTTCGGTACGAGTCGTTTGATTAACGCTCGAGCATTTAGAGAATGCAAAAGCCTAAATTCAGGAAAATATAATGTTCTCAGCTGGTCTGGCTGTGGGATCCACTGTCATTCCTTAATGACAAGCCACAAACCAAAGAGATTATCATAGGATTTTACTTTCACAACTTCAATGTTGAACGTACTGCTCTGCAGTGTCTTTCCTCCTCTCAGCACTCTCTATCATGGTGCAACTCACTCGGTCAGAATGCTCATATTTGATTGGCTGAGCTGCATCATGGGATGTGATTCACTACCCATCAGCCTCTGCTGGCTGTTAAGTTTAGTTTCACGATAGTCACGTGCTCGCCCACTGACCAATCACAGAACACTCTGCACCTTGCGGGAAAGCTACAGATGAACACTGAGCGGCATGTAATGCTGACGTCATTATAGGCCGGCTAGCAGGCGCTGACACGTCAAAGAATACGCCCAACATGTCAAACTAAAGATCTGATTGGTTGAACACAATGACAATCAACAATATCGTCCCCATGTACTTTAATCTGCACTGGCTGCAGGTGAGACTCTGCAGGCCTCTGCCTCTGTTCTTACCTGGAGACACAGAGGTGAGATCTGATTGGATAAAAGCTCTACTTAAAACAAGCTGCACTGGAAGCAGAGCAACTGAGGAACACAGTAGCTGTGCAATGAGAAAATAAGATGATGGGAAAAATATTTTTATAAATTATAATACATGTAGTCTATTTAAGAAAAATGTTTAAATTATAAGATAGATTTTATTTTTTATTTTCTATTTTTTGAATTTTTATATATATATAGCTTTGTGATTCTGTTTAGGCCAGCAGAGAAGGCCTTGCAGGCCCTGACGGCCCGCCACTGGTGTTAGGCTATGCTAACATTGTAGCAGCTCCACCAACAGTCAGAATAACGTCATCCAGATGTAAATACGGCAGCGTCTAATCATTGTTTGTACCATATGGTTTACACACACACATGTATACACATAGTTTGGTCCGGTCTCTGTTGATATGAGGTATCAGAGCTCTGGGTGAACACAGACGGCTACAGGATTTATTTCCTGATTCAACAACGGCAGGAAGTCAGTGATGACAGGGGGAGCAACTCAACGCTGATAGGCTATCGTGCCACAGCGTCACGTGAATATTTCGCCGAAGTTGAAAAATTTCAACTCGCGCGTTTGGGGCGATGGACTCGAATCTGCGTCCATCATGCCGCAAATTCGCGTCCATCGCGCCGCGCCAGTCTCATCGCGTCTGTGCATAGACTTTGTATGTAATCTACTCACGCGAATAATTCGCGCCCCATTTGCTGTGAACGCAGCATTAGTTTACTTTTAATTAATAAAATGACGAATAATTATATAAGTCCATGATGAAAGTATGTTTTACAGTGTAGGCAAGAAAGCGAATGGTTAACTCAACGTTAACACACTATCATGGCCAGTATCAGCGTTCTTTTCAAACGATAGGTCAGTCTCCTGTAATAATTTGGTTTTCACCATCATTCCCTCTGAGAAAATGCTTCCTGTAGAGCGACAGGAATGATTTCAATCTACGTCTTGTCAACGTTAAGTGGTGGAGCTGTAGGACGGTGTAATTATTACCGTGCAGGTTTTCCCTCCAGCTGTCTCCCTCGCCGTCTGCGTTTCCTCTGTCGGCGTGAGAGCCCTGCAGGGTGACCTGTCAGTCACCGTCTTCACAGTAACACGCACACTACACACATGGAAAGGAGGCATTGTGCACAAACGTGCACACGTGAGTAGAAATGTTGCCGTGACGTTAAAGGGGTTGGA
The DNA here is from genome assembly GCF_949748355.1 of Melanostigma gelatinosum. Lineage (NCBI taxonomy): Eukaryota > Metazoa > Chordata > Actinopteri > Perciformes > Zoarcidae > Melanostigma > Melanostigma gelatinosum. The sequence goes on from NC_136647.1 coordinate 3,924,672, forward strand.
CGACAAGTTGAGATCACACAGGATCGTCAATACCGGTGCAGATAAACACAACTCTGCATATAGGAGTTAGTGTTTGCACAAACGTGCATGTGCACACATAAAGCAACGGAAACAACACAATGGCCCGGATGACTCATCAATACACAACCAGTAAGGAGAACTGTAAATTATATTTTGTCAGTTTGCTGTCACCTGAGGGGATTGCAATCGTATACCGGGAAATAAAAGTATCCTAGGAGTGTGAAGAAGGCTGAGCTTTAGTTCGATGGTGTCTGGAGGTGTGCCATGCTCCACCTGCAAATTACAGAAGTGAAATAGGTCAAGTAATAAGGGAGTACCGGTAGTAGTAGTAGCGTAATGTGGGGGAGGGACATTCGATTCCAGTTGGACAGAGGAAGGCGGTTTTATTCAATGCTGGGAGCAGAAGAGACTTTCAGGAGTATTTAAGTTTCCATTTCATTCAAACAAAATGTATTTAATTTACAATCTATTAACTACACATCACGTATACTCCAGACCATTTTCAAAAACATGCAGGCATCGTTATTAATTTCAGTATCGATCTGTAGATGCTTATTTGAGATATTAGTTATATATTTGATCATTGTTCCAGTATCGACTTGTCTTCACGTTGTCATGCCGTTAGCAGCAGAACGGACCATCAAACTATTCTTTGTTCTCAAAGTAAGACTTTCTAAATGTGTTGTTAAAAAGTTTTTGTCACTGTCAGCCGTCATGTTTTGGATGCTGGAGTGTTTTGTTTGAGTTTGGACAGCAGCTCTTCTGCTTTCGAACACGTCGCACAGTCTTCATCAACAGATGGAGTTTGCCTGGTTGTCATTGAATTGTAGATGCTCCAATATTTTGCTTTTCTCCTTTCCACCGATACGTTGAGAGAGCTCATTGGTGACTTTTAATCGATACAGACACACATGCTATGGTCTGCCCTGCAGGTTGTCTGCAGGTTTAACCTGCTCCTGTGTTCTGACCGTGACACGGACAGTAGCCTGTCAGCTATTCACTGAGACGCCATCTGCACTTCATCAGACGGACAGATTCTTGTAATAGCCCCTCTCAAATATCATCCCCTTTCTTTTTACACAACACCATGCTCCTCTTACACAGCTGTGCAGCAAGTCGTTGAGTCGAATGTGCAGTTGTCAGCGTTTGTGTTTCACCGACCTACGGACACAGAAGGGTATTTTAAGAATCACCCATTTGCTACATCTGTATTCTGTTGTGGTTTTGTAGATAGATTGTATTTAATACAATATATTTGTTATAGATATGACAAATATATGCCTAAAACTAAGTTGTTTTCTGTAAAGACTGTATACAGTGGCACATGTTGTTGGCTTCCATAGAAAAACTCTCGTCAAATGAGGAGTAACTTTCCAAAAGACATCATACAATGTCTGAGTATGTTGAAGCAAGCAACCCACTTATTTTACATGAAAGACATACTTATGTTAACCCAAACCGCAATCTTTTCCTACGCCTACGTACCTTTAGCCAAACAAAATAAACCGAAATGGATGTTGACATGTTTGCAAATTAGCAGTTACACAAATTTCATAGCAATCCATGCGATAGTTGTTGAGACATCTTACTGAAAACCGCAAATGTTAGCTTCATAGTGGCACTAGTGGGGAAAGTCAGAGGATCATCAAAGGCAAACGGTGCCATTCAAATATGTAAAATGAATTGGATGTCCTAAACTGCTGATGGATAAATGATGAATCAGTAGGCCTACAATAAGGTGTGGGTGCAGCGTTGGCACAGGCCATTAGCTGTCAAACAAAACCTCCCACGTAGTTACATAGTGTTTCAGGGCAGTTCTTTGAGATGCGTTCAGCTCTGCTGGACGTGCATTGTCCACGTCTGCCTCCCACACTTCTTTATGAGTCATGCGTCTGTCGTTACGAACTGTCGGACCTAAACAACCAGAGCGTGTTAAGAACTAGCGCCAAGTATGTTGAAAAAGTCAGCTCAGGACTTCTCATGTTCTTCATACTGTGTGTTTGCAGTGTGTCCAGTGACTGGCAGTTTGTACTGGGTTCAGTGTCTTGCTCAGGGACACTTCGGCACAGGACTCGTAGCAGCCAAGGATCCTTGCGGTTGCGGGACGACCCTCTCTACCCAATTAACCACGGCCGCCCCATAGAAGTCTATGAGAAAATGACTCTACTTGTCTCTTGATTTATTACCTCAGTAAACATGAGTTTATGGTCTCAATCGCTAGTTTCAAGTCTTCTTCAATAGAGCATGATGTTCATTTCGTAAATTATGGTCCATTTAGAGTCAAACAGACCATAAAGCAGGGGATGCTTTAGGGCGGGGCTACACAGTGATTGATAGGTCGCTACCACGGCTTTGCTGGCCCCTCTCCTACCACCATTTCACACTCGGTGCTTCGTTTGACTTAAACCAGCGACCCTCCGGTTCCCGAGCAAAGTCCCCGCGGACTGAGCTGTTGCAGCCCCCATTTAATAATTTAGTTGCAGAAGCGTGACAGAAAAAAAGAGGTCAGGTGAATGCCACGTTATAAAATAAGGTTCTGCAGTCTACACACATAGGTTGTCGTCAGTCAATGGTATTTCAATTAAAGCAGCCTGAGGCTAAAGAGACAGTAAACACATTAACCTTTGACAGCTTACACCAAGTACAATCTACACCAGTGGATTTTCATTCACACGAAACTGGGACTTGGCTGCTTCAGGACATGGAAGGTTGTTTTATTTATTTTTTTCATCAGTAGAATATACTGTATATATGCATTTCGTTCCTCTCTTTTGTCTCCCCAGCTGTTATTCTGTCTCGACCTGAAACATCGGGACGCGAGCCAAACAAATGTCACTGGATGAGAATACACGTCAACCTCACTCTAACATTTTGAAATGCATCTGACATCTGGACCTTCCAGTTTGACTGCTAACCACGTTCAACAGATAAATCAAACCTGGCAGACCAACTTGAAGCAGTCATGCTGACGCTTCCTAAATTGACCTTTAGGTGTTGGTGGGGGTTTTGCTTTACCAAATGTTGTCTAGAGGTGGTGCACAATAAGTCTTTTGATATTTCATGGCTTGGAAGAATTGTTTGTGTCTGTTAACTTGTTGGCATTATTGTATTATTCCAAAGAACAGATTTAAGAGTGATTACCTGCTTGTATTTAGATTTTCACTTAATAATTTAGTAAAGAATTAAGACATTCAACAATCTTTGGTAATGCCTTCAATTCAACCCAAATGGCAGAAAACATATTGGCATGCGTTTCTGCAAACCACAGGATACTTTGAATGTCGATGTTTCTGCTTGCAGAAACGCACAATACCACACAGTTAAAGTCGTAGTCATGCCAATCTGCCAAAAAAAGTGTCAAACGAGTGAAAACTTAGGTAATAGTCCTTTAAAGGAACCAAAAGACAAATGTGAAAACTTTACTCCACAGTGTGATCATTTGTCTGGTCCAGAGAACAACAGTAACAAATGCCAAGGTCTCCATTTAACAAGTGTCTTTCCGTCTCGACATTCACTTCCATGTCTCTGGTGTCAAACTTGTCCTTTTAATTTCCCTGAAAACCATATATGTCTATATGCATCCCTCACCCTTAAAAAAGTTCCAGTCTCCTTTAATTGACTCCTCTACAAGACGGGCTGTCACGTCTGTCTCTTAACAACCACATCCCCAATTCACCCACCGAAGGATAATGGCCAGGAGGAAAGGTGCCTTTAGGTGCCTCCGAGCCCTCTCCTTCCTGCTACCTTGGCCTGATTAAAACAATTGAGGGGGAACACGCAGGGTACTTGACCCAAACGTTGCATCGTACCAAATTGCTTTTGTTAGGTGAAACCCAGCGCTACGCCTGGCCTGCCTATCTGCCCGTGTCCAGAGGGGATTTGAGATGCATATACATGAGCGCTGCAGGCTGGGAGGGGAGTCAGGTGGAGTCCTGGAGGCCAATTTAGTCCTGGTGGGAGAGGTGAGGAGGACAAAGGAGGACGGAGAAGAGGGAATCTAATGGAGCTTCCTGCTAACAAGCCCCATCTCTGGGCTTTAAGTATGATGTCACCGCATCTTCTCCTCCTCCAGCAATGCTCACTGTTTGCCTCTGCATAATTTCCCACACTCATTTCGTTACGCTGTCATGCCGCTTTCTCGCCTTTTCTCCTCTCGTGCCAATTTGGATGGGCAGCAGTGAGTTTTTCTCTTTCTGCCTCATTTGCGGAGGCATAGAACAGCTTCTGGTGTTTGTTTGCATGTTTGTGTGGGTTGTCTATCTCTCTTTGTCAGACAGGTGCTTTGTTAAGATGCTGCCAATCATTGTCTGGGTTGTCTTCCCTCTCCCGAGGGCCTGAGTTTTTTTTTTTCCTTCCACGCACCGTCTGCTTGCAAGTGCAACCAAAAAGCTGCAGACAGGTTCAGGAGGGGAGATTACGTCTTTGAGTTTTCTTTCCCTTTTCGACATTCCTCATGCGCCCCCACGCTGCAGACAGTCGGAGGAGTTCATTATGGTGGAGTTCCTCGTAGCAGCGCTTCGGGGCCTGGTAGGTAACAGGTCAAAAAGTTTCCCTCGGGCACTGTCTATGTTTAACAAAGTCACAAACACAAATATTTTACAGCTGCTTTTTGCCTAATTTGACTTCAGGAAGCAGAGTCACATTTCTTGTTCTGTATGTGGGAACCTGTGGTTTGGTTTACTGTTTTGAGAGTAACTGAATAGGAAAAGAAAGCACCAAACATTTTGTTGGCGTACATTCAGACATATAATAGCGATTACAACATGTGCTTAAATCTCATATGTGTCAGTCAGCCTTTGGGTTGGATTTTTTGTTGTCAGATATGAATAATTACTGATCAGTTTGGCCTCCTAATTGTGTGATTTTAAATTAGACAAGTGGAAAGTGGCAGAGATATTCAAAACAGCACATCCCAGACTCACTCCCAACTAGTCAAATAGCGACGGTTGGTCAGTGACCCTCGGCGTCGCATACTACCATCATTAGTAAACGGTCAGACGTAGTATAAAGACTGAGATTGTCCACATAGTCTACTGCCAGTATCATCATCATCATTTTGTGTGAAGGGAGGTGGATGCTAACATGCTCATTTTGACTAATATGCTAATATTTAGAGGGCAATGTTTACCAGGTTTACCATCTTAGCTTAGCATGCTTATATTTGGTAATTAGCACTAAACACAAAGTATGATGGAAATCTTTAGTTTGGAAGGTATTTGGACATAACCCAAAGTACTAGTAAATTGTGAGATCAAAAACTAAATGAAAATCGTAAATTTTCATTGCAGTTCAACCAACAGCAAACGCTGCTTGCGTGGCTAAGTATTCCCAGCCTGCCAAGCTGGAGGGATACCAAAAATTGGGGGCAAATTCAAATGCAAAACCCCCTTTGACCCCATAAAACCTCTTGAACACGAACAGCTGCTTAAATTGAGTTGTGCTACCACTTGATCATTCAGGAGATGTCCTGTCAGACATGGAGGGTTAAACTCGGGGGGCTTCTTGTCAATCAAAGCGTCGTGAGACGAACATCTCTGTCAAAGATCAACTCCGTGCCGCCGCGCTCTCATTTTGACATCTGTGTTAAACAAGGCCTCCGACAAATCCCCCCCTCTGCAAGCTTAGAGCGGCTACCTGGGGGAAATCACAGCTGTCTGGGTGTGTGTGATTGTGTGTACGCATGTGTCATACATATCCATGATGCCACTGTTCCTCTGCCAACACACAGGAATGGATGCGTGCATGTGTATGTTAGCAGCGTCCGATATGCTTTTGTGTAACGACTCCTGGGGGTAATTGACCGGCTCGGGCCCCCTTGTTTAGGCCAGTCTCATTGGGGGCAGTTAGGCTGCCTGCGCTCCGATTTGCAGACATTCACTCATGGAGAATGCATAGAGGGGTCTCTGGTGTGTCTGCGGATTAGCTGCGTTGTAAAGGGCAAGGGGGCAAATAAGGATACTGCAGGTGAAGTTATTTGTCATGCTTTAAGTGCGTGTTTGAAAGTATGATTCTACAAACTGTACTGATTAGTGCAGGTAGAAATACGTAGCTTTAACTATGGCTGGAAAATATAACATGAAGATTTTAAAATGAATGCCTTCAATGTGATGAGTGCAAGATATTTACTCTCTCGTATCAGAATTCGAATGAAATGTTTTTTCTGATCAATTACAGAACATTAAACGATTACCTTCTGAACTTGACTTTGAGCTGATTGGTCAGTGTTACAGCACACACCTTGTTTGGGATTCTGAATATTATTTAATGCCAATTGTGATAAGAGTTAATTCAGGTTAAGGGATTAATAACTTCCCACCCTCGAAATCGGACAAGCCAATCAAAGTGTAGCATCAGCCAGCTTTGACCAGGGTCCAACAACTATTCAACTCTGCTCCGTAGACGTTCGTGCAATCGTTGCCGATTTTCTTTATTTGTAGGCTGGTTTGAGAGATTTGGAGCTCGTCATGGTTAAACGTTGCGTAATAGTGATACTTTACTCTGAGAGGTTGGAAGGAGATATACTTTTCTAAAACATTTACGTTTCTACGTAAAAAAACCGTGGAGCTAACATGAGCAGAGTTTGTTAGCACACCATTAACTCGCGTTTGCTCTTCTATGCTACGCTAGCTGCTGAAGGTACACTGGATGTCTACACATGCTGCTTTTGCTTTGTAATGATTGTAACAGGGAATAAAGACCTACCCTGGTGCTACACTAACAACAATGTATAATTATTATTGTTAGTGTAGCACCAGAATTAGCAGTAATGAGACATAATGGCAGAGGCTGATGATGGTTTGTGGTTAAATCCATGCCCTCGCTTGTTCACATGTCAAAGTGTCCTCTGAAATATATTTGGACAAAGTGCAAAAATGAATGTAATGTATAAGCAGTAAAAACAGAATCATGGCCAGCAATAGTATGTTAGAAATAGGGTTGTTAGCGCCTTAATTGGTCCCATAAAGACATTCAGAAAACATTAAACCGAGAATAAGTGTCTGTCCTCTCCGGTTATTCTTCTTCTCTGCAGGTATATTTCATCAGTGATGCTTCCCGCCCACAGTCGGACAGACACGACCCAACCTGCAGCATTGCTGACTTGGTGGGTCTCTGCTTGCGGTGGCAGAATGAACAAACACTACCTCTCATCCAGAACATCAAACAGGGCAGGGCCTCCAGGAGGAACCAGGGCAGAGTATTAAGGATGTCGTGTTTTATTATTTACATTGATGTCTAATCAGCACTTGTACCCACAATGACTCTCAGCATGACGTTTCTATTTTCACAACACTGTTTTGCTCATTGAGGATAATTTATACAGCCTTGATTCCATTAGTAGTTGTAATAACAGTACTAATACAGGGGTTAGACAACATAAAACAAACACAAAGGATTTTATTCCTCTCAAACTCCAACTGAGCAGCTATAAACCAGCCAATCAGCGGTTTGAGATTGGTTTGTTTTTTCAAATCAACAGGACATATCTGTCACCACAGAAGCACTGGCCAACTGGCCAAGCACGTGTTGATGAATGAATCAACACGTCATCTACACGGATATGAGAGACGGATCCACCGTTGTGGCATTCTGCCACCTCTGGAACAATACATCGATTTAGTTTGTTTCAATGTTCTTTTTCATGCAGTTTTCAGTTCTTTCTTGTCTCATAAATCCTGCAGGTAGTGTAATAATACTGCTCTTTCTGCAGGGGTGGAACTACTTTAAGCTTAATTAAATGTATTATTAATTGTAGTAGCTATAGTAGTTTTACTTTCTACTGATACAAGACTGGTTTCAGCGCAGCATCCTGAGGATTTCCATCCATATTGGAAAATTCTGCACCTCACAATTTATGTGGTGTGCAAACATTCATTGCCAGTGGTGTGCATGCTTATGCAGAAAGGTGGGGAGTAACAGTGTTCAGGTCAGAATGGTGCATGGGTAAAAAGTTTGCATCCCAAGCAAATTAACTGTTGCAAGTTCATTAATTGTAAGAAGGATCTTTCCCATGCCATTCGCAAATATTGGAGGCAAAACCTGGAAAAATTGGAGGTGAAAACGTTTTGTCATTGTAATGGATGTTGTCATCTGTCATCAGGATTGCGGAAGAGATTTTATTGGTTCTTTATGTCCGGCTGTTCTGAAATTGACACATGTTCCTGAACTTTCGTAGGGAATCACATAAAAGATGAGTGATTTTCTCGTAAGATATCATACAAACCGTTGTAAAAGGATACGTTTTTTTAGTTACATAGTTCTATGTATATCTGCATATATCTATTTTAAAGAGAGCATTTTAATTATAAAGTTTTTCATTCTCTTTCCAAAATGTCTGTGATCCAGCTAGAGTTCAGCGAGCAATCTATAGAGACCACACCAGTTCTCATCTGCAGTACGCACATGACCAGATGTTTTAAAAGTACACACACAAGAAAAAAATAGAGATTTGTTTTCGTGGTGGGAAGCATCTCAATTGTCGTACGGTCTTTATGTGTTTATTGTTGAAATTTGACTCTTTCTAATTGTTGGTAGCCACACACAAATATACGGTGGGACACAATGTATACAAATACAACTGAGTTAAGTTTAAAACAAGACTGAAACTAGTACATAACCCAAGAGTTTTTACATCACACCATTATAACTCATATTTCTTTTGCAGTTTGAAATGTCACATGATGCATCCATTTCTGTGTATGCCACAGGCCTTGCTGTGCTAACATAGATATGTTGTGAGTTTGGGCTGTGCTGTATGTTTACATTAGATGTGGCGTCACAGGGACACAATCACTGACAGAGGTTTGGCGGCATACGCAAAAAGACTCATTTATTCTCCCTTTTCACGGTTAGACCTCACACGGCTCACTGCTCCCCTAAAACATGACACCAAAGAGACACGAGACGCAATTAACCGTTTCATCAAAACAGCAACCGAGCTCACGAAACCTCACCTGACTCGTTGACAGAGCAGGTGACGCATCATCAGCGCTATAATCAAAACTCGATATCTGGTGCTTCACCGGATTCCACATCTGCAGTGAGACATAACTATCTTGGTGATTGTGTGAAACACGGCGTGTTGTCGGAGATGTTAACCAGGCGTGAGGGATCACACAGGAGGTGTTTGTTTTCTCTGTCTGAGCCTGGTAAGTCACGCCTGGCTTTACTGAAACTCCTTGAGCAGAACACGCTCTCATTAGACAACTGTGATGGATTGATTGTGATCTAACAGTGCATGGATCCACAGAGAAGATCGGTGAGACGTCATCTAAAGGGAGATGCTGCAGGTTTTTCATGAGATTGTGTGTCCTTTTATTGTACTGCGGTTTGGACATTGTTTTATGCAGGTGTGGCAGTGCAGATAATCCATGCGGTGCTGCACAGCTCGGACTAGTAGATCACTAATCACTGACCTTGAAAGGTCTGATTTGGTAACATTTGGTGTAAAACTGTCCTGCATACATTTTTTTTGTGAATTTAACGATCACATACAAGAGGGAATTGACCCAAACTGAAACGTGATGCAGATTAACAACTTGAATGTACAACTGTTCTCAAAGAAGGATCCACAATATATCAAAATGGAACCATATGGCAAACACACACACACACACACACACCTGACTGGTCACATTACAAACTGACATGGGATGTGCACGGCCCAGGACAGGGGTGTGTGTCATCATCACCACTCTGAAAGACTGTTTATTTCCTCTGTGTATGAAGTCTCATCGTTTTTTGTACTCCGTCTGATGTCGGTAGAGTCATCTACAAATGTAACAGCAGAGTTCCCTTCTTGTCGGGGGTAGCAGTCGTGTGTGTACAGCGTGAACCGGAGGGGGCAGAGTATACAGCCCTGGGGTGCTTCCCAAGTGGAAGAGGTGTGGGTGCCAATCCGAGCTGCCTGGGGTCTGTTTGTGAGGAAGTCTGATAACCAGTTGCAGAGTGTGTTACTCAAGAATGTTAGGTTCTCCACTCGGAATTTGAAATTTAGGTATTTATGCTTAATCATTTTTGACTGCATAGCAAGAGCTTGTACTGACTGACGCCCTATAAGACGTTGTTTGTAATGCAGTTAAGTTGTTAAATCTGTGGCCCCAAATGAGAATTTTCTGGCTCCAGTAACTGCCGATGATGACCATGAGGAAAAGCCCAAAATTCAGGCATCAACTTCAGCCATGTTTACGTCTGTTCTGCTGACCAGTAGGCCACTTTGCATGTTGTCTGGTTAACTATTTGGCAGAGTGGTTGGTTGGCTGGTTGGTTGGTCTTTTTGGCTCTTAGGTTAGTTGAGTGACTGCATCACCACAGACAACAATACAACTCCCTCCAGGCAACCACTTATGCATGAGGACTTTAAAACACAAGCTACAGTTGGTGGTTGTACACAGGAAAACCAAGCCATAAGCAGCCAAGCAAAATAAAACACAAACTTGCTAATTAGTAATCTCTGTCGACATACGCAGGAGACAGGAAAGGGATTAAGATAATGTTTTATGATCTGAATGCTTATCGACTTGTTTATCCCGTCCTCCTGAAGAGGGAGGAGAGAGAAAAGGAGGAGAAGGAAAGACAGATGTTGTTTAAAAAGTATAATCCTCGGGTCTGTGATGGGGTATGTGGCTCTGCTGTTTGTCACAGCTCAGGCTGGAACAATGTATGACAGCTTCATTGACGCTCAGCTGCAGACATGTTTTTTTTATTTGGTTTTATTCTTTGCTGTAGAACTTTATTTACATGTTTGTTCATGTAGCATTCCTAGCAGTACAATAAAAGTGATTGAATGAGACTGAAACAAAGAATGAAAGTAAGAAACTACACCCTCTAGAAGATTAGTCTTCACAGCAAAGAACTTGGTTTAGGAAAAGATCGTGGTTTCGGTTACAATAACTACAGACAGGGTGTTACTGTTACTTAAGTCGCTATTTACGTGACAAATGAATCAGCCTTGCCTTCTGGTTCCACACGGGACAGCGGCCTCCTGGGTGAAAGGCCAGTGTTTTCTTTTACCCATCTCCATCGCCTCAGTCAACCAGCCCAAATGGGAATTTTGCAGCTCTTTATAATTCCTTGTTCGCGATTACGTGGATTAAATATGACTTGATTTTGTGGGATATATATATATGGATTGGAGTGCTTTTCGTAAGTATAGGTACAAATTGTGTATAGAACAGACTGCAATTTTCTGTCATTATTATTGATTTTCATTGTTTCTATTTATTCTGTACTCAGAATCACTCATTGTAAACTCATAAATTCAAGTTTATATAAAACAGATTAAAACTACTTACGACTAGAATGCAATAATTTGGGTGTTAGAGAGAGAACAGTACCCTATCTTTAAAAAAACAACAACCCAGTTTAGTTCAATTAATTTGACAACACATTTTGATAAATCAGCAAAAAGAGAATCCCGTCCTGTTCATGCATACATTGATTTCTTACTCATTATTGAAGGAGTCTCATTTGATATTTGCTGCCTCCTCAACACTTCTTCATAGCACAGGTGAGTTAAACTTGACAAACAGGAAAGAGACTCACTATCAGTTATGACTGTGGCTCATCCCGGTAAGCCCGGCGTTCATGGATCATCAGCAGCCTCTTTAGTTGATCTAACATCAGTCATGAAGTTCATGGGTGGGTTGCTGTCAATCGCCACCGTGTAGCTTTAGCGGCTCCCATTAGCACTACAGAAAAGCTAATGCATTCACTGCAGTCATGTAAAGGTTGGTATGCCATGAAGGCGGAGCGTTAAAAAAACTGGTTGAACGCAGTTCTTGCACTGGAAGATTACAGATGACCTTTTCAAATCACTTCAAGGCAAGACATTTTACCAATGGTATCTTACAATTGCTTTGGCTCAGTTCTCACCAACAAAGTGTGAAAAACAAAAACGACTCCCAATTTTGGAGGCAAAATAGTGTGCAGGTTCATCATCCATCAACTTTCAGACATCTTAATGTTTTTGCTGAAAACCTTCATTTTAGTAAAGATCACAACGGCTATTTAATCATGCGTGCATTCACTGTGTTTTTAAATGTGTACATTTTAATAACCCTCTCAATTTAAACAGCTCATGGTACCCTTGTCCTGTAATTATCAGTTGAGACACTCTACACAGCCCTTTTGTTTTCTGCAGTCTCCAAGTCAATATATATATATATAAAGCCTTTATGTTTAAAGCTGCTGCTAATTTGAATAATCTACCTGCCTATATTCGATCGTCATTTCTAGAGAAAGTTGTACACATCTGTAATTATGATTTATAGTTTTATTACTTCACATACACTTCTTTAAACTGATCGATGCATTGTTCAGTTTTTGTTGGTGTTGTTTTTGCCACATTTGTATCATTTTATTATCTTGTTCTTTTTGGTAAATGTTTTGTCTAAATGTGTGTTTATTTCAGTGATGACCAGCTTTAAAATGAGCACAAATCTCCATGTTTGCTTTTCCCACAGTCATTTTTTCCCACAGTCTCTCTGCATATATATGCTATTTAAGAAATGTACGTAGGAAGCCGCAATCCCCATAAATACGGAGCTATTTAATTACAATATTTATGCATTTGGTGTTTAATGAGCCTGTCTTCTCAAACCTGGCAGCACTGTTGTCAAACATTGTTGCCATTGATCAAACCATTCATCCATTAATCTTTCTATTCTCAATCAAGTGTTTGTTCAGACAGAGTACAGGATGAAGGTTTGTGTAGTCTGGGTGTTATTTCCTGTCCTGTTGTCTGTTGTCACACAGCGAAATGGTGGGAACCTTCGCAAATGCTCACTCGTCTTTTCACGGGAGTGTTTGTCTGCGTTTCTGTGTGTCTGACTGGCTGTGGTTTCGCACACAAACTAGTTTCTGCTTGCCTTGCGGCTACATCTGAGGTTAGGTGTGTGTGTGTGTGTGTGTGTGTGTGTGTATGTGTGTGGTATGACGTCTCGAAGCGTCAATCAAATTTAAATCCAGAGATAAAAGGAAGGGGATACCCTTACCCGTCTATTAATTATAGTGTTTGTGGCGAAGGAGTCAGGAAGCTCAGATGCTAATGTAGCGTATAGCCGCTGTTCCGCTTACCTTCCCTCGCTGGGGAGCTGAGTCTCATGTTCATTCGTCATTTACATCACAGGTGAGAGAGTGAGAGGGAGACTGGCAAGACACAGAGAGATAGAGAAGCAAAGAAACACTGGTTCATTGTTTTAGTTTTTTAGTTTTGCTTTGATGGGGCCACGGGGTGGATGGATGGGGGGGGCGGGGGTTAAAGGGGGAGAGGGTGGTTGCCACAGTAACACAGGTATTTGTTACTCTATTGCTCTCCCTCAGGTTTCTTCCTCTTTCCTCCCCGTTAAAGGGTATTTTGGGGAGTTTTTCCTGTTCCGATGTGAGGGTCCCGGGACAAGAGGATGTCAAATGTGTACACATTGTAAAGCCCTCTGAGGCAAATTTGTAATTTGTGATTTTGGGCTATACAAAAATAAATTGAATTGAATTGAATATAGTATATTGTTTAAGGTACAAGAGAGAGGCTGGAGGCAGACAGGTTAATCCTCACCAGGCCACCAATTACAGACTCTCCCATCCTTCCTCCCCCGTATAATCTCTCTGACTGCACCCTCACACTCCCTCCCCTCTACCTGACTTTTTTTCCCAGCTGCCACGTCCACGCACATCCTCTCTTTCTACCATTTATTGAGAGGAATTATATCGTATGATTCTGAACCTCGTGATCTACATCCAGGGACAATGCAGGACGTAGTGTCCTATTGATGAAGCGAGACAGACAGGGTGTGGAGCGGATGGGTGAGTAGCTGAATGTCATCACCTGTAGCGACTGTCCTGCAAATGTTGGGCAACAAAAAGTGACTAATGGGGAAGATGGCTTAACAGGCGGCAGCGTAATCGTTCAGGGCAACTGCGCATCGGCAATTTGCGTCCACTAACATTGTTTATTTTCTCCACCCACAGTCACATTGTGTCCGACAACATTATGGGGAAAAAAGCTTTTGCTGATACAGTAAGTTCTTTATGAACATTGATGACATGGCAGGTTTGTCAATTTTCATTAATTTGATCAAATGTTCTTCATAAAGTGGCATTGCATGTATTAGTCGTACAGACATGTATTTCATAAGAGAGTGGAGCTGAAAGCGTCAATACTTTGTACAGGGATTGTAAATGGGCAGATGAAGACATTGTGTTCTTCTTATAATCTTGCACTGACTTAATTTGAGATGCATCATGAAACAATGAGGGGCACGAGAGGGGACGTACTGGAGCGGCCAAGATAGTTTAGTGAGGCTTTGAGAAGTATAATAGGCCTACTATCTAATCCTTTAATGGGTGGATGCTGACGCTCACCACACTGAGTACCATCTGTCTCACACACACGCACACACACACACACACGCACACGCACATGCACGTGCAGCAGGTTGTGAAATCAGGCTTGAGAGAACAAAAAGTTATTGAGGAGAAAGACAAACTTGCTCACAAACTCTTCTGAATTGTTTATATTTTCTTATAAATTAACAACTGACTTCAACAGTATCATATTTCCTCATGTGGTCCTTTTAGTTTATACATCTTTTTTTCAGTTTAACAACTTTCCATTTTGAGTTGCTGTCTGTTGTTCATCCCTTCATGTGGATGTCATTAAAATAAAAGGTTTTAAGTTAATTATATCCAGCGAAAATGCCAAAACCAGACATTGTTGGGTCATGCATTAATGTGTTTCTGCACTGTTTAGATACTTAAAAAACAAACCTCTTTTGATTCTGCAAGTCCCCGTGAAGTGCAGCCAAATGAGACGCAGACTCCAAACACAATAAGCTTTCGCTTTGTGCAGCCGCATTTTATTGTGGCAAATCTCAGCCTCTCTGCCAGACAGTGACGAGCAACAAACGACATCTTAAAGGCATCACACAAATCTGGTCCCATTGGAACACGACAGTGATCGTTGGTTTGACTTTGAAACCTGCAGTGATCTTCATCTTGTCACTTGCATGTTTGTGATTTGATTCAAATGAAATGAAAGCAGAAGTCTAGTTGTTGAATCTTTTTATATCGAAACCGTAGACTGTATATAAGAAGAGGACGTAGTCATCGTGACGTCACACATCGGTTTGTGGACTGCCGTTTTGCTCGAGTTCGGCTATTTGGCCATCGCCATCTTGGCTTTTTGAAACCAGTTAACAGAAGTTACCATATTCGGAATACAGAGGAGTGACGCAGAGATGCCATACGCGCCTCTGGTAGAGGTAGAGACCTGTCAATCACAGTAAGCCCGCCCTAAAGCATACTCTGCTTTATGGTCTGTTTGACTCTAAATGGACAATAATGTACTAAATGAACATCATGCTGTATTGAAGAAGACTTGAAACTAGAGATTGAGACATAAACTCATGTTTACAATGTTTACTGAGGTAATAAATCAAGAGAGAAGTAGTCATTTTTTGATGCAATCAGAGGAGTCGCCCCCTGATGGTCAGTAGAGAGAATGCAAGTTTTAAGACACTTCAGCATTGGCTTCACTCGTCAGAACCGGAGGTTGCCGTCTGATTGAAGCAAATGTTGGAAATGAATCCAAACAAAAGCTAACACGTTAGAATAGAACTGAAAAGAGCAGTCCCTCCTTTTAGGGCTTTAGTCTGCGGATGTCGTGTCAGACCCCCTATGCAGCCCCAATTAGGCCGCTGCTCCTGGGGTTTAGAGTGCCTAAGGAGATGCCCCCCCCCCCCCCCCCCTCACTGCCTAAATCCCTGTGCAGGGATTAAAGATGGCCGGGCTGCAAAAAAAGATCATGCACAAAGCCTCTTGTCCTTTTTTGATCTTGTGTGAGAGAGTAGGTGTGGGGTTAGTGGAGGTAGTGTACTTTGAGTGTGTGTGCACGTGCATGAATGCGAGTATATCTGTATATTTCCATGACTGCTCACATGTTGTACTGCTTTAAAAAACTTCCCTTCCTGTCTGTGTAGCAGTGTGTGTGTGTGTGTGTGTGTGCGCATGTGCATGTTATTGCCAGGAGGAGGTATTAGTGCACAATGGGTTGGAGGCGCTAAAATGTCAGCCTACTGCTCTGAAGTAATTTGTCCTTCCTGGCTCGTACCACACGGCAGCAAAGGCACAGTGTGTCTCTAAAATGGCCTGAGTGACGCTGATGTTTAGACACATCTCGTCGTGAAAAAACAGACAGTCCATTCATAAAGCTGCCATCATCGCACATCGAGGATTGAGGAGCCTCCATCTCCCACCGTTTGCTGAATTGGTCGTGAGATCTGAAAAAAGTATTTTATTTAAAGAACTATAATTATATAAAAAGTACACAGGGATTTGTTTACTATTATATTGTGTTAATGTTCAGATAAGCTTGCTGACTTTTACCCAGACAGTCTAGTTCTTCATACGGAAACGTATAAAGAATTTCCACAGTACAGTAGTCATGCTTTCACAAATGAAATCGCTTCAACGCTGTTGGATATTATCTTATTAACTTAACATATTTTGAAACTCAAGTATAACTCAAGTTTGCAAGTGGAGACAGAAACGTGATTTAAGTTTAGGAAGAAAGGCCGCTAAGCGTGTAAGAGTGGAACAACTTTGTATCAGATTTATAAATCTGTGAATTCAAAATAAGCCTAACCCGTTTCACGTTTAGTTGGTAAATGCCGACAACCAACCAATGCTGTCTTTACCGACAATACGTGCACTTTTGTTTTGCTCTTGATACATATAGAATTATGTTTTTTTCAGATTAATCTGATCATAATTTACTATGAAATGGATATGAAATCGATGGCTTTTCTCTCTCCTTCAAATATTATAAATGTTGTATAAATATGTCTTTTCTCTCTCTCTCAATCAATCAATCAATTCTTCCACTGCTCTCAGCCCATTTGTATTGGCACACTGTCTCAAGCAGTCTCAAGACATGAAACACACACTCTGACGCTTGTTAGGCACTGGCAGAAAAAAGAAAGAACTGAGGTAGCAAAGGGGGGGAAAGAAAGAAAGAAAAACATCCCTGAGGTAGCTTGTAAATTGTGCAGGAATGCCGACGCAGCCAATCGAACGGCAGGAGACGGGCGTGCGTAAAGCAATGATGATGCTAATGCAGCCAATTAGAGCTGGGCCGACCACGCTACCCCCCCCCCCCCCCCCCACCCCCCACAATGTCAATGGCAACATTTATCCCCCAATAAAACAGACATGATCTCAGGAGCCTGGGCCCTGCCAGGGCTTTCCGTTCCTTCAAATTTCAGTTGATTGTACAGTGCTGTGCCTGGAAGCACTTCGAGGGATGATTACTGAGCTTGTATTACATGTTTAAAGGGAGAGTCCACATGTTTTACTTTTTTTAGGGGTCTTCTCATTGCAAGTTGCAAGATTCAAGACTGAAATATTAACACAGGTTTTTTTTTATTTATTCCAAGCGCATAGAGAAAGATAAGGTAGATGCATGTACTATGTATGCACGTAGAGAAAGATAAAGTAGATGCATGTACTACGTATGCACATAGAGAAAGATAAAGTAGATGCATGTACTATGTATGCACATTGAGAAAGATAAAGTAGATGCATGTACTATGTATGCACATAGAGAAAGATAAAGTAGATGCATGTACTATGTATGCACATTGAGAAAGATAAAGTAGATGCATGTACTATGTATGCACATAGAGAAAGATAAAGTAGATGCATGTACTATGTATGCACATTGAGAAAGATAAAGTAGATGCATGTACTATGTATGCACATAGAGAAAGATAAAGTAGATGCATGTACTATGTATGCACATAGAGAAAGATAAGGTAGATGCATGTACTATGTATGCACGTAGAGAAAGATAAAGTAGATGCATGTACTATGTATGCACATAGAGAAAGATAAAGTAGATGCATGTACTATGTGTGCACATAGAGAAAGATAAAGTAGATGCATGTACTACGTATGCACGTAGAGAAAGATAAAGTAGATGCATGTACTACGTATGCACATAGAGAAAGATAAAGTAGATGCATGTACTACGTATGCACGTAGAGAAAGATAAAGTAGATGCATGTACTACGTATGCACATAGAGAAAGATAAAGTAGATGCATGTACTATGTGTGCACGTAGAGAAAGATAAAGTAGATGCATGTACTATGTATGCACGTAGCGAAAGATAAAGTAGATGCATGTACTACGTATGCACATAGAGAAAGATAAAGTAGATGCATGTACTATGTGTGCACGTAGAGAAAGATAAAGTAGATGCATGTACTATGTATGCACATAGAGAAAAATAAAGTAGATGCATGTACTACGTATGCACATAGAGAAAGATAAAGTAGATGCATGTACTATGTATGCACATAGAGAAAGATAAAGTAGATGCATGTACTACGTATGCACATAGAGAAAGATAAAGTAGATGCATGTACTACGTATGCACGTAGAGAAAGATAAAGTAGATGCATGTACTACGTATGCATGTAGAGAAAGATAAAGTAGATGCATGTACTACGTATGCACATAGAGAAAGATAAAGTAGATGCATGTACTACGTATGCACGTAGAGAAAGATAAAGTAGATGCATGTACTATGTATGCACGTAGAGAAAGATAAAGTAGATGCATGTACTACGTATGCACATAGAGAAAGATAAAGTAGATGCATGTACTATGTGTGCACGTAGAGAAAGATAAAGTAGATGCATGTACTATGTATGCACATAGAGAAAAATAAAGTAGATGCATGTACTACGTATGCACATAGAGAAAGATAAAGTAGATGCATGTACTATGTGTGCACGTAGAGAAAGATAAAGTAGATGCATGTACTATGTATGCACATAGAGAAAGATAAAGTAGATGCATGTACTACGTATGCAGGTAGAGAAAGATAAAGTAGATGCATGTACTACGTATGCACACAGAGAAAGATAAAGTAGATGCATGTACTGTGTGCACGTAGAGAAAGATAAAGTAGATGCATGTACTATGTATGCACATAGAGAAAGATAAAGTAGATGCATGTACTACGTATGCACATTGAGAAAGATAAAGTAGATGCATGTACTATGTGTGCACGTAGAGAAAGATAAAGTAGATGCATGTACTATGTATGCACGTAGAGAAAGATAAAGTAGATGCATGTACTACGTATGCACGTAGAGAAAGATAAAGTAGATGCATGTACTACGTATGCACGTAGAGAAAGATAAAGTAGATGCATGTACTACGTATGCAGGTAGAGAAAGATAAAGTAAATGCATGTACTATGTATGCACATAGAGAAAGATAAAGTAGATGCATGTACTACGTATGCACGTAGAGAAAGATAAAGTAGATGCATGTACTACGTATGCACGTAGAGAAAGATAAAGTAGATGCATGTACTACGTATGCACGTAGAGAAAGATAAAGTAGATGCATGTACTACGTATGCATGTAGAGAAAGATAAAGTAGATGCATGTACTACGTATGCACATAGAGAAAGATAAAGTAGATGCATGTACTACGTATGCACGTAGAGAAAGATAAAGTAGATGCATGTACTATGTATGCACGTAGAGAAAGATAAAGTAGATGCATGTACTACGTATGCACATAGAGAAAGATAAAGTAGATGCATGTACTACGTATGCACGTAGAGAAAGATAAAGTAGATGCATGTACTACGTATGCACATAGAGAAAGATAAAGTAGATGCATGTACTATGTATGCACGTAGAGAAAGATAAAGTAGATGCATGTACTACGTATGCACGTAGAGAAAGATAAAGTAGATGCATGTACTACGTATGCACGTAGAGAAAGATAAAGTAGATGCATGTACTACGTATGCACATAGAGAAAGATAAAGTAGATGCATGTACTACGTATGCACGTAGAGAAAGATAAAGTAGATGCATGTACTACGTATGCACGTAGAGAAAGATAAAGTAGATGCATGTACTATGTATGCACGTAGAGAAAGATAAAGTAGATGCATGTACTATGTATGCACATTGAGAAAGATAAAGTAGATGCATGTACTACGTATGCACATAGAGAAAGATAAAGTAGATGCATGTACTATGTATGCACATTGAGAAAGATAAAGTAGATGCATGTACTATGTATGCACATAGAGAAAGATAAAGTAGATGCATGTACTATGTATGCACATAGAGAAAGATAAGGTAGATGCATGTACTATGTATGCACGTAGAGAAAGATAAAGTAGATGCATGTACTATGTATGCACATAGAGAAAGATAAAGTAGATGCATGTACTATGTGTGCACATAGAGAAAGATAAAGTAGATGCATGTACTACGTATGCACGTAGAGAAAGATAAAGTAGATGCATGTACTACGTATGCACATAGAGAAAGATAAAGTAGATGCATGTACTACGTATGCACGTAGAGAAAGATAAAGTAGATGCATGTACTACGTATGCACATAGAGAAAGATAAAGTAGATGCATGTACTATGTGTGCACGTAGAGAAAGATAAAGTAGATGCATGTACTATGTATGCACGTAGCGAAAGATAAATTAGATGCATGTACTACGTATGCACATAGAGAAAGATAAAGTAGATGCATGTACTAGGTATGCACGTAGAGAAAGATAAAGTAGATGCATGTACTACGTATGCACATAGAGAAAGATAAAGTAGATGCATGTACTACGTATGCACGTAGAGAAAGATAAAGTAGATGCATGTACTATGTATGCACGTAGCGAAAGATAAATTAGATGCATGTACTACGTATGCACATAGAGAAAGATAAAGTAGATGCATGTACTATGTGTGCACGTAGAGAAAGATAAAGTAGATGCATGTACTATGTATGCACATAGAGAAAAATAAAGTAGATGCATGTACTACGTATGCACATAGAGAAAGATAAAGTAGATGCATGTACTATGTATGCACATAGAGAAAGATAAAGTAGATGCATGTACTACGTATGCACATAGAGAAAGATAAAGTAGATGCATGTACTACGTATGCACGTAGAGAAAGATAAAGTAGATGCATGTACTACGTATGCATGTAGAGAAAGATAAAGTAGATGCATGTACTACGTATGCACATAGAGAAAGATAAAGTAGATGCATGTACTACGTATGCACGTAGAGAAAGATAAAGTAGATGCATGTACTATGTATGCACGTAGAGAAAGATAAAGTAGATGCATGTACTACGTATGCACATAGAGAAAGATAAAGTAGATGCATGTACTATGTGTGCACGTAGAGAAAGATAAAGTAGATGCATGTACTATGTATGCACATAGAGAAAGATAAAGTAGATGCATGTACTATGTATGCACATAGAGAAAGATAAAGTAGATGCATGTACTACGTATGCAGGTAGAGAAAGATAAATTAGATGCATGTACTACGTATGCACACAGAGAAAGATAAAGTAGATGCATGTACTATGTGTGCACGTAGAGAAAGATAAAGTAGATGCATGTACTATGTATGCACATAGAGAAAGATAAAGTAGATGCATGTACTACGTATGCACATTGAGAAAGATAAAATAGATGCATGTACTATGTGTGCACGTAGAGAAAGATAAAGTAGATGCATGTACTATGTATGCACGTAGAGAAAGATAAAGTAGATGCATGTACTACGTATGCACGTAGAGAAAGATAAAGTAGATGCATGTACTACGTATGCACGTAGAGAAAGATAAAGTAGATGCATGTACTACGTATGCAGGTAGAGAAAGATAAAGTAGATGCATGTACTATGTATGCACATAGAGAAAGATAAAGTAGATGCATGTACTACGTATGCACGTAGAGAAAGATAAAGTAGATGCATGTACTACGTATGCACGTAGAGAAAGATAAAGTAGATGCATGTACTACGTATGCACGTAGAGAAAGATAAAGTAGATGCATGTACTACGTATGCACATAGAGAAAGATAAAGTAGATGCATGTACTACGTATGCACGTAGAGAAAGATAAAGTAGATGCATGTACTATGTATGCACGTAGAGAAAGATAAAGTAGATGCATGTACTACGTATGCACATAGAGAAAGATAAAGTAGATGCATGTACTACGTATGCACGTAGAGAAAGATAAAGTAGATGCATGTACTACGTATGCACATAGAGAAAGATAAAGTAGATGCATGTACTATGTATGCACGTAGAGAAAGATAAAGTAGATGCATGTACTACGTATGCACATAGAGAAAGATAAAGTAGATGCATGTACTACGTATGCACGTAGAGAAAGATAAAGTAGATGCATGTACTACGTATGCACATAGAGAAAGATAAAGTAGATGCATGTACTACGTATGCACGTAGAGAAAGATAAAGTAGATGCATGTACTACGTATGCACGTAGAGAAAGATAAAGTAGATGCATGTACTATGTATGCACGTAGAGAAAGATAAAGTAGATGCATGTACTATGTATGCACGTAGAGAAAGATAAAGTAGATGCATGTACTACGTATGCACGTAGAGAAAGATAAAGTAGATGCATGTACTACGTATGCACGTAGAGAAAGATAAAGTAGATGCATGTACTACGTATGCACGTAGAGAAAGATAAAGTAGATGCATGTACTACGTATGCACGTAGAGAAAGATAAAGTAGATGCATGTACTATGTATGCACGTAGAGAAAGATAAAGTCGATGCATGTACTACGTATGCACGTAGAGAAAGATAAAGTAGATGCATGTACTATGTATGCACGTAGAGAAAGATAAAGTAGATGCATGTACTACGTATGCACATAGAGAAAGATAAAGTAGATGCATGTACTATGTGTGCACATAGAGAATGATAAAGTAGATGCATGTACTACGTATGCACGTAGAGAAAGATAAAGTAGATGCATGTACTACGTATGCACATAGAGAAAGATAAAGTAGATGCATGTACTACGTATGCACGTAGAGAAAGATAAAGTAGATGCATGTACTATGTATGCACGTAGAGAAAGATAAAGTAGATGCATGTACTACGTATGCACATAGAGAAAGATAAAGTAGATGCATGTACTACGTATGCACGTAGAGAAAGATAAAGTAGATGCATGTACTACGTATGCACATAGAGAAAGATAAAGTAGATGCATGTACTATGTATGCACGTAGAGAAAGATAAAGTAGATGCATGTACTACGTATGCACATAGAGAAAGATAAAGTAGATGCATGTACTACGTATGCACATAGAGAAAGATAAAGTAGATGCATGTACTACGTATGCACATAGAGAAAGATAAAGTAGATGCATGTACTACGTATGCACGTAGAGAAAGATAAAGTAGATGCATGTACTACGTATGCACGTAGAGAAAGATAAAGTAGATGCATGTACTATGTATGCACGTAGAGAAAGATAAAGTAGATGCATGTACTACGTATGCACGTAGAGAAAGATAAAGTAGATGCATGTACTACGTATGCACGTAGAGAAAGATAAAGTAGATGCATGTACTACGTATGCACGTAGAGAAAGATAAAGTAGATGCATGTACTACGTATGCACGTAGAGAAAGATAAAGTAGATGCATGTACTACGTATGCACGTAGAGAAAGATAAAGTAGATGCATGTACTATGTATGCACGTAGAGAAAGATAAAGTCGATGCATGTACTACGTATGCACGTAGAGAAAGATAAAGTAGATGCATGTACTATGTATGCACGTAGAGAAAGATAAAGTAGATGCATGTACTACGTATGCACATAGAGAAAGATAAAGTAGATGCATGTACTATGTGTGCACATAGAGAATGATAAAGTAGATGCATGTACTACGTATGCACATAGAGAAAGATAAAGTAGATGCATGTACTACGTATGTACATAGAGAAAGATAAAGTAGATACATGTACTACGTATGCACACAGAGCCACTCACTCAGCAGGATTAACCAATAGGAAGGACACAACAAACCTAAAATAATTAACTACAATGGACTGAAATCAGGAGACGAGCTTGTTATTCTGCTGTCGGTCACTTTTAAAGAAACTACATTTTTGTTTTTGTTATGCATTTGACTTTTGGTTGGTTGGTTTGAAAGTTTGGTAAAGAGTGACAGAGTTTATGAGAAATTTGACATATAACCTGATATATAAGCATATTTAACCTGACCTGCGAGATGGTTTTTACACAGCACCGTGTTGCAGGCCGTCGTTATACATTTCATCATTATTTTATACTGTGGAAGACATGGGTCAGATATCATGTATTTTTTATTGAATTGAAGTCTTTAAGGCTTGAAATCCACACAGGTGTGTCTTGTTTTTAAAACAGTCTATTTGTTCTTTTACACAGTTAAGCTAAAGCTGGATAACAAACAGAGTCCTGCTCAATGAAGGAGAAACTCCCTGTAATCCAGAGGCCTAAACACCTGGATGTGCAGCGCTGATCACAACCCAGATGAGTCCTGACTCATTTGAGGAATTATGAGTTATTTCCTCAAGTTTAGTGAAGGAATCTGATTTATTTGGCTCAGCCTGCCTATGTGGTGGGAGAATTTAAAAAACACTTTTATTAAAACTTTTATAAAGAACTTCCTTGTTAAGTGGGCATATTTTTTCTTTCAATAATACTTGAGGGTATCACACACGATACACTAAATATTAAAGTAAATCGGTAATTATCCAACAGCGTTTTGATGCTGCCGGAATGTATTGAAACGTTGCAGCTCATCGTGTTCATCCATCTAAAGACAGTTATGTTGTGATCCGCTTGACAACGGCCCCTTAAGTTCCATAAGGCCTATTGAATTAGCAATTTAGTACGTCTATCTGAGTTCTAAGTGTCATGTTCTGAGTGTCGACTGTAGATGTATTTTTATTTTTGCACGCTAATGCAGGTCGCCTGCATGTGTGACAACGTTCTTTCAACCCACAATGTCCCACAGATGAAATAATGTTAATTTGAATCTAAATTGAAAAGCTGAAAACGTGCAGAAGTAATGTGCTTACCTTGCAAAAATGCAAGATTACACAACACAGAGATTACACAACGGTACGCTGCACCTCATCCGGTTTTATTACATCTGCTGCCTTCGGAGTTTCAGCTTAAATATACATTTAACGTTATAAAAAGCTCAGCGTAAGCTATGCAAAGTCAAATGTTTATGCTGCATACCTGATGTCATGTGAATTTCTTGCTAAATAAATCTCCACTTTTTGGCACTACAGTATGGAAGACTTAACATGTCAAACCCCTGGATTTTTTTTAATTTAAAGCAATAATAAAGCACTCCGCTTGTCTGAAACAAACACAACCCTGACTCAATATTCAGAGCATTAATAAAGCACAATTATATAATGGTTATTGTATTTATGTAAAGACATAGAGCAGGAATGTCAACCTGAGCAGAGAACGAAGTCATTGTTTTCCCACCTTCCCCCTTTGTTGACGTAGCCGTGCAGTCCGTGTGTCCTTTTTGTGCATGTTAGCGCATGTGAGCGTGCCCACTCGGCTAGCTCACGGTCGCCGCTCTGCACCGCTCTCGTTCGGCGGTTACAGCTGATAACGCTGTCCCGACCGTGGCCGCTGTCACGGGCGCTGGCGCCCATCCTCTGTTGAATCTGTCAGCACTGTTGTTTGCGCTGTTAGCTGCTTGCCGCCGGCTCAGCCGACTCCATGTTGAAAGCCGTGTGAGGGATATATAGAAATGCTCTTTAAGCAAATAAAAACAGTAAATTGTAGTAATATTAAGAAAAACTAGGCCCTCACTTCTTTGGAGATATGATGATGTATGAAGTTGTGGTTTTACAGATGGCGGGAGAATTCACTTATTGTACCTTTTCCTCTCCTCGATATTTCCTGCACATGTCACACTTCCTGTTCTTCAGGCCTCTTCCTCACTTCCACACTACGCTTTCATATCAGTCTGCATGCTCCGTTAAGACGAGGTGTTCGGCTTCATCCGGCAGTGATCCCCACCGCTCCGTTGTTATTAGCGGCGCCACTTAGCAGCTCTGTTATCTTCCTGAGACAATGCTTCATCACTGGATTAGACCTTAACTGGCTGCATTAGCTGCCTGCCCCCCCCCCCCCCCCCCCCCCCCCGGCTCTGCAGCAGCTGTGATATTAAAGAGTCAGACACACACTGAGGCCCCCCCGACACCCTTACGGTCAGCAGGTAGCAATGAAAGTATGTTTTGGAAACGAGTGTCGGCCTACTTCATACAAACGACATTGTAATTACACCGCTGTGGCTTATTTTTCCCGTCTCAATTAAGGGCCAACACAGGCCTCCAAAACCAACTGAATAAGTTCATTTTCTTCCTGCATTATAATGTATCTATTCATATATTTGTGTCCAGTTTAAAATACTCCCTAATTTCATATAGTGCTCAATTGTTCCCCTAAATCCCCCCGAAATGTTCTCAAAGCTCAGGAAAACTCAACAGGATTTGGGAGCACTGCGGGAAAAAATCTTGGGCACGACCGGAAAAAAACTGCCCCGAGCTGGTCGTTTATGTGCCGGTGGTTTGAAGCTGTAAAGTGTTTTGATTTGTATACCCTCCCATTAAAAAAAGGTGAGCAAGTTCAACTGCACAAACAAACTTCCACGTTCGCCCTTTTTCATGTTCGAGTCTTCACGCTTATTCTGGCGGCGTTTTCCAAGCCGGACAACACTGCTAATCTTTCAGCGGCTCTTTGCGTAATCTCATGGAGACTATGGGATTATAATTGTTGCTTTAATTGATAACTCATTAAACGATAGAAAAGGATCCAGAGTGAGGCTGTGATGCAGTAAAAGTTTCAGCTCGGCTCAGCCGAGGCCTTATGTAAGGCCCTGCAGGGCTGACCCCACATCTGCTGCACAAGCCTCCCTCTCGAGACCAGGCAGGGCTTTAGTGTGTGTGTGTGTGTGTGTGTGTGTGTGTGTGTGTGTGTGATGGGTTTATAGCTCTGCTGGCGCAGAGAACAGCCTCTCAGGGCTCCATTATAAAGCGCTCTGCCTGACTGTTTGGAGGTAACTCTGCATGTTCTCGCTGACGGAGGCTTCAGCGTCCTTCCAGACGCCACATTACATCATTTAAATTCTTCTTTTTTATTTGTTCGCCGTTTGTGTTTCTTTCTCGTGATTGCACGGTGAGGCGTTTTGTGAAACCCTTGGGGTTAGAGGGGCGTTTAAACAGCATTTCCTATCAATTATCACTGCTGTCTGCTAAGTGATCCACACTAACATGATGATGATTTATAAAAGCAGAACAATAAAAGGTGGAACTTATTTTTAATTTCAAATGACTTAAAGTTGAATATGGACAATGGACAAAAGAAAAGACACGTGATATAGATAGACAGTACAAACAATATTATTTTAGGATTATTATTTAGTTAATTCATACATTTTTAGGGAATTGTGGATACACTATTTTCAAATGATTCACAATGTATTGTGATTAATATTTATAGAATTAATATGCAACAAGTTGAAAAAATTGACAATTTAAAAAAGGAATGGACTTTAACAAAAAAAACCTTTTTATAGATGTTTGAATAAATACAAACAAATACAAATGATTCATGCTGAGATAAAATGAGCAACACAACATATTTGTTCACGTTAAAAGATATATTTGATGCAACGCAGACTTTTAATGTTTCCAATCATCACAACACACATTCACGTCCATTGATTCAGAGCCACAGCAGAATGATCTTCGCAAAGTAATGTTCAATATTAAAAGCATCAGTTAAGATGTTTGTATCCAGATGTTGACATCCGGAGCCAAATACTAAAGCAGACAAGACACACACACACACACACACACACACACACACACACACAGTGATGATTCATGTCTGTCTCACGTCCTCAGCTGGAGACAGCGGTCTAAAGGCTGGAAAATGATCCGCGTCCATCATATCAGGTGACATGTTCTGCCTCTTCTGGCTCCTGTTAGACGATCACTTCTGATATGTTTCATTCTTTTTATCTTCTTCATTTTTCCAGCCTCATGTTGTCCCCCGTAATCTCCCTCCTCTTCTTTCTGTGAGAACCAAAAAATAACAAAACGTAAAGGTTTTATCTGGCAATGCGTTCTTGGGCTATTTGATTATTTTTGTCTGATTTTTTGAGGTGATTTCTACACCTGAAAGCATTAGGATGCATGTTTATGTTCTTTACTTTCAACCAAGGGGATCTGTGTCTTTCTGCTTCTGTTAAAGAAACAATAAGTTAGTGTTGCTTACTGTAAAATACATGTTTTTTTAAATCTTTGAAAACGTCCCATCCTTTTCTGTTTCCAGAAATAGATGGACATTTTTATTTTACAGCAACAACGGAAATGATACCGTTTGTGTTCTCAGCAGGCTGAGGAGCAGCAGTAGTTATAACTTCAGGAATCTTCGTCTCTAAGAGGCTCAAGTGTGGAACAATAAGGAGGGTAAGTCCCCTTCCTCAGTGGGCAAAAATTAAAAAAAAACAGCTGGATTCCCCCATTACACACACACACACACACACACACACACACACACACACACACACACACACACACTCACTCAGAAGAACTTTATATATATATATATATTATTTATTTTATCGTTTATCGTTCATTTTCATTTTCAAATATAACTTTGAGATATTCTCCAAGCTCTTTTACTGTTCTGTATGAATTTAATAATAATAACAGTAAACATAATAATAATATAGAAATAATGATGGTAATAATAATACTAATTATTACTTTTATTTTGCAGACCTAGTTCAATATATTTCAGGTAATATTCTGTCTATAAAACACCGTACACTGATTTATTGGAATATACAATCAATCATAGAAGCACCAAACTATGATTCAATGAAACCAATATATATAAACATGTCTAGACATTGTATCTAATTATCAGTATGCTGATCATATGTTCACAGTTCCGCTGTTTCCGTTCATGATGTCACATCACATTATGTTGCTTTCTGAATCTGCGAACGGTCTATATATTAAACATAGATACAAAGACGCATAAAAACTCGTTGGAGAATTCCGTTTTCAATTATTAATTTGGCGTAATGAAGACTGAAAGTGTCTATTTTGAGCCTCTTAATTTCTCTCTTTCGTCCGTTTGTTAAACTTGAATGCCACTTTGATCCTTTTTTCATCCTTTGACTTTGTTTCAATCAGCCGACACTGTGAAGTCTCAGCACGCAGATCTTCTCCGGTTCAGTAAGACGCGTCTCCTCAGCTTCGTTGTAACACAAATATTAACTTCGTGGGAAGTAAATGAACGTCTGATGTCACTCGTCTGCGTCTTTGCAACATTTAACTAAAACCCGATTTATTTTTATTCAACGCAAATGAGCTCACACGTTTTTTTTTTTTTTTCTACGCAACGTCGCGTGTGGCTTTTGTTTTTTTTAAAGGGAGAAAAATAAACTAATATTGAAATGAGTCGTCACGTGAACGAGGCTTCGTTTAGTTTTCAGTTACAGTTAAAGGCTAAATACTGTTAACAGGTGCGGACTGCATGAAGGGAAATGGACTAAATATCATTTATTAGTTTCATTCCAAATGAAACATCGCTGGTGTTTTTCATTCTAAACAGGATTACGGAGTTTAATTAAACTATGGACGAATCATCAAATATAATATAAAATATATCAAATTAAATATGAGTTTGAATGAAAAAAATTAATCCACGTGATCAGCAATTGTTCAGAAGTTAAAATTGGACACAATCCGCTGTTTGCTGGTGCGGATGTTTAAATCTCCTGCAGGTCACCTGACTTTGTTCTCTGCTGCATTTCACTCATATTCTTCTCTTTTTTTACAAACAGAGACAAGGTTTTTTTTTCATCTAAAAGGTCTGTAAATTATTCTCCCTTCCTTGATATTTTTTTTTGTGTTACCAAACAGTTTTTGATTGAGGCCTAAAGGTCAGCGGTGTGGTTTTTCTTTTAAAGCATCTCTGACTCCAGCTTTGTGGCCAAAAGCTAACAATAAAGCCCTAAACGCCCCTTGAAATAACGGGGACTTCTTTTTTATCAAGCCTCCAAACACCCTTTTTGCCTCAGAGGTCTTAAGTGCTTTCATGTCTGTAATAACTTTGTATACAGTGTCTGTATACACACTAAGCTACACAACAAGGTGATAATAAACCGGCAGCTAACTGCTCACGGTGAAGCTGAAGCCCAGCAGAATTAGCACTAGCTCCTGCTGTACGTTTCATAATGTAACGTTGCATGTCAATAGGTTTTGTTCTTTTAAATTCAGTCTCCCCTCACAGCAACATTCAGCTTCTCTTTGTTTTCCGGTCTGCAATTGAACTGCTTGAATTTGTTAATCCCTTAAAAGCTCCTAAATAGGCAAATATAACACGGTAACAAAACCGAATATTTGTCATCAAATGTAGGCCAAGCATGTTTGAATTTAAGAAAACTGGAGGACAGACTCTCACCAGCAGTGTGTTTATTGAAGTCATATTTATTTTAAACATATTTCATAAATATGTCTGTTCTCTCACAGAAAAGAACTGAACTTGTAAACAAAGATTTAACCCTAAAAAAAAAAATTAACTTAAAGGGATAGTTTACCCAGAGTAAAAATTGTTTTTAAAAGTGCTAGTTTTGTTCATAGCATTGTTTATAGGATGTCGGCCTTCTCTCCAATGTAATGAGAATATATGGCCAAAAAAATACATTTGAAACTCAACAGAAAAGTGTTTTTTGAAAATTATGACCTGTTTACTCAAGATAATCCACAGAGCTTGTTGTGAGCAGTTTCACGAAGGAACTATCTACTAAACTCTGCAACTCACACCAACACAATCTTGATTGACAGGAGAAGAAACATATATTCTTTGATTTTGGGAGGAATTCAAATTCCTCCTGAGTCACATCCACCGGGAGCTGGAAGTCTCCTCTTTTGGGTTCAGAGCCAGTGTTTGAACCCCTGCTGATTGATAACAGCTCATCCAGTCCCCAATGGGCTGTGCAAGTCCTGGTGAGTCAGTCTGCCTTAAAAAGACATTCATTATTCTGTCTTTCAGTGAGTGTTTTTAGTCCTGTGATGGTCCATGTAGGCTTTTTCATGCCACCTAAAATGAAACACAGAAAACCTCCATTAATTAGCACCAAAACAGTTATTAACGGCAATATTTAACTCCGTCAAAGCCAAAACAAAAAGCTAAAGACAAGTTATTCCTCCCACATGGCCGTCCCACCAGCAGCTCGCTGTCCGTCCTCTGGACCCAGAGCCAGCGCTTGAACCACCCTGACTGATTATACGGCTGCAGGGATCCCCCTCATCCCGTCCTCAATGGCCTGTGCAAGTGCTTTTCATCGGGCCTCGAGTGCCCTTCATGCATGAGTATCGTCGATAACGCACGCGAACATACGAGTGTGTGAATGTGTCCTTTAGGCTCCGACATGTTTGTTTCGACTGAATGTCAGACGTCCACCTGTCACAGTGACGGATCATGTTCAGCTCATGAAGATTAGTCCATAAAACCTGCTATTAGATTTTATTTTCCATGCATCCTTTATATATTCTTTTAATCATTCAGTGAGTTTTTTTATACTCTAAAATGTTTAAAAACATCAGCTTCCATCAGTCCAATTGTATGCGTAAGTACACACAGTTAATTAAATTGCATGTACAAATAACATATACAGTACTGTATATACAGTGCTTGTATTTAATGTTGGGCCAATATACACTGACTATTTTGTTATTATTTTCATTACACTTATTTTTCTCTTTCATCCACTTTTATGGATTTTTCTCTTAAAGTTTAAAAGGCAGTTGTTGGGAAGAAATTAGGAAAAATCGTGTGTACTGGAGGTATACTGTAGATGGGAAGTCTTGTGCTTTGAAGTTCTCACTCAAGTTAATGTAGTTTCTTACTCCTGTCAAGTTGCACTTACTGATTGATACACATTAGTTCATAAAAACACAGTACAATCAAGACTTATTTTAACGATGCAATGTTTTTGTTATTTTCTGCAGGACTAAAAGACATTAAAATATTATCTGAACATCAGATTGTAAAATAATTTAAAAGCAGCATGTGTGCACCTCAAGAGGCAAAGTAAAAAGATATGTTCAGAAAATGTGCTTTACATTTTTCCCAATAGTGGATCAACCGTGAACTTAATGAAAACAAAAAAGTCGCTCCACCACCAATATTTAAAGAGAAAAGTACACAAACAAACGCACATTTCACAAGTTCATGTTGAACACCATCTACACACGAAAATAACTTATTCATCCACATGATGTACGTAGCTTTCTACAACATTTTTTATCACGTGATGAATTGTCATGTATGTGGTTTTCAGACAGTGAAATATGTTGCATATAAAAAACATGAAATTTTCACAAGTATACTTTTCTTTCCTGAAAGCTAAACTTACAATTAGTGAAGAAACACATCGAGTGTAAGTTTACGTTGTCAATGTTTTTGATTCTGTTTTTTCTTAATGATCGTGAATACAACAGTCGGCTTACAGTGTCATTTGTAAATTCTATTGACATTTCAACAAAGCAAATGTCACTCTTTGAGATACGCCGAGTGTGCGCAAATATACCGGTGATTTATATGGACAAAAAATGACAGATTGGGCCTTCATGGGTGTTTTTCTCCGAACCTAAATCCCCTGAAAAGGCTTGAATCAGAGAAGAAGTGTCTCTTTCTGCCTGCTGTGAGTCATGCAGAGGCCTCCTGTCCTCTGGTAGACACAGAGGCACTTTCTCAGGGCTGCTCTGCTGTTCCGTGATAATGATAAGGCCTTAAATCCCTCTGTAGATTTGACCTTTGTCCCCTCCCCCTTTATTTTTAAACTGTCTTGTGCGTTCAGGAGTTGCGATCTGGCCGGTGCTGGGAGGATTAGGTGTATGTTTGGGCAGAGGTGACTCCGGGAGCCCCCCTCTGTTTGGTTTGGCAGCCCCGCAACCACCACACAGCTGCCGGCAAAACCCCTGCTTGATCTACCAGATACCCAAAATCATTATGTGGTGTTTGTTATGGAGGGGGAGAAAAAATGAGGAGAAAAGAGAGAGTTTACTTTTGTTTGAGGAAGACTTTGAGGGTTTGAAGTTTGGTCACTCAGACACGTTAGAGAAGTCCATTCAGACCTGACGGAGATGTTTACATTCGTCCTTCCCTTTTAAACTCTTATCAGCAGCCTGTTGACTGAGATCGAGTTGTACCGCATCACATATCTTTATGTTAAAGAACAGAACAGAAGCATGCAGGATGGTATGGAAATGTCAACACATACTGTGGGACACCTTGAGTATGACTGCCACGCTTTTGCATGGAATCAGGGCAACAGTGGACGAAGTATTCAGAGTATTTGCTCAACTGAAAGTCCCAAATACGTACAAAATTGTCCAAATACTCTGTTGAAATGTACAAAAATGTTCATCTCATTCTGCAGGATGGCATGTTTCACAGGACTATATTATTTCATTGTTCGATTATTATCACTGATGACACATTAAGGTGCAAGCAGCGTTTCTAAATTTTAGCTGGAGATGGAGCTAAATTTTAACTGCGTTATATGCTGTCATAGTTAAATCTATAACAATATTTTAAGGTATAAAATAACTAGTATCTGTCAAATAAATGTAAAAAAAAAGTATGACTCCCTATAAAATACAGTGGAGTTCAGAGTGTAAAGAAGCATAAGATGGATATAGTCAAGTGCAAGTACCTCGTTATTGTTAATATGTTATCGTCTTAAATCTGGGAAGAAACTGCAAAGAGTAGGTCCTCTGTAATAAAGTGGATTCTTCAAACGCACGTTTTCTCGACTACCTGAAGCCGTGTGATGCATTTGAACAGTCGAGCAGTCCGTCATCCTTACGAAGACAAACCCGTCTCTCACCTGACAGTCAGTGGGTTCGGCCCACTGATTAACTGTGATGAATGTGAGCTCATTCATAACCCATTGTGCAGTCGGCCCTGTGTGCTGTCAGCGGTGCTGGAGACAACAGCAGCAGAGTCCAGTCAGTGTTTGTTTGTTTTTACAGCAGAAACAGGCAAACTACTGCCCCCTGTTGGCCCGAGTCTCTCTCTCACCCAGAACACAGCACTGCATGGAAGATGTGTTCAGGCTGCAGGCTTCCAAAAAAAGTCAAATTTAGGCCATGACGGTGATATTTTCAGGACGGATCAACAGGAAAGACACACACACACACCGGCAGTGAATTATACATCAGATATGCATCTCCTGTGTCAATTCTTGTGGTAATATGAAAAACACATGAAAAATGTAGCTGCGAGCAGCGATCAGAGGGTTTAAGCCCATATGGGAATGTTAATAATTTAAGGCTGTCAGGGGTCAAGAGCTACATGGGAATGTTGGGAATGTCGAGAGCAGAGTCTCTGGCAATCACAGACATAATGATATGGAAACCATCCACACAGGAGAGGCTGAACTATCGTTGATGTTTTTAATGTTCAGTGTTGTTGTTCACCGCTGCCTTCCTGTTTCATTCTGTGTGATGTATGTTTCAGTCGGAGGGCTTTGTGTGCACGGCATGTTTGTCCGGGAGTGTATAAATCTACTGTGAGTTATTTGAAGACACACCGAACTCACAGACCAGTGGTACACCAAGGTACTCCAAACATGCTGTTCATTATAAGTCATTATTAATGTAGTATTAGCATTTATTTAAAAAAAAAAGTGTTCAAGAACATTTAAGAGTCCTTGAAAAGCTCTTGACTTCAACTTGTTGTGTGTTAAATTGCCACTATTGAATCTCAGTGTAACAGCTTTCCTCTCTTCTTCTTTTTCTCTTGGACAAATTATCAAGAACTTTAAAGTGAATCTTTCTGAGCTGCGGATGTGGATGTGGCTGTACGGTACATTCGTGAATATGTTGGTGATCGGTTAGTGAAAAGTAAAAAAAATGATTTGCTGTTTTTCGCCACAGTAAAAGTCTGTCTCAGAGTTTGATGGACCCAGATGTCAGATATGGACTTTTATTGGACAAGAAGAGACAAACTGCGGTGGAGATGCTGCCGTCTAGTTTTACAGCGGCGCTTCTTGCGGCGTTTCAGAGAATGACATCGTGTGTCAATCAAAACGTCTTTCAGTGTTTTGGTTCTCAGGTCTGTTTTGGTTCACTCTGACCTCCCTCACGGCGCTGTTGTCTGCCCTCGGCTCTCAAAACCCTTTGAACGCTACCTGCTCGACACCAAACAGCAGACAGACAAAATTAGCAACGAATAAATGTTGGGATACACTGAATACGTTTCATATCAGCCTCGTGTCGTGCTTCCAGAACGTTTCTTATACTCGTTATTATGAATACTTTTTGGTGACAGGGCTGCTGGTGAACTTAGTGGAGCATTTAGCAGCTATAGAGCTGCAGATATGTCCCTCAGCAGATGGTGGAGACCAAAAACAGAGCTAGCTAGAAATGTGCACTCAATACAGCAGTGGTTGTTATAGACACGCCTGGGAGGAACATCTGCACTCTGTGAATAAATGAGTACAGCCAACAATTGGCTAACCCACTCGTCTAGACACTAATAGGCTTAAAGGCGTTGTATGACACACTTCATTCAACTAAACAAGTAAAAAATCGAACCCTCCTAGCTGTCTACCTGCGTAGCAGCGGCTGACTGGCGGCGATGTACTCGGTCGTGAGTGTACTTGCAGTTACATTCGCTGTCAGACTAACACACTGTCCAAAACAATAAGGCATATGCAAACTATTTCCCCCACGATGTCGAAGCGCAGGCAATAAAAGGTGTTTTGAGAAAGTTTCAGTCACAGCAACCACGAGAGGTCCTTGAGCATGCAGCCATTGCAGACAACCCAAAATAGTATGCAGAATGTCAGATTAGCCGCGGACAGACACAGAGGTACACTCACTC
This sequence comes from Melanostigma gelatinosum, assembly GCF_949748355.1. NCBI lineage: Eukaryota > Metazoa > Chordata > Actinopteri > Perciformes > Zoarcidae > Melanostigma > Melanostigma gelatinosum. Next base: position 3,960,514 of record NC_136647.1, read on the forward strand.
TTGCACACACACACACACACACACACACACACGCGTGAAAGATCGCACGATCCTCCTGGCGGAGAGATGATAAAAAGAGCGTAAACACCGGGATCAGGTCGACACAAACACGACTCAAAGTGAATGTTGCCCATTAACTGTTAACACGTTCACCATACCAGCCTTAAAGGTGCTATTTCAATGTGGCCCGCCCTCAAGTGGCCAAAAGAATCTGTTGTTGGAGGTTTAACTGTTGAATTGGCTCATGTACTGGAATCCCTATTGATTTTAAAACGATGACGCACTACCGAAAGAAAGTGTCGTGTTTTTATAACCCCTCTCTTTCTTTTTCTCACTTTTTAAGGTTTCCTTATTATTTTTATTCTTTCTGTGTTATGTCTTTTACTCTGTCAGGCCCATAAATGCTCGACCATGCTCGCTCTCTTTTCTCACACACACACACACACACACACACACACACACACTGCACCGTGCAGCGCGACGAGATCTGAGGCCAGATATTTGATTTACACCGGCGAGGTCAAAGAGAATGCATTAGGGCCTTTTGCAGGAGAGGCGCAGGGAACGGCCAAGAGTTATAAAGTGGTCGGATGGATGCTGACGCATGGCCCTTCATAACAATCAGTAGAAGAGTTAGATGCACTGGCCCTGACCTCCTCACTAACACCATGATCTACACACTCCAGCCCCCAGCTCCTTTTCACCACACCCGACCAAGAAACACCAACTCCCGTTTCATGTCCCATGAAAATCTGCCTAAAAGCCTGTGTTTTTATTTCCCCCTTTTTCCATCATGTTGAGTTTTTAACACATTTGCGAGCTGGAAGTATTTTATCGTCTGTTTGATTTCTAAATTGTTGTGAATAATTGTCACTTCCCGCCATGATATAGTGTCTCTTTTTATCCATGCTAACTGGCAGTGAAGACACAGAGCAGTTACTCCCATTTTAATGTGTTATCTTGGGTTTTTATGTCTGTCGTAACTGCTCTTTATCTTTGTTTGAGCTGATTACACAGTGAAAGGATCCCCCAGGTGTATTTAACACACATTTCGGCTGTAAAATAAGAAAAATAGCACTTGGTTTAGGCATTAAGAAGTCCTTTTAGACCTTCATATATCAAGACGGTTGTCAACTTTTTGATATTTAATGTGTACAATATATCATGTGCCAATTGTAGGATCCAAATTTTCTTTATTTTGTCTTTTTGTTTTACTTGACGTCAACATTTAAACACAGTGAAAGTATGATTTCTTAATGTTTAAGCTGATTTAGTCAAGCCGTGCAGGAGGAAACACACACGTTGATTCGCATTTTCTTGCGCAGATTTTCTGGAAATTTTGTTGACAAATTAGGGCAAGAATTTGGTTTATTGATTCAATAAAGGACTCAAATGATGCATATCGCATTATGGGAAATTTTCAAAAAAATACAAACAAAAAAATGAGAAGATGCCCGACACAAATGATGTCCTGCTCTATGACAGTAACATATTCTCCTGCCAGACCTCTTTCTCCAGACCTCTCTCAATGTTTACATCACTTTTTATAACTCCAGGATGACAGACACAGACCTACTGCAGCCCAAGTACTACTTACACACACACACACACACACACACACGCACACACACACTCGTGTCTGGACAGCGTCAGGCAACACTTCAAAGTGCAGGATTCCCCTTTTTACAAGCCATATTAGGCTCACATCAAAGCGCTGCAGACCAGAGTTTTGTGGTCAAACGAACGTCTCTGCCTCACAGCTCGGTGATGAAGCACCTCGACACGGCGCGTCACGTCTGACCTGACACCAGAATACCTGCATAGAGACGTTACCAACACGGACTCGGACCAGGGCACCGAGGCTCTGACCTTTCAACTCTGTACTGCCGGCTGCATGTGACGTCAGTTAATCCAGGAGCGTTCTAATTCTGTGTGTTCTGAGTGCACGCAGTGAGACACAAACCGGCGTTCGGTTGCTTTTCTGACAGTTCAGAAAGAATCAACCCTATATCTCACATTTTCTGTCTTACTAATAATTACACTAAACCATCTAAAGCTATAAAATCGACCTCGTCTCAGTCGTAAATAGACTTGCATGTTGTTCTGATTGCTGCAGTCAAATTAAACCTTTCAAAGACAGAAAACAGTAATGCTCTGTCTGCTTGTTCTTTCACATTTCTGTGTTAATGGACCACTTTTTCTGTTTATACAGGGTGTACAAAAAACAGCGAGGAAAATTTCAAGGCAATCTTTTTTTTGTGTGTGTTGTTTTTCAGCCTCATCCCGTCGATAATCTCCCGATGAAAAGCACTTCAAAGCGTCACGCAGAGCCCTGCTTAGCCGTTGTTGCCTTGGTGTGGTTCATGCCTGGATTCTCGTGCAGCGCCGAGGCCCGGTGAAACACTGGATGTGTCATTCGGGAGAATGGCGCTGTCAGAGCGCCCGAGGAACCCCGTACATCACGCCTGTGCAACTGTAGCCATGGCAGCAACCAAATAAATAATGAGGGTCATTACGCAGAATCGTGTTGACAAAGAGCGACTATCTGTCTTTCTGACAACAGCCGAGGCCTTCGATAAACACGGAGTCACCCACGGTTGCTCGCAGACACTGGAGGCTTTGTTTCGAAAACCACTTTTTCCCCTCCTCGGCATTAGTTTAATTTCAGGAGAGTGTACACAAGAAAGTTGATCGTGACTTTGAGTGAATGGCTGAATGGCAAAGCCAAGAGTGACATGCATTTCCCCCAAAATCTGTTCCTGCACGAGGATTTACATGAAGAGTAGTTGTGATGTCATGCGCCCAAAGTTTATTTCTGCCACTGAACCTTTTATCTCAACTTTGAGCCCTCTCCGTTTGGAGAAGGCTCAGTTTTCTTGGACAAAAGCGTGGCTGCTTATAAAAAATAAAACATCATCAACATATTTTTCTCTTGCGTCTCACTCGCCACTCCTCTCGCTCTGCCAAACAGACCTGTAGGCCAACTATTCATCCACAACTGCTCACTCTTTGTGTTGGACCCGGCTTGTCTTTTCAAAGAAGTGCATTTTAAACTCCCCCCCCCCCCCCCCCCCCCTATCTAGCTATCTGACAGCTGGAGTCACAAGTTACTTTTTTACTTTCTAGGATTTTATTGATAAAACATATGCTTATAACCTATAAAATATTGTGTTTAGGTGCAGATTAAACAGTACATACATGAGCTCAAACGCTGCTTACATGTTAATGCATAAGTAATAATATTAAAATAAGATATATACATGTATAATACAGACCATTCTGCCCAACAAGTACTTTAAATTTGAATACAATTGTACTTTTACTCAAGCAGGACTAATATTTGTAACTGAGTATTTTAGTGTTTTTGCTTCTCGCACTAAAAATGTCAAATGTATGCGTACATCTTGTTGTTGAGGGGAAAGTGACTCATGCCATTTAAAAATGCAGTGACTCATGCCATTAAAAAACCCCAGAAAGTTACTGTATTATTTCACATGACCCAGGCTCTGTGTTATTGCAGTGGAATCCGTGCAATGCCTCTTTAAAAAGGTCACGTGTCGGTCGATCACATAAACCTTTAAGAACCCAGTAAGCTTTAGCAGCAAGGAAGCAGTCTCCGGTGATTTGGTTCGGGTTTAACATAATGTGTTGGATTAATTAAAAGTTTACGGCTCTCGATTTGGGCCCAAACTGTATATCGTTACTGTCGGGTGCAATTAAACAAACAGCACTTATCCAGAGGTGTGCTGTTAGCCGTCAACGTTATGACCAAGGAGGAGCAGAGACGCTGGCTGACAGTGACGAAAACCAACACAAAAAAAGCCTCACACCTCTGTTATCCTTCAACACATCAACTGAACAATACAACACAACAAAAATAGGTGGAGACGTACATAAATAAATACAAAAGTTGGCCTTTTAACCTATAAGAGCGTCATGCATTCACCAGATTGCTTTTTTAAATTTCTGTCAGGGAACACAAACTGTCCCCAATTCCACATTCAGGCTGTTTCATTGGTTTTTCTTTTTTTTCTTTTTGTATGCAGAATGAGTCACTCCAAGGCGTTTTCACTGCAGAGTAAACCGGGCAGAAACTCCCATTCATCAAACAGGTATGTGCGTGTTGTCTTTGCTCAGATGCAGAGGAGTATAAAAGTGTCCGGTGAGTTATTTTAGCAGTGTTTGGGCTTCCCTCCAAGCCTTCATACCATCTCCTGAGCCGTCCTATCTCTCTCACACACACGCACGCACACACACACACACACGCACACACGCACACACACACACACACACACAGAGGCCCAGGGGCGGCGAGGGGACGGCAGAATCCCTGCAGGATTAACACAAAGTCCTCTAATGGAGCCCGAGGTGCAGGGACCCTGCACACGGCAACACATTTAAAGATCACCACTTGAGCTTCAGGTGCTTAGATGCTCAGCTGGTCTGGCTCCTGGTGTTCAGCAGCAGCGCGGTCAGTGTTTGTGTATGCGGATGGTTAAATGCCAAACATGGAGATTGACAAGTTGGCTGGTGCTGCTTTGTAGATTTAATTTGCAGTCATTTTTCAATTGAGTGTATTCTGGAGTCTGTGGCTGCAGACAATATGAATCAGGAGTCTGTTCCTGCTCATTTCTCATGAGCTCTAATCCCAGTTTTATACTGCCTTTACCCACTTCTGCGCCTGTTATTGTAAAAAGCGCTGAAGGAACTGCTGCTTCAATTTGTTTTCAGTCTTCCCGTGGCCTCCTCATCTCTAAACGTTTACATGCCATAAATTTCAAAGCACTCATTAACCAATTTCCCAACGCCACCGTCGCTGCTGACAAACTATGAGGAAATGGTCATTTGCTATTGTTTGAACAGGGATTCATATCTCCTCCAGAGAGACGGAGAGGACAAAGAGGCAAAGAGAGATAGGCCACGTCGCCCAAAGCCTCCCAGATTCATTCACCCAAACTATCGCCAAGTCATTGGGCATTAACAAGGATCTAATGGGCTAATTGCCATTAGTAACGGTTGTTATCAGTGGGGCTTAGGCGGCCAGCGGGACGTTTGTGTGTGTGTGTGAGTGTGAGGGTCTTCGCCCCGAGGAAAAGGCTCTTGGGTAATCCAGTGTTGACCAGAGGGCTTCGTGGTCCATTACAGGTCACGGCTCGAGACGGAGGGTAAACAAATTCCTAACTAACGAGGGATGAGGAGGGAGGAGGCCAGCCTTCACGCCCTCCTCTTCCTGAAGACACCACCTCTCTTGTGTCGTGGAGGCAAATCCAGACGTGACAAAGTGCTACATAGAGCAATAAACATGCAACTGACAGAAAATAGTTAATAGGTCTTTTAAAATCCGCCACATCAACGCAGCCTCCGTTTGTCTGGTTATTGTTGGTGTAATTTAATATTTATGATATCATTTTTATTATTTAGTCAACTTGACTCTTTGCTATTTTTATAGAGGACCGCAATGGAAATAAATCTTCTTAAATGTAATTTTTGACATTTTTATACAAGTAGTCGATATTTATGAGAGCTGACAGCGAGTATATCTGAGAGTATCTCTGACTATATGTAGGGCAGAAGCCACATGAAAGATCTCAGAAGAGGGAGAAAGAAATAAATGCAGTTTCTGTCTGGAGTTGTTTGAATCTGCGCCACTAAAGAATTCAAACTCTGATCTTTTGTTTGCTACAAACTGAGCAATCGTTTAAACTTGTTTCGAGATGTCCAAGGTTAAAGACACAAATTCACCTTAAGCTGTCATTTTTAAGGTGCTTTCCAGCTGTTGCCCGAACACAGAGGTTATGATTTCAGTCTTCATCAAATACAAAGAATAAGAGGGATTTGTAAAATCTGTGCTCAGACATGCTGGTTTTACGTTAGCCATCCACCAAATCGTAGATTATTTTCTTTTTGGCTTCAGACCTTCACTCCGCGGCTGTAATGATCACTGTCATTATCAATTAATCCTTTGGTTTAGTGACTAACGCCCACCACAAGCTCCCGGAGCCGAATGTGACGTCTCAAACTGTCTCATTTGTCCAAGTAACAAAAATATTCAGTTTATTCTTTCAGATGACAAAGAGAAATATTTGAATTAGTCATGGTCTTCATCGCCATACTTTTTCGTCTCTATTTGTCTCATCAACACTGAAATGTTTTTTTAAAGAAGGCTCTCCATACTGTTATGGAGATAAAATCAAACTCTTTATATTAAAGTCATCCCCTCTGTGACAAATGAAGACATCAGTCGTTGATTTCTGTGAATACCAAATGCTTTTAAGCCGGCTCTGCGCACGAGCTGACACTTCCTCTCGTCCTGAGCTCCACGTCTGGTTTACACAAGCAGCCGCTGACAGTGGGTTGTTTCCTCCATGTTAACATGCAGATCAGATAAGGACAACATTCCCGCCCTCGCTAAGACTCTGGAAAGCAGTAACTCACAAATCCATCCTCTCAGACAGTGACAGCGGTGGGAAGCCGCGGCGTTGCACAACATCTACCGGCCTCGTCTTCAGCTCATGCGTCATTTAAACATGGCCGCCTGACATGCTTCTGTAATCAAACAGGATGCTGAATAAAGGTTTTATCGCAGAATTCTTCTTAACTGACGCTCTATATTTGGCCAAATTAAACACTGGTTTGTTTTATTGTTTTGACAAATTGACCTTCGGGACCTTGGCGACCCTGATTTTAAGTGACCTCGGGAGTGAAACCCAGATGTGAGTGAAACAACCACTTTATTATCACAGAGTGGCTGGTAATCATGAGCTTAGTGTCTGCAGTTCTCTGAAAAGAAGCCTCCTGCAGCTTTTATTAGGTTCGATGTAAGGGTCAGTACAAATCATTTCAAATCAGGGCTCAATGTATCGCATCATCTGGGATGTCAAATCCTATTTAAGTCACCGGATTGGATTGCATGAAGCTGCATTCTAAGGCTAAATAATAGTGTTTGGATCATAAAGAAATCCTCTTTCTCGAACAGAACAATCTGCTCAACTGTTAACAAAAATTCTCATGCATACATTTTGGGCTAATTAGCAAATGTTAGCATGCTGACAGGCTAAGCTAAGATGGTGAACAAGGTAAACATTGTACTTGCTGAACAGCATGTTAGCATTTAGCTTAAAGAATCACTGCTAACATGGCTGTAGACTCTTAGTCTTGTTCACTTACTGGCTGCAATGTAGCCGGATATTTCCATTAAATAGGTGTGCTGTGTCACAAAATAAAAGGACACTTTAAGTCTCTTGTTGAAAGCTTATGAATACAGAAAATGTCTATGCCTCTCAACGGCTCTTATTATGGGTGCCGGCTGAGCTGACGGCTAGCAGCTAACAGTGCTGACAGCGCTAACAACACTAGGGTAGAAGTGCTGGCAGAGCTAACGGAACCGGAGCGTCGTTATAAATCACGCTGCTCTTCTGTGCAGCATCCAAGCACGAGGATTGTTTCGGCGTCCGTGCTCGCCGAGGTACTGATGACCTGATGTCGGGTTCTATGCCCTGACCAATGGGCTATCCTGACTACTTCAGGACGATGCCTAACAAATAGTTTCAATGTTTTTCAGTCACTGCAAACTTTGGAATTTTTTGACCATCATGATCCTTCCCTAAACCTAACCAATGCTGTTGTTGTTGCACATTGATGTTGTGGGAAAAAGAATACGTTGTCAGCAAGCGTTTTCCAGTTGATTCAAAATGTTTCCATTTCAGGCCGGTAGAGCACTTGAGCCGCTTAGCCTCCGTCCTCTCCGCTGGAAGATTGTGGGATTGTTGGTTTAAATGCACGGTTTGTTGAATCTTTCATGACAAGCAAACACACTGAACTTCATCACCTTCCAGACACGAGAGCAGGTTCCACGCTGCGCTGCGCCGAGAGAAAACAGCATCTGCCAACAGAGACTCGCACACATCACGCGCACTCATTTTTGTTGTCTCCACCAGATATCAACAAATACCACCAAAAGGAAACACTTTGCTCATGATCAATGATTAAAGACCTCCTCTCTTGACATAGGTCATTCAAATTGATCAACAGCCAGCACACGTAACCTCTCCAGCTAGTCGGTAAGGATCATTCAGAGGATCATCGCCCTCTCAATCGACAGCCGGTGCGTTTGTCGTGATGGTTTTTCTCTCTGATAAGCGCGCGGCTTCGTGATCGGCCCGCTGCGGTTCCTGTCGCAACACAACGCCAGGAGGTAACCATTCACCAAGAGTCAACATCTCCCGAGGCCCCTCGGCAAACACGAGGCACACAGGTATGCGTATAAAAGAGACGCGCTGGAATGTCCTCAGAGACCGAGCAGGTGAATACAGGTCGATCCGCGGCCTGCGATGGATGAAACAGAACACAGCGTTTTAAGTCCTAACCTTGTGTGTTGGCAGAACCCTTTCAAAACTCTATTTTAGGTCATTGCGAATAGCATATCTTAAAAAAATGTCTTTATCAGTGGTTAAACAGCTGTTAATATTGTGTAGACAGTAAGCAGTTGAATTGGGGAACAAATTAGAATTTTAATGTTCTTAGGTTGTAAAAAATCTATTTGGCCGTACCTGCAAAAGACTAAAGTAAAAAATGTAATTCATTAAAACCTGATGAGGATTTATTACAGCAGACTTTATAACTTATTGTTCAGTAATGAAGATGACTTATTTACATTTATAACCATAAGTGTGATGGCTCCTTTAAGAGATGTGGTTTCACTATATGCATCTGGATTCTCCCCTAATTTCAACTTTGCTGAATACATTTTTTCCGCTTAAAGGGGCAGCTCACCCAAAAATCTAAAATACACATTTTTCCTCTTAGCTGTAGTGCTATTTATCAATCTGTGTTTTGGTGTGAGTTGCCTATAGTTTTGGAGATATCGGCTGTAGAGATCTTTCTTCACTTGAATGAATGAAAATCTCTCACAATAGATAAGTAGCCCTAAGAGGAGAAGCTGGAGTTCAGTGTTTCACTGCCCCCTGTGGTGAAAAGTTAGTTTTGCATCTCTGACCCTGTCTCACCTGTAGCCACACCCAGCAGTGATGTCACAGTGTACTCGTGTACTTGAAGTACCTTTCTACATCACTACAGCATGGTGAGGTTTTAAAACCACTGGAAGATTTCTGTTCCTCTTAATACAAATAAAAAAACGTATGTCATGCTGGAGGAGGATAAACACCAACATGGCAACTCAAAAGTTGTTCTCATAAATGGGTAATTCAGGGACTATGAAGCATTAATACACGATTATAGTTTTTAGCTTTTGTGGTTATTTTTTTCAGCAAATGAGAAAAGTATCATCTGGTGAACTTCGTCTCATCAAAACATCTTTATCTTAACAAATATTAAGATAAATATCTTTATCTTAACAAATGTTGAGACAATCTTAACATTCTTTCTCTTATCGTTTCTAGTTTAACATGAAGGATATTCATAATTTGAGAAAGCATCATGTTTCAATTTGACCGAGTCAAATCAATATGATTTCTGGAAATGCAACATTTAAAGGTTAAAGAAGCAGAAAAGACTGAAGAGACTGTATTCATGTAGCGAGCCAAAATGAACACGTCTTGCTGGGCTTTCGTAGGAAAACACAAAAAATGAGGACTAACTTCTTCGTAATACAAACTGTTGTGTGACGATTTGTTGAGCTGTTATGACATAGACACCTTTGTGAGGTGTGCCTCATTATATAGTTGTTTAGATTATTGTTGATTGTATTAAGTGGGCAGACAATAAGCACACTCTCCCACAGACAAGTCAGTGGTGTCATGTCTGTTTGCCGATCTAATGCCACAGCAAACAGCATGACAGGGAGGACAAAGACTTCACCACGCTGGCCTGGCTAACTGAATATCACACACACACACACATACTGTACATAAACACACACACACATCACAGCACAGACTCCATCACATGCATTTCATCTTCGTGGCAGACAATTAGACATCGCTCCTCAAACAGCATGTGTTGTTAATAAGAAGTTAATACACACTCGGATGAATATGTCTGCAGATGGATTCCTCAGATTCTTTCCTTCCGTGTGTGTGTGTGTGTGTGTGTGTCTCTCTCTGTCTCTCCCTCTCTCTCTCTCTCTCTCTCTCTCTCTCCCTCTCTCTCTCTCTGTCTCTCTCTCTCGCTCTCTCTCTCTCTCTGTCTCTCTCTCTCTCTCTCTCTCTCTCGCTCTCTCTCTCTCTCTCTCTGTGGGTCCGTCAGCGTCCGAGAGGGATGGAGCAAATCTCATAAATGCGATCATTGAGGAAGGGAAGGTGACTCTTGAGGCGCCTCAGCACAGCCAATGTGGACCAGCTGTGCAGGCTAATCTGTTACCTTACAGGGGATTTGGGTTTAATTGAGCATTAATTACAAACAGCGCAATTTCCCGATGAGATGGATCTGGTGCGTGATTGGATTCATTGAGTGTAGTTTTCTTTCTCTTTAGTCCCTCACACTCTTTCTTCATGTTGGTCTTATGCTGATCTCCGGTTACATTTGGTATATGTCTCATTTTTTTGAGTTTTTTTGTATTTTTCAAAGCACAATCTGGAAACGTATGGAAACATTATTATGTACTAACTGCCTTTGTCTGCCTCTATTTTTGTCCTTTCTTCAAAAATAGAGGCAGACAAAGGGGGAGGGGGTTACCTCATAATCAGGTTTGTCTTATATACAACCCACTATACAATATGTATGAAACAAACTGCTCTGTGTTGTGTTATGACACCTTTGTGCAACAGAGCTATTACTCAGTAATACACACACACACGCGCGCGACAGATATAGTCTGACTGAGCTTCATTCAGCTCTTATCAGCTTGTTCTTCTCAGCTGAAGTGTTTGTTTCAAATACAGCACTTGACCCAGACCTCTGCTGCATATTGTGTGTTCCTGAACGCGTGCACGTGTGTGTGTGTCTTTAGCAGAAGAGCGTGTGTGTGTGTGTGTGTATTGTATGTGTTTGTATATAGTGTGTGTGCCTACTGTAAACATTTCCTACATCTACAGTATAGATATAAATGTGTGTGTGTCTGTGCTGAGGGCCAGATCCACTTGACAAACTGTTTAAACTTTAGTAAGCCGTGGACAGATGAAGGGCGCGTGTGTGTGTGTGTGTGTGTCTTGCAGAGAGATTTACGAGTTCTCACGGTGATAGTGTAAGACAGACCGACTGTAGTGCCGTCGTCCCTGAATCCTCGACAATCTGTTTGTGCAGCAGCTGTGACGACGATCAGTATTTCCCTCAGCAGCAGCTGTTCTGTCCACTGCTGCTGCTTCCTGTTTAGCCCGCAGATGATCTGGAACACCTTGAGCGAGCAGCTGATTTCTGACACCTGTTGGATGCACTTTACAAACTCTCTCTGGCTCACACACACTCTGAGTCTCTGTAGCAGCAGCAGCAGCACATTCAGCCTCCACTATCCTTCCCCAATGTTATTTATCTTAATAAATACATCGGGGGCAGTTTTTTTTCTCCCGCCAACCAAGTAAAATCAATAATAAACAAATAGAAATTGTGGGGGGGAAAGCATGGCATGCACACAGATAGCTACAAACACACACACACACACGGCTGGTCTCATCCAGCATTGGTATGAAAAATAATGCACCTTAATTCGTAGATATCACACAAAATAATTTTGTATGTAATCCACTCAATCATTACAGTTTTTCTCGATTGCTAAGACACATTTCTTGAAACGGTCACCCAGTCTCTCAAAACTGTAAACACAAAACCTCATCTTCAAGCACTATTTACAAAACCTCTGAATCCTCTTGCAAAATGAAACTTTCGCCTCAAAACAGTTTTACCTGTGCTCAAAATCAAACACTGCTCTCAAATCATAAACAAAGTGATCAAAATAATATACACTATCAAGCAGTCAGTAAACAATACACCAATAAATAGAAAGCACATTGTACAAAACATATAGTTCTCAGGGAGAAGTCGATTTTTAATCTCAAAACAAATTTCATATGAACGAAAACATGTTATATTACAGTAGCTCAAAATTGATCAGAAATGACGACTGTGCTTTGCTCTTTGCAATTTCTTTTGTTCTTCCTCCTCCTTGTACCCCTATTTTTACAGTACTGTACCCTGCATCTCACAAACGTGTCCTTTGTCTCTGTGATACTGTAATTCTTGTTCTTTGTTGATATGAACCTGCAACCAGTCAACATCTATTGAGCAGTCAGTACTGTTACAAATAGAAAGCACGATGTTCAAGGCCATACAATCTGTTTATTGTACATTATACAGCCTACAATGCACTGTAGGCCTACTACAGTATACAATACATGCAGTGATGAACTTTACAAATGTCGATTGAAACAGCTGCATATAGTGTAGTACAGTAAATTTGCAATTACAAAAATACAGTAGCATACTGTACCTGTTCTCTTCTCTGAATGTCCTTACTATGGTGGACACAGAAAATCGGCTCAAATTGGGGTGCACTCTAAGTCCTGCTTCCCTCATTGTCAGTCGGTGGACTATAACATGGTCTATGACTGTTGCTCGAATTTCATCAGATATTTCCACTCTTTGTCTTCCTCTTCCTATTCGCCCACCTCACATACGCACTTGTCCTCGTCCTCTCACATTGTTTCTTCGATCCATTCTCAGACTGTCTCCTTCCCACCTTCAACCACCTGTTTGCTCTCTAAACTGGCTAATATTGGTTGTGTCACATCATTTGATACAAGTGAAATCAATTTTGAGTGATTGTGTTTCATCAATGACATGTGTTCTCTATTTGTATTTGATTGTTGCCACTTGTGTTTACCAGTGTGGATGACATGTGCTTTAGAGTGCAGAATGTGTTTTGAGACTGAGAATGTGTTTAGAGTTTTTCTGAAATGTCTAAGTGAGATCTGCAAATTGTGTTTTACCATGTGAAACAGTTTAAGGTATTGACAACAGACTGCACAATTAGCTAAATGAGTTCAGGCAACTGAGAACTTTGTTCAGCCAATGGGTTTTAGTGTTTTAGCAATTGAGAAAAACTGTAACGAGGAAGTACAAAGACCACAAAAGCACACACATGGTGAGTGGGAGGGGAAGTGAATGGGTTCACAGAAACACAGATCTCTGACTCAGGTCACAGCTCTCTTCCTAATCCTTACCAAGTACTTTTGAGTGGTTTCCTGTGAAGACGGAAGTTTATTTTGAAAAGACCGTTTGCATGTAACGAGCAGATATTGACGCGTGTTGCTGGCTTTCGGAAGGAAAAGACATGAAAATCTAACTTTTGTAAGATTTCATTTCGTATATTTTTTTATTTCTGTGTCATGCCAAACATTTGGCCAATGTGATAACATGTGATAACAAGACACCACTATTTTCCATTCCTCTTCCGGTCTTGCACATACAAAGCATGTGGAAAACTATTAAATATCGACAGATGATTTTTGTAAAGAGCTTTTCTTCTCTTCGCCCAGGCTTTCTCAGGCTAAATGATATGTTTCACATCTGAACAGCCATCTCAGTCTTTGTGCCTCATCCACAGTTATATAATCAATATCTATTGTTATCTTACTGAACAAAGAATCCTGCTGTTCACAGAAGGACAGAAAACAAAAGAAACACAGTGGACAGATCCGCTTTTCTTTTTTCTTTATACTTCCTGGTTCATGATTACGTTTTTACATTCATTTTGCTCGGTACAGCTACGAGCTACAGCCTGCGGAGAAAAAAGGGAAAGATGTTTCAAAAATATCTGCTCTATTGCTTATTTTAGTTCCTTGTTATTGATACTTTAAGGTTGTTGCTCTCTCCATAAACCATATTTGATTGAGTTGAACTGACCTGACTTGAGACGGTGAAGGGAGGACAGGTGGACTTGAGGAAATGATGAATGGATGCAAAGAGGGCAGAGGGAGGAAGGCAGTGTTGTTTCATCTTGACCGGCTCTGAGTGGTCGCCCCCTCAGCCAAATATACACATCTGACCTCGAAGCTTTCATCTCCGCTCGCAGAAAGAGACGGAGCCGCGCTGCTGCCGGAGGATATACAGTGAAAAACAAGCTGTCCTCGGCTAAAACAGGCAGCGATGGCCGGCTGACACGAGAAGGGGGGAAATGGGAGGGTGTCAAAGTGTAAACACAACTCAATCCTCTGAGGCCATGATGTGTTCTTTGTGAGGGGGGAAGTCAAATTGGGTGTAGAGCCGGGTGGGAGCTCTGCAGAGAGTTTAACGTGGTCTTCTTTGGATCAGTGGACACAGAACGGCAGCGAAACGTAGAGAACCTGAAACATAGAGAACCTGAAACATAGAGAACCTTCAATAGGATTTGTTGTTCTACTGAAGCATGAGTTTTTCCACAATTCTGTGTTTAAAATTAAATTATTTTATAACGAGAATGACTTTGGAATACTCGTCGTTGTCTCCTCGCATTGCTCTGTTGTAGATGGTTAGATAGACAAGATCACCAGATGGATGGTTCAAACAAACACAGGACTTGCAACCAGAAAACTGGTGTTGGAGACCGGTCACACAATCTGTTGTCGTTCATCTTAATGGGAATTAGTCTCATGATGCATGCCACTCTGCAGAATTACAGCACTTCCATTAACTCTGATGAAGTCTTCTCTAATCGTCGGTATTTCCCTTTTTTAATCAGTTTGTAAAAGGTTCAATTGCAACGCACTTAAAGAAACAAACGCCTTTCTCCATTCCTATCCAAATATGTCTTTTCAATCGTCTTGATCTCCTTTTTCCAGAGCAGGAATCCGTCTCCTTGTCGTACAGTAGCCTTTCTTTCTCTCCGACAGCAGGTCTGCGGCTCAGGTTCTGGTTACAGACTAATGAGGTTCCTCTTCAGCCGGAGACTCAGAGCCACGGCCGGAGAGAGAAAAAGCCCAAGACAAATGACGTACATGTTACATGGCTGAGCTCTCGAGTCATTTCACCATGTCTGACTGTCATCCCATCCTCTCCGAGCCTCTCTTCCCATCATCCCTCGGTGTCACGTTGTCGAAGGAGCCAGAACGTGGACGTGAAGAAGATCTGAGGTCTGTCAGACTCTTGGAGAAAGAAAAAAGGTCTAGACATCGTGGACATTCTCTCTGGACACCTGTGGCCTCCTCACCATATGTTTCTGCTCGTCAACATTATTAGTCTTCGATCAATCTGATTTTGTTTTCACATTCCTCTGCACTGATTGTGTTTCATGGATGCGTGCAAAGCGGTTGCTGCTTTGAAGCGGTATTATCAGTTGTAATAAGTTGCTGTCACGGCACCGCTCATTCCCCCACCACTGGAACACAGTTCTCCCCAACGACACATTCCTCTGCCCTGGTCATGTTTCGGATGCGTTTTCATTTCGACATCGGCAGCAACTTTGAAGCTGGGAATTTTTTTAAAGGGTAACATGGTCAGCAACGGGCCTCTAACGTGGTTTTATCTAAATCACAAACCAGCTGTGAAAGACTTGAGACAACACATCAGGAAGGGGAATTAGTTTAGTTGCAATATTCTGCGTAACCATCCACTGTATGTCCGTCTGTCATAGAGCTTGTGTAATGTGAACATGTACTGAGGTGAAGAGGCTTTGATTGCTGCAAAATACTAAAAGGCCCAAAAGAATGAAGTCGATTGGTCTCGGCTGTTCTCATGCTGCGTAGCAATACGTACGAAAATGAATACGATGAATTTTGTCGACATCCCACAAAAATAAATTCACATAATCATGAAAGAGGAAGTATAAATGCTGCAAAAACCCACACAGGGCTAGAGGGAGGGGAGAGGAGGTGGATCGGTGAAACAAAAACCTGTGAAACTGGAAGTCAATGTTCATTTATTTGTCACTTGCGTACTTCAGTAATGGCAATTCCATATTGTTTTTATCCCAAACTACAATCTTTTCCTAAACCTAACAAAGTGTTGTTGTCTGAACCAAACTCAGTTGTTTCCTGTGAAGACGGAAGTTTATTTTGAAAAGACTATATGCATGTAAATAGCAGAAATTGTGGACTGCGGTTTTGAAGCCTTCCGTTTGGCATTGTGGCCATCACCATCTTGGACTTAAACCATTGTCACCTTGGTTCTTTGCAACCAGTGAGCGGAAGTGTGGATTGACGTAGAGACGCTGTGGGTAGCGACCTGTCAATCACAAGGTAGCCCCGCCCTAAAGCATACTCTACTTTATGGTCTATTTGAGTCTAAATGGACCATACGTCACTAAATGAACATCGTGCTGTATTGAAGAAGACTAGAAACTAGAGCTTGTGACCATAAACTCATGTTTACAATGTTTACTGAGGTAATAAATCAAGAGAGAAGTCATTTTCTCATAGTCTTCTATACGACCAGAGGAGTCGCCCCCTGATGGACATTAGAGAGAATGCAAGTTGAAGGCACTTCCGCTTCAGAACTGGAGGTTGCCGCCTGCGGTAAACATAGTAGTGGGTCCTTTTTGACCCTTAAGACAACACACAGGGTTAATATTTAACTCCCACCACTAACACCAGTAATTCAAGAGGCTTGTACTGGTGCAGCGATGGGAGCTCCTGTCTGTTGGTAAATGTCTGTTATTTGTATGTTTGTTCTAATGAATGAGTGTTTGTGTTGTCGTGCTGCTAGCTGGGGCGACAGCAGGCCGTTCTCTAGTTTCAGACTGATTCAGCTGCATGTTTCTGAGGATTAGAGCCAGTAGCCAGCCAGTCTAGACTGGTCTCCAGTTACACTGGACGCACACAATGACTGGGACGCAGACAGAGGGGACACCATGGACAATATGCTTAATGGCTGTGTGTGTGTGGGGGGGCGGGGATGTGTAAGTGTGTTTCTTTAATTGTGTTTGAGTGTACAGTTAGGGTTCGGGTTGTAATTTTTATGAAATATAGTAAAATTTACAGGTGTAAGTCTTCAAATTTGTCAAATTTTTCTGTTCAATAGGTTGAATAATCTGTAGTTTTTAACAATGAACAAAACAGACATTTTTATTACCGCACAAGGGGTTTGGAATATAGTCATTATATGTTATATACGTCTACTACATTATTAAATAATTGATTGATTTATTGAAAAAGTAGAGATATTAATCAGGAATAAGAAATAAGAATCGTCTTTTTAAGAAATCAGTATAAAGCATGTTGTATGACTCTGTAGTTAACTGTTGCGGTCTCTTCTTTGTTAATTGTTTGACTTCATATTTGCTACATATTCACATATTTTACATATTTGTACAATAGTCCTGAGCTAGGACTCTTCCTCGGGTCTTGAATGAGACATCTCAACACAGCTGATTAAATAAAGTTACTCACAGTGTAATATGCAACCTTTGGAACATCTAATCTTAAAAGGAAGTCACTCGTATTTATAGCTTTTCTCCAAAGTTAATACGTCCTTCATCCAATACACTGTATGTGTACTCTCAATCATCAAATGAACCCATTTGCTCTCAGACCACCAAGAGTTCCTGAAGTCGTTCATCGTAATGGGAATTAGTCTATGATGCATGCCACTCTGCAGAATTACAGCACTCCCATTAACGCTGATGAAGTCTTCTCTAATCGTCCGTATTTCCCTTTTTCAAACCCCTTTCTTTGCTGAAGAATAGAAAGCAAGAAGAGAAAGAGATGAATGTAGAGGAGAGGAAGACAGACTCAAAGACAAGTCATTAAGACACTACAGGCAAAAACAGACAGTTTTGCTTACATAACATGTCTTCTTTCAGACGAGTGGGAAGAAAACATCATATATTCTGAAGGTTATTACCGAGGGGTTTGTTCATATCATTCATAGCCTCATTTATACAACATTTTATTCCTAAAAACATGACATTCTTTATGGCTGTTGACAGTATTTCATGGTTTTTGAAGTGATACAAAGAGCATTTAACATATTTAACAAGATAATTCCTCATTTGCATATTCACACATACAATGTCAGTCAACTTGTAATACAAAAAAATAATTGTCTTAATATAAGTAATCAACTGAGGAAGTTTCATGGTGATATCTGTTAGTTATTTTTTTTTTACCCTATTCACCCGGCAGCGAAAGGCCCAGATCCCCTCTGTAAGCTCCTAATTGTGCCTCATTGTTCTGCTGCACTTTGAACTCGGACGAATAGATGACACCCAGGCCTGCTGTCTGAGCTGTGCACACACTCTGTGGACTGTGTGTGTGTGTGTGTGTGTGTGTGAGGCCTCAGGTCCTGTCTTCCTTGAGGTATAAAGAGTAGAGGCTTAAAGCGTCAGGACCCTGACACCCCAAACACCCAGACGTGCATGTGTGGCCCGAGCAAGCACAAGAAAAGACGACACGAGACGGAGTCAACCGTGTGTTAAAATACACACGCCAACACACGCGCAGCCACATGTTTACATATCACTCCAGAAACACAATTTCCACCCACAGACCGAAGTCTTTTTGATTCAGCCTCCATCCCGACTGAAGACCACCGGGTTCGGCTCCACCTGTTCATCTTCCTGGGTGGATTTCTTCAGACATAATCTGTTTTAGGGGGGCGTTGTCTTACCTCACGCTCCTGCACGTTGGTCTGACTGGGCTGAGATGTCGGTGTGACACATGTACGCATCGAGAGCAGGGGATTTAGGGATAGTTGTGATTATTTTTTGAGGTGCAGATGATTGTTTTTACAACACTAATTTGAATGGAGTCTGAAAGATGGAGTGGGCATTTACGGGTCTTGGAGGATCCTGGCAGACACTATCGGGTTACATTGTGGGAATTGTAGAATTCTGGAGCTTGACCCATTGTAGGGACAGTGTTGGAAAAAGTATTCAGATCCTTTACTTGAGTACAAGTAGAATCATCACACTGTGAAAATATTCTACTGCAAGTCAAAGTCCTGCATTCAAAACCTCAAACATTTTATCAGCAAAATGCACTTAAAGTGAATCGTCTCTGTAGTGTTTAACTATTATATTTTATATTTTGGCATCAATATTACTGCTGCATTAATGTGCATGTTGCGTTTTAGTGCTGATTTAACTTATTTATATGCTCTGGGGTAGTTTAATCTACAGCAATACATCATATCATATGAGCTTTTCATGTGTTGGGTATGAAAAATATGAATCTGTGAAGGCCAAAAAGAAATCCAGTGGGGTAAAAAGTACAATATTTACCTCTTAAAGTACTTAGTAGTAAACTTATAAAGTTGCTCAAACACTGTTTGCACCTAATTATAGGACTTAATCAATAGTTGTATTGTAATAAAGAAACAAATGAATGATTAATATGATCATTGCTCTGTGATGTCCCCTCGGCTCTGAAGCATCTTCCAGCTCACTGTTTTGGTTTTCTAGCCGTCAGCTGAACATCTTTAGTTCATTCTCTCTGCTCCTGTCGGTGCTCCTGTAGTTTCTAGCAGTAGGCAGCAAAAACAGCTGTAATAAACTGTATGTACTGGATTCATCAGGTCACCAGAAACACGACTCTAAATTAATACCGATGTTGCTTCGTATCTTCAGCCTGTGTAAATAAGCAAAACAGCGACAGGGACACAAATTGTATTTTTTGTCGGTTGGAGAAACTTTTTTGGGGGGTGACATGTTAAAAACAAAAGTTTGATTTTTCGGTCACGAAACCACCGAGTTAACTTTTGGAAAAACATCATTGTTGGACTTAAAATAACTTTGCACAGTTGGGTTTAGGCAAAACAAACACAACCATGAGACCACAACGCGGCGTCGAACACCGGTCGCGTGGCTGAAAGTCCTGTCCGCTCACCAAAAGTGGTCCTGAAAGCAAAAGCTACGTCACTTGCTCTGACTGTTGCTGAGTCAAGTGCCTGCATTGCATTTGTGTGTCCACCATGAAACAAGGTTCCTAATTGACTCTGCATTGGCATTATTATTGAGTGAAAAATTGACGTTTGTTGCTGGACTTTCGTAGCAAAACGCACAAAAACGTAGTAACTTATCGTAAGATATCAAAATAACCTATCTAGTCAAATCAAAAGACAAAGAAAGGTGTTAATACATCACCATAAAACAGTATTTCAAGTACTTTTCACTGAAGAGTTCTAACTGATAAAAGATAAAGTAAAATATAAATAAAGTGAAGTCGAGGCCGTAAACAGTGAGCAACGCCTGAGATGATCACACATCACCCGCTGTGTGCTCACGAGCAGTTGTTGTTTGCTTTTTAGAACAGCTGTTGTTTACCCACAAAGATGGTTGAGCTATGACGCATTGTGATGGTTTGACTGTTTGTTTTTGTTCACTCCGGTGGAATATTTTCACCTTGAAGCGTGCACGTCCTGATGTTCACCCTGTGATGTTATCTGGCTCATCGTAACCGCAGCCATTTTACTAATGCATCTCAATGATGCCGACTTGGTTGCCAGAGAGACCGGTGATGCAACCGCAAAGCTTCCTCACTGTTTATCTCCGTTTATCTCCATCTGTTGCCATCTGATTCCAGGCCTCTGACGTACTCGGAAATCAGCTGGCCGATGGTGTCGGAGGAGCTGGGTGGATTTAGGGTCACACCCAGAGATTAAAACTAACACCGACCAAATGTTGACCGATAGTCTCGAATATTACACTTGGAAGAGGTAAACCTTTTAATGTTGTCCGTCATCTGTCATAAACAGGATTTCAAGGCAACGCGACGAACTAAATAGTGAGAAATTCCTTTTTCTATGAGAATGGAATTCAATGTGAAAACAAACACTGTTTATGTGATATTTGATTCATGTTATCATGTCAACACATTCAAATCAAGTAATACTTTCAAGCTTATTAATTAGATTCAATACATAAAATACAAAACATATTTAGGACAAGAAATAATGTTCAGACCAGACCTCTGGTTCTGAAAAGTAAAGCCAATGCTGAAGTGTCTTAAACTTGCATTCTCTCTAGTGGCCACCAGGGGGCGACTCCTCTGGTTGTATAGAAGTCTATGAGAAAATGACTCTACTTCTCTCTTGATTTATTACCTCAGTAAACATTGTACACACGAGTTTATGGTCTCAATCTCTAGTTTCAAGTCTTCCTCAATACAGCATGATGTTCATTTAGTAAATTATGGTCCATTTACAGTCACACAGACCATAAAGCAGAGTGTGCTTTAGGGGCGGGGCTACCTTGTTGTCTGTTCTGGGAGTTGTCAGTGTTTTATTCTTTAACCTTTCCACATTGTGTTTTCAGTCCATGGAAGTTCATTGGAACATTTTTGGTCGCCTAAGAATGCAGATTAAAGCATTCGTTTGTACTTGGCTCCACCCTCTTGTGTCACTTCTAGTTGCAAAAAAACAAGATGGCGATGTCCAAAATGCCTTCAAAACAGCAGTCCACAAACCAATGGCTGACGTCACGGTGACTATGGCTACTTTTATAGACAGATAATGATTAAGCTAGAGTAGGAATCAGGGGGTGGGGGGAACAGTGCAAGCTGCTGGCCGCCGTCCATGTTTGTTTTGGTCACACAGCAATCGGCATTCCTGCAGGACTTGCTGCCAGAACTCCAGTTGTTACTGACCAGGCGTTCAGTGTGTGTGTCTCAGTGTCAGATCCATACTCCCTCCTGACTATGAAAGACACATCTGTGCAAGTTGGTAGAAACAATCTTCATGTGTGGCTTGTCCAGACTTTAGGTTCAAATGATCCTCATGTGTCCCGAACTTAGTGTCCGTAAACTACTCATGAACGTGTCAACGACGTTTTGTGTCTTTCAGCAAACCACATTTGAAAGGAATCACATAATTGACATCTGAGACTGTTTGTAATTGTTGTCAGTGTTTCATGCAGTGGTCACACCCCGCCATACACCCTGCTGAATACCTGCAATGAGCAACCCAGTCGGACAACACACTCACCTCCCTGTGTTCAAAGTGTGCAGGCTTCCACATGTATACGCCCAAATACAGACACACACACACACACACACACCCATATTGAGACACAGGCAAACCAACATCCACGCAAACACCGAGAAAAAACCTGAGTCACGGCACCAAAAGCTCGCCCTGAGGTGCACCCTCATCCTACCTCCACCCTTCTTCTTCTACCCTTCCTCCCTCTCTTCTTGGGTGGGTTGCACCTTTGGCGTCACCTGTCTTCTTTTGAAGGTGTCAAAGCACAAAGGTGAGAGCCCTCTCAGTCCTCTGAAGAAGGTTGGGATCCCAATTAGCCGGAGGCCGACCGCCCCACCCAAGTGTCAAAGCGATGAAGAAACATTATGACAGGGAACTAAGAGGCTGCGGCGAAAAGTCCTCTTTTAAAACACGATCATGAAAACTTTCCGCTGGGGCCTCTCCGATCTTTCTTCCCATGGCTCACTCTCTTTCTTTCAATCTCTTTTACTTTCCTTCTTGCTCTCCTTCGCTTCTCCTTCGGCCTCTTTCTTCTCTTCCCGGGGCCCCTCCCTCCACGCCGAACCTCCACGCTTTGATACCCTTCATTTAGCATGTCAGCAACACGATGACACATGTGCCCATTCATCCGCCCCTGTCCGCATTGTTAGAAGTGTATTCCGAATCAAGCAGCAACAAGCATGGCCTTTTTACTTTCCCATTGAAAATGTTCTGCCTAATAAAGCCTCCAGACATTCAAGCGGCTGAATATCTGGCCTCCACAAAAGGATTCTTTCTTGGAGATCCCTCATACAAAGCAGGCAGAGAGTATAATTTGTGTGGTGTGCTTTCAGAGAGATCCCATCCTGTCAGGGACGAAGGGTCTTTTATCTCGAGGGGTGTCTTGAGTGGCTCTCATGTCTGGTTCGGAGCATGCAGAGGCTCAAAGCCGAGCGACAGAGTATATACGTCAGCGTGAGTGGCAGCGGGGTCGACGGCAACGGCTCGGACAAATCCTCCCCGATCTGGCCCGGCATCCTCTGAGGCTCCTCGGTGAGCTGCCGTGACTCACCTTGAGCTTAATGATTTGCAGATATACAGAGAGGAGAAGGCTGGAACCTCCAGGGCCGAAGTTTATCTCCTGGACCTGACCCTTTGATCTGGCCCCTAGATTAACCATGCAGACAAAGAGATAGAGCCTGTGTGTGTGTGTGTGTGTGTGTGTGTGTGTGTGTGTGTGTGTGTGTGTGTGTGTGTGTGTGTGTGTGTGTGTGTGTGTGTGTGTGTGTGTGTGCGTGCATATATCTGCTGTGTGAATATGTGTGTGCCTGGAGATGTTGTGCGCTCTGAATAA
Organism: Melanostigma gelatinosum; assembly: GCF_949748355.1. Lineage (NCBI taxonomy): Eukaryota > Metazoa > Chordata > Actinopteri > Perciformes > Zoarcidae > Melanostigma > Melanostigma gelatinosum. The sequence continues at coordinate 3,983,627 of NC_136647.1, forward strand.
CCTCAGTCTAACCCTCAGACCCTGGCAAGACCAATAAAAGCAATTTACAGCTGTCCAGTGATGCATTCCCTGACCTGTTGTCCCGATCCCATGAGAAAGAAGTGCACCACCCATCATCGTTGTTGTCCTTACCCGATCTGTCGTTCAGCATTGTCTCTATATAAAATAATGTCCTGTAGCTCAGCAAGTAAACTTGATTTTCATTGAAGTTGATTTTGACACCCAGGAGCTCAAATCAATATCACGATGCAAATGAGAGTATTTATTCCGACAGCGATATAACTCACAATATGTTCTATGTTCAATTTGCAACGTGATAAATACGTTAATTGTAGTTAAAACAAAGTAAAGCAGTGTTCTCTGGCAGTGTTGTAGTACTCGAGATCGGCCTTGGTCTCAAGACTTTTAGAAGGTCCCAGTCTCGTCTCGGAATAGAATGCTTTCTTTCTCGGTCTCAGACGAAGAAGAATCAGGATTTAATTTCAAGACCGATCAGGACCACAACTCGGGGGATATCACTTGATTGCCTGTGCTTTGTCTGATTTATTTGGCATCATTGCTGTGATTGCACATAAACGCATGTTCACACAGTCTATTCACTATTCACAGTCAAGCTATGGAGGAGAGAACACGAGTTTACCTGATTGCTGTTTCAGGAATTCACTCTCACGGTGTTTCTTTTCTCTCTCTCGACCAGAGAGAAGTCTGCCTCCTCTTTTATATCATGGGACTAGATGGCACTCGGCGTATTGAGCACCAAAATAATACATTTGAAAAACTGAATTGGAAATGTCTCTTTCGAGAAATCATGAATCGATTACTCGAGAGAATCCACAGAGCGATTTCATGAATTAAAACTAGTTTCTTTCAACCACAGTTAAAAGAAAATAGGCAGACAGCCAATATCTCCAAAAGCAACTCACACCACAACAATGTAGATTGATAAAAAGCACGACAGGTAAGAGGAAATCATATTTGTTGATTTTGGAGCGAACTGTCTTTTTAAGGCTCTACAAATAACACATCAGAATGTTTGTTCCAGCCGGCATGTTAGAATATCAGTAGACTTTGGTCAGACTGTTGGTCTTGTTACAGACTGACTGTAACGGTTGGTGAGCCTTGTACTGATGTTAAATGACATGATTTCCAGATTTTAAAGCTCTAATAATTTGACCATAGAAATGGAATAGAAGTAGAACGGAGCCGTGGCCAGTTTCATGTGGACGGTTCCGTTCGAACCAAACTAAACCGACTTACGGCAAAGCTCAGACTCACGAGACGCCGTATACGGCTCTAGTAGTGGAAGTGACCTGTCAATCACAAGGTAGCCCCGCCTTAAAGCATACTCTACTTTATGGTGTATTTGACTCTAAATGGACCATAATGTACAAAATGAACATCATGCTGTATTGAAGAAGACTTGAAACTAGAGATTGAGACATAAACTCATGTTTACAATGTTTACTGAGGTAATAAATCAAGAGAGAAGTAGAGTCATTTTCTCATAGACTTCTATACAACCAGAGGAGTCGCCCCCTGGTGGACATTAGAGAGAATGCAGCTTTAGGACACTTCCACATTGGCTTCACTTTTCAGAACACGAGGGTGCTGCCTGGCTTCATTTTATGACAGATTTACCAACGTTTCCTGATCTTTTCCTTTCATTACTTTTGTAATGTTTTATTGCTGTTTGATTTATAGATTTTTCGTCTGTATGTGGGCCTAAAGAACTCTTTTTCTTCACTACATGAATTTGAATGAAAAATTTGGGAAAAACAAAACGAATGCCGGTGTGCTGATGATGCCATTATCAACTCTGTCATTCCCTTTTGTCAAACAAGATGACGGTTTAGTACTTTGACTGTCTTGCATATTAGCATCGTGTCGTGATCTTCTGAAAAGCGAGAAGTTAACGAAACCTTTTCGTGAATCAAGAGTCTCTCAGAAATCACATTCTTTCCGCTTCGGTCTCGGGGCTTCGACAGCGGCACAACGCAGTTTTGATACATGTACAGAACAACAGGGATGTGCTCTTGTTTCATCATCCCTCAAAACCCCGACGCTGTTCTGCCACTCAGAGATAGAGGCGACACACAGATCAGGAGTCTAAACACATATTACAGGCTTGTCATCGCCCCTCGGCCATAAGACCGGTGGCTCTCCTAAAGCCCCTCGCACTGCGACGGGGCATTGAGGATCATGGCTGAATATATTCTGGATCTCCGACTCTTGAGCCACAGCGTGACACATCTTCATCCCGATCCTGTCTTTTTTTATACACCTCTTCTTCTTCTTCTCCGGTGCCTCGCGGTGACTGACAGCTGCAGCGAGGCTTCATTATGGTCGCACGAAAGCCATGTTTTAAATCATATTCACCATTTTCCTCGGCGGGGCAGGGGAGGTGGCTGTTGAAGAAGGGGAAGGGGCTGGGTGGGGGGATTGGAAGAGGAGAACAGGAAGGGAGGGAAAAGCTCCCCAGATGAAAATCCTAAATCAGTATGCCCTGCCGCTGCAGCTGAGGCCTAGGCGGGGATTGCATTTAATTTATTCTCCTAAGCCTGGGATTCAGGCCATCAAAAGGAACCAAACTATCAGGTTTCCTGCACTAAATGTCCCAACAGTGTGATGTGACCAGCCCGGGATCCGACTTAACCCTTTCGAGGTGGCGGGCGAGCATCAGAGGCAGTTGCCTCCGTGTCCGGACCAATTTACCTCCTGCAGTCAGTTTGGACTCGTGTGGACTCAAGGTGACACCGTGGGGACAGGTGCCACTCCCCTCCCAGTGTTTGGTAGATTTGGATATCCCTTGTTTAGCCTTGTTTAATGGTTGTGGATCATGGGATTAAGGGACACGGGCTCACGGTGAAGGCCACAGTACAGTCTAGCTTCCTTTTTAGGAACCTGTTGAAATGCCAGCGCAGCCTCTTGTAAAGTATGTTCACGTGATGATTCTGCAGCACGTTCTTTACGTCCAGTGGCAGCATTCAGTGCAAGTGGAAGCAGTGTAGTCTTTATGTAGTGAGGCAAAACGCTAAGGTCGCTCTCGTAGTGAGTCCTCTGTGTAGCGAGGTGGGAAGAAACGGCGTGGAGGAAACAACAGTTCAATAAACGAATGAAGGTTGGGATAAGAAAAGGAAACGCACAATAAGAAAGCAATGCAGAGCAGAATTATACGTCAGCTGAATATAAAATCTGTGATGATTTTATATATTTTTATTCTGCTGTTTTTTTATTGTTCATATTATTTGTTTTTTTGTTTTGTGTTGCTGTCTGACAGGCCGATCTTTTGTATCTGTGTTGGTGTGTTTGGACGAATACAAATTAAATTTAAAAAAAAGAAATCTGAAAAGCAGCTTTAAAAAATCCAGCTGTGGATTTATTCGAATAATATCATCAACATCTGACTTTTCCAACGGAGCCCTGCCGACTTTAAACCAGTGAGAAGAGCAAAGTCAGTAATCACAGACAGAAATCCCTCATGTGTGAATCAAATTGCTTAAACTTTGGTGAAAGAAGAGTTGGTTTTAACCGGTTTCAGTATGTATTCATCCCGACATGTGGAACCTTTCTTATGTTAGAAAACTGCTTCAAATCCGGTCCTGAGGAGAGGAGACTTTTCTTATATCGCCGAGGTAAAGTGCTGCAGCTTTAGTTTTGATGGCGATTTACCCATGATGCCTGTTGGCAGTCAGCTGAGGACAAGAGGAGAGAGAAATATGTGAGAGGGCCAGTAGTTTTGGGAGGTTTTTGCTCAATTTAAACATTTGACACAATCTGAAACACAGTCTTCATTTGGTTAAACTGGACAGTAAATGACATTTTCTAGTTGCGCGGATCCAATTTTAGCCCGGGTTCCACGGTTCTTCAGAATGACCCATGCAGGTGACATGAGTTCACATCCAATATTTATTTTTTTTGCTCGTGTGTAAATCCATCTTGAGTTCTTGGAAATTATCGAGTTCCTGGTTGTGACTTTGTCCTCGACCACATGAAACCCGGCTCTGACCAAAAACAACTCGAGGCTACCGTTTAACTGAGAAGCACAGAACGCCCACCTCACAGATATCCTTCACAGAGGCTTCATTTCCTGCTCCACTTCAAAACCAGTTTCGCCACAGAGCGGTTTAGGAAGTTTTCATGAACGTATTCTGACACAAGTAGTCGTTTGGTGCACCGGTTTCCCAAAGTGAGGTCCAGGGGCCATCAGGGGTCACTGTGGAGGTTAGAGGAGACATACGCTGCGTCCCAATTCCACACAACGCACTGATTCAAAGCAGGTTTCTGTTGATTTCCACAATTATCCCACACACAATGCAACGCACAAAGGGAAATGAGGAGCGACTCACAGCTTGAAAACATTCAATTAATTAAACTGTGGATGGCGGTGAAACAGCACCAGGACGATCTTGTAAAACAAGAAAGTGAACTTCATTTGCCAAAGTCACAGTAATGTGTTAGGACAGTAAGTGGAGAATGAGGACTCTGTACAAACACGTGATCCCTGGATTATCTCTACACTCAGCTGTGTAGTGTGTTCATCGGTATATAAGAAGCGGACGTAGTCACCGTGATGTCACCGTGATGTCACCCATTGGTTTGAAGCCTCGAGTTCGGCATTTTGGAACGTCCCCGTCACGTTTTTTTTTCCAAACGACGGAGTTAAGTACAACCGAATGCTGAAAAAGACATTGTTAGACAAGCAAAACGGTTACGATTCACTTCCATGAACTGAAAACACACATTGTGAAAGAGTTAAAGTTGTAACACGAAAACACAGACAACTCCCAGACCGGAAAACGCTGTTAGCAACCTGTCAATCACCGTGTGGCCCCGCCCTAAAGCATACCCTAAATGAACATCACGCTGTATTGAAGAAGACTTGAAACTAGAGACTGAGACCATAAACTCATGTTTACAATGCTCACAATACTCAAATCTCAACGACACTTCAACCTGTTAAACTAACAGCTTAAAATCAAAACATAGGACTAAACACAGTTGAATAATATAAAACTATAACACAATACATGAGGTCAGTGCATGGTCACTCTATGACTTTTTGATACTAGCCCTTTAAAATACTAAGTTTAAAAAATAACACAAAGGCTTGTCGGCCTTTTCTTCGACCCGCATAATCTCCAACGAGCTGAACGCCAACACTTTGGCTGGAAGAGCGAATGTCCAAGATCAGTAGCTGCAAGCAGACTGTTGTTGTTACCAGGCTCCAGTCCGGACTCGTGGTCATAAAGGACATAATATTACTTTCTTCTTATGAACACAGTGAAAAGCTGGGCAGATCCCTGATGACCAGCTCCTTGCCCCTCGTCTCCTTCATCTTCCCCCGCTGTTTGCTTTACTTTATTTTCTGTTTTTACTCCCCCCCCCCTCCCCCTGTCATTTTTTCGTGCAAAGAATAAAATTTCATCCGCGCGGGCTCTGGGAAAGGCGGCCCTCGGATTGGCCCTTGCCCGTACAGATGCTTTGAATTTACATGGCTTTTCTGCCTGCGAGGAGAAGCAGGGAGGGATAGAGGGATGGACAGGGGGGGATGGGAGGGGTTGAAGGGTGGGGGTGAAACCTGCCTGTATTTCCTGGGGATTATTCTTCAGATGGGCTCCCTCAGAGGAGGTCTCAGGTCCCGGCCTCCCTGGATGGCTGGGAAACTGACCCCCATCTGACTCCCTGGGCTTCTTTGTGCCCTGCCAGCTCGGAGCCTTCGAGGACGGGGCCGAGCCCTGGACTCTGTCCCACAACCAGGCCGGCTCACCGCTGCCTGCATGGCGTACTGAAACGACCACGTTTCCACCTTTTTTTTAAAGTGTAACTCCAGTGATTTGGAATCTGGGAACATGGCAGCATCACCAGAAGAAGTCCAACACGGTCAGAAACACAAGCGGACGATCAGACTAAACCTTGTGGGTTCGCCAAACGTATTGTCAGAGAAGATGAAAGATCTCGTCCAGTAGTCGGCTGACTTCGTTGTGACGTCATCGAGTTCACGGAACTCTGCAACAACTTTGATGAGTTCAATGTTATCATAACCCGTAGACACACAGAACCCATAAAGGGCAGCTGAACACTGAAATGCTGTTTTGGATTCAAAGGTTTAATACTGCAACTTATATTAGACCACAATATCTCAGGTAGCGGTCTGAGGTTTGTTTGGCTCAGTAACGTGTGAACTCGGTCACCAAACACGCTGATGATTTCATCTATGATGAGGAAATGACGTAAACAGTGCCGTCTTACCGAGGCTTGATGGTCTTTTGTGACAGAGTCTATATGTATGATGAACAGTTTACACGACTTTATTAGCAGCACATTTTTCTTAAAAAGAAAGAGACTCACAGCACTACTTTCAACATTTACAGTTTTAGGCCACTAAAACTACTTGATTAAAGGGTCTAAAATCAATATTAACATCATTTTCAGGCAGTATTTTTCAGCTAAGAAGCCCCGATAAACCCGCTGTGTGCTACTGGGAGATAGCTGGTGAACATAGTGGAGCATTTAGCAGCTAAAGGAAAGGAATTTCCCTCAGGAGTTGGTCAAAAACGGAGCTAAAAGGAGAGTCCATATTGGATTTACATTCGCCAGGTCACTAGAACGACAACCCCCCCAAAACAATAATGCATATGTTGCTCGGTGTCTGTAAGAGGGACAGTAATGCAAGCTTCTCTTCTTCTGCAGTTCACTTGCACAGAGGTACCACGAAATTCTTCCCCATTTTCTGAGAGAGAAAATGTGATCTTACAGCCGGCTACACAGTAATCTTTTCTTTGTTTGAACCAACAACCCGCTGACTTTCACAAGGTGTTGAGTATTTCTGTTGTTTCGTTGCTGTCTGAAGTCCATCAATAAGACGCGACGTGCTGAGATACCCGCCGGTTGCTTTCTTGTGTTCCATCTTTGTGCCGTTGAGGTGTGGGGAGGTTGTATGTAACCGATTACAGGCCAGAAAATGGCGTCGGAAACATCAACAGGAAAGTTATAACGTTCAGCGACAACGCCATACTCTTCCCAAACGGTGTGAAACACATACGTTACGCTCCCTCTCTGCTGTGTTCTCGTCTTAAACCAATCCTAAAGTTGTGACCCTATGACCCGATCAGAGTTGATGTCTCCCGCTCTCAGAAACACTCACATGCCTGTTGAGCTGCAGATCCTGAGGCTGTTGAATGTGCCTCTCAGTCAAATTAAATAAATACAGCATGTCATCCTGCTGACATTTGTTCAGCAACCTTTCAAGTTACGCTCACTTTAATACACTGGCGATGGATTTATGAGTACATTGAAATGCACACATTTTAAACTGTACACTCTCACACACCTAGCAGCACACTTACAGACGGCGAAAACACAAAATGATCTCATAATCGCAAGCGGGACAAATGTGTGTTTTTAAAGGTATTTTATTACCGGAGTGTGTACAGACCTTTTGTAGAATCAATTGTAGCAATTATTTAGAAAGCATTTAACTTTTCTTTTTTTTTTTTTTTTCCATAAGAAAGTTAGGCTTTTGAAAAGTCCAAATGCAGCAGGGCAGTCGGGTTCTTCGTATATACGTCCGTCAAGCCCAATTCAAATCAAAACAGCGTCTGTGTGGAGAGACCTGCTGCTGCACGGAAAATGGCTGAGACGAGAAATTCCAATTCTTGACTACAGGGCGCCATCTAGTGGCGGCTGAACGACAAAAGCAAACCAAAAAGCAACAGCAGAGAGCTTCTATTTCCAGCAAGAGTGAGGACAAAACACACAAAAAGAAACAACTCTCACTCGTTTTTTCTCTCTCTTCCAAACCACCGGTGCCTTTCGGAATCAATTAAAATGAGAAAATTTAAATTAAAAAAAAACAGTCCAATATTCTTCTATAATAATTCACAAATACTCCGTCTATATAAACATTGATAGGAACACACAATGTAAACCATTCGTGCACTGCAAAAACCTTCATTTCTACCATTTTACGTCATAAATGAATTTGTTTTACTGTAAACGGGTTTACAGTATGAACTGATGACCCTGGTACCAGGATGATGAGCATATCAAAGAGGAATCAGTTGACTTGTTCTCCAACTGAATACGTTTTGAGGAATTAAAGGTCTCTGCAGCACACAAGGAAACTCATTTTTTTGCCTGCGTAAAGGAAGGTAAACACAGAAATTTGCAACACGCAACACAAAAACTCATTCCATCGCTCTGTTATACAACGTCTCCTGAAGACCAAAGCAGAGAAAACTAAACTTTACCTTTTCATTTCACAGTACCGTCAACAACAGAGAGAATTTAAATCAAAAACTACACGAAGTGTTTTGTGTTTTTGAGATGAAAATAAAGAGAATAGCCGTTTTTTACTGCCATTACATGCATTAACCCGTATTCTTCAGACTTCTCTGGAAGCCTGGTAATTGAGCAGCTCTCTCTCATCACATCGTTTACCGTATATATACCATAAAGAGTAAATCTTAAACTTCAATCTGTTTTGTAGGGCACTGCTTGTATTAAAAGACCGTAGGATGAGCAGTGCACTTTTACATTTAAACGCCAGAGGTGACAAGTAAATGAGAAATTAAAAACAACATCGGAAAAAATACAAACGTAATGCAAAAAAGAATTAAAATAAAATTGGAAAGCCAATACTCCGAACTCTTTTAGCTCGTCTCCAGCTTGGCCATTTCCTGCACGTAGATGCCGATGCTCTCGCTGTCAAACAGCACGAAGTAGACGGTCTTGATGGTGGAAGACATGGTGGCCACAAAGTAGGTGGAGATGGCCTTCAGGATCAGCTGGGCCGCCGTCTGCTTCGGGAAACCGTTCCTGAAAGAAAAGAACACACACACACACACACACACACACTTTGTGAACGGTGGTCAAACGCTCGAGAGACTTCATCATAACTGTGGCATTCATGAGAGCTGTGACTCTTCACTGGCCTCAAGTACGACTCACCTGCAGACGGTTATCGGTGCATCTCAATGTATCCTCAATTTTCTTCATTACTTCACTACTTTTTCATCAAGCAATACAAGAGATGACACATCTGAAGTCCCTTGTATTCAGAAAGTGCTTTCATAAAGTCTGAGTATAACCGTATTTGTTATAAAAGCTGCATCTTTTCCTTCCCAGTACCTGCGTGAGCCATTTTAGTACATAAATTTACGCCAAACAAATCATCGGTTTAGTTTTTGAGGCTTTTCTCTAAACCTTTGCTAGAGAGTTTCACCTTCTCAGGCCTCAAAAACGAAACGAAACAAGCCGAGAAGTGTGATTGAACTGCTGCAACTCATAGAAATACGGCATCAAACCCGTGACGAGGGTTCACAAGTGTCTTCGAGGCGAAACGGTTGGAAACAACTGCTCCGCCCCTTTCTTACCGGCGTTCCAACACACGGCATGTTTGTGGAAATCTCGGCAGATCAAAGTGGAGGTGTTTACCACCGTTGCCAGGGAACCACGGTCAACTCCGGTTTTGACTGACGCAAAGAGGATTGAGAAAAACGTACGAGTGGGGATTTTACTGCTGACGATGCAAGTATGCCACTCAAGATGTTATTAAGACGTGTGAGAAGGCTTTTCTGCCAAGTGGAGTATGGATCACCTTTGTTCGGGTGAACTCGGATACAGTTTCTTGGTTTGGAACCAGGTTTGCGAAAAATGTTGATGTAGCCACACTTTTTTTGCCAAAGCAACTCTTTATTTTAGTCCGTTGAGCTAAAGCCAGACTGAAAACACCCTCAAGCTAATGTTGTTAACCCTCTGAACCCCGAAACCCGCTGGAGGGACGGAAATCCATGTTTGCTTTAAACCATCGCCAAAACTACAGCGTTCATTAGAGCCAGAAGCTGTAAAAGGGTTCATAATCGTCAGATTATCACCGTTCCGACGGTCCTTGAACACATCATGTGAGTCTAATGCTTCTGTCATAAAACGCAACCGAAATGAAGCTTAAAATTGGGATTTCATCAAAAACATTATATTCTACTTGTCTCATTTTAAATTCAGCCTCAAACAAACCGTTTACTCTGAACAGATCCTGTAAAAAAACATTCAACTCTGCGCAACATTGGTAACACTTGTGGCAACTTGGTAAAAAATGTTTTATTTACAGATTCCCTTGTTTGCTAATTTTTGCAAAGAAAATGATCAAAGAACTTCTATTTGTGTTTTTGTATTTGTCATCAGTTATGGCATGTAACTAACTGTTTTCTCTACTTCTGTCGGTGTGTTTTCTTACCTCCCGCTACCGATGGAGGGGAAAGCCACAGACTTGAGTTTCTTCTCATCCGCCAGAGCCAGGCAGTTCTTCACCGTCTTGTCCAGCATCTCCTCACACTTGTCGGAGCCCCAGCCTGGACTGTTACAGTGGATGACGTACTTGGCAGGCAGGCCGAAGCCGGCGGTCAACACGGCTGAGGGACGGAGAGAAGAGAGAGGATGGCGAGCGGTGAGTGAGGTGGGAAGGGAAGAGGAGGAAACAAGGAGGGGGGGACAGAGCAGTAAGGGAACGTTCTTCAGGTAGAAATGTTTGGTGAGAAGTGAGGATGGTTTAAGTGCTAGATGTATTCTCAAACATCACTTACAAAAAGAGACAAGACACCGGATGATATTCATGTTCATGTTTTATCTATTACTATTCTAAATAGATGAACAGCAGCTGCCCCCTGCTCTATTTAGTGGGATCAGCACCTTAAACATGCTTCTTTTCTGAGACACCACGTCATATTTTGCTAAATTTGTGCTCGTTTTGTTTTAGCCAGACAGCGAGTTTGCTTCATGGAAAATGTGTGCAGCAAATCTCCAAGAGCTTAAAATGGTTCGGCCAGGGTCTCACAGTGAGGCGGGCCTGGAAAAAAAAAATTAAAAAATCACTTCTCCAGACAGCTGAAGAGGAGCAAAGAAAAGGAGAGCAGAAGAAGACCGAGAGGAAGAAGTTAAACCAGCAGCTGAAGACAGAGGAACTCAGCCAAAAGATTCGAACTCTGTGAAGTGAGAAAGCCTCCAGTCCGATTTTATTCGCCCACAGCGAACGCGTCACTGGACCGGAGTCAAAGCTGAGGACGAGCTCATTTCCTGATGGCACACAAAGAGGATGGAGAGACTTCACACGGCAGAGCGAGCGCCAGTCACACTGCATGTGTGATCTGGTCGAGAGGTAAAGTGTGCGGATGATGATGACGTTTTTTTTCTGCAAATTTCAAAAAAGGTTACGGAACTTCCAAGCGTTATTCTATGTTTTTCTTATTGTCCATATATTACAATATGACAAAAGAAATAGGGAGGAGTGCTCGCAAAAATCCAGATGAGCAAATACTTTTCATGAGCATCGTAAACATGCTGAAGCACTTGTTTGACGGCGGTTCTGAACCTGGTCTGGTCGGGATGACCGATCCAGATCCCCAGAATCCCTGACAGGCTCCGCTGGCTCGGTGTTCAGTCACCTGGGATCTATTCATGAGCTCCACACAGACACGTTAGAGAGAGCAGCGGTGGAGCGCTTGAAAAAGTGAGCGTGAGCGATGAACAAGGAGAGAGACAGATGGAGAAGGAATGAGAGAGGGACAGAAAGAGAAAGTGGAGAAAAGATGAACTGAAGGACAAAATAATCTGACGGCTCAAACAATACGACTCTCTCAAGGCCGATGCTCGCAGTTTGAGACTCAAGCCGCCAAGGACGGATATTATGGCCAATAATAAATGTCAATGATGACAGAATAACCACCGCTTCCCTAAAAAGTTCAAAGACGATGGAAATTCAAGCAAGATGTAGAAGTATGTGTGTGTGTGTGTGTGTATAGAGATTTACGGGATCACATCGCTGTCATAAGAGCTGGATGATGCTCAGAGTAGATCGATATCAACATAATATCCAATGAAAAGTCAGTGTCACCCAAAGCAGAAGGATGACAGAAGACGTTATTGCAGCGTTGCTCTTTGTGGAGGACACTCGAGTTCACCGTCGTCACGGATACAGATGTTTAACTATTTGTGGCGAAGCAGAGGCGTCTTTAAGCAGAACTCTGAATTCCTCTTCTTACCTTCTGAGCTCGTTAGAAAACAGAACTAGAAAACATGCACTCGGTAGAGTTCAGGCCTCCGTCAGGTGCGTCTGCAACGACCGCTGACGTATAGTGTGATTGAATGAATACAATCGCAGGCAATCGGCTCACAGATGTCGTATACGACACGTCGTGCAATCTTGTAGTGGCTAAATCCAAGTCGACCATCTGTAACTGACAGCATGAAGTCAAAAACCAGTCACGAACCTATCGTTATTAGATTAATTAAGATTTGGGGCTCTTGTTGAATTGACAAAAGCCAGAACGACATAAACAATAATAATTTAAACTAACAACGGCAGAGCCGGACTTAAAGGAGTCTGAATGGGAACTTGTCAAAATGTTCATGTTCCTCAGGCATCAAAGACAAACTCTGCTTTTCGTATAAAAAGACGAAAACAAATATTTTTTGTCCACACAATAAGCAGCATTCACTGGTAAATGCCGACATCGTCCGGCCTGTGCACTTACCGCCAGCGACCTCCAGAGGGCCGTTCTTCTTCTTCAGCTCCGACAGCGCGTCGGTGAACTCCTTCCCTCCCTTCTTCTCCAGAGCAGAGCCTGTCGGTGGAGGAGAGCATCGGAGCGATTACACACCTCACGTACTGCTGACGGACAGGAAGAGGAGAGGCGATGTCATGCAGACAGACACGCAGGCAAACATGGAGACGACGATGCTGTCAATCATTGTCACCTGGCTTCTCTCTCTGAGCTCATGCAGACTCTCTGTTACTTCCTTTGAGAGACGTAGAAAATGTCTCACGAAGGAAGTAACAGAGATTCAGGGCTGCCGTTTTCCAAATGCCTCACTCAGAGTCGGTTAAACTAAAGCCGGAGGTCCCTAATTACTTCCCTCTGTCCTCACATACCGGCTTATTTGCAGTGGACCTGAGGGCATTCTCTTTCACTCCCAAATTAAAGTGAAGAGTCGGTTTTAAAAAAAGCTTGTTGTATGTAAAAATGTAAACGCTCCTGTAACTTCTTTAAAGTTAAACTTGTTATTTTGATGGGTAAAGGACGTCATTCCACACTGATCTCTGTCAGACTTACTCAGCGCTAAAGAGAAGCCTCAAAGGAAACCAGAGAGGAGATTGAAGTCTACCCGAGCCAGAGAAATTCATGTTCTGGCTGCAACAGCAATAAAACACGGGCAGGAGAGACAAATACAATCAGCTTCATATCAGCCCTTTAAAGAAGAGTTTGTGATAAAAAGCTGAAATTAATAAAACAGCCAATGCGAGCAAGCAGATCCATAAATATATATATTTATATCATCCGTGGCCTCATTAGTGGTTTAACAGTTAAGACATTCAATCACTCATTAATTGACAAGTGATCGGCGCTCAGGAGTTTTAAATCTGAATCTCCAGGAAATGAAGGTCTCAATCAAACACTTGGTGGATTCTCTCGCCAACAGCTGAACTGACAGCACAGTCGAGGGGAACGGGAGATGAAGCGAGCCCCAGATCGCCCACATTTCAGTCAAGTGGAACAAAAGCGGCAAACAAACAAACAAACAAACAAACAGCAGCAGCAGCAGCAGCAGCAGCAGCAGCAGCAGTATGGTTTCACAGATACATTTGTGTAAAAATACGAAGCTGGTGTTTCTGCCTCAGTCCAGACCCTGGTTGCATGCAGAAACTCTTCATTTTCGGTGCATTAAAAAAATAAAATAAAAAAAAAGGCAGGAATTTCTGACAAACTGAGAAAACAGAGTCGGCTGCCAACCAGCAGTCTTTTTTATTTCATTGCAGTAAGCTGCAATGATTGCAATGATCCGGTTGGATGGGGCTTCCATTTACAGGAAGAACAGCAGGGAGTTGTGTTAAAAATGCATTCTTACTAAATAACTACAACGCAGGATAAAAACTGCTGCTGCTGTGATGTTTGTCCACAGACTATCTGGAATATGCAGAGAGAGAGAGAGGGAGAGAGAGGAGAGAGAGAGAGACGGGGCCTCTGTGGGTTGGATGGTTCCTTTACCTACTTCACCACCTGTATAGAGGGAGGAGTTGGTCGGGTGAACGACAGCTTCGCTATCCACGATGGAAAGGTCGGCTTGGACAACTTTCAACTACAGATGACAACAACAACAACAACAACAGGCAAACAACATGGTGGTAAAAACAGTGTGTGTGAGAGAGATCAGGAGCAATAATGTGGGTAAAGAAGATAGAACAAAAGAGGATGAAAGAGAAGAAGAGGAAGAAAAGAGATGTGAGGGCGCTCCTTATTGGTGTCACGGGAAACAAGGAGGCAAGTGAGGACACGGTGGGTCACATGATGTAATCAGGAAGCAGGACGGCACCCGAGGCCAGATTTACTGTCACAGAATTACAGATTGCATGTTAGAGTGCATTTATTATTATTTTTTTTTCAAATTTTAATTGTTTGTAGTTTTTAAAATTGGCGACATTAAGAAAGCGACCATCTGACTGATTGTGTCGTCCAGATTTCTTGGCTCATATAAAATGAGCAGATAACTCTGATCAAACTCCAGGCTATCGACCTCACAGTCTGGCTGCAGAGAGCAGCTAACAAGGGTTCATGTCGTGCTTTTCTTCTGTAAACTGGTGCTCTAATTCACAACCATCGTCGGGGATTTACAGTGATTATCAAGCTTTTGAAAAAGGTCTGACAGCCATCTGAAAGGAGGACAACCTGGAATGAACCTCAACACACTTACACGATAGGAAGAGCAAGCAGGATCACTGCTCTGAGGCGCTTTGATCAAAATCCTTGAATGTCTCCGCAGAAATGCTCGACTTGCTGCTGGGATTTGTATTTCAACGCAATCATTTTCTATTGACCTGCCAGAGAAAATCCGTCTTTCTCTTCGTTTTCAGTCAGAGAGCCGGCTGAGTGACTCGAGGTCCTCACACTATAATAAATAAGGTGTTTTATTTACTCAACAAGCTTTTCCAGGTCAGCAGACTGATCGTATAGCGCACGTCCTTCTTTTGCAACCAGCGTTTCATTTATTCATTTTTGAATGGCTGCATCTCTCATCAGGGTTTTACTGTAATCTTTGAGTCATTTCACAATCACAATCCACTTTAGTCGCCAAGTATGCATCTACGAACAAGGGAATTTGACTCAGGTTGTTGTTGCCGTTAATGTACTGACAATGAAATGGACATATTTCATGTTCCGAAGTGTCCAAACGTATTTCCTGCTACAAGAGCACGCTGATCTCCACAGATTAATGAGTTTAAGATAAACCTATTATTCTGGGTTTGCAAAGAGCTCAGCACACTTATAGAAAGTGAAGAGAAAAATGCAGATATGGAACCAATGACACTCGATTTTCACCTGGATTTCTGTGATATTTCTTTTTTCCATCAGATCGTCAATTGATTTTAAACCAAAAACAAATATCTCAGCCACACATATTGTCGATTTAATCAATATCTCTCTTCCACTTTCATCAACCACGTTGCCCAAATGAATCATTTAGGAGCATTCAAGGATTTTAAATCTCAAAACTGGGACCAGAGGGGGGGGGGGGGGGGGGGCTCACCTAGATCATCTTTAAGTTCAAGTTCAGCATTGGTGGGGCTGATGACCCCCTCCACGTCAAAGCCAGCCAAGTTACTGACCTCGCTGTGGATGAGGTTGAGCTGCGGAGGGGGGGGGGGGGGGGGGGAGGCATGCCGAGGAGGAGGGAGAGCAGGAAGGAAGAGGGGAGGAAGCAAAGCAATTAAAACCAGATTCACACCACTGCTTAAAAAAGGGATACCTTGACTTTCTGATGACATATCGGCACTACAGCTGAAAGCACACAGTGAGTGAATGCTACATGCATGTGTGTGCAGTGGCACGTGCTATTTAATGTCTAAATGTGGACCGACAGCCTACAAGCTTTGTACAAGAGTACACAAGCAACTAAACTCACTGCTGCAACAGTTATACTGCGACTGCTTTATCAGCGTTAGTCAGCGCTTTCATTTTCTACGTTTTCAAAGCAAATTGTGGCAACTACACAAGGTCAACACAGGAGGGCAGGCCTGCAGGTGCATTGACTGGTTGAATGCTAAATTATTTAAAATGTCGATGGAAAGAGCCTGAATAATTAGGACCGCACAGACAAATGGCTTCAACCAGGAGGGACATGAGTCACAAGCTGAAACTAACCAACAGAAACATGTTGGAGAAGCAGCAGACAGCTTGACTTGTCACAGTAAGAAAAGCACAGGCGTTACGAACATGAACAATGGTTCTGTTCTATTCATACCTGTGCTTTTCCTTCAGCGACATGTCAAAATCTAATTTTACGCAGTTGTGTTTGCAGTTATTTGAGAGCGTAACGAGTGTTTGTCGTTTTTCAGCTACGTATTAAATGTCTTGCAACGTCCCTTTAGTCCTGCTGTTCCGATTGAATGTCAGTTTATATTCTATCTACTCAGGAAAAATCCAAATAGACACATTTTATATCTTTTGAGTTTGAAGCCAGCAATTTTACCAAGACCGAGGGGAGTATTCTAAAACGGCGAATGTCAAGGTATCCTTCTAGATGTTAGGAATATTTCACATCCTGTTAGTAGAGTCGAAGATTCATTCGTCATCTGTTGCACAAACACCATATTTCACCCAAATCATCCCAAAACAAAGCATTGACCACAGACCAGTGATTCTAAAAGAGTGTGACTGAGATTGAACACTTTGGCAGGAGAAGTGCAGCTGTGGTAATTAAGCTATAAAACAGAACAGACTCGCTTTTCTCTTCATGGGTTCATTATCTTAATCACTGGACGTTGCTTTGATTTTCATCCACTGATTTCCAAACAGCGCCGCAAACTGTTTGTGTAAGCTACACAATCGAGCGCTGAGCCATTTTACTCATGCAGAAAGTATGCACACAAACGCTTCCTGTGACAGAGTGTGGCGTAGTCGATTGTTACAGTCGAGCAGTGTGATTTCACATTAAAAAAGGGGAAAATTTGCAGATTTTCAACCTTATCTTTATCTTTCCGAGTGAAGTACAGAGTGTGAAAAACAGCCTGCAGTTGTTACTCATGTCTCGGATATCCAGCCGTATTAATCATCATTCTGCTGGAATGAATGTCAGCGTGGGTAGTTTGTGTCGGATGCTGTTGCAGAGGACAACCCCCGAGAGAGAGCGAGCGGTGCGTTACTGTGCTCGACTTCCTCACTGGGACTCAGGTTCTGCTGGAGACCTTCTGACGGACCTTTTATTTTTTCTTATTTAATGGTCTGCCTCTGAGGAAGGAGCGAGGGCCGCCAACGAGCCACTGCAGCGTGTAGAGGCAGCATATATCCTTTAAAAGCTAAGTCTGCTGTTACATCAGGTCAGCGGTGTTGAATCATACATCATTAGCATGTGCACAGTAGACCAAAGCATGCAGTGAAATTAGCAGCGTTTAAAAGTCACAACTGAGCTGAAATGTTGAGCTCTGGAAGTAAATTTACCACTTTTAAGAACATGCACAGGAGCCAAAATCATAACAAATGAGCAAGTATTATTCATCTACTACAGGGACTCAGTGACACTTCTTGCATCATTCTTGAGTCATTCATTCTTTTACATGTCCCCCCCCCCCCCCCTTATGCCTTTCAAACTCAGATCTATTTTTATGAGCTTCGGGTCTTGATGATCATGAAACTTTTTTTTTTTTAAAAAGGCAAATTTACTTCCATGTTGCAGTTCAAAAGAAGAAGGAACAAAAAGGTTAAAAAGAGGTCTGTGTGCTCAGCAGAACCAAAGAGAGAGGAGCCTCCAGAGATGCAGAAGACAAACATTCATGGTTGCTACTACTACAGCTAAAGCCACGATATGAAGTCTGGTGAATCAAAGCAGACCCGTTAGGAAGTACAGCGCGATGGAACCTTCCATCACAAACTGTTTTCTTTCCATGAGACAGAACAGATAATTCATTCCAACATCATCACCTCGGAAATCTGGTTCAGTTATGATAGAAATGTCGATGACAGACGGCAGATCTAACAGTTTGTAGTCTGAAGTATTTTTGATTGAAAACCCTGCGGCTGAGAAAAGAGAGTCCTTGTATGTGTACACAGTATGTATCTATGAACGTCTTACTTCACGTTTCTGGAAGTTATCAAACACGTGTCTAGAACTCTGGCTTATTTATCAGCCTTATTTTAGCCTGGCATGAGTTAGGCATCTGTTCTTTCCAAACTTCAATAATTCAATAGTACGACGGCATATTAAGGCCATTGTAGGTCAAAACACAGAAAACAGAAATCTTTAGGATTTATCTGAAAGAAAATGTGTAACAGGAATAACATGAGGATACAGTACAATTCATACTGTTATCAGTATTATGTTCAACAAATAACTCAAGAGAACTTGAAAGAAACCGTGTGTAGGAATCTTTCAGGGCCTTCGCCTCGCTCAGAGGCCGTCCTGAGCACATGAACACAGCTTCAGGATAAATAACTGCATTTGTGACTTTAATCTCAGAGATTTTCAGATTTTTTTCTCGCAATTTTATAACTTCATAATCACCAACAATATCCACGTTTCTTCTTGTAAATGTACAATTTTAAACTCGAATATTCTTCGTTTTTTTTTGTTTCTTGGGAATCGACACAGACTCACCTGTGGTTGATAATATATTTCGCGCAGACATGTCTGTCTATTTCTACAGAGAGAGAACTGACCTTCTGACCCAGGAAGAGGCTCTTGGTGGAGAGCACGGTGAAGCTGTCGACTGGAGATCCCTCTGTGGTGCTGTCCGCCGACGCCGCCTTGCTCACCTCGCCCTGCTTCTGTTAACACAGAATGCATGTCGACGCTATCAGACCCTCTGCAGGACAGAGTACTGCTGTCTCTTTGTACCCTCTGTGGGGAGGTTAAGAGGTCAGGGCCAGCTACAGTATCAATGCTGAAGCTAGTTAGTTAGATTTCAGGTGTTATTTCAACCTCTCCCTGCCTGTTACAGATAGAAAACCTTACCGTTAAGTGGTTCAACTGACTGGTTCTGGTGGTGGCGAGCGGCCAAACAAATACTTAACTTTCTCCATTCTTTCTTCCAATTTCAACTTCCCACATTGGACCAGAGATACACTTGAGTGTAGATCCCCAATCACCACTGCTCAAACAGAAGAGTACCTTAGCCTTCGCTCCCCTCCTTTTCCGACTCATTTTCTTGCTCGCTGATTTCTTGACCGGCTTGGGTTTTTTCTCGGGGGCGGGTGACATGGGCATCTCCAGCTTTCCCTTTATTCCTCTCTTCTTAGCCAGCAGCTCCGGGTGGATGTTGGGCAAGACTCCACCCGCTGCGATGGTCACACCTTTCAGCAACTGAGACAGGAAGACAGGGTCAGTACCTGGAGGGTAAGAAATAAATCAAAAATTCTCTGAGCAGTTTTGTTGCGATTTTGTTCTCTGCGGCTTTGATTTTCACTACAATGTATAAATCCTGCACCTCCATGGAAACAGCACAACCACGGCTAGAAGCAGCGAGAACTCAAAAATATCTTTTGTGCAGAATAATAGAGTTACAATGTCATAAATAATTTATTTTTTTTAAAGTGCAAGTTGAATTTCTGTGATAATTTATTTAACAAAAATTGGAAAACACTGGAATCAATATATTCAACATGTATTCCAGTGTTACCGGTGTAGGCGTTCACATTTTTACAACCTCTCCTGTCCTCTGCTCAATGCACTTTGATCAGCAGCCTGCAGTTTTTGATGAAATATAAAAATGTTAAGCTTCGTTTGGCTGCTTTTTGTGACACATCCCACCGAAGGTTTTTTCGGGTTCAGAGGGTTAAATAGGTGTGACATATCGTCGCGTTTACATACTGAATGCAACATGAAATGGATTCATAGATACGTGCAGGGCTCTGACCTGGTTCAGCTCCTCATCGTTGGCGATGGCCAGCAGGATGTGTCGTGGTGTGATACGACCCTTCTTGTTGTCTCTGGCTGCATTACCTGCTAACTCCAAGATCTCAGCTGCAGAGGTGAAAAACAAAAAATATCATCAATAAACATCGAGCACCCGAGGTTTAGAAAAACAGTTCACGCCTCTGAATGCTGAGGTGAACTCAACAATAGACTTCAACGTGGGCCCTTCTACATAATTCCAGGAGATCAGTGGATCTCTGAATACACGTACGTCTTTAAAATGCTTCATCTCGTCCTCGTATCGCTGGCGTTTTAGTGGGAAAAGTTCCTCAGGTGTCTCTCTTGGTTGCCTTACTTTCTGCCTGGCATCACTTTATATTCTAAAACTATTACAGTTGGGTCAAAATAAATCATTTCAAGACTGGGGATCAGCTGCTGTTGTTGTTGTAGTAGTGGACAGCCTGATGAACATCTGTGACAAGAAGATAAGTTCCATGCTGAAATGTGTGCGTTTCTTTAAATATTTTGTCAGAATCAGAAACCGTTTATTGCCAAGCACGTTGCTTTGTGATCGGTGCGGCATAATAAACATGCTGCAACAGTGAGACATAATTTACAACTAGAAAATATGAAAATGTACGATAAAAACAAATAAATGATCCAGTCATTCTCTCGCCATAGGAGGAATCTCACCGGTGAGGTACTCGAGGACAGCAGCCAGGTAGACGGGCGCTCCCACCCCGATGCGATATTTGGGCAGGTCCCTCTTGATGTAGCGCAGCATGCGTCCGACGGGGAAGATGACCCCGGCCTTGGAGGACCGGGACGTCTTGGTCAACTTCTTCTTTGCTCCTCGGCTCGACATCTTGCTGAGACCGCTGCCTGTGTCAGACTCTGCAGGGGAAACGCCGAGACCATCACCCATTAACAAAAATCAGAACCAGGCTGACTTCCTTTACGGTGAGTCGATGAATACGCAGAGATATTGAGTGCACCTAGTGTGAAATCTTTCTAAAATGCACTCGATATCCATTCGGACACTGAAAACATACTAAAATTGTACTTTCTGTCTTTGCTGAATGAAAACACAGATGGGTAACACTTGTCAGTATCACACTCATGGACGGATTCTGTTTTCCAAATTACTTAACAACTAAATAAACGCAATTCCTGAATAAGCCACCAATACTATTTGTGAAACTAATTTTTTGTTTTTTGAAGGTTTGTTTCCAAAACAAAAGCTGATACAATCCTGAATAGTTTTTACATCCCAACACCCAGCCCTGAACTCCTACTACATCCAATATCACATAATATTGTTGTTATTATGCCTAACATCGATTACCCAAGATCCCCGTCACGCCACAGAGCCTGTTAAATGTCACAGATAGCAATGCTGCTGGGTACGGATGTCATTGTATTGATAACAAGCCATTAGCACCCTGGTATCACCGCAATGGTCAGTTATTAAATGCACATTTGCATATTCATGTGGTATGATGTATTGATGGTGATATTCAAGTAAAACGCTATATTTCCCCCAAATAATGGTATGGAAATGTGAAACCGCCTGTGATGGAAAATATATATATTTAATTGTACCAGATGCAGACATCAATTAGCTGTCTTGATACTGATTATTAATTAGCACCACAAAAGGCCCGGCTGTTTCCTTGATCACGCTGTAATGGTTGAATTTCACACGATACATTGTATCAAAACATAAACCACCAATCACGTTCTTGACCAGCAGATAGTAAGAAGATAAATGATAAGATACAGAATCTGCGGCATGTCTCCACTCCGAACAGGTGTAGGTGAGTTAAACCGTCTCTCTCGGCATTTATCGCTCTCCGCTGAACAACGATTTCCGCATGTCAACAGCCCAACGGACGTCTCGCACATGCACATTTATTCTATCAAGACTTCAGCGGCAACACCAGCGGTGAAGATATCCAGCTGTCAAGACAAGCTGAGGGCATTTTGTCCTGTTTTCAAGTCTCTCGAGTGGATCTAAACCCCGGCTGAGCGGCGGCAGCTGCCCGCTCCTCCTTCCCCTCCCTCCCCCGGCTGTCAGCTCCAGCAAGTCCTCGGCCTCCATGTCCGTAAAAACACACACACACATAAATGACAACGTTGACGGCTCGGACGAGAACAAGCGACCGCGCCCGACACGACGCAACGGCGTGCAAAGCCCGGTTTTTATGGTTACTTACAAACAAAAAAACACAGCGGGGAGGGGGGGGGGGGAAGAAGAGGAAGAAAAATGTCTCCGGTTCTCCGGGTAACAAGCCTGGGCAGTGTCCTCGACTCCCACAATCCACAGCGAGTTTAAATATCGGATGGGGAAGCCAGCGCTGCCCGCGGAGCGAGCCAACGTTGCTGAATCCGAAATCTGCTGCTCGAGATGGTCTTTTAACCCCTTCACACCTTCCACTCTGTGCAGAGGGGAGAGAATAAACCACGTGCTTATAAGCTGGAAATGCTGACGGTTTTTCCCGAGCAGATCGATGATAACGCTCACATTTAAAGGGGCCAAGTGTGTACGATTTGGTGGCATCTAGAGGTGCGTTGCAGATTTATATAGAGTCTATAATTGCGACCAACTAAATAACCTTCTGCTCGCACCCTCCCTCTCGAAGCATGTTGGAGAAGTACGGTGGCCTTCAGGTCGGGGTAATTATCTTAAGGATTTTAATACAACTCGTATCAATACTCTGCTACATGACTAAATACTTGCTTTTAAAAACACACATAGAACTTCTAAAACAACAGGATTAGAATTCATCTTTAAAATATATATATATACATATTGTTTATAGAGCAGCAACAGTTATGTTTACAACAACAAAGTCACAATATAAAGTCATTAATATCTCACTGGAAACAAATGTAAAATGTTAATAAAATGAATAAAAGTCAAGTTTATAAAGTTGGCTTTTTACCAGCAAATATTTAATTGAAAGTGGTCATAAGCGTAGTTGCCTTAATACGGGGTTTAGGAATGCATCCCTACCTTCAGATAACGTAAAACGCGAATGTCTCTCGCCAGACCCAGTGAATATTCTGCGCTGCTGTAGAAACATATGGCTTTGCCTAAGCTAACGAACACACTACAATTATTAGTTTCAGGTGATTATACACAGATTAAAACATAGTTATGAATGTTATACTCCATCGCTGTCAATTAATCACCCCAAATGTTACACACTGTTCCCTTAAGAATCTACAGGAGCAGTGTTTTGAGCTAAATGCTAACGTTAGCTCGCTTACATGCCCACAATGACAATGCAGATGCCATAATATTTAGCCTGCAGAGTTCACCGTCGTAGTTTAGCATGTTAGCAATTGCTAGTTATCACATGAGTACAAAGTACAGCAGAGGCTGATGGGATAGTTTTGCAGGTATTTAGGCATCGGCCTAAATCAAATGAACAATTTACATTTGACATGATATTGGGATCTCAAAAGTCACAAGGGTTCATCCTCTGGGAACCATGAATGTCTTTTGACAAAATGATGTAACAAAACATAATAAAGACTCCAGAAAAGGGTGTGCAGCACCTATCATGAAACAGGTACAACCTTTGAATCCTACTAAACTGGTTTTTAAAAGAAGCACAAACAAGTCTGATCAGTTTGTAAACCTGCCGACATATGGTGTTGCGTGTTAAGTAAATATTATAAACTCTTGTCACTTGCGTCACCAAATGGTGGTCAGGTGACCAAACACTCACACGCACAAAGGCTAATTTAAATAAAATGAGCTCTCTGACCCGTGATTAAAGACATTCTCAAACTAATTTCTTCAAATCGGCTCGATCTGAGGTGCCCCTCTTCGTATGTTTGGCACTGACATATTACATTCTCTTCTGACTCCTCTGTTTGCCAACAGTCACAAGATGGATGCTGGTCAAAGCGAAGGCGTTACTTATAGAACAAACAATGTAGAACAATGTGTCTCTTCTATTCAAGGGTGCCAGTGAGACGTGACAGTTGGCCAACATGCACAACACCAGGAGCCCTGGAACTGAAGCAGCCGAATGGAATTCAGCCATCATTCACTGTGTTCTTAACACCTGTTTCTTTCCTATGAACTGTGACGTGACCGTGGGAGAAGGAACGAGGAAACAGCGGCGGCAGCTTCACACCAGAGGTCAGACCTGAGCTGTGCATTGAAACACCACTTTGTGCAGGAGGAGTCGTAACCTGATGTTAATATGGTGAAATTAATTGGCTTTCATTTATTCATACCAAGTCATTTCCTTCATCATTTAATGTAATTCAAACTAAAGATTCTACAGCTAAAATGGAAATAATAAATTATTATATAGCTATTCAAAATAAATGTTTTTCTCGTCAAAGGTTTTATCGAGAAAGTAAAAGTTATACTTATTATATATACCTGCCATTTCATCAGCTTTATCAAATATTTAAAAGCCGAGTGACCTCAATTTCACATATATACTTGAATTTTTTTTAAAAAGTATATTAAAGTCAAATGCTTTGTTTTTACAGTCGCCTACATACCTGTTTGCTCTCATCTATCATACCCATAAAAAACATATTGATATAGAGCAAAGGGAATACATAAGACTCAATAAAGGAGATAAACAGTCAAGTAAACTTCAAAATAAATACAATTCAGTTGATGTCATTACAGCACATGATAGACCACAGTAATGCAGAATGGTCAACAGCTAATCTTGTGACTTGAATTTAGTTTGGTAATATTTGGTGTGTGTGTGTGTGTGTGTGTGTGTGTGTGTGTGTGTGTGTGTGTGTGTCTGTGTGTGTGTGTGTGTGTGTGTGTGTGTGTGTGTGTGTGTGTGTGTGTGTGTGTGTGTGTGTGTGTGTGTGTGTGTGGTAGCTTCATAACTCTTGCTCACACAGAGTGAGTTAACAGAGTTGGATATTCTGGTGCCCCCTGCTGGATGATACTGGAATAGATTTAAAATTGCGAGACACGTGATAAGCAGTTCTTTCAGTAGAGTTTCTGCAACGACCACTGCTGGAATATTTGATTATATATTTATTTAGCAATCCAGACGGAGCAGAGTTTGGTTCTGTCCAGAGACCGGTTTGTAATCCCACAGACTCTTGCTTCACTTCTTGGGTATTGAGGAGTATTTATGGGGAGAATGGAAGCTACGCGGTGCATTCTCTACCGCTAGACAACTTCACTGCTAACCTTTTCCTCTCCTCAGATTACCAACACCGGTCTGGCCTGAGGGCAGCCACCATCTCTCTCTCTCTCTCTCTCTCTCTCTCTCTCTCTCTCTCTCTCTCTCTCTCTCTCTCTCTCTCTCACACACACACACAAAGCGCTGCCCCATACAGCCATGATCATGTGCATCAGTGTTGAAAGAAAAATAGATGAAGAATACCACCAGACCAATGCTTGCGGTTTATCAAGGTGTGCAGTTCTGGTCATGAATAATTCCTAATCCCAAACGGAAACAAGATCCCAAATTGAGAGTAAGTCAGCCGTTAATGAAGGTATAAAACAGTCAATAAAACATGTTTTTCAAACAGTGGGAATCAATGCAAACACGAGAGGTACTTGAGCATACAGTGATAAATGAGCGCAGAAAATGATATTAGGCTGATGGGTCCGGTAGTATTTCAGATTAGCCGTGGACAGACAGACAAATGCACATGCAGGCACGCACAAACACACGACCGGGACACATAATCTCCTCCCATGCATACAAATATGTTGCGCCTCAACAGACTGTACCATAGTTAATCCTAAAGAGAGCCTAAAAATACACTACAGGTACAATGGGTACAACAATAAGGTGATACTTAGCTGGTGTGACATAACACAACCTTTCACAATATTGGATAACTATCCAGGTATCTTGAAATGAATCTGCTCGAGCAAATTTCATTTTATTTCTGCAGCATATTAATCTACTATTTACAGCAACAATTTAGAGTTTCAATCAATTAAGAACGACTTTAAGTTATTTAACAAGTCTTTATGTAGATAATAAAAGGTCCTCAGTTAAGTAAGAAATACTTCAAATCTCTCTGCGTGTTTATTGAAGAGGGTTTCATGGTTCAAGGTTTCTCTGTTATTATCCAATTAGTTGTGCAGACAGGAGATTCAGCACTCAAGAATAAAAACAAGACGCCACAGCAACACCGATTTAAAGGACATTTAAACAAATATATCAGAACAAATATCATATAGTATCAAAAATACAATTATAATTTACAGTTGTCATCCACACACCAGTGTTCAAAGTCACTTTATTAATGATTATGGTGGACTGACCTCCTGTACGGTGATAATGGGCGATAGTGAAGCCACACAGACAGGCCTGGAGGTTATCAGGGTCAGGGAGCGTTAAGTGATAGCTGCAGGAGATGACATTGATGTTGGGAAGGCAGAGGACAGAGTGTGTGTGTGTGAGTGTGTGTGTGTGCAGACCGCAGTCATCTGAACACATCTAATTCTGATTCTGTCTGATGTTTTAGATGTTTGCATTATTCTATAAACATGTTATATTTGGATTCTTTACCTATGACAGAATATTTGAGGAAAGGGCATATATCATAAATCTATTGTATATTCTTGCCAAATTCTACATAGCTACATAAGTGTAAATTTACAAGCCAAAATCCTATTTTTGTGTTTTTACAAAGAGTTTGAACTGCATATAAAAGCTATTAAATGCTGTTCATTTAGGTATGTAATTAATTTGTGCCTTAGTGTCCCCTTTTTCTCTTTATTTACATTCTTTTTTTACGTTTTATATTTTTATGTTTTTATTTCTCTTTCTCTTTCTTTGTGTTATTTATTTACGTTTTTATTTCTATTTTTATGTTTATTTTTTACGTTTCTTATTGACAATTTGTGAAATTGTACATGTGATGTAGAGACCGGTTTCCACAACATCCGGGTACGGCTCGAGTCAGCTGACCACGAACCGGCCAATCAGAAGTCGTCGGCTATTGTAAAATACACGGTTGTTTCGCCAGCGCCACAGACAACCAGGAAAGACTGCAGGGAGACATGACGCTGGAGATGAGAGTCGGCGGTGAGTCGGTGAATTATTTGACCGTAAACGTGTCGGTGTGCTCGGTGTTTGTCACGTTTAAAGATGAAGACCGTTTACAGCCGGTTGTATCTGTCAAAAACGGAGCGCTGTACAATTCGTCGGTTAAACGTTGTCTGTGAGAGACGCCACGGTTCATTGTTACTTAACGTTTTATTTCCCGGTGGTATCGATCATCTATGATGTAATTATAATATTCTGATACGTCTAGCATGCTCCTGGCTGCACGCTTTCATTGTTTTGACTTTATCTCCATTTTCATTTATTTATTTAAAGGCCACGTTTATTTTATTTAAAATACTTACAAGTGAAGTGCATGCGCAGTTCTAAAAGTCATCTTAATTTACTCCAGCAGCCAATAACAAACATATTAAAAAGCATTTATTGCCACAGTAGTATGAAAACAACCAACATTTCCTTTTTATTTCTGAAGCTGAAGTTTTGTGATTGTCTAAAATAATTGTAATCAAAACATTAATAAATTCACTGTCCAATAACGTTTAAGCACCAGCTGTCTAGCCCTTAATACTCTTGTGTTGTTTCACTTAAAGATCCCCTTAAAATATGTATTAAGATATAAAAGAAAATACTGATAATCTTTATATTTTTTGTTCCTTAAGGTTTCTATTTTCTTGCTCAACTGCAAAGAGAGCCACAGTGTGGACTTATAGGGAACGTTAGTTATCCCCAAGAATTTGACTGGAGAAAAATGCTCACTGTGAGAAGGATGGATGTAATCGGATTATCTATAATCCAACATTTGTAAATGTTGAGCCCGGCTACACAGCACTCACATGATTGGAAAGATAAAAAGCAGCCTGAGACGTTTAGGCTGCTTTAATGCATTCACGTTTTTGTGGTAGAATTTAATCAGTGGAAGTGCAGTCTTTGAGGTCATGTGTGAGGAGTTTTTAATATGTTCTGTATTAAATATGAATTAATTATTCATGAAAAAACACACAGAGGAAGTAAGAAATGTGTGTGTGTGTGTGTGTGTGTGTGTATATATATATATATATATATATATATATATATATATATACATACATACATACATACATACATACTTTGGAAAATTAAGACTTGACTCATCTCAAAAAGGAAGTGAAATATTTTCTTTTCAAATACACACCATTATTTTTTTTAGGATTAGGCCCTTTTCCTTTTAAGATAATCAGCAGGACATTTAATCTTTAGCTGTCAGTCATTTTGGAACAGCACAGGTATCCCAAAAATCGTACATTTTAGTATAATTTTAGGGGATTTTTAAATCTGTCATGCTGAAATCATTAATAGCAACAGACGATTACCCCCTTTAGTTATATGCTGTAGTCATGACTGTTCTCACACCTGGGAAATAAGAAAATAAACGGTGTGTCTGTTATTCTTACAGACACGAGGGGAGCTGCCTCAACATGCAGCAGCAGCAGACAGGTAAGAATACAACAAATGTGGTGAGCAGCAACACAATAGGAGGAGTGTCAGTTAACAAAGGCACAACCTTTTTAGAGGCCGACAGGTTTTATGACTTTGAAAAGATCAATATTATTTGTTGCGGTCTGGTAACCTCTGGTAACCTCTGTGTAGTGTATGTTGTGTCATTTTGCAGTAAAGGATATTTTCTAAAAATGTTTTTTGTACCGTTAACACGTTTCCTTCCAACCTAAATGTCATTAAATATTAGATTTTAATCCTTCAGTGTGGTCCACTGACAGTATGATCCAACCTCCTTCCTGCCCACCGCTAATTAATGGTGTAAACCTGCCTCCAGCGAGCTTTGAATCCTCCTATCATTTGGATTAATTAGCTTCTGTAGTTGCCTGTGTGTTCTTTTTTTGAAAAAGAGTCTCTCGCATCCTTCAAGGAAACACAGAATCCTTTTTTACATTTTACATTTAAATTGACACGTCTGTGGTCTGTCAGAACACACGTTAGAAGATGTTCATAAAAACATGTCTCATCTAATAAATAACTTGTTGCAAAGGTAAACTCAGTCGTGACATTCAGCCTTGTGACACCACTGATGTATTATCTATAGTTTTTACATTAGTATTAATCTAAGCCTCTCATAAGACTCAAAAATGAGGACTTATTACCTGCATTTCAGTCATTCATGCTTTGAATAAACAGTTATATCTAAATAATTATTAATTAATTAATTAATTATTATTAATAATTATTCTATTTTACAATCTGAATCCAAATGAATGATTCTGCCTTTAAAAAAAATATTTGTCCTCTCTTAAAAGTGTCTGTTTTTTCTTCATTTGTAGCTGAATCGTTTCTACCTCCCTGTTGTTTTTGTATCCGTGTTTCCGTTGGCCGTTTCCACCTGCCTGCTTTTGTTTTTACCACCCTGACTTGTTTGTGGTTCAGGCTCGACCTGTTCAGGTTGCATTTTTTTCTTGCTCCTGTGCCAATTTATGGAGGCCTGCAGGCAACAAAGAGAGGATGGCCAATAATGATCATGCACGTGACCATCAAACATGTTAAGGAGTGTTTGCACTACTGTAGAAATGAGAGGGTGTAGTGCACTGGGAAGTAGTACAACGCGTTTCCTGTCTTTTGGGGAACTGTTTTCGACCTCATGTTTTAGAGATTGTAGGTAATACATCAAGTTCATAAAATGTCCTCATGAGGGTAGATCACATCAGTGTCGGTAGACATGTGTGTAACATTGTTCCCACTGTTGCAACGGGCAGGCGGGGTAAAAAGCTGGCATTTCAGAAGGTCTGGTGAATGTGACATCAATCCCTGGAATTAATTCCCGCTGAGTGACCTGATCCAGTTTTCTCCGTGCGGCTGGCTCAGATTGTGCTTTTACTAAATGCCCTGAGCTTTTGTTGGACACATTTAGAATAAAAGATCAAATAAACACTTTTCTCTGGATCTGCAAAAGATTAAGCTCAAATTCATTCAAAGTCATTCGTGATTTGTTTGAATCTGTTTAGGTCACACTAAAATACATGAAAGTAATGTAGATTGAAAACCTTAATCTGAGCTCAATTTACTGTCTTGTCAGGATGAAAAGTGAAGTCAATGCAGAAGTTCCTTAAACTTGCATTCTCTCTAGTGTCCACCAGGGGGCGACTCCTCTGGTTGTATAGAAGTCTATGAGAAAATGACTCTACTTCTCTCTTGATTTGTTACCTCAGTAAACATTGTAAACATGAGTTTATGGTCTCAATCTCTAGTTTCAAGTCTTCTTCAACACAGCATGATGTTCATTTAGTAGATTATGGTCCATTTAGAGTCAAACAGACTATAAAGCAGGGGATGCTTTAGGGCGGGGCTATACGGTGATTGACAGGTTGGCGTTATCCATATTTTTGTTTTGTACAACTGTAACCCTTTCTCAGTGTGTTTTCTGTTTATGAAAGTTAATAGTAACCTTTTTGGTCACCTAGACATATCTTATTCAGCGTTCAGAGCTCCACTCTCATGTCACTTCTGGTTTTAAAAAAAAACAAGATGGCGACGGCTAAAAGGCCGAACGCGAGGCTTCAAAAGGACAGTCCACAAACCAATAGGTGACCTACTGGTGACTCTTTCCACTTTAGTCTATGGTTTTGATGGAAAATACAGTACAAGTTTGCATTACAGTACTTTTCAACATAATGA
Source organism: Melanostigma gelatinosum (assembly GCF_949748355.1). Taxonomy (NCBI): domain Eukaryota; kingdom Metazoa; phylum Chordata; class Actinopteri; order Perciformes; family Zoarcidae; genus Melanostigma; species Melanostigma gelatinosum. The sequence continues at coordinate 4,014,211 of NC_136647.1, forward strand.
CCAAAAAACCCACGAGCCTGGTGTTTTCACTGTCGTCCTCCAACATAGCAATGCTCAACATGACCGTTGCTCTCCTGTTTGTATTATCTCCACGGTGCTGAATTTGCCACCGTTATGGAAACATAAGCCGCTGAGTCGTCTGTCTAAAACTGAATGGACCTAAAAAGCCATTTTAACAGTTGTTTTACAGCGTTTCTGCACCATAAGACGTTTCTGTGGGAGACGCTGATGTAGCTCAACATCATGTGATCTCACCGTATCGTCAGAGTAACAGATATGTTGCCTTTATCTCTCACCAGGACGGTCCTGGAGGGCTGTTGGACTCCGTGAAGAAAGCTGCGTTTGTCATCGGATCTGGAATCTTATTCTTGGCTGCATTTGGCAACTCGCTGACATGGTAGGATTTCCTTACAAGTTGCAGTGTTACTCAACAAACCAATGGCTTGTCTTGAAATGAACCTGGGGAGTTACAAGTTCACAGGTTATTATGTCAATGCACAAGAAAGAAAGGGCAGGTGTAAGGGCAGGACTGGTCTGATCGGGTCCAAATCAGATAGCTGACAGCACCAACTATGTTTGAGTTGTCTGCAATTCTTTTAGGTTGTAGAAAGAAAGAAACTGGAAGCGTGGCGCCAAACTCTGTGCAGATTTAAATATCAGTTTAATAGTTTCAGTGTCGAATGCACAATAGTGGCCGTAACGAGATGGAATATTAACAGGTGTGTTGCCTTGGCAATGCTCTTCTTCAAACGTCACAAAAGAAATATGTTAGTTTGGTGTTTGCACTATTGGAATTGGATCACAGAATATCAACATCCGATAGACTGACAAATCACCAAAGAAAAACAGATGCCTCAAATATTCAAAAGATCCGTTCTGATCAGGTGTCCAAATAAATGTATGCATGTCTGTTTGGGTGGGTTTTTCATGAGGAGAGAGCCCGACATGACTTTGATATTTGTGAGTGTGTTCCGTGTGATTGCAAAGGTCTCATGAAGGCGGTTGCTGAAGTGTTTCTAGACGGTTCATCTGGCATTGTTAGGTCGATCTTAGCCATCACTAAAGTGTTTTCGAATGAGACCGTTCCGAGTCAGACGCACCAGTTAATGTGTAAATGTTGGTGGCAAAAAGTGTGGGATGAGTTCTCCAGACAAAGGAAAGTATTTTCAATTCATGTCAAGAAAATAGTCTGTTTTCCTCCTGCAGGCATCTTCAGAGGTTCTGGGGAGCTTCAGGAGATTTCTGGCAGGACTTGTGGACCAATCTGCACGTGGCGTTTGAGGGTCATCACACTGCTTTGTTCTACTTGGGTAAGAAAAAAATAACCCCCAGCTGGTTCGGTCCGCTTGTTGTCGAGGAAATGTGTTCACAGAGGAACATGTTGTGACCAGCAGAGTGTTATTGACGGCTCTTAACGGAGGGGTCTTCATGAGGCCAAATCAAACGCACAGCGATCTGCTTCCTACATGATAACCGCATCAATGACCTGCGTTGTCGGTACAAACTCGTGAAACACTCGGACATGGGTGGCTTCATGGCTCCATAGAGCTCTCTCACGTTCCATTTATCTGTTTACTAATGTAGTTTTTAATTCGATTTCACCTCCACCAGAGACACAAACGGGACTTTGTTCTCAGAATTATAAGGCCGCACAAAAGAGCACCTTATTTGGTGCCGTGTGTGTGTGTGTGTGTGTGTGTGTGTGTGGCGTTGAGAGCAGTTGTTCAGTTCTGCATATCAAGTCATGACCTCCGGTGTGGACTTACTCTCTCTAGCGATGTAGCCGTCATGTTGTTGTTGTTGTGTCATGAGCTGTCCAGGTGCGTTGCACATCAGAAGGTATTTCTCGGTCAGATACGATCTACGTTAGGACATTATGTGCCGTCGGTCCAAAGCAATATGCGTTCGAAAGATTCCAGTGGAGCAGGTGGAGCGTTTTCCTGACGTGAACATGTGATATGCAGCGAGATAAATCGATAAAGCACAGATTAAGTGCAATAAAACTCCCCTCACTGGGTGCAATCCTGCTTGATATCAGCGAGGATGTTAATTACCTTCTACATTGCACATAAACAACATCTTTGATCTGCCATGTTGTCCCTACATTCAATTAATTACAGTTTAAAAAGAACACGATAACAAACGGTACGGAAAGAACACACGATACAAAGTTACACAAAGTAGCGCATCACAAATGTTTGCTTGTGCGGTAAAACCAAGTCACGAAGACCATAAGATGGAGTTCAGAGCGGAGCAGCGTTTCACACGCTTTCTACGTTAGTTTTGAAAGTGCTGATGGAGTTGCAGCTCCTCACAGCTGATTGCACAAACGCAGCGCTGCGTCGTACAATCTGGTATGGAGGATATTCTTGAGGATTCGTAAATAGTCTGAACTTCTCAAAGCTCGGTTATTCGTGTTTCTTCAGTACCCGACACCGATGGAAATGCAACGGCTCCGTTTGTCAGAGTTGTTAGATTTTGCGTGTCTTCCTCAACAGGGGCGATGCTGGTCCCCACGCTGGTGTTCGGGGGGACCAATGCTCTGCTGCTGCTGGTGGACACCACCGGTAAACCCGCCTTCATCACTCGCTACCGCATCCAGGTGGGCCAGAACAACCCGGTACGTCCAGTCTGTTCCAGTATCTCCTCCTGTTTCACTGTTACTGCCGTCCAGTACTTCTACCACTAGTGCCCCGACTGTCATTACTGTCATTACTGTGAGGACTCTCATAGTTACTACCATTGAGACTTCACTTTGATCTTTAATCCTTCTGCCAATAATGTGACTGCATGAACTGCTTCTACTGCAGATCGTATTTGAACGGGTGCTGATACAGTAACTGTTATCATTTGCAGCTTATTAATCATAATATAAATAGTTGTATGGATAAATAAGTAAATATAACTGCCACAATAAACGAGGACTCTTAATTTCAAAATCTATCACAAGATGATCTATCACATAATATTAAACTATTTAAATGAATGAAAATCGATATATTTTGTCGTGTGTGTGTGTGTGTGAAGCAGCTCCCCGACTGTTGCTGAAGCGACGTGCCCACCGTCACAAAGTCCTCTTACTGTGTTTGATTAACGATGTTTATGAACACGGGGAGATACAGAGCGACGTCACTGCTGGGAGGTTACGCCAGTGTAATCCGATCATTGACAACCTTCCAAAGATTATAACACAGTTCACAGGAAGCTCAGGTTTCTTTGATTTACTAAAAATATCAATTTCAGGTCCGTAGTTTACAGTTGTGGGTTGACTTAAACTTTCATGACATTTCTATTTTTCCATGAATATGAATAAGCTGTAAAGCCATAAAACTTAGTATTGCCTATGATGAGCTAGCGTGTGACAATCTGCTGAGTCATCGTTTGTGTCCTGTTGGTTTTCTTCGGTCCGTTACTTTGAGCTCTGTGAACTCTGAACTTGAGCCCCGTCGGTCATAAACAAAGCAGGACGTGCTGCTGTGAAGCAACAATACAACTTTTATCAAGCAATCTATCTTTGTATCCTGAATTCAGTTTTTTTTTTATTGTATGTCGGAGCCCTCGGGTCAATCTTCAGATGGCCATTTTTTTATTACTACTAGTATGGCGGGAGATATTCAAGTGTTCCTTTTGCTTAACTCAATGAGGAAATACTCGCTAATTTTCAATTGTCAAGCATTCGCACAAGAGTAAATAAACCATGTGGTTAGTTCATGTAAACTATTTATTTACAATATTCTGACGCATGTTCCCGTGTATAACTCTTCCTTGTCCGCTAGGTGGATAGAGTAAAGCTTATCCATGCGGTGAAGACTGTCATCTTCAACCACGTGTTCATCTCGGGGCCCATGGTGGTGGTGGCTTTCTACCTGATGACCTGGAAAGGGGACCCCTGTGGCCCTGAGCTGCCCACCTTCCACCGGGCCCTGATGGAGCTGGCTTTCTTCGCCATCTCGGAGGAAATCATTTTCTACTATTCTCACAGGTTTGGATCAGTAATTGTTTGATTTTACACCCGTGTCGTATTGTTGTACGCATGTGCTCTGCTGTGACGTTCAACCTCTTTCTACCCAGGTGACGATAACAATTCTTCCTCATTTGTGATTCGGGTGTCATTGGAACACCAAGCTTTAAACATTACTGCCACCTAGGGGCAAAAGTGAAGAATGTGAACACAAAGAAAATATTTGTTTTGCTGTATATTGCTAAAATATTATTATTATTATTATTTTATAAGGGCCAGAAAACAGAAAGTAAAACATAATTTCACATAGTAGCATCATCAGGTCAAAGTTTCTATTTGTCCGATAGTATGTTTTACTGTCAAACATCTTCCAGACTAGTGATGGAAAGAGACAAAGTACATTTACTCAAGCGCTACACTTTAGTACGGTTTAGAGGTTTTTTTCATGTTATGATACTTTACATCTCCACATTTCAGAGGAAAATATTGTACTTTTTATTCCACCTTATTTGATACCCCTACTTGGTACTTTGCAGATTCTGATTAATAATACAAAATATACTTAATAATGTAAAAGGAGACTTATTCCCAAGCTACCCAGCAGCATATAAAGTGATTCAATTAGCTCCACTTCTACCAGCTGCAACATTAAAGTGATGCATCAGTAATTATAATCTGATCTGAAATGGGGAATTCTGTGTACGGACTACTTTTGGGACTTTACAGTTACTGTGAGGAACTTATAACGGTCTATTTCTATGTACTCTGGATGCTCGTCATCGGTGCCACCGGGTCTGAAGCAGACGGTCAGACCCTGCTGCAGTAAAGCCTCGTTATCCTCTTCTTCTTTTCTCTCAGGCTGTTCCACCATCCCACCCTCTACAAGCGTTTCCACAAACAGCACCACGAGTGGACCGCTCCCATTGGACTCATATGCATCTACGCTCATCCTCTGGAGCACATGGTGAGTAAAACCCCTCCCGGCTTTTCATTTACTCAGTCTGTCTCAGTAATGTTCTTGAACTCTACAATCTTTGATCATTGAAGATCTGGATGTTCCTCGGCCATTACAACCAGTTTGTTCGTCCCGTTTGTCTTTAGATCTCCAACATGGGGCCGGTGGCATTGGGGCCGGTGATCCTGGGCTCCCACCTGACCACCACCTGCATGTGGTACTGCTTGGCTCTGATCAGCACCACCATCTCCCACTGTGGATACCACCTCCCCTTCCTACCCTCCCCCGAGTTCCACGACTTCCACCACCTCAGGTGAGTCCAGTCATCAAAGAGTTCCGTTTAATCATTGGCTGCCTCTGGCCCATTCTCATGAACACGATATCTCAGGGACACTTGGACGAAAGGATGAACTGATTCGATTTTAATGGTCAAAGTTCAAGATAACTGTGGCTTTACAAAATGTTTTTAGCCACAACTCAAGAATTCTTATTGTAATTATGATATATTTCACTTCCCGCTTCCAGGTTCAACCAGTGTTTCGGGGTCTTCGGAGTGCTGGATCGGCTCCACGGCACCGACGCTAAATTCAGGCAGACCAAGCAGTTCGAACGCCACTTGCTGCTCACCAGTCTCACCCCAATGAACGAGAGCATACCCGACACGCCCAAGAAGGGCCATTGATGACGTGTGACCCCTTGACCGGTACCTTCAGGATCATGATATCAGGAGATACAGTTCTCAGTCTTCAATGACTATTAGATTTCAATCATTGTAATCCAGACAACCCGTTGACCGGTATCCGACACTCAACCGCACTTTTTATTTTTCAGGTAGCAATGTTGCACTTTATTAGACACGCAGATTCCTGATAAGGTCGATGTAAGAATTTTGATGGTTGAGCGTGAAAACGACTCGTTTCTCTTTAATGCACTCGGCATTAACCTCCCTCCTCAGGTGAAGGAGCCATGTTCTGCCCTCATGCACCTTCAGTTAGTGCTCGCTACCCATAAAGCCTTCTGTTTTTAGGCCTTTTTTTGCCTGAACAAATTCATTGTCACTCATATCATCCTTACCTGGTTAAACTAATGGCATGTTCTTACGGTACTTTTCTTAGTTTAAACGTGAGTAGTGTCCATTATAAACACATGCACATCAATCTTACGTCATGTTTCAATTCTTATAAACACATCTTGTATTTAAAAGTAATGTTTAGCAACAGCTTCCCTCTCCAGATTCTTCTGTTGCGTTCACGTGCTGCTCAGACAGAAGATACATTTGCACTTCTCCTCTCAGCGGCATTAAAACATATCCTCGAATGTAAAACGCGTTTCTATGTATTTCAGGAGGTCTCAGTAATTGTATAATTGTTGTATCATAAGACATGAATGTTTAAAAATGACTGCTACTGTGATTGAAACGATATTACAGGAGTGTTTAATATTAAAACATTTTAATTAAGAGATGGCATTATTTTTTGTTATGTTATGCAATGTTATGTTCATGCTTTGGACAGGTCATATCACATACACTATGACATGACACACGCTCTCAGGTCCTTTGGTTTGGACAGCTGCAAACTAGCAGAGAACACGTGCAGTATGGAAATGTAGTTTTGTTAAAGCAGCGGCAGGAGGACTGAAACACGGAATTCATTGTTTTAAGGGACAAAAAAGCATCTCATGGGACTGAGAACAAGACATGTTTACAGTTAGCAATAAATGAAATGTCTCTAACATTTGTTTATCTTCCGTCATAGTATTGGTATTGTAGGTGTAAAAAAGTATCGTAATTACAACAAAATATCCTGGCTCACCAGTCTGACCCCTGACCTTTAACCTCAGTCTGTCTAGCTCAGGAGGCCTCTAAGAGTTGTCGGAGACGTGAAGGTTGAAAGAGATCTTCTGTGATCGATACCTAGTCTATTTCAACTGGACTGTAAACTTTAAAACATCAAAACAAAAACTAATGAAACTGCTCCAAACATGATGCTAAACAAACAAGAGATCTGCTGTGAAACTACCAAAGTTCATTCACACACACACACACACACACGCAGAAATAACTACTCAGAAGACAGTATTTGAGGTTTTTTTGTCCGTTTTGTTTTTTTTCTTTATTAAGGAAAAGCATAATTACTACAAATTACAAATAACTAATAGCGAATCACATCAGCCTACAAAGCAGATATTATGAATATTAAATGTTATAATACAAGATCTTATTCAAGTATTTTACATTTTATATACTTTTTTTGTTCCTTTTTTCATCTTTTTTTCCTCATGACAAGCCTAGTATATAGTAATGCAATGAACTATCTTAATGGTTCATACACACTTATTTCTTATTCATATGGCTTTATGGAATTTTGTCCTTTTTTGTTTTCAGTCTCCAGCCATCCAAAACCAGCCATATTCCTCTGAGCAACATCACTAAGCCCAGTTGGTCTCTCCCTCTTGTTTCCTTCTTCCTCCTCCCCTCCTACATCCTTCACTCATCTCCTCAGTGTCCGGCCCGCTGGCCTTGTCCGTGTGAAAGTGACGAGCGGAGGTGCCGCGGCGCCCCCTAGAGTTTGTCTGGACAGCTAGCAGCAGTTCCGTGCTGACAAGAGAAGGCCGAAAATTCCCAAAGCACCTGAATCCCCTCCAATTGTCCGGTGACAGGCGACGACCAGTAAAGGGAGGGATCATGTGACTGTCATGTGACCCCTCCTAGTGGCAGACTGTCATGTCTGCATACACACCCCCCCCCCCCCCCCATTCAAAGGCTCCGCTGGTTTTGGGAAACAAGTTTTCCTCTTTTCTTCTGTCTTTAAACCTCCAGTAAACACGTTGATGCATCAACTGTGAGCCTCTGAAACGGATCCAAATCTCCCTGAAGATAACGAAACATTAAAAGAAAAAAAGAAAACGTAAAAGAAAAAACAAGTACAGCTTTGCATTTTCATGTGTCCAACAATTGTGGATTTAGAGGAAGAAGGTGAAACACTGAACCCGGACTCTGCTGGAACATCAGCAAACGAGGCTGAAGGACGATGACAAAAAGGACCAAGACGTCCGATAGTTTGATCTAAAACAAAATGTCAGCCGTCTTTCTAAACTCTTCGTTCCTCAAATGCATTTGAACTTTTTAACTCGTGTGAAAGAGATCGATTTTCACGATTTCACGAAACATCTGGAGATCCAGATGTGTATTAAGACTCAAGAATTCATTTTTTTTAATGGAGTTTTGTGAACTTCCTTCTTAAATTCTAACTCCAAAACCAAACAACTTCTATGAGTTTAGACTTTGCAAACAAAGGCTGAGGCTGAAGATTTAATAATTAGTTTGTTGCCGGAAACTTCATTTTGGCGAAAAACATCGTAACTGAAAGAAAATGATTTGATTGCAATCTGAAACACTCTGAAGCTCACAGGTTTAGTGTTTACACTGAATAGCCATCGACGTCCTGATGTCAATTTTCCCTTTTGTGTTTCTGAAAGATCCAGATGTTCTTAAAACAGCGCGACACAAACCCAGCCTCCATCACAACAACGCTAGAAACACTGCAAATTGAAATTAAAAAGCATTAAAATGCATTAATCATGAGACCATTAAGGAGAAAAAAAGAAAAGAAAACATTAAAGAGTACGTTCACTTGTAAGGCAAATATATAATCTGTTCTATAAACAATAAAACAAGTAGCAGGGAGCCGACATCGTCTCTCTCCATCAGTCAGATTCACATTTACATTAGTGGAGGAACAAAGTCACTCTTCTGTTTGATATCATCGAGCTGGACAAAGACTGAAGTCGCCCGCCCGGTCGACTGTAGGAAGCGTGACGACAGAACAAGAGTCCAGTTCGGATTTTGTTTTTGCAAGACATCAAGCTGTGTGTGTGTGTGTGTGTGTGTGTGTGTGTGTGTGTTTGACTTGCTCACACTGCTACATCTGTACCTGCGTGCGACCACACCCGTCAGTGTTCATGCCTGTAACTGGTGCGTGTGTGTGTGTGTGGAACAGGAAGAAGTGGCGAACTTCGGTGTCCGCCCCCCCCCCCCCCCCACTCCTCCGAGTCCCCCCGTAAGCGTCTCCACCCAGAGCACCTGCGACAGAGCTTTCGACAGCTCCCCTTTAAATCACCATCGCTTCTTCAAGTAATCCAGATTTCGATGATTCCAGTCCCGTGTCGTCGCGGATGGATGGATGTGAATAACGGACGGATGAACGGATGGATGCGGCTCCTCTGACGGGGGAAGAGGAGGCGGCGAGGAAGTCAGGAAGCATCCTAAAAAGAGGGAAATCGCCGGTGATTCTCCCTTCCCAACTCTCCACCCCAGTGTTTTGTTGTTGTTGTTGTTGTTGTTTTGGGGCAGGAGAAAGAGGGGGGGGCACACAAAAGCCACAACTTGCAAAAACACAGGGAAGAAGAATTACATGACTTGTAACAGACCGGATGACACTTTGAAGGCAGTTCAGAAAAAGTGACGGAGTGGAGTGAGCGAGCCGGGAGGAGGGAGGGGGAGGGAGGACAGTTTGGCAGACACAGCCCCACCTAGTGGCCTCTGCCGGGAACAAACGGTGACCAGATAAATGGATGATTCCAACGCTGTACAACGGACAACAAGGTGGCGGCACAAGACAGAAGCAGTAAAACCATTAAAATAAGGCAACTTTCAATGATCGTGTCCGTACTGAAGTCTTTTCTTTTTCCTTGTTTTTTCATCATTTGGTTCTTTATTAATTTCCCCCTCAATGTTCAGCCGTAAAGTAAATCGAATATATTTTAGTTAATTGTCAGCCCCTCGACTGAGCGCTGGGGGCTTTGCGGGTGGAAATGTCAGTCGCTCGGTTTCAAACCACTTTGGTCCGGTTGGATGCGAGGAGCAGCTCGGCCTCTCCGGCTCGGCTTTTTTTCAGACGCTCAATCTTGTTCAAACTATTTCCAAAGTCTGCGATCTCTCTCCACATGCCGAGCAAAATAACAATCGTAAATGTGAGATCAGGGGGAGGAGTCAAACGTCTTTCAGCCAGCAGGACAGCGAAGATCGGAGAGGGCGGGTCCGCGTGGAAATGTAAGAAACTAAAAAAAATAAAAGAAGAAGAATTTCCAGGGTAGTAAATCACCGCTGAACCGTCCACCGAGTGGACTGGCAATGATTTATAGAGAAAAATAAAATAAAGTGTTTGACACCCTTCTCCGTTCCTCGTCTCATCAAGACATCATGGTATTTTTCTCTCAAAATCAGAACTAATTAATAAACCGTCGCCGTATTAATTATTTGTCTTCCTTATTTCTCATTCAGAAGTCGTAGGGGTGTAAAAAAACGACTCTTATGCTTGAGTGAAGACCCCCCCCCCCCATCCCATGTGGCGCAGAGAGAACCGGCGACTAGCAGACGTGGTTGAGTTGATCCATGTGGGCCGGCGTGTTTCTTGGGCGTTACTTCAGTGTCTTGGCATCTGGTGCGGGGTCAGCAGCGGCGGCTTTCTGGCTGACGGGTTTGGCATCATCCTTGGCTGCGGGGCCCGGGGCGTCGGGAGCGGGGCCGGGCCCGGGGCCCGAGCCGGCCTGGCTGTGGGGCCGGCTAGTGGGCTGAGAGGGGTGCCGGCGGCGACCGTCCCCGCTGGACGAGTGTCTCCTGCGGCCTCCTTCCTCCATCGGCGGCTGGAGGCAGAAACAACCAGGGCGGAGGTTAGAGTGAGCGAGAGAGAGAGACGTTTTCAAAGCACCGCTTTCAGAAACAAAAACACAGTCGGCTCCATCTACTAAACTAACGTGGCGTCCACACAGCAGTAGATGGCTTAGCTTCCATGCTAACCGCCATCTAAGTCACTGTAGGTAACACACACACACACACACACAGACTATGGATATGGATATGGATAGATGTAAATATTCATGTAGCAATGACGATCATGCAGAAACCTCCGTCAGGTCATGCTGGTAAACGCTGTTTGAAGCTTTGATGCTTGAACACAGGTACTGCTACAGTGTCTTTGAGTACCATGATAATCTTCTCGGCATCTTCTCGGGGTTGCTTTTACGAACCCCAATAGATTATTCCACTCACGTCAATCCTGAAGTCTTCCAGACGTTTAAACTTGCTCAGGCACTCCTGCAGCTTGGGGTCGATCTCCAGGGTCTTGGTTTTGGCGTATTTAAGGAAGGCCCAGAACTTCTCCAGTCCATAAAGCTGGCCTGAGGAGAGAGGGAAAGATGCTTTACCAGAAAACTCTGACATTTAAAACACAATAGAATTGCATTGTTATTTGTGTTGCGTTTGGATTTCTCACCAGCCTCGTAGTCTTTCATCGTCTCCTCCTGGAAATCCTTAAAGATGTCCGGCCTGAACTTCCTCTCTAGACCGTAGCTGTAGTACCTGAACAGGCACTCCAATCCGTACCTGCAACACACACACAAGTTAAACTTATTATTATGAATCTAGAGCTCACTGGTAATACTGACTTTTATTCTAAAGACAGGACATATGGTGTTTAGATAACACAACTGAATATAAAATCCTGAGCTCAGCGGTCGAGGCTCTCGTACCTGTATCCTTCTTTCCCGTCCTCGACCACCAGCTGTCTGAACTCCTCGTACATCTTCCTGTTGAAGTGATCGCGCAGGAAAAACGACCAGAAGCGGAAGAGTGTGTTCATCTCCTGTGATTGGCCGATTCCCAGACGTTTTCGCTCTGCGATTGGTGGAGAGGAGAGCGAGAGATATAAGGTTGACTCAAAAACACAAGGCGGACAAAAAACAACAACAAGACATCCAGCATGGGTTCACAATACTGCAGAATAGATTTCCACTGATGTGAAGGAACAGAAGCAATGGTAAAGTAGAAGTAACCGTGTGTGTGTGTGTGTGTGTGTACCGTTGAGGCAGCGCCGGCGGTACTTGTGGTAGACGTGTTGCGTGAAGCCGTTCTCCTTGAGCAGCTCGTGTGACGGGTGCTGGAACTTGGGGAGGGACTGAGGCGTGCAGCCAACGTTACCCAGGGCGGGGGTGCCCTCCGATGGGCTGGCGGTAGAGCTGGAGAGGGAGGAACGGTGGAGAGACGCAATCAAATACGAGAAGTACTTCGGTGACGTTGGTCCCAAAACCCGGTATCAAACGGTGCTAAATTATCAAAGACCAGATTATTGATACGCTCCAACGTTATTGTTGTCAGCAGTGAATCAGCAGAGGGAGGAGAACAGAGAATGATGTGATGACTGCGACCTTTATGGACGTTACGCAGGATTTATTTGATTGAAATTTTGTATTCGTTTCCAGTGAATGTAAACATTAATGTTGCTGCTCTGGAAACATTTAGCGATAATAAAAAAACAAGAGTATCGATAAAGAACCGAGCCGATAGTATTGATACTAGGGCTGGGCGATATGGCCTAAAAACAAAATCTCCGATTTTTTTACAAAAAATCCGATTCACGATTTAAATCGATTTTTTTCCCCCCAAATTTTTGCAGATGACAGAAGCTGTTGAAAACAATTTTTTATTTAATTTTGTGATGATTTTCCCAAGTAGGTTGATAAAAATAAAGTGCAAACAAAACCTGAACATTGTAGAAAGGTGCCTGTAGTATACAAAAAGTATTTGGTCACTCTTTTGTTTGCCTGAATCATTTAAATATAAAATTAAATTAAACATAACATTAAATGGCATTAAATAGTAGCCTTCCATTGTAAACAACTGTGCAAATGTAACTTTTTACAGTAAGCTTTTCTAACTGAATACACTGATACAAACACAGCATGAAATAAAATGTATGTGACCCTTTAACATTCACATTTTCAAAAGTGCAACATCTGATCTAACATCAACATAACATATTTTGCACAGTAAATAAGTGCATGTAAACAAAATCAAGTGCATTCACAACATAATAGGGCTGGGCGATAAATCGATTTAATCGATTAATTCGAATGTGTGCTTTAAGGCGATGTGTTTTATTGAAAATCGAGAAAATCGCCCCCACCCCTTTTTCCCGTAGTAGAGTGCGCGCGCATTGTTTACAAACTAAAACAATGGCGGCCAGCAGCTTCACTGCTGCCGCCGCCACCTCACAAAAACAACCCAGCATTTTGGAGACATTCACCAACTGTACTCCGCATGAGAAGAAGAGTGCCCGGTGGAAAGCCATCACGGATGCAGTCGCGATGTATATCGCAAAAGATATGGTGCCCATATACACCGTGGAAAAGCCGGGGTTTATTCACCTTCTCAAAGCTTTGGACCCCAGGTACGTGCTACCAAGCCGTAAACATTTTTCTGACGTTGCCTTGCCTCGGCTGTACAATAGTACACGCCAAAGGATCTCTGCGGAGCTGGAGGGGATGTCATTCTACTCCGCAACAACTGACCTGTGGTCCAGCAGGTTGACCCAGACACCGATCCACTTGACTGGTGGAAGCGTCACCAACTTAACTTTCCAAGGCTAAGTACTTTAGCAAAGAAATACCTCTCTGTGCCAGCTACAAGTGCCCCCTCTGAGAGGCTTTTCAGTGTGTGGGGGGGGGGGCATTGTTACATGCCACCGTGCATGCCTGAAGCCAGAGGTAGTAGACAGGCTTGTCTTCCTGGCAAAAAATATTTAGAAAAAACATGCACTACTGTTTAATACTGTTGGTTATGTTGTGAATGCACTTGATTTTGTTTACATGCACTTATTTACTGTGCAAAATATGTTATGTTGATGTTAGATCAGATGTTGCACTTTTGAAAATGTGAATGTTAAAGGGTCATATACATTTTATTTCATGCTGTGTTTGTATCAGTGTATTCAGTTAGAAAAGCTTACTGTAAAAAGTTACATTTGCACAGTTGTTTACAATGGAAGGCTACTATTTAATGCCATTTAATGTTATGTTTAATTTAATTTTATATTTAAATGATTCAGGCAAACAAAAGAGTGACCAAATACTTTTTGTATACTACAGGCACCTTTCTACAATGTTCAGGTTTTGTTTGCACTTTATTTTTATCAACCTACTTGGGAAAATCATCACAAAATAAAAGAAAAAATTGTTTTCAACAGCTTCTGTCATCTGCAAAAAATTTTGGGGGAAAAAAATCGATTTAAATCGTGAATCGGATTTTTTGTAAAAAAATCGGAGATTTTTTTTTTAGGCCATATCGCCCAGCCCTACAACATAACCAACAGTATTAAACAGTAGTGCATGTTTTTTCTAAATATTTTTTGCCAGGAAGACAAGCCTGTCTACTACCTCTGGCTTCAGGCATGCACGGTGGCATGTAACAATGCCCCCCCACACACTGAAAAGCCTCTCAGAGGGGGCACTTGTAGCTGGCACAGAGAGGTATTTCTTTGCTAAAGTACTTATCCTTGGAAAGTTAAGTTGGTGACGCTTCCACCAGTCAAGTGGATCGGTGTCTGGGTCAACCTGCTGGACCACAGGTCAGTTGTTGCGGAGTAGAATGACATCCCCTCCAGCTCCGCAGAGATCCTTTGGCGTGTACTATTGTACAGCCGAGGCAAGGCAACGTCAGAAAAATGTTTACGGCTTGGTAGCACGTATCTGGGGTCCAAAGCTTTGAGAAGGTGAATAAACCCCGGCTTTTCCACGGTGTATATGGGCACCATATCTTTTGCGATATACATCGCGACTGCATCCGTGATGGCTTTCCACCGGGCACTCTTCTTCTCATGCGGAGTACAGTTGGTGAATGTCTCCAAAATGCTGGGTTGTTGTTGTGAGGTGGCGGCGGCGTCGCTTGTGCTCCCGCGGTCCTGCTCCCTCCTCAGGGCAACAACACCTCTCCCACTCGGCAGCATGCCTCTGTTTGAGGTGCTGCATTAAATTAGTTGTGCTGCTTGATTTTGTAGCAATAGCTTTTAGACAGACCTTACATCGTGGTGCTGTTTGTTCTGTGTCAGATGACACGAACCCGAACCATTTCCAGACCACCGAAGACACATTCTTCCCTCTCTTAAGAACGAGAGCTTCACTGCTGGCCGCCATTGTTTTCGTTTGTAAACAATGCGCGCGCACTCTACTACGGGAACCCAACGGGGGGGAGGGGTGGGGGCGATTTTCTCGATTTTCAATAAAACACATCGCCTTAAAGCACACATTCGAATTAATCGATTAAATCGATTTATCGCCCAGCCCTAATTGATACCCATCCCTAATGGGCAAGATAAAGGTCCCTTTAATGCAGGGGTGTCAAACATACGGCCCGCGGGCCGGACCCGGCCCACCACGTCATTTTATGTGGCCCACGAATCCGCCAGCAAAAAAAAAATAATAATAATTTTTTTTTTTTTACAAAAATTTAAAGTTAGATGTGAAAATAAAAATATCCCCATGGTCGAAATTATGAGATAGAAAGTCGAAGTGATGAGATGGCATTTGTCTGTGTGCCGACATTAAAACTATCACAACAGGTGGACAGGAGATGCAACAGCCCATAAAGAGGATTTCCAACAAGTTTCTCAACATGCGTACTTCTCTGTACTGAAACGTCATCAGTCTCAGCCCAAGTACTGTTCCAATTCAAAGTTCACATCGAGCCAAGCACGGCCCTAATGCCCGGATGTGGCTCGCTCTGCCCATTTTACCCGGGCTGCATCGGAGGTGACTTGTCTGTACTTGGGACAGCCAAATATCCCAGAATGCATTTTGCACCAGCAACAGGAAACAATGGCGGAGGAGAAATCACACAACTGGAAGTACGTGTTGTGGAAGTCACAGATATCCCGGGAAACTAAACTAACTATGTTAGGAGTACCGTAGTTACATTTACACCGTCTTACATTTACAACCGGCCCTTTGAGGGCGACCGTGATGCTGATGTGGCCCCAGAGTGAAAATGAGTTTGACACCCCTGCTTTAATGGGTCGCGTTTAATCCCTTAAAGACCAAAGTTAAGTCCTAAATGTAGTTTTTGCTGCTGCACATCACTGATCAAAGGGTTTATTCAAATATCTCAAGTGACGATAGATTTTCCACTTTCCATACTTTCCAGTTAGAATAAAAAAAATACACTTTCATCACCGATTTAAATGAAATATCGGAGGAGTTGTTAAAATATTAACAGCATTACTAATTACCGTATTGACGACAGTATGAGCCGTGTTCTTTTCTCGAGAGAGAGAGAGAGAGATCTCACCTGACCGAGGCCGTACGGGAGCGATGCTCTCTGGAGTCCATCACCCAGCCGACGTGACACTCCATGGGCGGGTTGGAGCTGTGTCGGGTCTTCCTCTTCCTGGGCGTCTGAGAGGATGCAGAGATGCGTCAAATGTTTTAGTCTACACCTTTGGTCAGTGTGGTTTCTTCGTCACCGAAAACCTTCAACCCATGGACCCCCTTCGGCGGCTATCTTACCTTTGCGTCTACGGGTCGACTCTCCTTCACCACCGGGTAGAAGCGCGGCGTCACGGTCTGGTCCTTCCGGTGAGGCGTGCGGGGCGTGCGGGGCGTCCGGGCACTGCGGTAGTTGGGCGAGTCAGGCACGGTAGTCGGGAGCGAGCGAGCTATCGAGGAAGGCTCGGGGGCCCCGAAGAGTTTGTTCGCCAAAGCGTCTGTGGGGACTGAAGACGAGAGGGGAGGATGTGTTTTTTTAAACTGACATTTACCTTTTGTAACTACTTTAAGACGAGGGCTGTCCTACACCACTCATCGATTACTTGATTTAAATCAACAGATCTGTAAAAGTTTAAACATGGATTCATGTCTTTTTAAGATCCTTTTAATGCCCGATAGGATAAAAACATTTGTCATTACTGAATAAACTGAATGAGAGAAATCCTTCTTCTTCTACAGACTCTAAATACAGTATTTTACTGTGTTGTCTCTGGAATCTATGTAAAGTCACACAAGAGATATTCTTTTTGAGTGGAGAATAACACAGGTTAAGTGTTGCATTATGGGTAGTTTTTAAGTCTCAAAAGGACAGCAAGTTTATGATTAGAGGCCTAAAAAAGTAAAAGTATCCAGATTTCACAAGAAACACACAAATACCAGCGAAAGGTCAGAAAGAAATGCAGTTATTTGTGTCCCGTTGTTTTGTGATGAATCTCTGCATCCTGTGTTTTAACTTCACCTCATGTCCTTTGTAAAGACAGAACGTCGATGTAAATACAGCGTGTGAGCGTGTTTCGTGTGCGTCTCCGTGTCCTTACTCTGCTGGGGTTTGGGGGGCCCTGGAGGGACTTCCTGCTTGGGGTCGACCGGGGGTTCGGGGGTCAGGCAGTCGAACTCTTCGCGGCTGATCAGGTGGACCTTCTTGAAGTTCTCCACCTCTTGCTGTAGAACGGAGGAAAAACAGACGTGAATATGACGACAAAATATATACATCGAAAGTAAATAAAAACAAAACAGCAATCCGGGACAAACGTTGAACGCGTGGATTCTCTACGGACCTGATCTGCAGTAATCTGGACATTGAGATGCAGCAGCAGAACACGGCTGCCAGAAACAACCTTTTCACCTTCATGTCTCCGACCGTTCTGACTCGAGTGAAACAACCAGCCGAGTTACAGCTGCACACAGAACCCTGAAGCTTCCACCAGCGGAGATGACAGATGACCAAACCGTCGCTGCTCGCCCTCCAACCGCAGCAGCTCAATTTACAACCTCCCCGCAGACGAGTCTGTATCACTGCCCTCGCACTCACACTGTCGTTCCATCCGGCATCCTCAGATCTTTCAGCGTCCATCTTCGCCTCCCCCCCTGCGGCCCGTCGGCTACGATCCTTCAGGCCGAGGCCTCGTGCGCGGGGTGTATTTATAAACAAGCGTCCCCCCCGTTCCACACGCAGCTGGATGTGTGCCGGAGAGCACGTGAAGCTCCCCACAATGAGTTCAACAATGCTACAATGGCAACAAACACCAAAACAAACAAAACTCTCTCTTCTGTGTCGGGTTTCCAGCTCTGAATCTACTCATCTGGCTTTGGGCAGAAACACCTCCAATCTGACAAAGAAGTAACGTGGAAGCTGTCAGAAGAGCCCGACTCCAGTCACGCGTCACGAAAGGTTGTTTTGTTTTAAGGGGGATCATGTGATCCCAAAACTCTCCACTAACCCTCGGATACTTCATTATGTAATACATGGTGATGGTTCATGATGTTTGTTCAGACTAATTGTTTTCTGATCCACTAACTTCTAAAAAGGACTTCATCTATTGGAAATGTTATCAGTTTACATGAAGCAAACCGTTTAAACCGTTCATCTACGAGTATGAATAAGTTATAAATAGTCTAACCGTAGAGTGTACTTTGATAGAAAGGGTTAATATTGGCGTGATTAAAGATCATGTTGTCATCAGCTGGGATGAGGTGTCTCACCGTTACGTTGGTATTTAACCAGCGGCTGTTTGACTTATGCGAGTCAACTGAAGGAGAGTTAGTTTTGTGTCCTCCTTTTTGTTTCCTTTGTAAACACGAAAGACATTTATTTTGGTGGAAGTTAAAATGATTAAAAACAGAAGTGTGTTTTCTCAACGGTGGTCGAACAGTCTGGTTATTTTAGCTCATTGTTGGAGCTGTGGCTGAAGCTGTGTAACATTTAATCAATATTATAATCATCCATTCTCAGACTGTATTAAAGCAACTTACCGTCATATAACGGTTCATATATATCTCTTAGGAAAAAATACTCGTTTTTCACCAGAAATGTGTCAATTTACACTCGTTACACGCGTACGGTCTTTTCAAAAATAAACTTCCCTCTTCACAGGAAACTCACTTCGGAATATATTTAGGAAACGTATGCTAATTTCAGCAAACTTGGTTTGGAGGAAAAGATCATGGTTTGAGTTGAAATAAACAGGGATGTGAAGTAAGAAATAGGCAACGTTACGAGACAAAAGCATCAACGTCTCGTTTCAAACAGGAAACTAACAGCCGTCTCCAGGCTGAGAGACCCATCCCCCTCCAATCCCTCCTGCAACACATGCGCTTAAGCGGCTTTGAAACTTCCTCGTTCATGAATATGGCTAACATAAGAAAAAAATCGCGGGAAATCTACGAATCACGGCACATTTTAACAGTTTTTAACTTCTTCTGACCGTCTTTTGTGAGAGTTTTGGAAACAAAGGCTGTACTTTGGGTGTATTTGGAACGCTCGGCAGTAACGGTTAGAATCGGGAGCTCACCTTGATGGTGGCGTACTCGGGCTCGTACGTGTCGTCCCACAGGTCCCGCTCGTAGTAGAACAGCCCGTCGTTGATCACCTTCACCAGCTCGTTGGTCAGCTTGGAGCGCGACGTGTGGTGTCCCGTGCGGTCTCCGCCCGGGTGCTTCCTCAGGTAGGGCGGCGTCTGCGTCACGATCAGGATCTTGTTGACGTCGTGGTCGTCGATCTCGCCGTCCGTGTCCTCGTCCGACCAGTCGGTGAAGGTGTTGCGCCGCCCGTCCATCTGCTGCATCTCCTCGTCGAACATGAAGTCGAGCTCCTCGGGTTCGTCCGGCTCCGCTCCGTCCTGAAAGAAAGAAAAGAAAGAAATGATTAGAAGATCGCCGTGTTTGACCACTCGACAATTACCCAATTCAATGAGGGGAAATGATCAACAACAGTTGTGTTGTAGGTCAATTAATCATTTCTCTTCCTCACCTTATTCCCTGTGGTAGCCGGGGAGGGCGAGGAGCCGGGCTGAGGCACCGGGGAGCGAATCGAGTCGTCCTTTTCCTTTTGCAACGAGGGGGCCTTCAACAGCCAACCAGCACCGAGGAGGAGGAGGAGGAGGAGGAGGAGGAGGAGGAGGAATACCAACATGACAAGTTAAGTATAAGATGGGGACTGTCGTTTTCTTGTGCAAAAATAAAACATAAAATTGGCACAAAGACTTCTTTACATGTTCTATCATGAAAATATATTTATCAGAAACAGGATTTTATTTGAATCTATTTTGTTTCAGCAGTGACACATTTTAAAATGTAATGATGAAGTCAATAATATTCTATTTAAAAGGCACTTTTCTCTGACTTCCTATTAAGTGGCCCACAATGCATCACGGTCAATGTAAAACGTAACGATCCAATGATCATATGGGGATGAGTCACCTTCTCTGCGCTGATCTTGGGTCTGGCCGGGGAGGGTCTGGGCCTCTTCTTGACCTCGATCCAGCACTCGGAGTCCAGGTCGGGGAGGCTGGCGGAGAGGCCCTTGGGCATCGTCTTGAGGTTGGAGATGTCTAGCTCGGTCTTGCCGCGCTGCTTGGCCGGCGTGGACGACCTGGGAGAGCCTGCAGCACACACACACACACACACACACACACACACACAGAGAGAACATTTTATATTGACTTGTTTTCAAAAGCAGTACACAAAATAAGGCAGATCTAGCTACAGCAGAATCCAGAAAAAGTCCACTTTGCTCCTCATAGTTTTGACCCATGAACAGCAGATCAGACGGTTCACCTCTGGGCTCCTCGGTCGGCTGCCTCGGGACAAACTCGGGGCAGTTGATGAGCTGGGAGAAATCCGTGTGGGTTTGGTTGAGCATGGCCAGGCCCGGCAGAGGCCACTTCTCCGGGTCCACCTTCCGGCGGATCTTCATGTCGATCACTTCCACTTCCTCGCTGTTCTTCAACGCCTGAGGGGAGAGAGGACGGGCCGGTTAGTCTGTGCGATAACACGGTTGTAGGACCGTCTCTGCGTAAAGGATCTCACTGACGTCAGAGGACATGAAGTGCTGTGTTTATGTGGTGTCAGTCTAACGGCTGGGAGGTATTAAATGATCCATACGGTGATGGAGGAAAGTAGTTTCCCCGAAAACCACAAGTTGTTCCTAAAAGTTTTCTTCTTGAAGAAGGTGACTTTGGTTTCATTGGTTTGCTTCAGTGCTGAGATCAGAGTTGTGAAAGTTCTCCTCATTGATTATTCAGAGAAGAGACATGAAGATCTCATCACGTCTGCAGCTTCAGTCGGATCTGCGTTTCTACTTTTATTGGGTTTAACAAAACAGCCTGCAGGCCTCGTGTTGACGTGATTTTGGCGTCTCATCAATTCACTTCCCCCCCAAATCTTGAATCCAATCGAACCAGTTTTGACTCCATTGACCACATTGTCGTCTCCCATCATGCTTACCTCCATGATGAGGTGGACGTCGGTGGTGAGAGCCTGAACTCTGTGGAAACTGGCGACGAGTCCGATGGGCAGGAAGCCCCCCTGGTCCATCTTCCTCCGCAGGAAGAAGTCTCGCTCCAGGTTGTCCAGACTGAAGTAGTACTCACTACAGGGAGGGGGGGGGGGGGGCAGAGAAACAAGGAAACGCATCAGCTGTTTGTTGCCGTTCCTTCACGGACTGAGACGCACGCATGTAAAAACACTGGAAACATTGTTGCATTGTTTGTTAATGGTGTGCCACATTGAACCGAATACCTTCCGAGGAACCACTAACCCGAACCAGAATATCTGACGGGGTCTCAACGTCTCCGAGTAACTTGAGACAGACGAACTGAACGGGGCACCGAGTGCACACGAGGAAACGGTTACGCTCCTTCTGTTGGGTGCCAAAAGAAACTACCGTCTCAACACAGTGAAGTGTGTTCCTCCGCCAAACTGTGACCGCAGACCTTTGTGCTTGGGCACGGGGCAGGAGTTAAGAGTCGTTTATTATCGTCCCTCTTTGTTGCTTCAGTGCTGAGGTCAGAGTTGTTAAAGTTCTCCTCATTGATCATTCAGAGAAGAGACATGAAGTCCTCATCACGTCTACAGCTGAGAGACCTCACCCTGCACCACAGACGGAGACACCGGGCCTTATATTCGACGGCATGAAGAAGAAGAAGAAGAAGCTGAACTCACATCTGCCTCTTGATGTAGTCCTTCAGCAGGTCGTGGTCGGCGGAGTAAAGCTCGCTGCTGCTCATGTTGTCGTAGTAGTAAGTCGCCGTGTTGCCAAACTTCTGGGCGGAGGGTCCGTCCTTCGAGTCGTAGGACTTGTAGCCGTAGTGGTAGTCATAGTGGCCTTGACGGGACAGAAACAGAGAATTGGAACTGGTTAGTATTTGATGTTGGGAGTTAACCGTATGCATTATATTATACTATATTATGATGAATATAGCCGGGGGCATTTACACCCTGAATTGAGTTGCAAGTAGATAAATTACATCAATTTAATACGCTTTAAGTCCAAACTTTCATTCGTTGAAACTTTTCAATCCTGTTTCACACAAACGCAGCACAATTATGGCCAAAATCAGTTCAAACGAATGGTACGAATGGTATTCTAAAAAGTACAGAAGATCTATTACATGAAATACGCCTCCTGGATGATGCTCGAGGTTAAATTATACTAAGAAAAACATAAAAAACGTCATAAAGAAATGACATTAAAAGAGCTTAGAGAGCAACTGAAAGATCCGTGCGTATTCTAGCTTGCGGGAACACACACACACACGCAAGAGCCGACTAAACACACAAAGACAAAGTTCATCTGCTCAGCGTCAACTCTGACCGGTTCTTCAGCGCTGCTGAGAGTCAACAACGGGTCCTCGAGGACGGAAAACTGGACCCAACAAGACGGTCACACTCGTTTCATCCTCCGGGGTTTCAATCTTTGTTTTCTCTCACTTGTCTTTCCTCTTACACAATCTTTAAAAAAGAGGCAGCAGTGCTCTCTCTACTTCAGTCTGTCAAAGGAGGGTAAGGAAGGGATGTGTATGAAAAGAGTGGATAACAGGGAGGAGAGAGCGAGAGAGAGACCTGCCAAAACCAACAGCCCTGGGGGGGGGGGGGGGGGGCAAACCTGCTTCTCCAGCTCGTCAAACGGGTCTTTTCCTCATTCCTAAACTCACTGGTTGTTATTGAACTCTTTTGGGGGGTTTCACTGAAGCCTCAGTGGGGCCCGTTTAGGGTGACCTCCACCCGGTTTGAGAGCAGAAAGAAAAACGTGTCAAACGTTCTGTAAAGATCGTGCGGAGACGATCAAGCTGAGCCTTTACAGCACTCTCATGTCTGTTCGCTAATTATGGAGCAACAGTCTGGAGTCGATGAGCTAGAACAAGCTATATCTTGTGTGTTTAACCCTTTAAAAAAAAGACGGTCGTTTGCATAATCCTGTTTAAATTTTGCCCTAAAATAAAAAAATCATAACAGCTCGAGCGTTGGTTCTTTTTGCTTCAGTCATTACTTTAGATCACGAGTGTTACGTAACATAATGAATCTATCAACACCTTTAAAATAAGCAGTCACTTTCTAACAGTTTTCTTCTTGGAGAAGGTGACTTTGGTGTTAGTTTGCTTCGGTGCTGAGATCAGAGTTGTGAAAGTTCTCCTCATTGATTATTCAGAGAAGAGACATGAAGCTCTCATCACGTCGACAGCACGTCTGCAGCTTCAGCTTCAGTCGGATCCGTGTTTCTACTTTTACACAGCAGGAGCTTTTATTTTGTGATTAAGTCGCACATCAATATATTTAGTTCGAACTGCTGTTTTAATCATGAATGCTTTACAATATTACACCGCCAAAAAATACAGTGTTTCCCGATATTTCTGAGCTTTTGTGCTGCAACTAAAAGGAGTCAAAAAACACACGACAGTGTTCAATAACACCGCGGCTCGATAGACTGAACCAGAACCGTGACGAAGGAAGCGCAGACCAGATCCAGTCCTTCCAGTCTTACCTTTCACAATAAAAGCCCTACAAGAATCTATTCAAACCTTTTCTTGATAAAGTCGAGCAACTTTTGCAATCCCGCCAGTATAAATGGTTCTGATGAGGAGAAATTCAGTATTACGCATTAACGTGTCTTTATGTCCGGTATGTAAAGGCAACATTGTGTCATTTGATGTTCGTGGAGCACAAACTCCGAACCTTTTATTGAAAAAGTGTTTCAGCTATTGCAAATTTGCATCTGTCAATATCTCCATATTAACATTTTTGTGTAGTTTATTCAGTGCGCCCCAGTTGTGTAAAAGGTATTTTTTGTGCTCATAAGACCGTGTTGCCTTTTTATCTTGTGCATCAGTTTACATATACTGTCTCAATGTCACAATGAATACTGGTGAGGAACTGAACTGGTACTAAAAAAGGGTTTCCGGTGGTGACACACAGTGTGTGTGTCTCTCACTCACTCACACACACTCCTCACCACTGCCAGTATTAAAGGAAACCAAAAAAGAGGCCGACGATGAGAAGAAAAAAAAGTTCCATTTTTAAAACATTTTCAGAAAACTTCACATTAATTTCTATGCTCGTCTTTCTATTGGAGGAAACAAAACACACACACGTACCTCTGCCACCTCGGCCTCGCCCCCGGCCTCTCCCTCTTCCACGCCCGCGACCCCTGAACCCTCCGCGGAACGGCGCTCCCTCGCTCTTCACGCTGGACACCTCGTCGTGGTCGTCGCGCCACTCCCGCTCGTACTTTTGACTGTGCCAGTCTGCAGTGGGGGGGGGGGGACCAACACACCTTCCCGTTAGCACACAAACAGATCATCACACTGAACAACTGAGGAACAAAACTATTATATAAAGGGAATTTGCGGGATTGTTACCGTTACTTTTAACTTGAAATCTCACACAAACCAACAGATCAAACGTCCTCTTGGACGGCCACACATTTAACTTCCTCAGTGAACATAAGAAACACGTTCTTCATACTGTACATTCAAACAGCGGAGCTATCAAAGCAGAAGTAGATTAGTAGGAGCTCGTCTGTCCACATCCTGCTGCCGAGTCATGCACGCCGTCTCCTCCGGCTAAATGCAGTAATGATGGCTCGACAGCTACAGATGTAGCAACACAGACGCACATCCAGTGCAACAACGTAAAGCCGCCGTCACAAGTCGAACAGCGTAAGTGCTGCTGGTAACTCGTGGTATTTAAAGCTCAACGTTAAAGCAGCTTGGTGGGATTCCTTTGTCTGACCTCTGAGGTCGTTCCTGGCGTTGGGGGGCAGGCGGGGGTTTTCGTTCTGCCTGCTGTTGTTCCTGGAGGCCGAGCGCTCCCGGGGACCCTCCGACTTCACCTCGATCATCAGGGGAACCCACTTCTGCTTGTTCCCTGTTCGGTACGAGACGGAGAGGCGGCGCAGTTAGAAAACGTTTTGTCATTTAGGCCTGAAATCAGCTTTAAAGCCTGTCATTGTGGTTTTAGTTACGAAGGTTTCTTCAGACGATTTGTCTTTTTATTTTATGCTGAATTACTCATTTTGAAGAAATGTATGAACGCACATCTTTCTGTTTTTGTGTGATTCTTTGTGGAGAAAGTTTTACTGATCTGTCATTAAATCACCTAAATGCTTAGTCAACTGAAGAATCGTGTGTTGGTCAACTTAAGAATTTCTTTGGTTGAGGACTGAAACCTTTCTACTCACTACTGAAGAAATAAACAAACCACGTAAACCTTCACTGGAGTGAACTGTGATCGTTACTGCTGATTATTTTATTGGTGAACCAGTCTGCTGCAGTACCTCAGGCGGCCTGCAGGCGGCATCAGTGGTCTGCTGTTTAGAGCAACATCTGGCTGTGTGTGTATGGCCGAGTGTGCGTGTGTGTGTGGCCGAGTGTGTGACAGATAGACGCAATGGGGGAGAGGAAATGCCAGTTTTAGGAGACGTGGCCCTGTATCTGCTGACTGAGTAGGTAAGAGGAGGAGGGAGAGATTAGAACGTGTAAAATACTCACTGAATAAATATCAAAAGCAGCTCACTACACAGAGGATCTTTTGACAGCAGCAACGTAGGAGATCAGTGGAACAGGACGACGACGGAGCAAAATGTTGGAGCGACATTGTTGATCGACAGAGCAGTTACTCAAAGTGCTTACTACTTAAAGTGGACGTCACACAACAGCCCGACGTCCTAAATCCTAGAGTCAGTCAGGGGAGGGGCAGTTCATTCAGGGTTTAAATGGGGCTTAATGTGACGAGCATGAGTGTGTCGTTGGTTTGCTTCAGTGCTGAGATCAGAGTTGTGAAAGTTCTCCTCATTGATTATTCAGAGAAGAGACATGAAGATCTCATCACGTCTGTAGGTTCACTCACACAAGCAGGTTTGTGGTTTAAGTGTGGTCCATAAAGACTGAACAAGGCCGTTGCCTGTTTGGATGCTAACATTAGCACATGCTACTGTTCAGCATCCATCGATTTTTGCCATTTTTCCACGTTCACCTTTTTTCTTGGGTCCGTTCTTCTGGGAGTCGTCGTCTCCGTTCTTCTCCTCTCCGGAGTCGTCCGACTTGGCCTTCAGGTTCTCCTTGCTCTCCTCGTTGCTCTCCCTCTTCTCCTTCGACTCCTTCTTGACCGCCGCCGCCGTCGTCGTCGCCGCCGCCGCCGTCGTCGTCTTCTTCAGAGCCTGAAGAGAGAAAAACAACAACAAAAGAAACGAGTTCAGACATTTAGAGAAAGGAGACTGAAGGCTTATTCAAACAAAATAAAGAGTTACGGTAACTTGGTTATTTCCTGCTTCAGCAAAGTGGAATCTGAAAATATTAAGTTGGTTAAACACGCACAAGATAACAGTCAAATAATAGACTGTTGGCTTAACCTCTCCGCTGAACGGTGACCGCTCAATCCTAGCAGGCAACATCTAAAGCTATGCTCGTGCTGAGATCAGAGCTGTGAAAGTTCTCCTCATTGATTATTCAGAGAAGAGACATGAAGATCTCATCACGTCTACAGCACGTCTGCAGCTTCACTCACACACACGCAAGCAGGTTTGGTTATATTGATTTCAATGTAACACTTAGACTGGATATTAAACATTAAAATATATTGAAGGAATGTGCAGCGGCGATCTATCCAAACCTTTACCATTCGAGGACGATCCCTAAACGTCACCGTCTAGACACGACCGAAATATACCAGCATTCATTCACATATTCAACAATACACAAGCCAACTAGAGGAAGAAACTGATATTAGGACAGAGAAAGGCTTTGCATTCAGAATGGGAGCTTTTATATTCAAATCAAACAGTTTGAGATACAGCCATTCAGGGAACAATAAAGTGAGCGGGACAAAGAGGTCTTTGCATGTGGTTTAGATGTTTCTTTAGTCCGCTCTCATCACAATGTCCGACTTCAGCCGCTGTCCTCCAACCAAGCCTGAGCTAACCACGCAGCAGCGGACACAGCTCACCATACACGCACCGCCTTATCTTCTTCTCACAGAGCCCATACCGGAGTTCATTCAAATAAAAACACAGCTCGGCTACGACAGCTCGGCTATCGGCGACACACACGCAGATATCTGCAAAGGTTGCAAAAAAAGGAGGCGCGCAAAGCGTTTGACTCGGGAGGTTTCGACACATTTCAAGCCCCGAAACCATCGCGTCCACACAAACCGGGACATGCTCAGCCTTCAAGGTATCATATCGCTAAACAATCTAATCACACTGAACTCCAAACAGGCACCGTAGCTCTTAACAACAGTTTGTCTCACCATACATAAAAGCAGCAAAGGAGGCACGAGCAACTCTGTCACGCAAAAGAATGACCTTTATGAAATGTACCAATTTTAAAAAGGATTGTGATCGTGAAGAAATGGATTCAGAAGCCGAAGGAGCACATTTACAAATCAAACTAAAAGTAAGCGTTTACCTTTGCGGCACTGGACACTGGAATTGCGGCAGTGTATGGTTGATTGCGTGCAGCGTAATGTCTCAGGGAGACATCAATTATTGTTTCAATGTATGTTTTAAATCTCCTTTACTTTTTACTACTGAATTTTATTTCTTACACTGTTTCTTTAATTGTTTTTAAACCTCCTTTTCTTTTGCCTTATGTTTTGATGCTTTTAATGGTTTTATGTGAAGCACTTTGAATTACCTTGTTGTTGAAATGTGCTATACAAATAAACTTGCCTTGCCTTGCCTTGGTCGCCTGCGGGGCTAATAGTGTGTGAAACGACATGCTGGGGCTTTTAATTTAAAGCTCTTAAATACTTTCCACCCGAGAGGGAAAAGGAGGATCCACCCGAGGCTACATATCAAAGTGGAACCAACAGTTACAGTTACGTTGTTTGTGTGCATTATTCACAGCGCGGTTTGGATCGTCCCTTTCGGGCGAGGACTGAGCGACATTGCTGGCTTCTGTCATTTGTTAAAGTGATGGCGTTCTGACAGTTTAGTGAATGTTTGTTGAATTTGGGCATTGTGGGACAGATAGAGACAGATCCACAGTGCATGCCTGATACTTAGATACACCAGCTTCATTGTTTGTTAAATAGTGACTCTTGCTGCCTGTTTATAATGTCTGACTTAATCTAATTCATAAGTGATCACATGCTGAATGTTACGCGGTTTTCTGGACCGTCAAAACTAAACTAAACGGTTTAAGTGCCGTTTGTTTTCCCCTCTTTTAGCCCACGACGAGGGGAATGAATCATTTCATCAGACCGATTAGAAATGAAAATCTTTCTGTAATTTGCCATCTCATTTACATAACTAAGTGCTTCTTTAGAGTAGCAGGAGGATGCTGCTGTGGCACAAACATTTACATTAAACAGGGAGGAGGAGTGTTTTGTGTTCGCTGCGCAATATATTGATATGCTGATATAGCGATATGAAACTAGATATCGTCTTACATTCTGGATATTGTAATATCGTATAATAGTATATTTCTTGTTTTAGTCATGAAATCCACATCACTGATTATTTATCAAAAATCCCCACGTGTAAATATTGATTTATTATCTATTTAGCAACCGACTCAGACATCGTTTGACGTCTCTTTCGTTGTGTGGTGTTGACGTTTTAGTTGTTCTTTGAACTTGTTCGGGGTTTCACCGTCTGCAGGTTGAACTTACAGTGAATCTCCACGAGTCTCTGACCTGCCTGACAGTCGGCGGGCAGGACTCGGTCCGTGTCACTGCCTCGATCTGAACAGAGGGAGGGAAGAGCAGTTTAGAGAAGACAATGAGGTGGACCGTGATGTAGACACACACACACACACACACACACACACACACACACACAGTATGAAGAACAATGTACAAACAACTGGCATGGAAGTGGTTAAAAATGGACGTGAGTGTGGAGTCTTAAACCTTCAATGTTTGGGGACTTTTTCAGGCCCTAAAGTGAATTTACAAGTCCTTCTAAGCCCCCCACATTATAATCTGGTTATTTTCAAATGCTTGCCTCTTTAAAAGCTCTTCTGTGTTGTGTGCTCCAACAACACCACCATATACGCTCCATCCTGCTGCCATCAAACACAATGAAAATGCCAAATGGATGGTGCACACTCTGTGGATAATAAGAAGCATCTGCTGCATCTACAGTCCACTGAGCTCCCTCTGGGCTTCTACAAAGTACATCCCACATCATCTCAGCGGCTAAATGGCTAATGCCGTGTCACCAAATGAAGACGGGCACGCATTGTTGTTGCGCTTTATCGCTTTGGATTCTGCACAAATGGGAATACGGGACGATTACTTTCAGTGAGGACGGAGAGGTGTGAAACGAGCCGTTTAGAGCAGACGCCTGCGTTTAAAGCTCAGGTGTGTTCTCTGAATCAATGAAGACGTGTGGCGCAGAGGAAATGGCAACATCAATGCTGAGATCAGAGGGATGCTGATTCATTCAGGAAGCCACTGACGGTGCTTCCGTGACGGTTAATTTCATCACCGAAAGTGAAAAACGCTCGGATATGACGGCTGTGGTGTGTAAACCACCAAACAACGCAAGAAAACCACCGCTGTGCTGACAAACTTCTCACTCAGGACACAAAACAGACAAGATGGGGTGAAGACAACTCAACACACACACACACACACACACACACACACACACGGTGCTTGTGTGACGTTCTTCCAGGAGGATTGTAGGCAAAGAGGGGCTTATTTAAGGTTGCACATTCTACGCGTACAAACCACTAAAATACCCGTCTGATCATCGGTTTCTACAATTTCTAATTTATTGGTGTAGATTGTGCTTAATTTGCTCACAAAGCATATTTGCATCTCTGTTTACCATCAGTGTACAAAAGTCCTGTTTTGTTGTTTTAAAGAATTGGAAAAAAGCAAATTTTTTATGATATATATAATGAGTTTAGGAAATAATATTGTATTAAAATAGACTTAATAAATTAGAACCTCTTCTTTAAAAGCATCACTTCACTGTTTGCATAATTGTTTTCATCTTTTAATTATTTTCTCGATTCATCTATAAAATGTGAAAAAATAGTGTCCAAGGTTTCGTAAATGTCTTGATTTGTCCGATCAGTCCAAAACCCAAAGTTATTAAATTTACCATCAAAGACGACGTTTAAGAGGTCGCAACCAGTAAAACCACCAAAATAATAATAAGACACAAAAATCAATCAACTAATTGTTGCAACTTTAATTATAACAGCAACAGCCCGTGGTGTTCGTTCAGCAGTCCAAACTCAAAAATATTCAATTTACAAAGAACAGAGAAAATCAACACATCATCATATCCGAGTCGCTGACTATGACCAACACGGTGGTCAAAAGTGATTTTCTGTTAATAAACTAGTCTATAAGCTGCGTATCTCTTACATTTCTGCTCCCAACACAAAACTGTTTGTGGTGCTTTAAAAGGCACACGCGCAAAATGAATTTAAAGTTACAGAAATCAATGTTTTATTGCATGAAATCTGCAATCAAAACCCTAACCCTTAATCAAATGTCAGTGTCTGATTCCCAGCCTGCATAATCAAAGAATTCAGCCTCTGATCTACAGCTTTAAATGTTACGTGGTGCACAGAGAACTCCAGCCCCCTAAGAATAGCACCAGCAGCACTGATCCAAGGGGGGGGGGTTTTACTGAAGGGGGACAACCCCTAAAAGGACATCCCTTCCCAGGCCTCGGTCACCGTCTCCTAACTCCTCCCACCTATGATTCCTTGCCACCGGAGGCACCGGTTATTCCTGGCTCTTGGTGATGTTGCCCACATTGTACTCCCTCTCCCTCCCTCAGACCTGGCTGCCTAAAATAGGGGAGGTTACCGGGATCGTTCTCCTCCGCTGACACACTATCGCTCCGAGATCAGAAATAGAAAACGATGGATTACTGCTGCTACTGTAAGGCGACACAAATTGGACGCATCCCATGTCGGGCCAACAGCATAAGTTTAAGAGGGTAAGGGGGTCAGTACGTTGTGTGCTGGAGGTCTAGACTGTATATTGGACGCATCCCATGTCGGGCCAACAGCATAAGTTTAAGAGGGTTAGGGGGTCAGTACGTTGTGTGCTGGAGGTCTAGACTGTATATTGGACGCATCCCATGTCGGGCCAACAGCATAAGTTTAAGAGGGTAAGGGGGTCAGTACGTTGTGTGCTGGAGGTCTAGACTGTATATTGGACGCATCCCATGTCGGGCCAACAGCATAAGTTTAAGAGGGTAAGGGGGTCAGTACGTTGTGTGCTGGGGGTCTAGACTGTATATGTAGAGCTTCTAGCAAAACATGTTGAAGGCCGAAGACTTCTTTTGATTTCACGGGTTTCCTCATCTCAACCTGAGGGTCTGAACCTTGGT
This sequence comes from Melanostigma gelatinosum, assembly GCF_949748355.1. Taxonomy (NCBI): domain Eukaryota; kingdom Metazoa; phylum Chordata; class Actinopteri; order Perciformes; family Zoarcidae; genus Melanostigma; species Melanostigma gelatinosum. Next base: position 4,045,522 of record NC_136647.1, read on the forward strand.
CCGGCTACTTCAGATCTCGTCTTTGGAGGAAAATGCTTTTTAGCTTGAGTCACATTGATGTCTTTCTTATTCTTCTCAGTCTTGTTTTTTCGACGACGACGACTCAAAACATTCTCGTCAAAACGTTTTCTCACTTAATTTTGTCAGCTATTCCTATTATTTAGTCTTAGTCCTGTGTTTTAAATCAGTTTATGTTGAATATTATAGTCAATGTAGTCCAGACAAAACAATAATTTTGTAATTTCCTTACCTGATGAAAAAAACCAAACACAGGTTGAGTAATTACGTGTGCAGCATTGTAGGGATGAGCTTTTAAAGCGAAAACTATTCGCTCACACTTCGAAGACAGCCATCTTTGTTTTGCCTCCCTAAGTGTCCAAGAGGTCCTGCCATGGTGGTGAGCATAGACAACTCAACCCCCTTAAAAAACCTAAATAAACATCCAGTCTTGAGGACACAAAGTCGGGCCAACAGAAGCAGACTGCTTTGTCTGAAAGTGCTTCTTAGCTGCTGTGTAATTACAGCCACAACCACTGAAATACCCATTATATAAAGCTACACAAGCTGAGCGGCTTCCTCCGATTGGTTGCTGGAGATTATAATTTTGGACGAGTGAGATTCTCTTTGTATAGAACACCTCACTCTGTGTTGACACCCGTGTTGATTTAGTCTTTTAAAGCTTCCTGTTCACCAGCAACCACGAACAACCAGGTAGCTTTCTACCTCTACCTGCTCGCAGTAATCACTTCCTGACATCATATCAACACACGTCTCGTTTGAACTTAAATCTGCACGAAAGCGCCAAGTCATGCATCCAATACAGTCACGTTATTACTGCCGACGTATTAGGTCAAAAGTATCATCATTTATTCTGTTATGAAACAAAAAGTCCAGGTATGAAAAGTAAAGCAAATGCTGCATGTCTTAAACTTGCATTCTCTCTAGTGGCCACCAGGGGGCGACTCCTCTGATTGTATAGAAGTCTATGACAAAACGACTGCTTCTCTCTTGATTTATTACCGCAGTAAACATTGTAAACATGAGTTTATGGTCTCAATCTCTAGTTTCAAGTCTTCTTCAATACAGCATGATGTTCATTTAGAAAATGATGGTCCATTTAGAATCAAATAGAGCATAAAGCAGGGGATGTGTTAAGGCGGGGCTGACTGTGATTGACAGGTCGCTACCGCGGCGTTTTCCGGTCTGTGAGTTGTCCATGTTTTTGTCTTACAACTTTAACCCTTTCACGGTGTGTTATCAGTCCATGAAAGTCAATTGAAAGCTTTTCGGTCGCATCAAAATGTCTTAGTCAGCATTCGATAGTACTTAGCTCCACCCTCTCGTGTCACTTCTGGTTGCAAAAAAACCAAGATGACGAGGGCCACAAACTAGATGGTGATGCTGAAAAACTGCCAAACTCTAGGCTTCAAAACTACAACTGCAGTCCACAAACCAACGGGTGCCATCGCGGTGACCGTTAACACTTCCGATATAAAGTCTATGGCGTCCGGTTGGTATTGGTTCCTATTGTCCAATCACTTAAAGACACAGTGAAACAAAAAATACATTTTCGCGTCCTCGTCCGGCTGGCACAACAGAGAAGAAGCAGTCGTTGGCAGTAACATTCTCAGACCTCAGGCTCCTTTAACACCACTGAAACAAACGTGTATAAAAGAAAGATGCGCAAGTAAACATGACAATCAAAAAAAGGAGCTCGAGACATGGCAGCACTCTTCTGCGGCATCTAACGAAGATCAGCAGTTATGAAACACTTCAGTGTTCAAAGAAGCTCACAGACGACGCCCTTTCCTCATCAGTGTGCCGTCTACACTGAATATCTGACCGACCTGCGACTCAACGCTTTTCAAAAACAAACAAACACCCACCTGCATGTCTTTAGTTGCGATCTCCCCGGGTGTTGGCCAGCTGTTGGCATCGCCAAAATCTCCAACCTGAGCAAAAAAAAAAGTGAAATACAACAAAGCAGAATTAGCAGGAGAGCCAAAGAGAACTGGTACACTGAGATGCTAGAGCAGGTTAGTGATGGAGAGGAGACTAGAGTCAGAGCTGCACACTACTACTACTACTACTACTACTACTACTACTACTACTACTACTACTACTACTACTACTACCAAAAAGCTTGCGAGTGAGTGCACACAAAAGATTATCAGCAGTAACGCTCAAATTCTCATTGGCGTTAAAAACCCAAAACAAACAGATTAGATGAACAAATGAATGTATTCAAATGTAATTCAAATGTCTGCAGGGCCTCTTGGTGAAAAGTAGTACTACTACTACTACTGACAAAAAGCTTGTGAGTGAGTGCACACAAAAGATTATCAGCAGTAATGCTCAAATTCTCATTGGTGTTAAAAACCCAAAACAAACAGATTAGATGAACAAATGAATGTATTCAAATGTAATTCAAATGTCTGCAGGGCCTCTTGGTGAAAACCTGTTGGCATGACAGCAAAACACACTGTATGTGTCGTTGGGTAAAACATTTTATTTCACAGCTAGAAAACACAACTTAGGCTCCATCCATGGCGTGAAACGCGTGCTTACAGCGGTGTTATCAGCCCTACGGTCCGTCTGAAGTCACTGTTCGTGGCTTTGAGGAAGGCGACGGACACTTTCCTTATTGATGCTTATTTCGTTCTGCACAACTATTGTGAAGTCCATACAGAAACTGTAAACGAACAAAATGCAAAAATGTTCTCCAGCACTCCAGCCATCGGCAGAGCTACGAGAGTGAGAACGACACCGAGAAGAAACGAGTGAGAGACGTGTGCCGACTATTTATTGACCCATAATCCAGTAAACTTTGATTTGTAAGTTTTCATTTTAAAAGCAAATTAAGTAAGTCAAGTAAAAGCTTCGACAACTTTCCACAAAATGTGTCCGTTTGAGTTTGTGGAGGAAGCGCTCAGTATCAAGCACTACCGTTTATCATTAAAGACTCCAATCTACTTCCCGTTTACACCGGCACCCGTATGCCCGGTATACGTGAATAGTCACGCGATATTCTTTTTCAGGGTTGCTCGTGTGGACGGAATGCATTTCGCAAACGATGCTGTAACGCCTGTGTGGACGGAGATGGTTTTAGTTTTAAAACCCCCGGTATTTAACGAGCGCGTAGTAGTGTGGACATGGCCTTAGTACACAATCACCATCAGCCATTTGTTGCCTGTGATGTGTACGTTTCTGTCGTTTGTTTCTGGAACGCCGCACTTTACGGCAGGGCGTCATGAATAGTTTCTGGTCAAGGTGTTGTAAACAACCCTGGAGTGTAGCAGCCTGCATTCCGAGGTGGGAAGTTGTGAATGAAACGCTTCGGGAGAGTCTGTCTGCTGTATCTGCAGGGCGAGTGGCTCACCAGGAACTCACATTTGCATTCCAGGAAGTGTGAAGAGAGGTTTGTACACAGCCTGCGGCGCTCCGACTGCACACATCTCCACTCAGCTCTGAAGAAGCTCTCAACTAACAAAGGTGTTCCGTTTGAATTGGCCCAGAATTTACAGTACATAAGTACACATATTAATACATTTAACGGATGTATATAATGGTGTTATCTTGCCAAATACAGTGTTTTAATTCTCACACAACGACATGAAGAAAAGTAAGTCCTTAACATGAGTCTGTCCCCTCACCAACATCTATCCCAGTACGCAAAGGAAGTTACTTTCATTTCCATTCACAATACTAGAGGTTAATATGATTTGTTAGACTGAAATATCATTTCCTTGTGCTTGATATTAAAAGGACCTTTGACTTCATTCCTACATGTTTGATCAGAATGTCTCTTTAAAAAAGGACCAAATAGTTCTTCAATAAAACTAATGATCTTTAAAATCATCAATATAATGTAAAAAAATTAGTTATAATTCTATATTACAAAGCAATTTCAATACTTTGCATGTTGACAAGAGGAAGCTTCGATTATGGATCAGTGTCTGTTATAAAATCACCAAATTTGACTCTTGAAATTGGGGAACTCTTCTCTTTCTAATGTATTCTGCCTTCAGTACTCCAGAAGCTCCGTACTCTAAGGTGCTTTGTTGGTACTGCTAGTTCCTATGAATTCTTCACATTCTTCAATGGATAATCTCATTATTGTTGCTATGAAGCAGTATTTTCTCACAGAAACACATGCAGAACGTTACCTTTCCTCCACGTCTGGGTTTCGGGGGGTTCCCCGCTCGCACCACCTTGGCCGGGCCGGTAGACTCTGTGGAGACACACAGGAAGACGGTCGACATTACGACCGGCTCTGCAAACATCAGCACAGAAAATGACGACTAAACAACAGAGTTTGTCGCAGTTAAATTAGTCTCATTAGTCTCATCTGCCTGTTGCAGGAATGCTGTTAATACATCATCTGCCTTTCTTTGGCTCTTTCCTCTGATCTCCGTTACGCAACATTCAGCTGTGGCTTCAGATGAACTGAACCCGCAGAAGCCAGTGAATCATTGTTTTCTGCCCCGTCATTATTAGAACCAGGTATCATTTGAAAACATAAAGCTCAGAACCTGCAGAAGCACCAAAAAAAACACAATCAGATCTGGAACACAGTGACTCAACACTGGGAACACTGGGAAACTCATGAAGCAGACGTCCAGGGATCACAGGCACATCAGTGCAGAAACTGAGCAAGTAAACCAGTCGGATGGATGACAAATATGCATTCATGGAAGCAATTCACAATGTAATTCCATAACAAGTGATTTATCGATTCATTATTTAGTCGATAAATTGACGCTGGTCACAGCTCCCAGAGATCATAAAATGAATCGTTTTTGTAACTCATTCCTGTTAGCCACCAATGTAGCATCTGCTAACCTTCTCAAGCCAAACACACTTGCTCAGTTCCACAGAAGAGGTTTTAAAAAGGTTCATCTTGGTGTGCGAGTAAACGACAATCAGTCATCTCGAGTTAGACGACAGCGGGATAAAATCAAGCTAGAAAAAGATTCCTAAACACTGTTTTCCTCATGAAAACAATGAATAATTGAGCAGTCCTGGGTGTTCCTGCTCATGAATCTTCATTAAAAACAAAACAAACTTCCTGAAGTCAGAGATCTTTGGCTGCAGCGTCACCACACTCCACTACGAGGGAGTGAACGCAGCTCACCGGGAGGCGGGAATAGAATCCTCTGGTGGATTACCAACTATCACCAACCAACACGTACCAGGGAGTCTCTACAGACATAACCAGCGCAGGTTTCAAGTTTGTGCAGCAAAACAGGAACATTTTCAACAGAGAAACGTTAAAGAGAAGCCAGACACCTCAGCACCGACTCTGGAGAAACAAAAAGATATTTTCTCCACAGTTGTACCTCCGTTAAATGTACAACAGCTCCACTTCAGAGACGGTTCTCGTTACCAACGGCCTGAACCTGTCGTTGTCCTTTGACTCGTCAGATATGCGACGCATGTCGTTTCCCCTTACGTGACTTCTGAACTTTAAACTTACAACCGTTTGTTTAGTTTTCCCTGGAAGCTTCCTGACGCGATTGTTCTGGACTTTGCTTCGCTTTCATTAAACTGTGTCTTGTGTCCTCCGGAGAGCTTTTTCCGCTGGCAGGAAGATTTTTTTCCAAACACAGTACAAAGTTCGAGGAAAGAATCAAAGAGAGGAGATAAAAATATGACGACAATCATGTAAACTGAGCCCACAACAGGGTGAGGTGTCCCTTACTGTTACAACACTAGTAAGACATACCGTATATCTAGATCATATTTGGTTACATCATCATATCTAGATCATATTTGGTTATATCATCATATCTAGATCATATTTGGTTATATCATCATATCTAGATCATATTTGGTTATATCATCATATCTAGATCATATTTGGTTATTTTTAGGAGAAAATAACCAAATCCAAGCTTCAAATTAACAGACATATTTTAATCCACGTCTCATTTAAAATTTCGCCAAAATAAAAAAAGACCAGAACCCGTAGAAAACGTTAAATTCTGCGCAACCATGAATGAAAAATGCATTTAGTTTAATATGTAAAGCATGTGGAGCGCACATTGTTTTCAATATTGCAACAGTTGTGGAGACGTGATGAAAATGTATATAGATTACATTTTTCCCCATTTTGTAAAATAAAGTCAGCTCACTTTAAAAAAAATGATTCATAGCTTTATAACCGTTATTCTGCACAGAAGACGTGTTTGAGTTCTCTCTACCAGCCATGACTGTGCTGCTTCCACAGAGGTGAAGGAACGAGGCCACGTTGAGTAAAATGGGACCGGAGCAAAAATAAAAACTGCTCGCCCATGATGCAGTTTTGCACATTATTTTGCAGAATAAGTCATCTGCTGCTAATCGCTCCTTTTAGTCTGGTCTATAGAAATAGTTTTATTACATAGTGAACTAAATCAAACGCTGAAATGGCTGAACTTCTCAACCTGCCTACAGTTTACTGTTGAATAATAAAAGCTTCTTATGAAACGGTGACGTTTCCAGCGGTTAACTCAACGGCTCACAAAAAGTTAGTCCAGCAGTCAGCTGATTATCCTAAATCACCAACGACCAGTTCAACAAAACTCCAGACCCAGAGTCAGGATCACAGCCGGGGTTCAGACGGTTTTCTACAAACATCACCTGTCGAATTAAGATAAACCTTAAAACCAGCCGGGGAGACGACAACCACAACAAATGTATCCGCTACTATTCAAACTCATCAGCTAAATGTGCCATTTTAATTTGAATAATGCAGGAGAATTATGGGATAGATAAATCAGCTTTAAACGCAGTGAATCGGTACAGTAACCACATTAATGTTCATTAATAATCACCTGTATATGAAGGTTTAGCCCATGTTCCAACCTTCCACCAAAACACTTTATTTTATAAAACACTATGTTGCAACAGAATAAAAAAAAATGACAGAAAACATCCCAAATATCTGATAATGTTTCAAGCATTCTTCACCTTCCACTGACTTGTGAAACAAATGTCTGTTGAGCGACCTATGACCCTCTTTAGAGGGAGTTTTACACCGTCGGTGGAACTACGTGACCCATATGCGAGTGACCTAAACTCTTCACAGAACGGCACAAACTCCCGGTCGCCTCTAAGCCGCCTGACGAGGAATTCCTCAAGTATTTATCTGCTTACTACGAACAGAAAGAGTGAACAACTTTAGTCTGAAAGTTTGCAAATGTCACACTGCTGCTGCTTATGAAAGCATGACGGAGCATGTTTCGACTACAACTCTGAAGTTTCCCGACTGCCTCTTCCACGGCTAATCGCCCACAGACATAAAATTAAACATCTTTATAATCTAGATGTTACTCCATGCTTTGACGATATCGTCCCAGTTACGTTCACGCCAATAAAAACAAGAATCTGCAACTCACAAGGACAAAACGACACCAGCTGGCAATCAAGAAGTATTTAGGACCTTTGGCGATGTTTTGACCAAAAGTATCTGCTTCTAGATTTGGTTACTGGTTCCCAAAAACGTGCCGGCTCTCTGGCGTCAACTTCCATCTCGGAAACACTCTGATTGTGACGGATTAAAACCTGTATTCACTCACACTGTAAACAAGCAGTTTACAAGACTTAAATATCAATATTCAGACTTTAAATTGGAAATTTTAACGTTGACGCTTGAAAAGCAAGTTATGCAGCAAACCTCCAACTGTTAAAAAAAATATATAGTTTTTCCAATTTTATCCAGAATCACACAAAAAAAAATATGACAAAAAATTGCAACGCAACTTTCAACTTATTTTCAGATTTTAAAAATCGTTTTATAATCAGTTATCAGTCTAAACTTGACGATTTTCACACACACACAAGTCCCCAAATCTTTCACTGCAGCTCTTTATGATTTTTAAGAAACTATTTGCCCAAAACAGGTGTGACTGGACCGGTAGGAGTGACGGAGCGTTATCACAGCGGTGTGTGCTCAACTGTACAAGAGCAGCTGATAAGTTAGATTCTCTACAACTCAAGGACAGGTTGTGTGTGTGTGGGTGTTATGGAGACATATGTCTAAACATCATGGAACAAAAAACAACAACGAGTGAAGACATATGATGGAGGAGGAGATGGGAACAACAGGAGTGCTGAGGATTTTTGCTGACTCTGCATCTAATTTATCAGCGAGATGAGTCGGAATCGAGGAAATACACGAATCCTTCAGACGAATCAGACTATTTTTTCATATTTCCTCCTAACCCTCCCCGTACGATCACCTGAAATGTCAAAACTAAAATACATTATGGTGAAGCTGTCAGAAAGGCACCAAAAAGTAGAAGTCCCTGCTAATATATCTTTATTATATAACATTTCTCTAAAACCTGCAAGAGAAAAATCGCAATATCATTCTGAGACAAAGAAGAATCATGCAGCGCTAAATTAATCCCCATGAAACTGTATGTTTTGTTGGATTTTGGTAAAATACTGAGTGACTTGAAACGCTGACAGAGGAAACGAAGCATTCATCCTTTACCTGCTTTTCCCTAATCACCAGTTCATCCAACACACAGTAGTGTGTAGTGACTCATCTCTCTATCCTGAGTCTGTTCGTCCCTTCTTCTTCAGAACTCGCTCTCTTCTCTCTCTGTGTTTATTCTCTACCTCTTTCTTCACAGCACACCCGAGGCCAACATTAACATTCGACCCCCACCAGTATTAACTTAACGTTACCGCTCCAATCCCTGGTTTTTAAAGCTCTATACGAGATCATTTTGCACATCAAAATGCTTCACAGCTTCCTTATATTTAGATTTTTAAAAAGCAGCTGCAGGTTCTCACAGCGGTTCAAACGCTCTCCATCACACGTCCATTTACCGTTATCGCCAAGTCCTCCACACAACACACACACACTTCTGTTTCTTAGAAAACACACTACACACACCCCTCAGGTGGAGTCCAGAGACAGATTCCCGCAGCACACGCCGGTGACGATAACCTGCTCCAAAGCCCTACGGGGTATCGCTGGCGGAGCCTATAAATAAACCTTGTGCCACGTCGGCTCTGCAGTCTTAGACAAACACAGCGGTGGTGAAACACAGCCGGTCCTCAGCCAGATGTTTTTTGTTGTGTGTTGCATCGTCATTCTGAGGTCGTATCGTATTTTTAAGGTTAACTTATTGGAAGTGAGTGTTGTGGAGTTTCCCAGCTCCCGGGGAAAGTTAAAGGGGGGGGGGGGGGGGGGGGGAATCAAACATTCAGTGTCTGAACAGGGAAAACCCTGCACACACCTCCCCCAACAAAGGCACTTGAGACGTGCTAAGATTACAGGAAACTGTGAAAATCACCGTATAAAAGGTCACTTATTTGTCACACTGAAAAGTTGAATCAGTGTGAAACTTAAATATCAGCATCGTCTGCTGGTCGCTTGCAGCAGAGCAGAGCGATGACAGCAGAGGGAAGCCTCTCTGCAAGAACCAAATATGGAGGAAACGACAGTGGAGGGCGTACGCAGGTGGATCGGCTGCCTGCCCCACACACACACACACACACACACACTATCTGTGGCGTCCCATGATCAGTGTGGTGACATCAGCTCGTGCAGAGTGAAACAGCTCAAACAGCAGGGAGCGCACACAGACACACACAAAGGTTAAACCCAAACCATGAAACAAGAGAAGACGTCTCGTTGTAGAAGAAGCGCACCGCTACCAGCGTTCTGCTAACTCTGTGTGACAAATACACAGTGTTTCTTGTAGCGTCTTGTCTTCTTCACTGTGAAACGTTCAATAAATCTGATATCGGAGAGAGCGAAACTTGGTCCCAAACCCGAGAGATTCAGTTACAAAACTACAAAAAGTGCTGAGAAATTAACCTTTGAGATAGGGCTGGGCGATAAATCGATTTAATCGATTAATTCGAATGTGTGCTTTAAGGCGATGTGTTTTATTGAAAATCGAGAAAATCGCCCCCACCCCTTTTTCCCGTAGTAGAGTGCGCGCGCATTGTTTACAAACTAAAACAATGGCGGCCAGCAGCTTCACTGCTGCCGCCGCCACCTCACAAAAACAACCCAGCATTTTGGAGACATTCACCAACTGTACTCCGCATGAGAAGAAGAGTGCCCGGTGGAAAGCCATCACGGATGCAGTCGCGATGTATATCGCAAAAGATATGGTGCCCATATACACCGTGGAAAAGCCGGGGTTTATTCACCGTCTCAAAGCTTTGGACCCCAGGTACGTGCTACCAAGCCGTAAACATTTTTCTGACGTTGCCTTGCCTCGGCTGTACAATAGTACACGCCAAAGGATCTCTGCGGAGCTGGAGGGGATGTCATTCTACTCCGCAACAACTGACCTGTGGTCCAGCAGGTTGACCCAGACACCGATCCACTTGACTGGTGGAAGCGTCACCAACTTAACTTTCCAAGGCTAAGTACTTTAGCAAAGAAATACCTCTCTGTGCCAGCTACAAGTGCCCCCTCTGAGAGGCTTTTCAGTGTGTGGGGGGGGGGCATTGTTACATGCCACCGTGCATGCCTGAAGCCAGAGGTAGTAGACAGGCTTGTCTTCCTGGCAAAAAATATTTAGAAAAAACATGCACTACTGTTTAATACTGTTGGTTATGTTGTGAATGCACTTGATTTTGTTTACATGCACTTATTTACTGTGCAAAATATGTTATGTTGATGTTAGATCAGATGTTGCACTTTTGAAAATGTGAATGTTAAAGGGTCATATACATTTTATTTCATGCTGTGTTTGTATCAGTGTATTCAGTTAGAAAAGCTTACTGTAAAAAGTTACATTTGCACAGTTGTTTACAATGGAAGGCTACTATTTAATGCCATTTAATGTTATGTTTAATTTAATTTTATATTTAAATGATTCAGGCAAACAAAAGAGTGACCAAATACTTTTTGTATACTACAGGCACCTTTCTACAATGTTCAGGTTTTGTTTGCACTTTATTTTTATCAACCTACTTGGGAAAATCATCACAAAATAAAAGAAAAAAATGTTTTCAACAGCTTCTGTCATCTGCAAAAAATTTTGGGGGAAAAAAATCGATTTAAATCGTGAATCGGATTTTTTGTAAAAAAATCGGAGATTTTTTTTTTAGGCCATATCGCCCAGCCCTACTTTGAGACATTTAAAGAAAACAGCTTTCTCTGTAGTCGCAGCACAAGACCGCTCGAAATGTGGCAGACCATCACAGGTCAGTGCAATGACGGCCAGCTATACCCGGCTCCCGTCTACCTGGAGGAAACGGAAACAAAACCGATCGGCTTGTCTAACCATCTATGAGATAAATGGAGAGAGGTACTCTAGGAATTAGACAAGTTTCAATTATTCTCTGGTGTCGGCTAGTTTCGGTCACGGTTCATGTGTTCTGGTCTTCTGGAGAAGACAACAAACATTTGAGAGTCATGAGAATATCCGGGAAGACTCCGACAGAAAGAGATAACGAGAGTTAAATGTTCCCTACATCAGCATTTATTCGGCAAAGGAGGAGCTTCCGTAATCAATTTGCAGCATCAGCTCTTTTTTAGACAAAAGGCAAAAACCACCATAAAACATTTGTTCCCCACAATCGGGGAAAGTTTTATCAAATGTTGCCGCATATTTTTCTAATACAGCTAATCTGCTACTGTATTCACCCAACCAACCCTGAGTCACAGCAGGGAAACACTCCACAGAGTGCAGCTTGGAGAAGACATTAGTGGACACATGTTTCTCTGCATGGCCCCACCTGCTCATTCATACACATTTCCAGGGAAGCCTTTGGCTACATGGGGCTTCAGTCACACCGCTAACTGGACGATGCTAACTGACTACACCCTGAGAGGACGCCTGCTCTGCCCAGCCTCCACAGAGGGGATGTGGCCGCTATCACCGAGTCCAGACACAGATAAAGACGCTGGGGTTGGACGAATTAAGAGAAGGGCTGCCCTGAAACAAATGACAGAGTGTGTGTGTGTGTGTGGGTGTAGAGCGAGTACAACACACACAATCTAGCTGAGCATCTCCACTCTTGAGTAGACAGTCTCAGCCTCCTTTTTGACAAATGTTGCTCATTCATATTTACTTCATAAGCGTCATTAGTCAAAAACTAAAGCCTTCTTCAGCCCATTCGTCGTTTCTATTTCCTTTTTTAATGCTGAATGACTTATTTCCAAGACCTTGTGAGCTCAGGCTGCAATTGACAATTGTTTTCATTGTCAATAAATGTGTTGATTTTAATTAATTAAGAAAAAAACAAGTTCTTTCTTGAATTTACAACAACAAAGAGGGCTCGACAAAGAGGACAAACGCGCCGAGGCGTCCGTGCTCATTTTGAAACGGCAACGCCGAAGCAGAAGCGAGCGCTGCAAGAATGCGAAGCAGCTCCGAAACATCTCGCACACTTCAGTCCTTCAAATTCACAAAACTTTATTTACAGCCAGCAGGAAAAGCCAAACGCACGGTGGGGAGGCTCGCCAAAAGAAAGAAAATCTTGTCACACTTTACTTTAAGCCCCAAATGTCACGTCACCCAAAGTGCGATGGCTTCATTCAACAGGCTCTGTTGGCTGAACATTTGCATGTGTTAATTAAGGTGCTAACGGTATGCTAATACACCAAAATTTACATTTATTCAATTGCCAGGCCAAACCCGTCTATTTCAGAGCAGTGAATCCTAATTTCAAAAGGTTTGTCATCAGTTTTTTAGACAATAAATTGTACTTATATCAGCCACAAACATGCATAACTGGTTGGGCAATAATTCCTAATGGTTTTATCAAAATGCAAGAATGTTGGAAGGACGGCTAGATTCTCAGGCCATATCCACACTAGGCCGTGTCTCGTTGGATGCAGAGTTCTCAAATAGAACCGATCTCCGTCCACCCGGGAGTTTTCAGCATTATTGGAGCATCCACACGGCAGCCTTCGAAGGCGTACAGCACGTGACCATTAACGTACACTGGGCATGCCGTGATGGTGACTGAACCAAAACCCCGGAGTTCTCAAATACCTCCAACCTCGGCGGAGTTTTCAGGTTCCTCCGTTAAGGCTGCTCCAAAACTCCGGCGTGGCGTGGCTGCTCAGTGTAAACGTAGGAAAACTAGAGTAGTGTGGATATAGCCTAAGTCAAGGCGATGACGATCGATGTGTTCACATGACGTCGGCACTTCTTACAGGAGCCACTTAACACGCCGTCGGAGGCTGTAGAGCCCCTCGAGTGCTCATGCACTCATTCAGCCATTGTTACAGTAAAGGTATAACAACAAGCTGGCAGACTGTGTGCTCAATGAACGTCCACATGCACTGAACTCTGAATCCGTGCCCGGCATATGTTGCGAGTAAACGAAGGAAAGACGACGCTCAGTAATGACGGAAACAAAGCAAACGCAAAGTTTAGTTGTGGTTCATGCAGAACTTCATTCAGGAAAAAGGATGAAAACACCCACATGTGCTCCAATAATTAACAAATATCTGTTCCATTGAGTGTTATTAGTTATATGGGAATATTTATTTACTCAATCATTGCCCTATAACATTATGATGATCTATTAGTCATGCAATCCTGCAAAATTATGAGTCTGAAGTGTTTAAATGTATGTTTCAGTGAAGAGTCATGTGTTTGGGAAGTACTGAGTGTTTAGCTGGATAAATGACTTTAATTATACTGACTGAGTCGCATAATATTAGTAATTTAGCTGTTGCTAAATGAAACAACGGTTCTACAAAATGCTCATTTTGTGGACAATGTGTTCCTTTAACGGGTCAGTTAGCGGGACGCTAACTTGCTTAAACAAAGTGGCTGCATTTTGCTGAGAATTAAGAGTAAATTTTGTGTACTGGGCCGTCTGATCAATCGTACAATGTGTTACTCAGTATGTTCTTGTTTGTGAACTGGATTTGTTTTATACCAAACCTGCTGTTAGAATCATCTGAAACCGACGTTTGCGTTGGTTCCCTTTGCAGCCTGGACGTTTCACCGAGTCGACTGGCTGAATGACTGAAACATTTAAGAGGGCCTGCTTATGAAAACATACTGGTTCTCTTGTTCTGTGGTGACGGATTGAAACAAGGCGGGCAACAGCACTGCTGACATTTAGCACTAATTCACCATTAAAACTCCCCCTGGGCGCCAAAACACACCGGTGACTTTCAGCTGTTCAGAGGAACTGAGCCCACTTGTCTCAAATTCTGGACCATAAATCTTTAACATACACTGAAGCTGTGCTGAACTATAGTTTTACTTGAACGCGTGAACAATAAAGTCAGACTAAAAGGACCCATCGGGTCACATGACGCATTAATTCACGTTTACCCGACGGCCTCGCTGTCCGTCTCTACATCTGTCTACGTCTGCAACGAGAGCAACATACTGTGCATGATGTTCACCGCTGTAACAGGGTCACATGACAAATCACAGACTGAGGAGTCTTTCCGCTGAATGGCAGAAGTTTAAATGTCAGACCAGCGTTGCCGTGTACTCAGAGCTTCCCCTTAGCGCTGCGGTCAGACCGGATTTTCACCTGCGGAGATATAAGATGCGTGTTCTCTTAACAGACAGGTGGGATAGGAAGTAGTGCAGCCGAGCAGCATTGAGTCTGTGGCCAGTGCTTCAGACAGGACCGGCCTGAGGAACATTGTTATGTGTTTTTAATGACGGTATCAATGCAGTCACACACCCTGGAGAGGAGACAGTCACGGGCATGTTTGATTACTACCAATATCACCAGCAACCAAACATAGGTGAGGCTACTTTTCGAAGCTATTTTGAGCGGTAACAAGTTCAGACTTCGTCACACAGTTATTTGAAAAAGCCTCAAATCACTTCTCAGAATAATGAGAAGCGACACCAGTCGGTAGTAGGATATCTGAGGCGCTGCTTATTCAAAATCCAAAATCCATTTAGGATCACTCCCACTGTGATCCTAAAGCGAGCTGCCCGGGCCGTGGAAATACGTTTCCAGCCGTTCAGCTGGTGTTCTTATCCTGGACACGAGTTCAGGGTCTTGTTGAAGGACACACTGAGTACACACTGCAGATTAGAGAGCAGTCTACCTGTTCAAGAAACACCACTTCTAGGACGATAACTTTGCCTGTCTTCGTAAAATAAACATTTGCCATATTTGACACTAACAGCTCAATTTCACAATACAGACACATATTTGCTTTTTTTTTGTCCTGTGAAATGTAAAGTTTTACTTTGCGTCTCCACAAATTATACAAATTTAACCCAAGAAGGAGCCTAACTGTCATAAACAACAACTAGATGGTTTAGTATAAGGGGGGGCCACGGGGGAAAACATAATTATATAAACAAGCAATCAACAATCCAACTTACAATCAGCAACTAGCAGATGTTAGTCTTTGAAACCAACATAAAAGGGGACACTACAGTCCGGTTATCTCAACCTCTGGCTCCCAGCCCGGCTTACTTGCTGATGTGACAGCTTTTGGAGCACATCCACCCCAACCCACGCACCCACCCTAGAATTCAGGGTACAGACTGTACCCTGAATTCTAAAGTCTACATCAGTAACAGGCGGAACAAACAAGCCGGCTGGTCAAACAAAATGACAATACAAATCGCTGACAGATTCAGTATGACCTGACCGTGCACCTGCAAAGCACACTGGCCCAGGAATCCAAAGCACGCGCACACACACACACACACAAGGCTGAAGAAACCACGATGCCCTACTTCATAGCAGATAATGGAGCTGTGTCCACGAGCATCACTCCACACAATCGATTAGCTTATTTGATAACATGCCTTTTATTGTCGAACACCCATATTTTATTTATATATATATTTATTTATTTTTTCCGCCTAAACCAGTGACATCATGCAGAAGCCATGATGACTCCAGTCTACCTCAGCCTGTTAGCTCTCATGCTAACCTTTGCTAGCTGGGTGGGCAAGCAGACGTTAGCCGGTTTTGTTTTTCACGCTGACAACAGATACACAACGTGACAGCCCGGTTATTAACCACAACACGCGACAACCTCACACGATGCGCGGCCACAGGCGGAGTTTGCACGGCTCGAGCCCAGTTAGGTCGCGTGCTAGCTAGTTAGCTTAGCTTGCAGCGCCCATGCCTTTCTCTCGGGGAACACGTGGAGTGAACACGTGACGCCCCACAACAAGGCTGCTCATTTTTTAAATAGATTAAACGAGCAGATGTTTCACCTTTGGGGCCGTATTTTCAGTGTGGAGAAGCGATCTTTAAAGTCGCTTTTAAAAGCCTGGCTTTGTTTTATGTAAATGCACAGTAGCAACATGGAAGCTACGCTAACATGCGAGTGGGAAGGGCTACACGACGCACTAGGCCAAAGAGGACTCTGTGTGCTATTGTTAGCCGGCTAAAGCTAGCTTACTTAACACCGCCAGCCAAGCTCGTGGCTATTTTTTTTATTCTTCTTGTGAATGATGAAATGCGAGACGTGGGCGGGTGTCTCACTAATGTGTGGCGAAAAACCCAACCCAAAAAACAAACATGTAAACAGTAGTGAGGACCGGTTCTTTTTAGTATTCGGCAAACACAGAGGAGAGTGTGTCAGCTAAGCGTTGACTGGGTGGAGGTAGACGAGACAGACACACACACACACACACAGGAAGGACATGGTGATGAAGCAGGCTGAACATGAGGACATGTAAGTCCTAAACGTTAAGTCACTGCAGCCAAGCATGCACGGTGACACTGCTCAAATCATCACCCTCCTCCCCCCAAACAATACACCAAAACGTGGATGCACACACGTTTGCCTGGTGTGATGACATGATCGCAGCAACTTTACAGCCATTGCACGACAACACAGCGTGCAGAGAACAAGCACAATCATCTTAAGTACACGTTGAACTGGAGAAGCACAGACACACATTTATATTGTTGGGGTGCAGACACTTGTCCCGTGTCATGTGACAAGTATGTTAGGCATTTGTAGAAAGATCATTTTGGTGCATTTTCACTTGTATTTGAAAAGGGTGTAATAATCCCTTGTGCACACCCATGGCCCCACAACTCCAGGAATAGCCTTCACTCGGAGGAGGAGGGGGGGCTTTCACTCCAAATATATCTAGCTCGCAGGGAGCAACAAGAGGGCGACCACAGACTGGGCTTGTTTCTGCACTTTTTTTTGTATTAATGAAATGCTATCTGACCCCCTTCCTCCTCGTGACAGCTGCTCGGTCATCTTGTGTGACCACACCTGGACGGACAGACACTGGAAACGCAACACTGACAGCCACTTAAAAAACATGAAAGGGAGGGTACGAACCGTGGTGTGCTTGTCCATTCACGCTGACCACGGTCACCACCGCATTCATTTTCCTAGTCCACGGGTTCACCTTGGGCGGGGGAGCTTCAGTAAACTCCTTTCGGCCTTTAACACCGTCCTCATTTAGCTTATCCTCTTCCTCTGTCGCCTCGTTGGAGGTCCGCTCCTCCGCGTCCTCGGTGGTGGTCCCTCCCTGCTGCCCGGGGCTGCTGCCGCCGCTCCCCGGCTCTGCGACACCCGCATGCCGGCTCTTGGCACCGTTGTCGCCCCGTACGTCCTCGCCGCTCCGCCGTGCGCCCTCGCCGCTCCGTGCGTCCTCCTCCGGCATTACTTCTCCGTGCTCCTTCGCCAACAGCGGGTTGCCCGGCATGAGAGACTCCACCTGAGTGGCCATTTCCACACACCGCCGTCTTTCTTCCCCCTTCAGGATTACCAGCCCTCTTCTTCCCCCCCCCACCCCCCTCCTCCGGGCCCGAATTCGCCTTCAATTTCAAAAGGAAATGTGAAGTTGTTCCGGCGGAGTCTGCCGCTCCTCCGTTGCTCCTTAGACCAAAACGATCTCCAGCCTAAGACGCAGAGTAGTCGGCAATAAAAACATGGATACAAAATAAAAGAACGTGTCCCAGGGCCTCGCAGGATTACAACCTTATCTCCACCACTAGCAGCAATATGGATGATCCCCACCACGCGATACAGGGGTACGCGCACGTACGGTGTACTGGGCAGATGGGGGAGTAGCCACGTAAAGCCGGGAGCGCGCTTTGGTTTCAGGTCGAGATGCTGCTTTCAAGTGCTTCCTCGACGAAATCCACGATTTCGGAAGTCACAAAGTGTCACTTTAAAAGTGCTTTTAGCACTAAATGTATGACGGATGGAGAGTAGTTATTTTTGTCTAAAGTTAGATGTTTTATCTAGTTTATTTTAGTGTTTGAAAGAGAATCAACAGACCTAGTTTTGAAGACGTAAATGAGAAAATGCTCACTTTTTAATGCACAATTTTGTCATGTTCTGCAGCAAAATATCTTATAGCTTCTATCATGTTTACGACCACATATCATTCATATAAACATAATAATATATGAACAAAAAAAATAGATTTAAAATTGTCCATGCACCTTCATGTCACATCACAGCAACTTTGGTTCCACAAAACTAAACATTCACCAGCTTAGAACCAATATATATATAACATATATATATATATATATATGTATGTATGTATGTCATCTTCAACGGGTGATTTGATTGCATTGAAGCTTCCTTTGTCCTGAAAGCGTGTATCTTTTTCTGTAGATACACAAAGGTCTACATAAGCCTATCAGTGCAGCACATGACCAGAGGACTCTTCACAATCAGTCACAGATGTCAAACCTTAAAAGCTTGTGACACACATTCATCTTATGTGCGGTCAGTTTTCACTGTAACACGTTTGTTACATTTCATGTTACTTTCCTGTTGAAGAGTTCACAGTGTAAAAATACTCAGTTAAAGTCCTGAAATCAAAATCTTACAGCAAAATGTACTTTAAGTGTCAAAAGATAAGTTACTCAGAATGGTCACTTTAAGAATAGTTTAAATTATAAATGATAAGGTTATCATTATTGAGCAGCAGCCTTTTAATGCTGGAGCTTGTTTTATTTACTTAACAGGAATAATGCATCATGTTTTTTTTTGTTTATTTGAATGTTTTAATCTCTAAGATATTTAATTCCTAAAGTTGTCAGATAAATGTGCTCCAAAAGCACCCGTTGGAGTTAAATTAATTCATTGTTTATACCATTTTTAATGCATGTAAATGTTGGGAGGATGTATAACTATGTAGACTACAGAAAACACTAAAACAAGTAATAGTTACACAGGCACATGTATTTCCTATGTCATTTATTTTTTTCTTTCACCAAATTTACTTCCTTAACTCACTTAACGATAGTGTATTTGTGCAACAAATAAGATTTTTCCGATAGACCTGAACGCAGCGCAAAGATGACATCGCTCTCGCCCTCTGAACGCGACGCGTCCACAAATCACCGTTAGCTCATTAAACATCTGCCCAAAACACAAGGCTTTTACTGTGTTTTCATGTTTATGAAAGGCTGTCAGGGTGACTTGGCGTTTGGTCTTCGCTCTCTCGCATTTCACGTCACTCTGTTCTCTAAAATATGCAAATAAAAGTGGTGGAAAAGGGCACCTAAACCCCCTCTTTACTATTTGCTCCTCCACGGTATGCACACGTGTCCACACCGGAGCTGCACGTGTGCCATTCACGCTCTCTCTGGCTTCCCTAATTATTTTATAATAAGATTTATACTTGTATCATAACAGCCTGGGAGTTTAAGTGTTCGTCTGTGCTGATGCCATTTCTGTTGCGTGTGTGTGAGAATGTGTTGTGTTCAGTAACACCAAACGTGTGGCTCAACATTAAAGGGCCCCTTTTTTTAGTCTGTGTGGTGGATTACATAATAAGACTCAGAGTCGGACTTAACTTGCGTGTGTGTGTTTAGCTGTGCCTCTACCAGTGATGGAATGTAAGAAAGTACACAGTACTTCAGGCTATACATCAATTAGAGGCGGCCCACTTGTACTTTGAGTATTTCCATTTTATGCAACTTTATACTTTCACTCCACTCCACTGATAAAAAAAAAGATCCTGCTTGATCTAACGTTACTTTAAAAAAATGAATGCAACGTTTTGGATCAGATTATGCAGATCAAGCAACTTTGTATAAACTACTTAATTGTTTTTTACGTAAGAACTACGGTACATTTTCCAAGTAAAGTCAACGTAAAGTCACTTAAAATTACTTGTAAAAGTAACGTCCAACCGTTGATGGAAAACTGACCCAAGTTTATCCAACAATAATGTGTGCAGGTATAACAACATTTTTATATATTGAAATCAGCTTGCCAGATTTTCCATAACCATATCGCAAAACATCAAGGCACACAAATAAAAGATTTGAGGACCTCGAGATCAATGCGCAGCAAAGTCCTCTGTTATTGAACCTGTCCACATCCTGTGTGATATATGAAAAATATATGAAGTGTGACCTGTTAAAAAAGGTGCAGGGCCGAGATCCTTCTTGTGGCACTGGCACCTCTGCGTCACTCAGCGTCAGTCTGCGTCACTCAGCGTCAGTCTGTGTCAGTTCAGCGGAAAGATTCAGCTGTGGCAGGCGAGCATAGTTCGGCAACCGTCAAGAAGCTGCGGAGCTGAGGGGGCGGAGACACATTTCCTGAGACATTTCCTGAGAACACCCATTGTTGTTACGACAGATCAGCTTCCATAAATCAGTTTTATGATTTTAGTTGAGTCACCGGAGCCCCCTGTTCTCTGTATGCATCCTTAGAGTAAGTACGTTGTACTTTTTTGTTTCTCATTCATTTTATTTAAGTATGATTTTGCTGGTTTTGCAACAAAATGGAACATAATACACTTTCCAAATTATTACTTTTATAGTCATTTACAATGATCGGCTAAAATAATGAAAATAAATCATCCGTTTTATAATCATTTAAAAGTATATATACAAATTAAAATTAAAATTAAAATTAAAAGACATAAAATGTCCAATCCAAAAATACATGTTTGAAAATATCTTCACTCTTCCTCTGCTTATATGTATATGTATGTCAGTAGGTGACACAAGCTGCCAGAGAGTGACGCAGGGTGACGCAGAGTGACGCAGAGTGACACAAGCTGCCAGAGAGTGACGCAGAGTGACACAAGCTGCCAGAGAGTGACGCAGAGTGACACAGACTGCCGCTGAGTGACGCTGAGTGCCACAGACTGACGCTGAGTGACACAGATTGACGCTGAGTGACACAGACTGACGCTGAGTGACACAGACTGACGCTGAGTGCCACAGACTGACGCTGAGTGCCACAGACTGACGCTGAGTGACACAGACTGACGCTGAGTGACTGACGCTGAGTGACACAGACTGACGCTGAGTGACACAGACTGCTGCTGAGTGACACAGACTGACGCTGAGTGACACAGAATGACGCTGAGTGACACAGACTGCTGCTGAGTGACACAGACTGACGCTGAGTGACACAGACTGACGCTGAGTGACGCAGACTGACGCTGAGTGACGCAGACTGACGCTGAGTGACGCAGACTGACGCTGAGTGACGCAGAGGTGCCAGTGCCACAAGAAGGATCTCGCTGTCTCTCTAAAAAAGTGCTGACAAACAGAGCGGAAGCCTCTCTCTGTACAGACTTCAGCTGCTGCACACGGCCTGCAGGATTCCTCGAGTGTTTATGACTAAAGCCTGAAATATTCCGTCAGTGCAGGGATCATGACATGAGTGTGGTTTCTCACTGCCGACTGTAAGTGACTGTATTACTATGAAGGGTGCAGCATCGGTGTGTTGATGGGTGTATACAGGATAAAAAAGAGAAACTGTAGATAAAGAAAGAAGGGGTTTAACGTTTAACATGTACGATAGTATCGTGCGGTTCGTGACCCCATGAATTCACATCCATCACTCACACAACTCTTCCTCATACCTGTGCTGCTGAATCATGAGACCAGGAAGAAATAACGCGGGAGGCCGTCATACAACTGATATTAATGTCTATAAATATGACACGCTATTATTTAGCTGACCTCTTAATCATCAGAGAAAGGCCTCACGAAATGTTCATTCCTTGGAGTCACAATAAACACAAGACCTTCAAAACGTGAATTTTTTTTTATGTCATAGGCCTTTAGTTTTTTGTTTTAGCTCAATTTGAAACAGAAATCTTGACATTTTTGCACCTAAAATTTCACCGAAATGTTCCGTAATGTACATTCTGAGTCAATCTGATCGCAGCATTGTCCTGAGTCCAGGCCATGAGGTCATACGTTCTGGGAAATACTTCACCAAGTAAACTTAAATGCAGCACAATCCAAAATGTTTTGAACATGAGATTCTGCAAAACGCAGCAGCACCGACACCCACAAAGTCGCACATGACACGAGGCTCTCACGGCTCATAAAACCCCCCAAACTGAACGGTGTGCTGAGGACAAGACCGGACCGGCCGTAGAGCCTCTGGCTGCGGCTCACGGTTTTTAGTCAAATCACCGTCAGACATCCAGTCCTCCAGGTGAGAAAAACAAACAAAGTGCTGTAAATGTCAGGTTCCTGTCTGAACACAATGTTCGGGTGTGGAAATCAGTGCCAGTTAAAAGCTGGTAGATTTCAGTCTTTGCGTTTTAAAATGTTCATTGAGTTTTGTAGTTCTTCATTTAAGTGGAAAACAAAAACAAATCCATGAGGCTATGTTTGGCAGCAGTTCATTTAGAATAAAATCATATATGTCACTAAATTAAAAAACACTTTTTAAAGGCGCACCTACAATTGAATCATCCCATTTCAAACAAAAACTCAGATTAAAACAGCAGATATTTTTACATTCAGAATCCAGAAAAGGTTTCAGCTTTTTTGTGTTTCAGCTCTGACCAGACACAGCAAGGTGTGGTTGGGTGTGGTCAGAAAAGTGCTTTGTGGCACCTGAAAACCACACCCAACACTGATGATCAGCAAAAACAAAGATCTTTTACTCTTTAAAATAAATAAACAAAAGAGGACAGCCTACTGGGGATAAGTGTGAAGTGTGTGATATTTTAAGTTTGAGTCCAGGCAGTCATCTTATTATTATTATTATGTCATGAATTTGAAGTTTTAGAAGTCATGTTTTGACGGTGAAATGGTAAAAATGTCATTCAATTATGTGTTCTTTGATCCTCACATGGAAAAACAAGCCATGACACATCAGTGTCACACCAGTGGGGACAATCCCTTCTAATCCCTCTGTTCTGCATCATTCTCTTTGTCTCTCTCTCTCTATTATTTTGTCCCTGCTCGGCTACCGTTTGTCCCCGTTCATAACAACATCGACACAACATGCAGCTACGAGACCAGGACACACACACACACACACACTTTAAATGTCCGTGTTAACTTGAGGCGATCCCATACTGGATCAGTTCTCCTCATTGATGCATCAATCTGACTGATTCGATATATTCTTTAAGTTTCTGCATATATCTGTAAAATGTATTGTAATTGTTGAAGATTGTAAGACTGTGTGTGTGTCCTGTGCAATGTGATGCAGTTACTTCCTGGAGTCAACCAGCAGAGACTCCAGGAAGAGAGTCCAGAATCGAACTCAAGAGTGACGATTTTAAGCTTCTATTTTTCAACAAATGATAAAAACAACAAACCTTGATAATTAGTGAGCTTTAGGGGCGCTGTACTTTTTCCCATTTCTTGTCTTTATCAAAGACTATATATATAAGAAGTGGACTTGGTCACCGTGACGACACCCATTGGTTGGTAAACGGCCATTTTGAAGCCTTGAGTTTAGCACTTTGGCCGTCGCCATCTTTTTTTTAGCGACCAGAAGTGACAACCAAAGTACAACCAAAAGCGGAATGAGACATTTTTGGGTGACCAAAATGTTACCATTAACTTTGGTGAACTGATAGAACACTGTGAAAAGGTTCAAGTTCTAAGACGAAAGAAAGTCTCATTTTCAAAACCAAAATTCATTCAAAACCATTTTGAAAGCACTCTGTGGTGCTTTCAAGAGCTTGCGAGAGCCTCCGACATCCGAGGTTTGATGGCTCAACAAGCATTGCATTCATAAGCTACATGTGGATGTTTTATTACTGAATTAAAAACACTTTTGTGAGTGTTTGTTTTTTAGCTCTTTAGCACACATTTGACCTCTGTTATTATCTGCAGAAGCACTTCAATAGCAGAACAGCCTTTGGCGTGATGACAGACCTCACGCCGTCTGCTGTGCGCCGGTTACTTCACTCGTGTGTAACACCAGAGTTTGTTTTTGTGCAACTGAAATGAGCCCCTCTCACCTCCAAAAAAACCCCCACACTTCTCTATCTCGGCTGTCGCACCCGTCACACACCCTCCAGACCACACAATCCTCCAGACACACACCAAAGCGTTTGCATTAACAGTCTCCTGTGTATTGACATGTCGGTACACACCCTGGCTCATCCTCCCCCATGGAGGCCCCGCATTGTAAACAGGCTGATATTTCATTCAATGGCGGCGGCTCATTCTTCGCGTCCGATGACACTGGTGACATGTAAAGCTCTCGGCCATTGTCCGGCTCTCTGGAGCTCTTTAGCAGTGTAGTCACCAGTGAAATGGCAAAGGGCCACCGGGATGAAAACACAAGTCAGCAGCTGGTCAGCAAATCACAGTTGAAAGCGGTTAAATGGTGGATTTGCCCCGTAAGCAGGACGGGCTCGGGGGGGGGCCTTTGTGGGCCCCGGTCTGTGAGTTCACAGAGACGCTTTTTCATAACCGTTCCTACCGGTTAGATCCGTGCCTCTGAAATACATTCAGTATGTCGTACTTTTACATAGTGTGCCTAAATGTCATCACCAGAGTGGAGGAGCTGGATTTCACTTGACAAAAAGTTTCTAATTTGTAATTGATCTGAGACACGGATACGACCCCACGCCGTTTCTGGGTGTATCTAACACCTCCGATAGAATATCTAGAATAAATATTTTGTGAGTATTTTGAAAACAATGTAAGATTTTGTTAAAACAATGAATGGAACATGCATCTATCAATTCAATTAAATTCAATTAACATTTAATGTGGCTTTATTGGCACGAAAGTAAAAAAACAACAATGAGTTAACAATAATATTAATATTAACACAACATTACAATTGTTATATAATAATCTGTCTTTCTGTCTGTTTAAAAATAATAATAATAATAATAATAAATCAGACTTTCAGGAATTTTCCAAAGACTGGAAGAAATATCAGTGACAAAAGTATAAAAACATATTCATAAAAACAATATTCATATATTCAACATATTACGTAATAATTAATGAAAATTGGTTTAAAATTGGTTTGATATAATCACTGGGTACAACATGGAGGCAACAGCTTAAACAACGTTTAAGAAGCATGTCCTTCCAAAAGAGAAAACACAACCAGAACCATATTTGAAAAAGTATACCAAATTGAACACATAAATACTTTTGTTGAAAATATAGAAGATAAAGAACTTCTCTCTTTGTGTCCATGTGTTTAAACGTTCTGTATCTGAGGCACCATGATGTAATGGACTCAGGCAACATGTCACCATGAGGCAACTCTGCACTCCACCTAGTGGCACAGTACACAGAGGTCAGTGCACAATAAAATGGACAAGTCACAAACTATAAAATACACATCAATATACAACACATACTTTTGGAGGTACTTGAAGCTAGTTTCCACTTTCCACAGAATCTATTTATTTCCGGCGTTCCTGTTATAAGCAACACCGGCCAGTTGTTGTTCTTGTTAAAGTCATATTTATTTACAGAACTTCGTCACGGCCTGCGGAGCTCTGAACTGAAATGATGTCTGCTCTTCTTTCACTTTGCCGCTTTTTGACACGTTTCTCGTGGTTGTGATATGCTTACAGTGAGCTCTACTGTTGTAGCAGCGTGCACAGTCTTGCCAAGTATGCTCATCAAAACCCTTTAAGCAACAAGTGTCCTAAACACACACACACATCATGATGGGTAAAAAAGCCTAATACACAGGCTGCTAATATAAGGAAAGGAGGGGTGGGACTAATACAGCTGTGAACCTTTTATAAATGTAGTGACTCATCCATTATGTGCTCTGCATATAATTGACTGTGTATTGACAGAGACGTCCGCAGGAAGGATTAGTTAGAGGGTATGGCTTACGTTTTGTTTGATATTTATTTTCATTGTTATCCAACCAATATCTTCCTTGTTGTATTTTTTTGGTTCATTTTGTAATGAAATGGACTTTGTCATTCGCAAGTGCCTTCACCATTTCAAGCATTAACTGGAAAAAAAGATGCTATTTATGTTATAGTTAAAAAAAGATCATCATCCATAAAGTGTCTGACCCAAACTAACCATAACTCATCTTTATTCAGCTCCTTCAACTCACTTCAAGTCACGAAAAACCAACTCCCCACATTATCTGAGTGAAACCGGTATGAAACACCAGTATATTGGGGGCTATCAGGACGGGGTGTGCCAACCCTGAAAGCAGCTGATAGTGCTGCTGGTTAAACTCACTCCCAAGAAAGAAAGCATCCCTTAGAAATAGCCAGGACGAGTGCAAACCCGAGCCTTGCTTCATGGATGTAAACACACACAAATTAGTTGTGGGGTGAAAAAACAACAACAACAGCAAAATCAGGAAGAACTAGAATTCTCAATGTCTTATTAATGGTCCCATTCATATTGATTTAAAGATATCTCGATGAAGCCATCAAGTCACACAGCACTGTGCCTCCATCTAGTGGCCACGTGTACAACTGTGTCTCCAACGTGTTTGAGCCTCTCATCGTCACCCCAAGCTCCATTTATAGATGTGGCAGTGTTATGCTGCCTTTTACATAAACAGAGATGCAACACATTGGAATTGTAAGTAAGTGGTCTTCCAGAGATACAAGGATACAATTCGTTATGCATGTAATACACTAACAAGCTCTTAGGATTGCACATTCAAACGTTAGTACTTGTTTAGCGCTGCTCCAGAGGAGTTTCGTTGAGTTTTGTCGATAAAAGTTCGATTTTTAATGGAAGTATCAACATGTGCCGAATTGAACAACGTGTCTCACCGAAGCACAACATGCATTCAGTCACTTCATAGCGTACACCGACACGTAATATCACGGTAAAAACGTATTAAATCGCAACGCGTTTGACCGGAAAGTTGGCGCCGTGTCGTTTCTGTGAGCTGAACTCACGCAAGTCACGTGCCAATGTGAGCAATGTTCACATGTTCAGACACGGAGGAGTATGCTTCTCCAGTATAAATGGGCGGTGTCACTTTAAGCGCACCGACTCTTTGCGTTGGTATATCTTCGCAGGATCTCTTTCAGCTCGCCAGTCTTCTGCTGACAGATGGAAATGGCACTGGAAGGTAAATGCGCGGTGGTGACTGGAGCAGCGTTGGGGATCGGAAGAGCAATAACGGAGATACTCCTGAAAAACGGCGCCAAGGTAAAGCTTGTTTGTGTGTACTTGTTTGTGTACTACCAGCATATACCATGCATGCAGAACAGGAAGTGGTAATAGGCAGGGTATCACAAGTGGTTTCTCATCTTTTCATTTTAATTTATCTTCAATAGTAAAAAAAATTTTTTTTAAACTGCCGATGAGTCAGTAATATTTAAACTGGCTTTGATCTTCAAAAATAAAGTTTTTCATCAACTAGTTCTGCAACATGCTTTATTCTTTATTGAAATTGTACAGGTAGCCCTCCTGGATGTGAACGAAGCTGCAGGAAAGAGTTTAGTAGAAGTCCTCGACAAACAATATGGACAAGAGAGAACTTTGTTCCTAAACTGTGATGTGGAATCAGAGGAGCAGATAAAAGGTAATGCAAACACACACACACGCACATACGCACCCATACACTGGAGAGAGGAAAACAGCTGGAACGTCTCTCATCTAAATAAACAAGCCTAGGAATGCATGAAGCTGAGTTGCAGAGTTGTGTGATGTTTCGAGATGTCAAAGGGCATTTCATATCGAGAACCAGATGTGCCTGACGTATACGCTTACATTAATTGTAGTTAAAGGTGTGAGGCAAATTTATTTCCTCAGACTTTAAATTGTCAACAATAGGGAGAACAAAAAAAACATACCCCGAGGCCTTAATGTGTTAAATTCAGGGTTTGTTTAAACAGCTCAAAGGTGCACTCTTTTGACATGACTATTTACTCATACACGTTTTGCGCAACTCACACTTCAAACAGCGTCGGAAATACACGAGGGCAAAGGGCAAAACTGCCCCAAAGAAATATCATTTTGCCCCTGATATCACTAGGAGAGGGGCAAAAAATACCCCCGAACATTCTAAACGAATAAAAAAATGGAGCGCCTCTTAATCAGACCTGTGACTGCGGTCAACTCAGCAGACACTTCAATTTGAGTGCACCTATATCCTGAAATTCACGGTAAACTCATTCAAACGGCGCAGATCGGGAGCGAGCGAAGGACTTTGAAAGTTAACTGAAAGATTAACGTGAGACAACATCCGGTTTCTTCAGACGAACATCCGGTTTAAGAGTAAGAATAAGAATAAGAATAAATGCCAACAAAGTATATATATTGCATAATGGAAATTAGATGAAATGAATTATATTCACATTAAGTATAAAACATGCTGCCTGCATCTCGTGAGTTAAAGGGAAAATACACCAAAATTCTGCATAAAGTGTCTTTATTCTTTGATTTGAGGGTTGCTGGAAATGAATAATACCTGACTGACAGTCAATTAAGATATTTTACCAAGTAAAAACTCTGAACTGAATTTGTACCTTCAAATGGCACATTATTTTGAATTTTTAAGGTGATTTAAAAATGTTTTTCTCAAAAATTCCACACAATGACTAATGCATATGTTCAGGACAAAAATGGGTAATATCACAATATTTGAGGTGCTACAAAAATATTTTTCCTCAATAATTCCATACAATGACTGATGTATATGTAATCAAGGCATCGTTGACTTAATAATTGTTAATAGTTGTTTAAAACATTTAATAATAACAATAAATTACCACAAAGAAATAAGAATGAAATTGAATATGATTGTCCGATTTATGTTTGGTTTTTGTTAGAAAAATCGAAGAAAACACTTTGAATCTGTAGACTACTGCCTAATAGTCTTATTATTGCCATTCGATGACAATTGCTCATATACTGTAAGCCTAAATAAGTATATATATTATTTTGAACAAAGGTTAAATGTTATTTCACAAGTTTCAAAAAGTGCCCCCAATTTTTTGAAAATGCCCCTGGATTCAGTTAGTGGGGGCAAAAATTGCCCCCAAAAAATATGTAAATTTCCTACCCTGGTTTCAAACTATACAGAGATTATGAGTTAATTTATTGTACATTCATGTGCTGGATTCTATATTTCATGTTATACGTTTTTTTTTGTTATACACTTTTAGTGTACACGACAAACACTTGACTGTGAGTGATTCAAATGCAACATATATGAGACTGTTAGTCTCAAATAACCTGAATTGAAAAGAGCTGGTCGATCGGTTAGCTGACTAATCATTGCAGCTCTGCTGTGAAGGATGCTACATCGGCCATGAAAAAAACGGAGGGGTTAAAAGCTCAACCTGATAATGAGATTGAAAAGATAACGAATAACTGTTTCTCTTCCTGCTCTCAAGCTGCCTTTCAGAAAACCGCAGACACCTTCGGAGGAATAGACATCCTGTGCAACAACGCCGGCATCTTGAATGAGAAGATGTGGGAGAAAGCTGTCTCCATAAACCTGGTGAGAAGTCGAGAGAGTAACAAACTGCAACTGGTTTGCTATTCTGCCCAGTGACACCACTTCCCCAAGGGCAGTGACACCTCACCACAAAATAATTAATAATAGTCTTTCATGAGTTTGCACATCCGCCAAACCGATTTACATTTCCTCTTTTTTTTTAGCAGTTTGAGTGTGAAAAAAAAACGAACGGTTAAATGTAGCGGCTTTTTACATTCGGCATTTGAAACACAAAGGAAATACCAAAGTACCCATGAGCAGAAAAAACTGGATTCAGGCCTTATAAGGCCATAATCAACGGTACGTGTTCTCTGTCGTAGGTGGGGGTCATCAGGGGGACTTACCTGGCCCTGGAGCACATGAGCAAGTTGAGTGGGGGACGCGGAGGGGTCATCGTCAACACGGCATCCCTGGCAGGTATGACCCACAATGCACTGCATGTGTGTTGTTTTCTTCACAAGAAAAGAAGACAGCATTCTTTGCGTTCCTGAAGTAGATCAAAAATAATTTCTTAACAAGGCATCTGTGATTGCTTTGATTACAACGTTGTACAGGCAGTTCTAGTTATGACACACATTACATTCACAACACTTTACATCCAGTCTGTGCCATGTTTCAGTCTCTACCATTAACTGGATTTAGCAGGAAGAGCTGTTGCCTTGTTTGTATCCTAACCTTCGGGTCAGATGTTCCTACCAGCCGAAAGCGTAAATTACATTCAAAACATGCAAATCACCAAAACTTGGGGTTGAGATGTTTTTTAACAGAAAAATATACTTCCTTACTTGTTCATGGGGCCAAAATAATATAATTTGGTTTGCAAAGAATTCCTCATTTGACGAGCACAAGAATAAAATGGCGATTGTTGTGAGTTCGGAGGGACTGTTAACCCTTTTCTTTCACCAGTATAGCATTACAGCATGGTGGAATTAGCAAGCTTGCTAACTAGCCACCTTCCAGCTGTTTAGCCAGCTAGCTTGTTAATTCCACCATGCTTTAATGCTACACTGGTCACAGAAAAGAAGTTGATCAAAGTTCCGGCGGCTACAGCTGACGACGCCCCCTCTTCTGACGGCGTCGTTTGCGAAAGCGTAGCGCCCACCTTCCAGTTCCCCTTTTAGGTATTCACTGTTAGCTGTCAGCACTTTTTGCCATTGTTTGCACTGTTAGCACGACAAGACAAGGTCGAATTTTGTGCATCCTTTATGAGTCAGGATTTAACGCTAATGTTGGCTGATATAACCCGCATCCTGCAGGTCTCGGCCCTCTCCCAAGCTGTCCTGTGTATACGGCCACTAAGCACGGAGTGGTCGGCTTCACTCGGGCCATGGCGGTAAGGACGGTTCTCCAGAAGATAGTCCAGGGAGATTAAGAAAACATCTGCTGAAAAGAAGTTTAATGCATTGTTTTTTCAAGTGCATGTACAGACAAATTCTACTTTATACGCTGTATAGCTTTTAGGTCCTAGCTTTGGGATCACAAGCAAGCTAATTTATGTCAATATCCACCAGCTTGACATAGTCAGACTTGGGGTTTGGCTGTTTAATAGGCATATAATTAAATTGCTATGATTCAGGAGTGAAGTGTTTGTTTTATGCATTGTGTCTCTGAACATTTCAAGCATAATAGTGTGTGTGTCTTTTTACTAGGCCGCCTCCACTGCATCAGGTTACGGTATACGGTTCAACGTCCTTTGCCCAGGTTTCGTCCAAACGGACCTCTACACCGCCATCAAAACCAACCTGGGGCAATTCTCCCACTTGGCTGATGTAACTGAACAATTGATTGAGAAATTTGGGGTTGTAAAGTAAGTCTTTGCTTGTGTCGTTTTGTTAAAGGTGATACAAAGAAATATACATTATTCGCTCCATTAAATCTTTCTAACTGTTTGTTCTGCAGCAACATAGACTTTCAGTACAAAAACAAAAAAATGTCATAATATTTAGACCTCTCTTGTGTTATACATTATGCATTATCTATTAATCTGTTGATTATTTAGTTATTACGAATTATTATTATTGTTATATTAAGAAAAAGTCAATCACTATGTTTCCCAAAGCCAGAGATGACGTCTTCAAATGTCTTGTGTCTAAACAACTCAAAGATATTCAGTCTACTGCCATAGAGGAGTAAAGAAACTACAACATATTCACGTTTAAGAAGCTGGAAGCAGAGAATTTTCACCTTTTTTTGTCTTGAATGGTTACTTAAACCGATTCAATTGAACACCAAAATAGTTGGCAATTAATTTTACAGGTGACAACTGATTCATCTTTGCAACTCTGTATCATACAATATGAAATATCCCGATATGGTTCCGTTGAAAGACGATACATTATCATATTGAAATATCGCCCAGCCCTGTGCACACGTTTAAGTACATTATCGTGACCATGTCTGATACTGTGAACACTATTCGCTCTACCCTTTTTTAATTTCAGCATATCTGATGTGGCGGAGTCCGTTCTGGAGATGGTGACCGATGAGACAAAGAATGGAGAGGCCATCTTTGTTTCCCCTACAGAAAAGAAATACGTGAATTTTCCTTCATTCATCAAGTAACTTGACTGGATCATGTGATCAAAGCAGCAATGTTTCTCAGTGCTTTAATGTGCAAAATGAAATGTTAATGCCTCAAGTGCTTTTCATACAGCAGAAATATCTTAGTGAGTCAATACAATGTACGCGAAAGCTTTAGGCTTTTAGCATCGTCGACAGGTTTTTGTTTTCATTTTGTTTGTTTAATTAATGTTGAATTATGTTGACAACTGCAATAATGTGTCATTCAACATGTCAACATTTAGCAGACCACTGGTTCAACGCCTATCTGAGGTGGAACATTTAAAAAATGTCTGTGACCAGATTTAAAATCCAGATTGTATTTTTACGTAACGTCTCTATTTAACTGAAAAAATTGTCCATCGTAAAAGGGTCCCCCAAAACATCTGTATTTGTTCTTTGGGCAATTCCTGCTCATTTTATGTCAGAATCAAACGTCATTGTGCGCGTAACATCATGCAATTCTAGTTTGTAATAAATACCTTCATTCATAATGATGTGGTTTGTTTGAACGTTTCTTCCCACAGTGTGTAACAAATCAGGTAATGGGGGGAAAAAGCATACTATATTATATTTATGTTCTCCTGGATGAGACTCAAAATCATTTATCAAGAAAGATTTTGGCTGCAGGATGAAGCGAGCGGATCAAGCTTACAAACGAACATATTCAATATATTCAACCCCACTGTTTCTGTCTATTAAACCAGCTTGCAGGTCTCTAATCTTTTGTTGTTACTCTCAAGACATTGGAGTCAAAAAATACACCATTACAAGTAAAAGTCCTGCATTCTAAAGAATAAATATAAAAGTATTGTGTACTAACTATCAAAAGCCTAAGTACTCATTATACTGACTGACCCCTGTCAGTGTTTTATTGATCACTTGTATTTGATGTATACTTAAGTGGTACTTAAAGTAGAACGTGGTCGAGGTGGTGCTAATTTGAAATACTTCTTATATTGCTAGGTAGCTTAATCTTTAATAATGCACCATAAACTGGTCACATAAGAAAGTAATTAGTAATTAGAAGTCCATATTGACTTTGTGTACATTTATAGTCATGTGTGTTCTCAAAAAAACGTAATTAATTAAATTTTTATTTTTTTAAATAACTCGGAACTGAAAGGTTCAAAGTGCAAACAAGGCTTCCGGTCACATGACCGGAACTAAACAAACACGTACATCCGGGGTTCGGCCACGCTTTGCCTTCTTCCTCAACTACCAACAACAAATCTCTCGCTGTGCAGTAAAAACAGAACACAACCTCCAACATGCCGAAAGCCAAGAAGTCAGGGAAGAGAAAGAAGTTCGACTACAGCCGAGATCGGAAGAAGTTGAAGAAACAGACCTTCAAGAAATACAACCCGCGGATAGAAAAGTAAGCGTGGAACGGCACGTTAGCATGTTAGCTCATGTTGGCTAACAGGGGGGCATGTTGACGCCACGTGAGAAGTGTTTACCTGAGCATTTGACCCGATATTTGTAGTATTTATAGTACACAGTAGTGTAAGTAGTGTTCATATCCTTTAGCTACATAAGTTAAAGTAGAATACTATGGTATAAAATATACTCCTTAAAGTCCTACGTACATAAGTCATGCAATTGTTCACGATGCAGAATGGCTCCTTTCACTGTCATTGTTATAAATTATACGGGTTTTAGAGACACTTGTATGTACTTTTAATAATTAAACATGGACATTTTCTCAGTTGATTGATTAATCCCCTCAGCCTATAAAACAGTGAAATATGGCCCATCACACCTAAACCCAAAGATATGCAGATGATACCGAATCTTGAAATTTGGAAACATTTGAGATAGTTTTATTAATGATATTTAATTGAGTCATCAATATTTTCTTTAATTGATTTATATTATTAATTTCAGCAAATCACAGTGAAGCCCAGAATGTGGCTCAACTACTCAGTCTGCCCTCACATTAATGATTAATGAAGGGGTTTATTAATATTATTTATGTCTTATTTTAGCAGGTCTTTGTCGTTTCATTGCTACCAATAATTGATTTAAAGTTTCAGATTAAGAGATGTTAGGGGGACTGGGTATTTGATAACGAATATATAGAATATTATATTCTACACCCAACTTAAAATGCCTATTATCACAGTTCTGTACTTAACAATAGTCTGAATATACCAAGAACTGTAAATTGTATGCAAACACAGTTTTCACTGGAAAGACAGTTGATGCTTCTCATTGGGCTGAACTTTTAGTTTGCTCTGATTATGAGATAAATATATACAATACATTTGTCTCGGCCGGCTCCTGCAGAAGCACTGTTGTGTTGTTTTAGTTTCATCGTGCGTCTAAACTTTCCTCTCACTCAGTACACAGATCAGAAACGCCTGGGACGACAATAAGTCCACGACCAGGAACCTGCAGGAGATGGGTCTGGCCTTTGATCCAAACCGCACGCTGCCAATAGCGAAAAAGAGCGTAAGTAACGTGATTCCTCTAAGCGGGACAAAGACTTCAGAATGGGGCTGTGCAACATCACGAGAAAGCAGTTTCTCTATTGATGACTGATGCTTAAAACGAGAAAGAGATGTGAGGACAGAGGAGTCGAGGCAAATTGAGACATCCTCGCCTCGTAGACCGCGTTTTTTAATGCGATGTTGAATAAATGTGTTGAGTGTCACGGCTGCTAATCATCTGCTAATTATGACAATTCCACACAAATGTCTACAAAATGATGAAGTGAGGACATTTTGGACAGACATGGATGTTGGAGGAGCAGCTATACTGTTTTGAACTGGTGTTTATGTACAGTCATATTCATAAAATTACTTAAGCATTTGATTAGTGAATGCAGGAAGACTCTTTTACGGGTCAAGATTTTAAAACATCTCTTCATGTTGTGTCGGTTTCATTTGTGCCAGAAGGGAGCGACCGAGTGTTGGTGACGAGGATTAAATTGAAATGGATCACTCCAGTTAAAAGTCATTAAATGTATTATTTGAAACGGACACCGTGTTTCTGGCGCTTAGAGAAGATGGTGCTCTTATCATTTATTTTGTGGGACAGTTTCACCGTACGGTTAATTGAATTAAATGTTGTCCTTCGAGGCAGCGCTTCATTTAGTTTACTGAAGACTGCGAGCGGCCCATAACGTCTACATGCTGGCCTCCCGTGGGCTCTGGAGCGAGGACAGTAACTGTGTTGTATTTCTGTGGAGAAGAACGTTTGTGTTCTTCAGTTCACCCAGAATCCAAACGCATGTCTTTTGTTCACACGTTTAGCTCCTCGGTGAAGATAAAGTGACTAAAGCTCCGGTCGGCATCGTGACGAAGCCCTACGTAGTCAACCGTAAGTCGTTTCCTTTTTAATAACCGCACCATGTGAATTAACGTGCACTGTCATTTTGTTGTGCTTTAGAGATTCATCTTTTGATAGAACTCTTGTTGGTGGCCTTTTTATACAAATTCCAAAAAGACGCTCGCTATGATTTCACCCTAATTAGACCAATTTGAAAGCAAGCAGAGCTTCACTTCCACCATCTTTGTTTTTGTCGTTCTGCTCGGTGGCATTGAGGCTCAGAGGAGTCGGCCTTCAGCAGCTGCTCTGGATTTCAGCTCAGAATGACTTTCATTCCTCCCGTAACGCCGCCGGTGCTTTTATTTCCATTTCCTGTTATGAAGACTGACAGAGATGATTTGCATATTTTCATTGAGTTTTAGAATATATTTTTATGCTCCTTGTCGTCGCACCGAAATGAAAAAGATGAATCCTTAAATGCGAACAAACAAGATGGAAGAAATATGAATGTTTCTGAGATGTCTTTTGTGTTTGTGTGGCGCAGAGCTGCAGGAGGAGGCCGACCGTCCAGAGAAAGACTCCAAGACGCTGTCATCCGACCTGATGGAGTACGTTCAGTACATGATGCGAGAGCACGGGGACGACTTCAAAGTGAGAGCGCCAGCCGAGTTCAGGCCTGAACAAGTCCCTCATGATGCTTTTACCATTTTATATTTGCAACAAGGAAGTAACGTAGAACACGGGCCTATTTTCTGCAGTTTGAACTGAAGCCCTTTATTCCCCCTGCAGGCGATGGCCCGGGACGAGAAGAACTACTACCAGGACACACCCAAACAGATCAAGAGGAAGATCATCGAGTACCAGCGGTGCCACAAGGAGCACTACGACGCCTTTGTCCAGGTGCTGGGCGCTCCGCCGGTCCAGTAAAGAGACTTTATATACGCTGTCGTGTGTTTCCGGATCTCACTCTGGAGACACAAACGGGACAGAAGTCCAGTGTGAGGACCGCACGACTTCAGGACCTTTCTGTTACTGTCCTCGCTGTAAAGATTTCCTGTTTTAATTATTCCGCATGTTGTTTCCAGGTGTGTGACTGAGAATCATTTAAATACCTTGAAGCTCATTTTGCAGATGTTTTTTTTATGTATCGGTGCATTCACACCGGAGGACTTCTTCTCCGTGTTTCCTTGATCTCCAGTTAAAGCACGAGCGCGTTGACGTCTGAGAGGAGTCTCTCTGCAGCGTCATGTTTTTCAACTGCTCTGGAGATGCGTGCAGCTCTGAGCTTCAGAGTTAACCGCGTTATGAATTCATAAGGGTGTTAACCGATTGGTTACGGTCTGGTTAGTCTGGACTTTATTGCGTATTTCTTTGTGGAGGAATTTTAATCGTGTGAAACAGTTTCAACGACGACGCTGGTAGAGAACATCGAACCGCTCAGACTCACGACAAACAGTAAAGAGAGCCTGGAGTCATCACCAGGATGGCTTCTGAAATAAAGAAATGTTTGCGTGAGAGTCTCTGAAGAGAAGTTTTATTTCATATTTGTTTCATTGTCAACAACCAAACCCAACAATGTGTTATTCCGTCTCTCAGCTCCGAGCTCATTGGTTCCACATGAAGATCTCTTAAAAACATCTCAAGAATATATAGTTTTAAAAAGCTCATTAACGTCCCAAAACAGCCGGCCCCCTGTAGTTTTATCAAACGAGGAAAAATATATATGTAATATATTTTCAGCAGTGGATTACTCCTCATTTTGGTTGAGTCATTGCGTTTGAGCATTTTGATGCTTGAGCGCAATGAACCATTAAAACGAAGCAATGCATAATTTGAACCCTCTGCACTGGTTCCGTGTGTGTGTGTGTGTGTGTGTGTGTGTGTGTGTGTGTGTGTGTGTGTGTGTGTGTGTGTGTGTGTGTGTGTGTGTGTGTGTGTGTGTGTGTGTGTGTGTGTGTGTGTGTGTGTGTGTGTGTGTGTGTGTGCGCGCGCGCGCGCATACTGTGAGCATTTTGGTGGAAGTAAAGAAGAAACTTACTGTCGTGTCATCTCCATTGCACACATATTAACTTTTGTCATTAAAAAATGTCTGCGATTCTGTAGGTCTGCCACTTCTATGTTAATATGTAATATGTGTAGAAAGCATGCTGCATTTCTAAAACACTCGAACCGGTCAACATTCTGTCCAGTTTTAAAAGACACTTAAACATCTTTGCACCAAATACACGGATAGAATGAAACATCCACCAGCCTTTTTATTTGATTACATATTAATGGCTCCATCACAAGTTGACTTATCCCACAATCCTCAGGCAATGACGCACTCAATGACGTCATCGCTTCATGGAGGATGCAGTCGTTAAAAGGTTTTTTCTTTGTTGATGTAACAACTGTGGCGTCTGTTAAGAGACTCCCACTCCTTAAAATGAATTTGACATTTTCAGCAAAACACAGATGCGTCGTCATCTGGAGAACTGTGGTTGCGTTGATGGCTCGAGGGGAGAAACCAGTGAAGTAATCCTCAGAGGTTTCGTTTGACAGGTAGATGGAAACATGCGTCACTTCTAGAGGAGCATCCAGTTTAAAGGTCGGCCATAAAGCAGCTCAGTGATAGAAAAGCACCGCGTTTCTGTAGTTTGTTCTCTAAAAGCTATAGAGCACGTGTGGACACTTAGTCATGTAACTTCCTGCTTCATGTGACTCATGTGACTTATTCCCATGGCTGCAGAGTGTCGACAGAATAACACAGCAGGATTTAACTGAAGTGACTTCTAAAACATTTAATAGACCGAAACCTTCAAGCTTTGTCTGAACTGCTTTCATCATGTGTTCGACACCCTCGGCGGCGTCGATGTAAAAATATATTGGAAAAAAGCCACGTTTTCCTCAAGGATGCTCAATTCTTAAAGAACACTTTATTTTAGAGCGATGAATCCAGATGAAGCGACATCTGGTCCTGAAACCTGCGCTTTACGGCACAGCTGGGAGCAAAACGGAGACTTTTATGAAATCAAAAAGTACGAGGTCACCGCATCACAGATGGAAAGGAGTACATGTGGGGTTTCAGCTGAAGAAACACGTCCCCGGGTAATTGGGGAACACAATATTGAACATGCACTTACTTTAAATCAGTTTACACGTGCAGCGGGTCAGTAATTACATCTCTCCCCGAACCCCTGAAACGTATTTTGGGAGCTTGGCGATCTCATTTGAACTGTAATACAGAAACAGTTACCGCCTGACTTTCTGTGTGTGTGTGTTTGGAACTTATTCAGAGTCAAGAAATCGACTTTCTTCAGGAGAAATCCAGCTGTGGAAACCAGCGTTTATAATCCCCCTTCCTCAATAGTGGAGAACCACGTGTCTCGTTTAAGTGACATGTAATAAATGAATCTACCCGAGAAAGACGACTGTAACCCCGTTACTGAATATATGTGTCAAATGTCAGAGCTAATCCATCCGATAGTTGAGAAATTTTAGTTGGAACCTAAAAAAAAAAATCCACCTCACAGTGGCACGAGAGGAGACGTCATCACGGTTGAGCCTCTGGGGACCATGAATGTATTCACAAAGTGTAATCGTTGACGAATGACTTTCACTGTGGAACCAAGAGAGGACTTTCCTCTCCCTGCTTGTGTCATGTGGACCTTGAGCATCATATCTTGACTGTCGGCTGCACACCGTTGACGGCAGAACAATAGTCTCACCTCGTCTGCTGTCGTCGATCATTTACAGCTTCGTTCCAAGAACTCCAAGTTGCTTTGTGACGCATGTTTGACCGTGGATGCTGTGCGAGGTATGATTGCGCAACGATTCACGCCAGCTGCGGTTGTTTTCTTGAATATGGATTTTTTTTAAACTAAAACTCAATTCAAAACAATACATGTTCCTCAATATCTGACATGTAGGGAACGATGTTGTGTGACTGTCGGCTGGTAATTGTATTTCTCAATAGAAAGACAAAGAAAACAATTCAAGAAACAGCCGACACTGACGAAGATCTGCCGTTGAAATTTGACTCAAGTCAAATTGCACATTTGCTGTTTCCTCTGGTGCCACCATGAGGACACGCTTTACATATTTACGTTTCTCAGTAAAGTGAAGAATGTTGACAGCAGGCAGCGTATGCTCATAAGTACTGCAGATTTATTTATAGGAACCCTCTGCACTGTCTGAGCCAAAGGACTACATTATTTCATACAAGCGTTTAATATATTACTGGAGTAAACATTTGTAACATTTATTATATGTAATTTAACCAGCGGACAGTAGCCTCCAGCAAAGTACTCACTTTGTAACTTTATAACACTTTCGGATAGTTTTTGCTTTCTATCTGCGACCATGTGGGATGTAGCATAATAATACGAGATTTAAAAAAGTTGCATTCTTTATTGTAAAATGTATATATATATATATATATATATACATATATATATATATATATATACATATATATATATATATATATACATATATATATATATATGTATATATATATATATATATATACATATATATATATATATATATATATATATATATATATATATATATATTTTTTTTTTTACAATAAAGAGTGAATACATACATATATATATATATATATATTATATATATATTAGAAATGAATTGTTCACTTTAAGTTTGCCAACATTGTTGCCTTTCCCCATGTGTTAACTTGTCACAGGGCATGAAAGTGTTTATTTGGCAAATGAATGGATTATGTCTTGAATATGAGTGACGCCTCAGCGAAAACAGCTTCCTGTTAACATGTTGTGGAACTCTGCCCCACAAAAGTCAGGTCAGGCTGCTTATCTGCCGTAGATCTTATCTGTTTGTTTGCATCCACATGCAGTCAGCAGAGGGAGAGACTTGTTTTCCCAATTGGGTGCTTGTTATCGGTTTGTCTTCTGGATGCATCCATGTTGTTTGAGAGCATATTGTGTGCACATAGGTTGAGTACATCACTATGTTCACTGGCATGTCTACTCTCCACATATTTCCAGTCGTACCTCCATCTGTGCTTCCATGCAAAATAGATTTTAATCTCAAGGAGATAACAAGATTATTAAATAAAGATTTTTTTTTAAGGGGCAGACCAACGTGGAATCTCACTCATAACACATTGTTGGACAGTAAAAAAAATATAAATGCAGAAGAACCAGAGATTCTTTTTATTCCATGCATTCTTTTTCCTCATCAAAACCCCACCGCCTACATTACCCACAATGCAACTCGACCGCCGACAGCTCGGTCAGAGATTGTGGTGTGTAAATGCTAGCAGCGGCTAATGTAGCATCGAGCCTCTGGCCTGCAGGCAGAGATGAGCATCGGGCTACAGAGGTCTGGTCAACTCGCTTCCGTCTAACTCATCGGCAAAAGACATTTGCCATTTTCAAACTTGCAGTCCCAACTGACGCTGACTCGGGTGACATCACTTGAGGACGTTCATCTGACTTCACACAGACTTCATGCTGTGTATTTTACCCACATACTCAGTAGTGTTCCCCAGCACCCTGGAAACACACTTTGATGTGTAAAATCACTTGCCGTTTCAGAAACTGCAGCCGGGACGTTAATATCATTTAAAAGAGAAGAACAGAACATAAAGACATGCATAAATCCATACCTGACAGTTCCATTTACATTGTTTATAAAAACGATGCACATACAACAATCCACTGAACTCTTGATCACTGTGAAAACAACACGACTGCAGAACTACAGTACATCAAAAGGAATACAACTTCACATTCATTAAAAACGTGTGCGTCGTAAGCAAACATTGCTGCACACACAGCATTAAAAATCAGACTCGCTGATTCCAGTTTATGTGTACAGGTAGATTTAAGTCAAATACAGCACTTCACATCTGCATTAATACAATCAAGGACGTGTGTTTCACTGCATACGAGTTCTTGTCTAAAGACAAGTTTCCATTCAAATGTCTCACAAGTTTGAAACAAATGTTGAGAAAATTGGTCAAAGAAAAACGCAAATGAAAGCTTGTTTCCATTCATTTCTTTTGGAACGCGAACCGGGAACAAGTTCGGCTCGGTCATCGAACTCATCTTCAAGAGAAAAATGGAGAGACGTCTTCAGGAATTAGTTTGAACGTCTCTCTCACGTCAGCTCGTTCTGGCCGTGTTTCATGCTGCCGATGAAGACGCGGGAAAACGTAAACAGCTGATCGGTAATGTGATTTAAATGTTCGCTCCCTCAGAATTGATTTAACGAAGGCGTTCCTCAAATCCGTTCAGCGCATCAACGTTTCTTCAGAAACTGCAAACATTGACCTTCTACGACTCCTGATTGTCCACCTACATATAGTTCTGCTGGAAGTGTCATCTGGTGAATGAATTCAATGCTTATTTGGGTGTAATTTGTGTATTTTTTGTTGGGACTGAACACACAACCAAAGAGGGATTGCTTTCAAATGGAGAAGCTCAAAATACTCTCTCGTGAAGAGAGTCATGGAAAAGAGAGGACACTTTCCCCCCCGTCAAGAATTTTGACAAGAAAAGTAACACAGGTTTTTAAAAAATGTCAGTGTGTCCCTTTAAATCCCCTCATGAAATCCCCCTGGATATCAGCAAAGCCCACTTGCCCCGGTTGATTAAATCCCCAGTATTAGTCCCCGGGGCTCCAACCTGGCAACCCTGAATATTACCTGCTCTGCTCTGCCGACTTCAGTCAACAGCAAAACCAGACGAAATCTTGTAAATGGATCTACAAACTTGACATATTTCCGTTTATATACAGAACAGTACGCATGCTTAAATACACCGGTCACAGTTCAGACTAGTCCAAAGCCTGAATCATTGGCAGGAGGGGAACTTTGTGTCAAACCTTCGTCCTTCTGTCCTCCTCGCTCTGCACCTCCTCCTCCTCCTCCTGTACCATGAGATGAGCTGAAGCTGTTTTCGAAAACAAGCCGACGTGGTTTGAAGAAGGTCAAGGATGAAGACGAGGAGGCTTTGCGCTCCATCTTGGCATTTTCTTCAGTGATTTCTTTGCCACGGTTCCCGCAGCCTTCAGCATCCTCCTCCTCCACCTCCACCTCCATCTCCATCTCTGCCTCAAATAAGTCAGAGCTTTAACAATGAGGAGGAAGAGGAGGAGGAAGATTGAGTTCAGCCACCGCTTTGTTGCCATCCCTCCATATAGGGGGGGGGGGGGGGGGGGTATGGGGGGGGGGGGGGTATGGGGGGGGGGGGATGAGATCAGACGAGCTGGAGCAGGAGGTCCTGGACGGTGTCCAGGCCCCGGCAGGAGTTCTTCAGGTTCTCATCAGAGCCCAGCTGGGCGGCCAAGAGGAACAGCTTCCTGTCCTCGGCCATGGAGCCCAGAGACAAGGCTTCGTGCAGCTCCGGCACGCTCACAGCGTTGGGCTTATCCTGTGAAGAGCGTGAAAACACTTAAACTCTGTTGGCTGTCTCTTACAATTTACAGTACTGTACATACACACAATAATAATTTGAATAATTTGTTGTGGTTTGATCTTGTATTGTAATTATTCTAATTGCATCAGTTGTCGCTGTATGCATTTAAATGTACGGCAAATGTAATGTCCTTTATTAATTAATTATAAAGAATTATTTATCAGCCAAGAAACATCTCCGGTACGACATAAAGTCTCCGTGTAATAATGTATAGACCCTACAGGCGTTCATAAAAAGGTATAAGAATGAGCGTAAAATGATCTATTGAAACTATCGCCCTGGTCAGATCAGTGTGTTCCCAATACACCGCTTTCACTTTGAGCTTGTGGGGGTCAGCCGGGCACAGTTAGCTTAGTTAGCTACTTTCTGGTGACAAATGCAAACAGTTAACTGATCCATAAACAAACATAAACTGTACATTTAGCCATAATTCGGTAAAAATATAGGTGTCAAGAGCACAATAATTGGAATCATTTGCAACTGTTGTGAAGTCAAGCAGATACCAGTCGTCCTGGAAGAGGCGAGCTGCGACTTTAAGAGCCTTTCAAGCCGACAAGGGGTGAGTGTTAGATCGAATGTTACTTGATTGTTACTTGATTTTACCTTTTCATTTTATCCCCCCAAAAAACAAAAAATCAGTTGCAGCTGCAGTACAAACTGGACATAACCTACAAAAGTAATCCACCTTAAAAAGCTGATTTGACTTCCCGAAATAGAATAAAATCAGCATTAACTTACATACTTCTATATATAGTCTGTATGAAGGAGGTGAATTTAACGCCACCCTCCTACACGAACCATTCAACCCCGGCTAGAGTCTCCAGATGTGTCCCCCCCCCCCCGTTTCTTTGCACCGCGCCGTGTGTTTTTCCAACACACAGATTGTTCTGGAAACA
Source organism: Melanostigma gelatinosum (assembly GCF_949748355.1). NCBI lineage: Eukaryota > Metazoa > Chordata > Actinopteri > Perciformes > Zoarcidae > Melanostigma > Melanostigma gelatinosum. Next base: position 4,089,231 of record NC_136647.1, read on the forward strand.
TCCTTTGTGCTGTTTTAAACAAAGCGAGTGCCGAGGCAGAGAACAGAGCAGTGTGGTGGGAGAGAGCCAGTATCACTGTCCTCCTCCTGAGGACATTATCTGTTTGATTTCACCTGCGTCATGTGCACAGCATACAAAGATGTATGTATCTATGTATATATGTAGATACATATATATGCATGTGTATATATGTAAATGTAAATACGTGTGTATATATGCATATGTACGTATGTGTGTATGTATATATGTGTATATTTATGTATGCATATAAAAGTTTGTTTTTTTAGCTGGATGCAGATGTTTTCTGTTTTTATTTTTGCTTGGGGGAATTCAGCTTCCATCTACAAGCAACAGGCATGAGTGCGGTGTTTAATTATTATGTGCTTTCACCAATCCTGCGAAGGAAAAAATAATAAACACTTCTCCACAGCTCAGCTGTTTGATCAATTTGTTCCAAATACTCAGATTGCAAAATATACAGCCTCCATTTGTAGCTCCTGCAATGAGCTAACAGGCAAAACTACAACAAACAGAAGCGGTGGATGTAGCGATATTTTGGAACAATTTGATGAAAATAATTTTGTTGCTTCAGTGAAGCAGACGCTACCTTGAAATAGTAATTCAATTGCTGTTGTTATATGTGATGTAGACCTCTAATAACCATTCATTATTTAACCAAACGATGCAGTTTTAACCTGGATGCCCACCTGTCTCCAGTGTTTACAGCCTACATGTCTCTGATAGATCTTTTGGCTAATACTGCGAGGATGAAAGCTGCAGCGCTCTGACAGTAGATGTGACAAATATTCCCGCTTCCCTCGGAGGGTCATGCATAATTCCACAAGCAGGGTGAAGAAATGTGAGCGGAGGAGGAAATGGAGTGATGTTTATTTCACGAGTCTGATGGATCATCACTGTCAATGAGGAGGGAACAAACTCTTCGTTTGAGCACTTTTACTTTAACATTTTGACCTCATGTGACATTATTCCTTTGTTATCGTGTATCATTGTGGGCTTGTTTTCAGGGGATTGCCTCCCCTCGGCTCTCAACTTGGCAACGGCTGAGCCGACGGCTAGCAGCTAATGGTGCAAACAGTGCAAACAACGGCAACAGTGCTGGCAGAGCTAACAGTGTTAGCCTAAGAGGGAACCAGAAGGTTTGCCTCCACGACAGTGTCACCGGCCGGCTATCAGCAGTAACCGCCATGTGAGCATAGTAGTTAATGATGTCATTTATTGTACCTGCTTGTTTCCCAAGACAACCACGGGCAGCTGGGGCTGCCCCCTCAGCAGGCGGTGCAGTTCAGCCTTAGCCAACGGGAGGCGGCTCCTGTCAGAGGAGTCCACCACGTACACCAGAACGTGAGTCTTTCTCAGGTAGTCCGACCAGTACCGCCGCAGGTCCTCCCCGCCGCCGACTGCAGCAAAGAAAACGTATATGTGTCATACATTTAAGAAATAATTGACTTTCTGCTTTGAATTACAACGATTTTCCACATTTTGACTTTTAAGCTGTTTTTTTTTCAAGTGTTCCAACTCTCAAATGCATGATGAGTTCAGGCGCAGCTGAAAATGTCCGGCTTTCATCCTCAAATTCAAATATTCTTCTCAAAGAATAGTTTGTAGAACATAACTTCATCTCCTAAATCTGCATTCCTTTGAATTGCGTCTGTGGTCTCTAACCCCCCTTTTTCTCTACTTTTTGTAGTTTCCTTCTTGTGCACGAAAGTATTCTTCTTATAATAATTATTCTCCTTATTTGTTGTGTCAGTATTGAGGTGTGATTCCTTGATTTGACTTGTCACAAAAAGCTGAGCAGCATCTTTGTCATCGTGGTTCACACATGGAGGGTGTCCTGATCTCGGTTTTGGAGGACATTTATGACGGCTAATGAGTAATTTCAGGTATTGTTGAAAAGTGATTGTAAAAAAAGAAAAAAAGGGTGGGAATCAAAAGCTAATCCCATTTATCATGTTGTACTGTTCTGCTGGGAAGAGGCCTGGCTCTGAGATTCTTGGAAAGAGGCTAATCTATGGCTGAGTGATAAGAGATTGGTCAATGAATGCAAGAAACATGTGAGCTCCGGTTACATCAGCGCGTAAACAGATAATGTTCTTCACAAGGCTTTTTCATAATTGGATAGAAATTGTTATTTTCAGGCAGGTGGCCAATCAAATTGGGGTCTTTGAAATATAAAGCTTTCTTGGAGATTGTCGCCGCCTCCGAGTTCGACGCAGCAGAGCGCAGCAAGAATTCATTAGTGGTGGACTTAATGGAGAATGTTGCTAGGAAACTGGGTAGCGCTGCACCTTTTGCTGATGTGATGTGGCAGCAATAAATACCCGTTTACCTGATACGGTACAGAGGGTGGACCTGAGGCTCAGCGGCGTGTGCAGTGCGTTACATTCAGAGGGAGCTCGGCTGGGATGCTGCTCTACAGGCCACCTTATTAGACACACACCCACACGAACACACACAGCAGCCACTGAGTTGTGGCGGCACTTTCTGAGCAGCCACACAAGTCGTAGTCTCCAAACAAGTTTGTTTTTCCTCCCGAGATGTGCAGCCAAATATGCTGAATCCCAAGAAGGCATGCATCCAACGGCGTTGGACGTGTCGTGTCAAAGTCTGTTTCCCCATTGATTTGTGTCCCCCCCCCCCCCCCCCCGAGTCTCTTTTGTAACCTTGACGAAAATACAAAACAGTTTTCTTTTACTTTTTGTCTGTTTGCATTGTCAAATCCTTAAATCCAGTGTCTCTATAGACAAAGTCTCTAAGAGAAGAGCGAGGCCCGTTGAAACTGATCTTCTCCTCATCTCAAAAAGAAGAAAAAAAGCTGTAAACAATGAATATTTAATAATCTGGACAGCATTTGTGTATATTGCAGCATTGAATAATAAGGGTCTGTTTAAAGGCACCCACGCTGTCAGTTTGTGAGCTTGAGTTGAGGGAGTTCCTCAAACACACTTGAGTGTCGATACTAAAGAGGGAAGCTGAGAACTCATATTTTAGTTCCCTTTAGCACGAACCCAAATGTCAGCTGCTGAAAGCCGGAGACTACTTCCCGAACTGATCTGCGTCTTTTCATTTGGAGTATAAAGGCTCTTAGCTGGACCCCTGTGCACTGTACTGCTCCTGATGCGTGTAAGCGTGCAATAAGCTGTCAACATGCCTCTGCATCAATGTCGCCTCGACAAAGTGTCCCAACATTTACCGCACCGGGCCGCTGACGTGCTCGGAGTGAGTGGGCGGTGACATGTGTTCCTCTGACTTTCAGAGATGAGAAAGGAATTCTTTTGGCGCCCACCGACCCCTGTGTTCAGATCATGAATAAATCAGCCGCGGAGCGTGACACATTCCTCCGACTACATCCGCAGAAACTCCCTCTGAGGCCGCCTGTAGCCGAGCGTCTCGCGCTGAAGACGGTCTTGAATGAAGAGCGAAGTGATGTATGTTATTTGTAGTGCGGCGCAGTGGCTTTCAAAAGGAATGCTAATTATCAGGATTCATGAGTTTGTACATAAACACAATCCAACTGGACTCATCCGCCTCGCATTATTGCACCCGTGTGATTTGATCTCCCCATGCTCATTACATGCATACATATACTGTACATGTCCACGAATAACATCCATTCATAATTCAGCATATTTGCACGCACTGCAATACTGTGTCATTGTTTACAATTCACAGATTTTGACCGATAGACATTGCATGTTGCTGTTCCTTGTTGTATTGTTTACATATATCTTCTGTCTTTACTCTTGTTAAGCTTTGCTGTCCTTGTTTTTAGCTGCATTTCTATTTATGTGTATGTACAGAGAGAGGTATACATGGCCAATCAAGCTGATTCTGATTTAAATGAAATTAAATGATATTTGTGACGACAAGGCCACAGTTCCAGTTTCTAAGGTTCTCTGTCACAGATTTAACTCCCATGCGATACTCCGATCCCCGACAGAAAACCGGGGAACTGAACAAGTAAGGGCAGCACAGCGAGTGTCAGAGACAGCCTCTGTGTTGGCAGTGATGGATGCAGCGAGCTTCAGGGAGAAACAACTGAACTCTGGATCAGCCGAGCTATGAGCTGAATCTGTTCATTGTTCATTCCAGATTTCAGATTATTCTTACGACCACTTAGTTACTCATCGACACTTAAAGCAGCTATAATCCTCCTCTTGTTAATTACAATGTGAAAGGACTGTGAAAGTGGCAGCTAGCATTGATGAATTTAGAGAGAATTATCACCTCAATCTACAGCTCCCATCGGATTTACGGAGCTTTAAAGGGATTTTCAGCTCATTGTTTATCTGTCTGATGTTTCTTCTTCTTCTTTCACAGCATTGCTTTCAGAGGAAAAGCAGTAAAAAGTCACTGCACTACCTGCTCAGCAGCAAACAGCAGTCAAAGACTATAGCTGGTGAACATGGTGAGCATCTAGCAGCTAAAGAGATATTACTCAGGTGGACCAAAAACGGAGCTGAAAGAGAGAGAATACTGGACTAACATTTGTCGCCAAGCTGCCCAAAAAATAAATCAGTAATTGCAGGTTTAAGTTCATGACAGAATGGAGTGCTTCAGGAATAAGTCCTAAAACCCTGAAATGAGTCAGCAGTTTCTGCACTTCCTGTTCCATGTATCAGATTTGATAGTTTTTTAAAAAATGGTTATATTGTTAGATGCCTGAAATAAGGTCTGTGGTTAACTCAAGCTTAAGAGATTTTAATATTTTCGTCAGTAAATACCCCTGTAGTGAATTTTAAAGCTTAAAAAGGCGTTTGCTAATTCTCCATTTCATGCTATTTGATAAAACATAAATGCCTTCCAGACTCCACACAGAACCCCAGTGTTTTATTTCCAGGGATAAAAAAGGAGTCTTACTCTCCAGGAAGTCCAGCTGACAGGCGCGTGCGTTGAGGCTCACGAAGTTGAAGCCGCGGGTGGGCCGGCAGCGGCCTCTCTTAGCCGCCGACTCCCCGTGAGTCAAGCCCTGCAACATGCTGCTCTTCCCGGCCCCGTCCAGACCGAGGACCAGGACCTGGCGCTTCCCGCGCTCCTCCTCCTCCTGCGGGCAGAGCAAAGAGACCGTCACACTGCGGGAATGTTCGGTGATAGCGGAGCAGACGCGAAGAAAGATGAAGCACACATGTTTAATTCAACACGGAACGGGGTTATTTCATGGTTATATCATCATCAATGGAACCATTTTCTCTATCTTGTCTTGTTTGTCAACATACAATAAATCCGCTTATTTTCTTACTTCCAGAGAGTGAGATGAGACCTACTAACGCCTCTAAAACCCACAAATTACCCCGTTGAATCTTGTTTGTTTAAGTTGTGCAAAAAATAAATACAAAAAAAAATGTTAATGTAGTTTTAGGGAGTTACTCGTCACAAACTGGACCAACACGATCGTACCAAACCAAGAAACCTCGATGTGAAGACTTCAGTCAGTGCACCCGGCTGTTCAACAAGAAATAGTTCCAACACAAAACTCCCCCAACAACCACTTTACATTTCTGTTGGTATTCGTATTAAAAGGTCCTGTGTATTTGGCGACATCTGTTGATGACATTGTAGATTGCAACCAACTGAAACTTCTCCCGTGGGCCAAGCGTGTACGAGCACTAAGGTTGGCCCTCTCTAGAGCAGCGTTTGGTTTGTCCGTTCTGGGCTACCGTAGCAACATGGGGGCCGGCTCTATTCTGAGGCAACGGTTCTTATTTTCACTAAAGAAACACTGGCCCTTTAAAAGAAACCAGATACAACGACATGTTGATTCGTGCGCTTTAGTGGTGTTGGTGGTTGTATATGGTGGTAGGTGGACATAGTGATGTCATCAGGGTCATCACGGCTTGGATTGTAAATTCATAACAGAAAGTTTAAAAGACATGGGGCGTCTACCAGGCGGCAAGGGCCTGGCGAAAAAAGGCGCTGTCCTGTTGCATTATGGGAAGTGTAGCTGTGTTTCTGGAGCTTGACCGAAAGCGAAAAGCCAGGAGATCTCTGCCGCTGCTGCTTTGATTTTAATCCATTTTGATCCGTTGTCATTGATGCCAAATCATCTGCATTTTTGGCAAGAATCTGCATCAACAACAAAACTGCTCCTACAGTTCATGCAGCAGCTCGGATCTCTTTCTACTCTTTCGGAGATTGTTCTGTCGCCCTCCCACTTGCTGAAACTCCCCAAGGTCAAAAAAAAGGGAAAAAAAGAAACCCCGCGCTGTTAGTCAACTCCCCTGCTCTCCGAAGCCGAAGACGTGATTACAATGCATCTCGGTACAATGTGGCTCCTGGGATACAAACATTTACCCCCCCCCCCCTCTCCTCCTCTGCAGCGAGCTGCTGGCAGACACTGACAACATTATCCTCTAAATACAGACTGAGCCAGATAAAGCAGGCGTATTACAGGCCGCAGCTGATTGAATGGGAAACAAGGTTAGAGACGAGCAAACAGATTGTCTTCAGATATTCAGGCTGCGGCTGAACTGCTCCGTTGAAGAGTCCTTCATTAAGACTGTCTGTCTCTGACACACCGCGAGGAGCTGAAAGACACGTCTGGCCATTTTAAAGATTTGGGAAGCTGTTGTATGTTTTCCCATCTTCATCACCTGCTTGTCCCACATCATCCACCTGCCCTCGCCATCATCTTTTTGTCACCATCTTCACATTATGGATACCATCATCATCATCATCATCATCATCATCATCATCATCATCGTCGCTGTCACGTCACTTTTCCATGTCTTCATGTTCTCCTTGACTTGATCTTCATCAGCTTCTACTCACTCATTACATCAACCTCTTCATCATCATCATCATCTTCTTTTGTAGTTTCAGCATCAGGAAATCATCTTCATCATCAGAATCATCTGTTATTTTATGTATAGGAAGCGTCATCATCATCACCACCAAAACTAACATCAAAATCTCCATCATCATCGTCACCACCAATTTAAACAAACATCTGTTGACCTTCTTCATCGTCATTATTCCCAATATTTACTGTACATATTACTGTACATATTGTACATATTTCTGACCAGTACCATCATTATTGCCATCACATAATCAAAGCCATCATCTTCATCATCATCATCATCATCAGCATACCATTGGCACATCAGATATTCATGCAGCAGACTCATTCTTCTTCAGCATGCTCACCATTGTGATTGTTTTTACCATCTTCATCATCATCATCATCATCACTGCCACCACTTATTCACCGAGCATCATTCCATCATCATCTGCATCTTCATCTTCATCATCACCACCATCTCAATTATGTGTTCATCAGAATTCTGCAGCGTTGTATTTCATTCAGTCAGTCAGTCAGTCAGTCAGTCAGTCAGTCAGCCAGATGTAATTTCAGTCTCTTCACCACCGTCACGTCCAAGTTAAATAGTTGAAGAAACAACAGAATAACATACAATAAATACAATCACAGGAAACGGTCCGCGTCACCTCTTTGATCGTGCAGTACTCCGCTTGCGGTGACCATATTCGCCTCTTGTAGAAGAAGTTCAAGGCGATGAAGAGAGCGGAGCCCAGGGCGGCCACGGCGGCGGTCAGGGCGATGGAGATGTGCCGGAGGAGAACCATATGTGGAGCGCACCGATCGGAGGGCTGGGCCGGAGAACCTGGAGGAGAGGGGGGTGGGGGGGAGTCTCTGCGTCCTGAAGACCCGGACCGTGTTGAGACCGACTGCCGCTTCCTCCTTCTCCTTGGACTCACTACATGCGACCGAGCTCTCGCTGCTTGTTTTGGTTTCGAGACGCGCAAGACGAGAGGAGAGGAGGGGAATGCCGCGTTCAAGGGTAGCTTGTGAACTTCGCTTATCCTCTTGACTCCACTGTTCTGTAACGTTCAGTTGCAACATGCAAGAGACAGTGATACAAATAAAGATAAGGCAATTCAAAGGATTTGGAGGTGCTTGTTTGACTTGCTTTAAAGGTTAACAGAACAATGTTATTTCCCACCACGTTGCACCTGTAATCAGACTTTTAGAAACACATGGTCTTTGAGTCAGATCCCTGCAGCAGAAGCCTTACAAGTTATGCGTTTATGGACTAGCAGCCGTCATAACCCTGCTAAATGTTCTCAGTATTTTTTTTAAAGAATTTTTGTTCACCACTTTGTAGGCTCACGTGTGAGCCAATTAACATATTTCCGATAGGACCTGAAGGCATCAGGAGCCGGAGAGCTGCCAGTCAACCATCGAAGAAGCAGAACCACATAACTTTGAATATGTACACACGAAATATTCTCATGTAAACACATGTATTGGGTAATTAAATCCAAACGTTTTAATTATAAAACTAAATGTAAAATCTTGTGAAGGGGCCGGTTTTAATTTCCTCCAACCAGTAAAATATGTATTTTTTTGCTGTTCAAAGATGAGCAAGGAAAATAACTTTTAACTAGTGTGTCAGAAGGCCATCACAAAACGCCTCGTCTCTCTCCATCCATGAGAGGAGACAGAGGTGAAGTGCTCCATTCAAGTCAAGTTTAGTTATATATATATATATATATATTTTTTTTTATTTTATTCTTGCTTTACAAACATCTTCTGGCCTCTGACTCAGCACTCCACACAAAGAATCCTACAGGAAACTTTCTCAAATGTTGTGTTCTCATACAGCCTACTTCTTAACACAATTATATTATTCTACATCTGAAATAAACAGCGGTTGAGGTTCATTACGAGTAAAAATCATTGAAAATCAGAAATATGTACTCAACAAAACTGTCCCCTGTGGTAAATAATAATTTAGGCTAGATTAGATTAATATTGATAATATGCATCAATGTAAAAGCAGGATAGTTGGTTGATGTGGTTCTCATTTTGAACTATGAACTGTTTGTTTTCATTATGGATTCATCTGCTGATTACTTTCTTCTTCAATTGATCCATTGTTTGTTTTTTTCAAATTCTGAAAATAGTGAGAAATGATGTCACACATAAAGTGACACCTTCACAATGTTTGTTTTGTCCAACCAACAGTCCAAACCTCAGGCAAAAGTCTTACATTTAGAATTCAAGTAAAAGTATTTAAGTATTATCAGTAAACTGTACGTTAATTATGAAAAGTAAAAAAACACCAGTTTATGTGTGAGTATTGTGATTGGTCGAGGTGGGGTACACTTTTATATTGTCTTTACTGGCACAGTAGTTTTCATCAGCATATCAATGCAACATACATTTTTGCATGTAAAATAAATGTGTAAAATGAATGGAGATGAGTAAAAGTATATGTTCGCTCTGGAACATTATTCTATAGAACTATAGCATACTCCAGTAAACTACAAGCAGGTTTATCAATGAAAAAAACGTTTTTAAAAAGTCAGAAATCGGTAAACAAAATAAATCAACTGGTAATTGAATGCAGTTCTCCAGAAGTATATGTTGTTCTGCTGTCAACCCTCAGATTAGTCAGGGACAAAATAAAGACACATTTCAGGGGTGTCTTTTTACTTTACAAATCCTTCAGACCTTCAAAACAAACGGTGTGTTTTATTATGCGTCAGGACACGAAGGTAGCCAGGAGTCATTCCTCCAGGTTTCGTCATAGTCAGAGAGCAAAGGGACCTGAGGTGCAGCAACTGAAGTCAGCCTTCATCGCTCAGCAGTAAGAGGATCCATCCGGCAGTTCAACACGTTCTCCTCTAGAGGGCGCTGCGGACTTGAAAGTTTGTTAATACAGAAACCAAGATAACTAGAAAACACAGTATTTATAGGAAAATAAATAAGTACATATATATATATATAGATGCATCTAACAGAAAATAACCTTCACAACCATAAGGAAAACCACAAATAAATGCAATAAACAAATAGAATAATCAAGAAAATAATTAAAAAGGAAATAAAAGTGGACAAAACTGTGATAAGCTTCAACATGGTACAGTACAGACAAAAAGAGAAGGATACATATGAATACTGATGTCAGTTTACACATAGACAGTAAACAAAGTCAATGATGCAGTAATACATGAGAAATAATATAAATGTAAATCACCTCTGGCCAAATCAATCACCCTATTATAACCCTAATATTGTTTGTTTTGTTTGGTTAAGTCTTTGCACGATTGTTTAGTTAGTTAATTGAAATATTATTCTATTTCATTGTATATATTGTGCATTTTTATATTTCATATTTTTATTTTGTTATTTTTATTGAATATACTGTGGATTTCCCTTTTTATATTTAATATTTTACTCTGTTATTTTATTTACCTGTACCATAAATGCTGCTGTAGCGAAATCATTTAACAAAGTATGTTATTAGTGTCTTGTTAATACCAGCCACAATATAATCAAAAGAGCCCATTTAAGTTACGTTGCTGTGGGTTTAAAACCTTTAAAATATTCTGCATTAAAACAATTGTGACCGGAAGTGTTGTGTTGCTACCTGAATGTGTCAATTTAGGTTTTATTTTGAAATGGTAACCGGACGCTATGGTGAATGTGTGTGTTGACTTGACAGCGGTCGACCGGCTGAAGTCACCGGGACTGGGGAGAGACTTTTACCGCCGCTGAACGCCGCCGCTTCCCTCCCGTGCGGTTTTGCAAAACGGATACATTACAACAACGTTTACATATAAGTTTCTCGCGGATTTGTTTTTACTGGAGTTTAAACGGCTGTAGGATCCGGTTGTATACTTTCTTCTTTCCCCGGCGGTCCTTCACACTGCTCGTTACCCCGCGGCTGTGCGGCTATCATCGGTTACTGCTGCACAACATGGTGGCCTGTCGGCGAGAAGAAGGAACGAGTCCAGTTTGGGGATTTTAGACGATTTTTTTTAATGGCACTTTTTTTTTGGACGGCTCTCACTGTGAAACCCACATTACTCCTCTCCCTTTTCAATTCATTTTTTTAAATCTTTATTTTTCCCCAGGATGTTTATGGACCATCGACCTGAGGCTGCTGTTCTGTTTACGTCGAGACTCGAGCAGCACCGACCGTGTTCTGTGCACCGTGGATAACTATTGTTAGTCTACTTTAAAACAAATACAAATAACAATAATAAAGTTATCAGGCAGCCTCAAAAGTTTTGCAGAACAAAAAAGTTGCAACAACACGCGCTCACAACTGTAAAAAACACAAGTCAAATAGCAACATTGTGTTTATATTTCGGATGACTTGGTGCACGAGTGCAGCCTGCTGGAACTATCTCATCCTCTGAGTTTATTTTTTATTTTGAACAGTTCCCTCTTTGAGGTTTGATTCCCTTGTTAATCTGTGGATTATTATGGATTATTATTCTGGCCTAATCCAAACCGCGTCAGACCGGGATTTTTGGGAGTAGCTGCTGATACTGTTTGATGGTGGAGGTGATGATGATGACAGAGAACAGCGATGGTTTCCCTTCGTTATGATTTTGAGTAGAGAGGAGCTCATTACATGGAGACTCGCCTGACATGCCAAGGAAGGAGTTGCCACTACCTGAGGGTTGGGAGGAAGCCAGAGACTTTGATGGCAAAGTCTACTACGTGGACCACGTTAACCAGTGCACGAGCTGGATCGACCCCAGAGACAGGTAGGAGCGTGTGCGCGTGTGTGTGTGAGAGAGAGTTGTGTTGTAGTAGGCTGCACGTGTCCCCCCTGCAAAATGCAGAGACTGTTCATGTCAGGTGACCCTTAACATGAATGCTTATCACAAATCAGCAAAAGCAAAGATGAATAAAATATGCATAAATATGCAACATTTTGGCCCCCAGTTCATCATCATAGCCCATCCATTGATTGATTTTTAAATTATTAATATCAATCATAATCTCAACAATTTGAAAAATGCAAACATTTTTGAAAAAGGTTCATGAAAGATAAGATACTTTGTACATTGCAAGTTGATTATTTTAACATACAAAAAAATGGATAGACTGGTTTTACTGTTCACCTGAGGTCAGTCCTTCATTGCATTTCACAGCAGGTCCATATATTAATATTAATTTATTAAACATTTAATTTAGCAGAGACAAGAACAAGGGGGAGTTAAACACTGCTTAATGTTCAAAAGAAGCAGAGAATATTTCCCTACAGGCTGTTATTGGATGTTACTCTGCTTAATATCTAAAAATAATACAAAAAGTTGCAGGTACCAGGAGTCCAAAACCCCAAAATATTCAGTTGACTAATATGGCCGCAAACCAGTCAATCATACGAGTTTGTCTCTGCCCAACATGAGGGGGATGAGGATGCTGAGTCAGACCTTTTTTAAACCAGACACGCATGTTTAGCTCGTTTATCCCATAAGCTATACGACCTAACATCTAATGAGCTGTCACGTCCCTGTGTCAAGCTGATCGTGTGATGTCGATATTATATATGTTTTGTAATGTCAGCTCTCTAATGTACTTCAATTTATTTCATAAGCATGTCTTTGTCAGGGAAGTCCGATCTTAAATGAAGGTCTTTATCCACATCACACCTTCGTCTCAAGGCGATTCCTCTCGTGCTATTAGTGATATTCGAAAGAGGAATATTGAGGTTTAGTCTCTCAATCAAACGTGATCTTTGCATCACCTTTAAGCTGTGCATGGGAAGAAGTGATGGTGGAGAAAAGAATCAAACATAAAATCCTCTGCATGAGCTGCAAAGATTTGCCATTTTACAGAAGATTAATCAGCAACTTTTTCTAATTGTTTCGGTCAATTCTGATGGTTCCAAACTGTTAAATGAGATAATTTTCTGCCTAATGTTGTAGTAAATTGAATACCTTGTGGTTTGGAACAAAACGGGACATTTGAATACGTAATTAATAATTCGTTTTTAGCCCAAATGTCAAGACTGATGGTCAATTTGTTAGCAGGGCTCAAGAGTGCGACACTGATCTTTGTTAGGCAAAATAGAGTTGTCTAGTAAAGTGTCGACAATGCACAGGAGCTTATTTTTGGATTTCTGGATTATTTAAAAACTGAGACACCGAAATAGTAGCACAACATAAATACTGAGGTTCACAGACGGTGACGAGCAGTAAGTACTGACCCAGAAAACATGCAGGATCCACTCTGATCTGACACTGTGCTGGAGACCTAATACTCACAACCAGGGCTTCAGCTGACGTATGTCGTCATCCAATTATCTGCGGATCATTTTCTCAATTAATCGTCCGAAAAAGACTTGTGTCTTATTTCTTACCAACTAACTGTCCGAAACTGAGACACAGCTGAGGCTCTCTGCAGCCGTCTTCAATAACACATCCAGATGGGACATTTGCATAAGAATCAGTGTTGTTTTGGGTATAATTTGGACGTGTGAGACTGGAAACAGCTTTAAGTGAGTGATGAACAGCACAATGCCAGCGAGAGGGAATCTTGAACGAGAAGCCTGTGTGAACTGAATGCATCAAATAGATCTTTGAGGTAAACAAGGTGTTTCTTCTCCGTTCACAAGTGATGTCTCATTAGCCTTGAAAGCGGAGACGGGGAATAAACTGTTCAAATCATGAGAGAAAGAAGACGTTGGAATTCAGAGGGATGAACTCTCGTGAGACGGTAGCCTTAAGAAATAGCACAGATCGTACACTCACTCGGGAATGGATGGTAATGGAGCTGAGTTATTTTCAATGTGGTTATGCTACACTTGATTTATACTTTACCCCTTGATGTATCTGTGCTTCTCTGCCTGCTTAATATTTATTTTTGTTCTGCATTAGTCTTAGTTAGAGGCACATTAAAGCCAATTACACCTACCAATTAACTACACATCACATTTACATCACCATAGCAGACCATCCTTTTTTCATTTCTCAATGTTCACTGTGATGATTACTCCTGTGATGATCAGAAAGAGTGGATTATTGCAAGTTGTTTTTCTTGCCGTAGTGAAATGGATGTTAGTCAATGGTTGCCCAGAAAGTCAAAACCTAACGGTGAATTGAATGGAAGCCAATGGTTGCTTAGAAAGTTGAACGACATCGTAAAATGAATAGAAGCTGATGGCTGCCTGGCATGTTTATCACCATAAGGAAATGAATGGAAGCCAACGTATGGCCAGAAGGTCAAGCACCATAATGAAATGATGGAAGCCAATGGTTGCTTAGACGGTTCAACACCATTGTAAAATGAATAGAAGCTGATGGCTGCCTGGCAGGTTCAACACCATAGTGAAATAATGGAAGTCAATGGCTGTAAAGTATATGCAAATAGGAGTCAATGCTTCTAAATGTTCCTTCTGAGGGTTTTTGGACATTTTCTACATTTTCCATCCTTTCTCTCTGCTTTCAGACCACTTGGAGGTGGAGATAACAATCTCACCACGAAGCCCATTGAGTAGCTTTTTCTGGGGCTTTCGACTATTTGACATGATCTTCACTTTACAGCCTTTTGTCCGGGTGTTTTTGATCTAAAGACAACCTGCTGGAGGAGATTAGGCCGCTAAAATCATTTGAATCCTTTATAAAAAGGCCTGAGATAATTAGTTGAACACTGCGTTGTGTAAAATACAATAATCAGTTAGTAAGAAGGTGGTTGTAATATTGTTTACATTGAGTGGATGATTTAGAAAACTCCCATTATACATCTGTTTCATGCCATAGTCGTTTTTCATCTTCACTAGTTCCTTGCGACCCCTCGGACTTTGACACGAAATCCCTTCAATGGCTTATGTCTAGAATTCTGGAAGCTTAGCGGTTGTGGTTTTTTTCTGTTCCGTTTCTCGGTTTTGGTTTTGAGAGAACACACAAGTTCTTCACTTATTGCTGTGTGTTCACTTTGTCTCTGCATGTTTAGTGTGCGTAGTAAATGCTAATTAATCAACTGTACAATCAGCTTTGGTTCCTCCGTCATCAACACTACAAGCAAACAACCCGAAGATGGGAACGCACCAATCCCAGCTCTGCTTCTCGGACAGTGTTCCTCTGATCTTGGTGGTGTCGTCACGTTACGTCTTCACATGGCTGAGAACTGCAAATATGTCAAATATAAAACATTTCATATCCGTATATATCCCCTTAAAAAAGTCACATGGTCTGCAAGTGTTTTGTGAGATAAGGATGTCATGAAGCCAGAATTTATATTTCTTTGATGTTTATTTGTCCCGCTCTGTCCTCGATCGTCATCTTCATTCGGCCCGACGGTGCACAATAATCCTTTTTATCTCCATCATCTTGTTTTGTAACTCTCAACTCTGCTGTCAAAGTGCACCACGTTGATGCATTTCACTTTAAAATGCACATTGTTTTCTTTCTAAAGGCATGTTTCCAAAAATAACCCCATTTATTTAAATGGCAGCAATTCTGTGTGTAGTTTTTATTTAAATCCATGTACTTTTCAGGTTACTGTCCCACAATTCATCAGCAGTGCACACAGTGGACTGTCGTGGAATCTTAAGTGTGAATACGCGACAGGACAACAACAAGTGGAATGAATACAAACACTCGTAAGAAGTGGATAAAGGTAGTTTTGAGTCCTAACATTGTGTTGTACGAGTCATTTAGACTTCTAGACACATTCGTCATGTTGTTGCAGTCTGCGGCAGGTGGAATGAAGACTTTCTCCTTTTTTAGTGAAACTCTTCTGGTTGCTTTACACTCAGACACTCGGCGGGGAAAGAGTAGAAAGCCCCAAACAAACTCCTTCAGAAAAAACACACATTCCTGAAACACAGCGCGAAGGACCGAGTGGCGCGCAAACCTGATTCATCTGAAAGCCTTTTCACTGCATGCCAAGGTGCACGGAGTCAAAGTGCAGCGCTGCAAACTGTTAACTGGGACCTGCACGGCGCTGCAGTGGAGTTTTCTTTAATACATAACCGACCACATCGTAGCTGATCTGACTGCAGACATCGATGCTGCTTCTCGTCACAGAAGCACATTTTTTACAGCGTGTTCTTTTGTTCTTGTGGGAGAAAAAATAGACTTCTTCATCTATTCAGCCCATTCATACCCTTGCATAAGTGCTGACACGATTAGTTTATTTATAGATAAGTCAATACATCTTTTTAATGCCATTCCCCCCCCTTCTCTATTTTAAACGCCCATCTCCCACTCTTTTTTTTAATCTTATGATTTGTTTTTTGCCATTTTCCCATGTTTCTGTCCACTGTTCACAACCTCCGATTTTAAACGTTAAACATGTTTTCATGAGCTGTCACTCGCTCGCGAACACAGAAGTTAGAGCACTTCTGTGATATTTACCACAGTCACACATCTCTGCTTCTTCAGGGAGGAAGAAGCAGAGATGTTTAAGATTACTCAAATATTTCCTGCTGCCAAACTAAGTCGTACTTGCAGGAAAAGTCTGCCGACATGTTTGACCAGTTATCATCCGCAGGAGTAAGAAAAATACACCAAAAAAACAAAATAGGCCTAAAGATGTTAGTCACGTGTACTTTATCTGTCATAGCGTTCCCCTTTCATTCTTGTATCACCTTACTGTCGGCTTGTCAACTGATTATTGGCGTCTGCGGTTTGCTTTGCATTGCGATCAAAAGCCTTTCTGCCCGTTCAGTATATTATATTCTGTAATAGTATGTGGTATTTGCATTCTGCTCTTAACCGCAGAAATGTGGCACGAGTGCATTCAGTTGAATGAGCTTGAATTCCTGCATCACAAGGGTGGCGAGGACACCAAGAACCGGTTTGAAATGATCCTCGACGAGAGGAGAAGCTGTCGGAGGAGAACACAGAAGCTGAGGAGACACACATGAAAGAAACTCAAGGTCTTTGAATTGACTGTGAAACCCTTCTCACTGTAGGTGTGGTTCAGGAATGAAGACAGACAGCAAGCCTTATTCTGACACTGACAGCTCTGTGTGTGTGTGTCTCACAGATATCTGATGATCTGGATTTTAATATCTAATTTACCTGCAGCCATACATGACTTCTAGTGCCGATTTCATGTGAAATATTCTATGACGGCCATCTTTTTTTAATATTTTTTTTAATATCCCTTTTTTTGGGTTGAAATTAATTTATTTTTCGAAACAAACGCGATAAAAGAACAAAAACGACAACCCATTTTTCTAATTCAAAAGACATTCTGTTTCTGAGTCATGCAGTTCCGATGAAAGAACTTTCTGCTGAACTTCAACAGGACTGATGTGAGAGAAAAGAAAATCTCAGGATGTTCAATGAAGAAAAAGCCGAGGTTGCCTCCTCTTCAGAGTGCAATAACATCCCTCCGCCCTCGCAGTGACGCATTGAATGCATGTCGTCAGGTGAAAGGAATGTTATCCGGATAACAGCGGCGTCACTTTAACGAGGAGGTTATAACGTGCAGAATGACTCAGCAGATCTCCAAGTAATCTGTCCTCTTTTATGATAAACATACATTTTATTTGGATGCCTCGTCTGTTAAGCATAATGGATTACACTGTGAGGGTGAAAGGGATATACTGTGTGTGTGTGTGTACTGTTGGACCTTGAAACCCATGAAACATAGTTGGAAGCCTTATAACTCCACTTGAGGAATTTATACGCTGCTCTGAATGAAGGTTTGTGTGACTCACCGCTCAGACATGCAGCCCGCCTCTCTGTGTGTTTGCACTCTGCCGCACGCTTTGTCAGTTTGCATTAGAGCGCCGGGGCCCGGCCTGGCTGTTTACCTTGGTATGTGAAACCTGGAGGTGTGTGTGTGTGTGTGTGTGTGGACTTGGCTTGGGAGTTTTAAAGGGTGAAATGGCACCTGTGTGAATATCCTGCAGATTAACTTTTAGACCACTTTGATGCCAAAAACATCCCAAGAACTCAGTGTTTTCCACAGTTATTCTCTCAGATAAGCTTCTTAAAAAACTCGCAGACCATCATGTGACACTCTCAACCCATACTTTGCAATAATTGGTCGGTTTAGCAGTTACATAACGCAGAGTTACCCACTCTGGGTATAAGTAGGAGGTCAAACATCCGACATTAACATCAGCAATTCCTAATTTCTGGTAGAAAAACTAGACGTGCAAAGTAAATAACACCTGTTTTTATTTGTCCTGGCTGTAGCCGGGGTTGACCATATGCTTTTAAGTGCATACGTTTCTTCAGCAACACTTGACTAACCTGCCATTAAAACCTCCAATGAGCAAGTTGGAAGTGATGGCTGTGGAAGCAATTGAATGGACCCGAACCAGAGTTTCGATCATTCTATGTATTCTTTGTGTGTATTTACTGGATTGGACTTCTTCTCGTTGTCTTTGGCGGTCTGTAGCCGTCACAATTCATCAGACAACAAAATAAAATGCGTTGTTGAGGTTTAAAAATCTTAACTATTCACAACCCCGAGATATTAATGACCCTAGAAGTGCTCTTTAGTTTAGGAATCAGCTGTAATAAGTGTTCTTATCATATATTATATTCTCCTGTCTGTTCTGGGGTTGTTTGTAGCACCGAGTGATGTCATTGTCACACACACACGCACACACACACGGCGGTTCTTGTCCACTACCTGTTCCCAGTATGCGGGGCTGCAGTGCATCATGGGAGAAGAGCTACACGTGGCTTTTTGAATGACCGACGGTGAAATGGAGGGCAGAGCAGCGAGGAAGGGACGGGCTTTAGTGGCTGAGCCGAGTGAAATAATGGGATGTGGAGAACCGGCCAGACTAACCGGCCGGCTGTTTCTTTCTCTGGGATCGGCGCTTTGGCCGAAGCCTCCCCCGTCTTCCTGAGCTAAATTTAGAGCGGAGCTGAGGGGGTCTTCTCCGGGGCCCCTTTCATTATTCATCAAGCTGAAAAAGGACCCAGTTCAGTGTCTCGCTCTCGCTCTTCAGCAGTGAGCCGTCGCTCTGTTTGTTTGTATCTGCAGTCACGAAAAAAACCTCAAGAGGCAGCAAAGCCAAAGAGGAGAGCTTCATACTCTGCTGGTTGTCGTCTCCATCAATGAGAGGTGCTTCTCATCACGTTTGTACATTTTGTTACTGGTCGTCTCTGAGGATAAGCATAGTTTCACATTCATTAAGACCATTGCCGATACTGTATTTAAGTTTTTAGATCGTTTGGATTCAGGTTTTGCGACGAGAGTTCGCTACAGTACTAAACTATCGGCTCTCACGTAGTTAACATGCTTTTCAAACCAGTGTCTCTACACTGGGCCAAAGATGGTTTGTTCGAGAATGAAATGCCACTCTGCACTGTCTGAATGTTGACGTGAAGAACGTTCCAGAACTACAACGTTTGAATGGCCTTCATTGGGACGGCGGGACATTGCTGGCTGAGCTGTAGCTCGTCCTATTAAAACAATAGTACGTTATGCTGCATTCACATGCAATCAGGAAACCATAGACGGCAGATGACGATATGAAAATGCATTATGTAGCTAGCTCTTGATATTCTATTGCGATCTTAAAAAATGTTCTCCTTGTGTGAGGGAGCTACGTAACATCTGTCAGAAAGTAAAGTTATTTGAATTTTGGATGGCAATGGCATCTACAGAGACCGTCGCAGGTGTTCTCACCTCTTTTCCATCTATATTAGATTCATTTCTTTGAACAATATCTTTATGAATGGAGCTTCTGAAGTCTTATCTTCACATGGGACGAGAAGACACGATACAATAATAACTTCCTTAAGTTGTACCACACGTTCCCTTCATTGCAGGCTCATTTTTCCTGCTGTTGCAGTAGAAACTAAACAACAACAACAACAGGTGGGAATGAAAATGTGTGAGGTCGAGTTGAGCGTCCCGTCTGAGTCGGGCCGCTGTGAGGCCGAGGGTTGCCCCAGAAACCTCCAGGCGATGCGTCAGTGCTGCTTGTGGAATGCCACGGGCCGGTTTCCTCCTATTGTGACTGGCTAGCGAGACCCCCCACACACACTTTCTCCTTTCTCCCCCCTTGGAGGTGAATAGAGGACTCAGTGAAACTACCCACCCCCTCCACTCACACTCTCTCCCTGCCTCTCCCTTTCAGCCTCCTGGAGCTGCTTTCATTGAGCCCGGATGTTTTAGTTTGGTCACTTTTTTCGGACTCTATAATATCTGGAGCATCATGTTCGGGGTACTACGTAATATATTTTAAATTCTAGGTGACTTTTAGGGCTGCAGCTAAGAATTATTTTACAAATAAAATGCCCTGAAGCTGGAGTGACATATTCCAAATAGTTGCCGTTGGTCCGACCAACAGTCCCAAAACCAGCAAATCCTCCCATTTAAGAATCTGGAACCAATTCATGTTTGACATTTTTCTTAATAGTTGTCTCAAATTATTGAATAATTGTTGAAATTGTTGACGATTGATATTTGTTGTTGTTGATGAACTATAGCTGAACGATCGTAAATCGTCTAAAAGTCACTAAATGTCAGTTGTTTGAGAACAGCAACTGACAGTCTGGTGTGCATTGTTTAAAGCTGACTCAACGTCTTCATTATGATCATGTGACTCTTTACATTATACTCTAGTTTACTACACCTGTTCTGCCTCTTTTAAATATCTTTAGTCGTTTGGGACAGTTAGTTTATTGCACAGTTATCATACTGTTTTTTCTTCAGGCAGACGAAGCCTCTGACGTTCGCCGACTGCATCGGGGATGAGCTGCCGGTGGGCTGGGAGGAGGTGCACGACCCCGCCGTCGGAGCGTACTATGTCGACCACAACACCAGTGAGTGTACTGTTGTGTTTTACTCGTCTCTCTGCTCGTCTCGTCATCTCTGGTCTACGTTTCCTCCCCCCACCATTCCTGTTACCTGTCCCTTGTTAACTATCTACACCTACATGTATGTCTGATGTTTTTCTGTTTTCTGTTGTGTGCCAGAACTGACATAAGAACTTAGAAAGAGGACTTAGAACTTACGTATTCTTGTGTGTGAATGCGTAAAGCATGCAATATACATGAATCAGAAACCTTAAAAATCAATAGTCCACTGGTTATGTAGTTTGTTTGAATTGTTCATTTGGATACATGAGTTCTAATAATCAGGAAGTGTCTTATCAGTCTGTTATGACAACTCTTAAGATGTTTTCACTGTTAAAAGTTAACCAGAATAAATACAAGTCATGTGATAAGTCTGATAACTCATCTCTGATTTACTGTCATGTTTCACCCAGTTTTAAAAATACTCAACAACTGGAACTTGACCACAGACATCTGTAGCTCACAGTTTCAACTCCTACATCCCCTTCCTCCTCCACTCACTGTCCTCCTCTCCGCCTTTGTCTTCCTCCAGAGAGCACCCAGCTGGAGGACCCGCGGGCCCAGTGGCAGCGGGAGCAGGAGTTCATGCTGCGGGACTACCTGGCCGTGGCCAGCGATGCGCTCAGCGCCCAGAAGGAGATCTACCAGGTGAAGGAGCAGAGGCTCCGCCTGGCGCAGCAGGAGTACCGGCAGCTCAACGACGCGTGGAGGAACAAGTCCACGTCACAGACCAGCTGTGAGTACCAAGTCCACGTCACAGACCAGCTGTGAGTACCAAGTCCACGTCACAGACCAGCTGTGAGTACCAAGTCCACGTCACAGACCAGCTGTGAGTAGCAAGACAAAGACTCAGCACAGCTTGGGTTTATCGTACGTTCAGGGACATTTTTTGGAAGTGAGAATTGGAAGCGGGAAAACAAAGCAGGAAGTGCTGCTTGGATCTGACAGCAATGTAACGCATAACAGGTGCTGCTGACGCCTGAGCTGTCCACAACAATATTTATACATATAAATGGATTTCAGGAAAAAATTTATTAAAATAGATACGGTAAATGAAAGAATGGAGAGAACAAAAAAAACAAAGGGAATAATTTAGAGAATAAAATGATTAAAAAAATAAGTGGAAAATAAACACATTGAATCAAAGAGGATAATTGAAATATGATTAAATTAAAAGAATAATAAAAAAAACTTTAAATAGGAACAGATTTGTTTAAATATTAAAGCAGAAAAGAAGGGAATAAAATAGAAATATTAAAGAAAGGAAAAAACAACTTTTTTGTGTGTGAATCCATTCCCCCTCTTGTGTACATTAGCATCCAATAATCACAAACAGACTCAACAATGTCTCTGATTCCAGCTTTACTTTTAAAAAGCAGCAGTCGCCCAACACGTCAATGCTGACTGATGACTCTGGTTTCAGACGTGTGTGATTAGCGCCATCAAAACGAGTAATAAAACAGGTGTGGGGAATGTGATTTCTGGTTTTATTACCACATGATGCTATTCTAAAGGCCTCCATGCGGAGGATAGCGGATTATCAGCAGTGGTATGTCAGAGTCGGTGTGTTTTGGTGAATCTTGACGTAGAATGGTGTGCCGTTTACCGAGTGGGAACGGCCTCGACGGTGCTGACCTAAGAGGGAACGGAGAAAAGGGAAGATGAGGAGGGAGGGAATGCTTCGTAGGATTCTGTTGATATCAGTGCTGCTTTATTTTATCTGTCTGTCAGAAGAGTGTAAAAACAGACATCAGAGAGGTATTGATGATTTACGTTTTCTTTTAAAGTCTTTGCAGAAGTCTCTCGCTCACGTGTTTCTTCTGTCATCTCTTGCTGGTGAAATACAGAAACAGCTGTGAAATAAACAAATGAGAGAAGCGTATAATGGATTCTCTAACGACTCTCTCTTCTCTTCTCTTCTCATCTTTCCTTTCCTGCAGTGAATTCCAGATCGTCGTCCTCCAGCAAGTATGACCCAGACATCCTAAAAGCAGAAATATCTACAGCCAAAAGTCGGGTGAGAGCCTCTCCTTCCTGTTTCTACCTCGTCTGACTAATACCTAAAAATGAAATACCAGCGGGCCAACACTAATATTCCTTCTCGTCTGTGCGTCTCAGGTGAACAAGCTGAAGCGGGACCTGGCCTGTATGAAGCAGGAGCTGCAGTACAAAGAACAAGGCTTCGAGACCCTCAAAGGGTAAGTGTGGCATCCCGACGTCCTCACGCGGATACTCGGCCAGCCTCTCTCTGTTCAGGAGGGATTAGTTCCTAGAGTGAGCTTTCCGCTCTAGCCTCCTCCTCCTTGAACTCTGGCTGAAGGACATTTTGACAGGTATATCGCTTTGACAGCCGACTCTGGGATTTGATCCTCGCGCTTTATGCGACCACCGGCCTTCCTAATTTAATTTGACGCGCAAAGCAAGACAGTGAGAATCTGACTTGAATAGCAAGTGTATGTGTGACCTTCCCTTTGTCTTTACAGATTTATCTTCTGCCTACAACACACCTTTACTGTGGTGGAGTGTCTGGGCAATCTAAAGTCATCTCCTGGTACTTTACAGCTCCTTTCCCCCTGAGAATATACGTCACAGCTTTCTGTTTTGGCCATCAGTCAAGACTAAGCCAGTGTTTTTTTGATAGTTTGCTAAAGGTCTCCACTCTAGAGCGGATCCTTGTGAAATCTTCGGCATTGTATTCCAGGGTGGATGCGGAAAAATAGGTCAAACCATGATGCAGGTCGGGTCTGGACATGTGTGGCAGTGAAGTGAAAGCCCGCTTTAAGCACAGACTGTATACAGTATATGAGGTGGAATAAGTCACCACGACGCCACCCATTGGTTCGTGGATCGCCGTTTTGAAGCCTCGACTTCGGCATTTTGGCCGTCGCCATCTTGGTTTTTTGAAACTAGAAATGAGTGGGTGGAGCTAAGTGCAACCCAATGCTGAATTAGACACTTTTAGGTGACCAAAAGGTGACAGTGAACTTTCACAAACTGAAAACACGCTATGAAAGTGTCACAATACAAAAACACTGACAACTCCCAGACAACAACAACAACACCACCACCGTGGTAGCGACATGTCAATCATTAGGCAGTCACACTCTGCTTTATGGTCTATTTGACTCTAAATTGGACCTTAATTTACTAAATGAACATCATGCTGTATTGAAGAAGACTTTAAAATAGAGATTGAGACCATGAAATCATGTTTACTGAGGTAATAAATGAAGTGAGAAGTACCGGTAGTAATTTTCTCATAGACTTCTGTACAATCAGAGGCGTCGCCCCCTGCTGGCCATTAGAGAGAATGCAAGTTTAAGAAACGTTCTCATTGGCTTCACTTTTCTGAACCGAAAGTTTCCGGCGGTTACTTTCTTAAAGACCTCCATTCATTCTCTTTGGCATCACCTATGTCTGTAATTGCAGGTGTGTTTTTGGATCTCTCGTCCCAGATTACATCCGTAATTATTAATTATTGGGCGTTCAACACTCAAAAACTCTTAACTGCTATGAATGTAAAAATGGGTTTTGAGTAACAGCAAACACACCAACGGTCTTCAGATTTTTGCTAAGTCATGATTGTCCCACTTAAAACCAGTGAGAATAGATACAGATATCTGTCAAACAGACTCCACTGTTCATAGTCAGAACCTGATAATATGCTTACTAGACCCTTTTCTGTCTTCCCTAACTCTGTCTGTGATCACCAAATTTAAATGTCTGTAAGCCACAGCTGATGCTCATTGTCGGACAACAAAGTAACATGTGGTGGAAGTTATGTTCACCGTATATGAGCTGTCATCAAATCAATGTCTTGTGCCCATTTAGCAGCAACGGACACAAACACGTGAATGAGAACAGGCACACGTGACTGTTAAAACAAAGCACACATGATCAGGACGAGGTCGAGGTTTCATCAGCTGAGACTTTTCGCACCGTGGAAATGAAGGATCCTGTTAAACAGTAAATGTGTTGAGTTGAGCGGATGAAAGTTTGGTTTGAAACTACCGTGCAGCGGACTTGCTTATCACCTCGGTTATTGCCTCAACGCTATCACACATTCCATCCGACCATTAAACACTAACGCCTCTAGAAGCACCAGGGCAACAACAGCTGAAGAATGTGGATTCTAGAGGGAAACTCCCCGTCTATCTGACCTGCTTCCACTCCTCAGAGGAACAAGTGGGTTTGTCAGAAATGTGCAAGGTGTACCTGTCAAGCCATTAGTTGGGAATGTGGATTTGAAAGGGATTCCTTCTTCCCTTTGTTCTTTGCATCAGACTGAGGCTGATTTGACTTTGTTTTCTTTTGTTTGCCACATTGGGAAGTTGACGTGCTCGACAGCCGTCGGTTGATGGTGAATTGAAAAGGAATGTCCGGTCTGCTTGCCTTCGTCGCGCAGCACAGTGAGAGTGTCGGTGAAGAGTAGCTGAGCGGTTGGACGGCATTCCTCCGTGACTTTGCTCTCCTGTTACAGTAATCGGACGGCATTCAACAACCAATCGCTGTTTGCAGAAATGCGAATAGGCTTAGGCTGGAATGCAGCCGGACATTTCTGCTCCTGTGAAGATTTCACAAAATACTGGAGCATGAGAGCCGTGCTGTGTTCTGTTTTGTAGCACAGAAAAGTGACAATATAACAAACTGCATGGACAAAGACTTTAATGAGCTTTTGTCTGGGTCTGTGTTCCCAGGTTTGGGTTATGTCCTTTAGTTCGAATGAAGGAGAGAAAAGTTTGGGACCGGTGGTTCCAGGAAGGCTCTTTTCCTTTGTGTTTGTAATTTAGCGGATCATTTTATTTAAATTCTAAACCGCTTCAGACACAATTGGTGTCAAAGATACAAAGGGTTCACAAGTAGACATCACTTTTTTTGGGGATCACAAGCCAAAAAGTTTGGGAACCCGTCACTATGACAATGGTGTGCTTCAAACTTTGTGGCAACGGTTTGTGTTCATCCCTTTCCCTTTTCAACATCACAATATTTTGCTGCAGGAATGACGCGTCTTTGTAGAACAACCCGGAAGTTAGCATCGCACTGGTTCACCCGACAAAAAGCCTCTGCATCTACTTGCATTCCTACTTTTAAGGGAGGTAGGTATGTGTTTGTGGACCCAACGGTCCTCCTTAGTGCCGCATCACGCTTCACTCAAAGCCCGCCCACTTTCTAGCGGTCCAATCAAATGTCGAGAATTTGATGATTTACATCCCTCTTGTAGTTGTAAACCCCTCAACTATTTAGTCTCACTGTGAAATATATCACAGCACAGAAGCTAAAGATGCTCTAACTTCAGTCTCACTGTGACTTTAAGCCTGATTTCAGGGATCTAATCACAAACTCAGAATAACACATTGATTTTTTTGAAGTTCTAAAATGCTCACTCATTTCTGGGTTGTAGGACATCAGTGCTGGACCTTTAAAAAATCTCAGGAAATAAACCCGATGATGGTTTTTAAGGGTGGAAAGCCAGAGTCCCAGGAGTTTGAAACCAGGCAGGGAGGGTCTAACAGAAGACGGATGCTTCTTTTTGATCTTGACCCACACTAGAGATTAAACGTCAGCATATCTCAGCCAGCACCCACACAGGGAGGGATTCTGTGTTTTAGATAAGGGCCCTTAAGAAAAGCAGATGTTTGCTAAAACGGGTAAAGGCGCTCGCTTGTCCATGAAACCATGACTCAAGAACAACAGTATGGTGACAGGGTGGAACTTTTAAATTGTTGTAATGTTTCAGTTTAGTCAGTATCTCTTTAAATGTTTCTCTTTCTCTCTTGTTATTGGAAAGAGGTCATTGTGATTGTAATTATAAAAAAGGTTCATAACACTGTTTTCTCTCCGCATAAGTCGCTGTTTGAGAAGGACTTAGTGAGGATTACTTGTTCTTTCAGCCTGTTACAGACAAGTGCCTCTCTCTCTCTCCCTCCCTCACTTCCTCATTCTC
The DNA here is from genome assembly GCF_949748355.1 of Melanostigma gelatinosum. Lineage (NCBI taxonomy): Eukaryota > Metazoa > Chordata > Actinopteri > Perciformes > Zoarcidae > Melanostigma > Melanostigma gelatinosum. Next base: position 4,115,740 of record NC_136647.1, read on the forward strand.
TGTGTACCTTGTTTTCTCCCTCTCTCTGTCCAATCCTCCCTCCCCCTCTTCCCTCTCTGAAGAATGTGAAAGGACCTGTTATTCAGATGCATGCATGACTTGCTGATGACAGGGTTTACATAGCTGCTGCTGCCTCCGCTGGCTGCTTCCTGCAGCGACTCTTCTGTCTCTTCTGGATCTGACGCGGGTTCACCACAAGTTACAAGTGCAGCAAGCATTTAATCCTGTACTCAACCTGGTCGAGAGCGTGTCCACAGCCTGGCCGGTGCGTCGACGCATTTAAACCGTGAAATGAACTCTTAGCATGTTCCGTTTCAGCTGTTGCTGAGTCACCTCCTGCTTCAGGCTGCATCAACACCTGTGCTGTTCAAACAGCTGAACTCACAGTTTAGTTGTTCTCACCAACCGTTGCTTCCATACATGAAACATGGCCGATACCAGCGGACATGATGGAACATTTACAAGTTGCCCAATTGTAACACATTACTGAAGGGTTTGAGGGTCGGAGGGCCGAGGCAACACGTTTTGTTTCTGACCAAATTATGCTGCAGTCCAGTTTATTCATTTTAAAATATCACTCAAAATTCCATCTGACAGTTTAACACCACTATTAACACATTTTATGTTGTCGGATACAATTAAGAAATAGTCATTTCAGTGTCATTTTGTACCTGTTGTCACTGAGACGTTGATCCAATCGCAGCTTTAAGCATGTGAACCCGTCTAACAACAGGGTATGTGCAGGTCTGAAAGAAAATCTAAAAAAAACCAGTTAGAAAATGATGCATATTTAAATCATTCATCTTAGTGTGGAAGCAGTTAAAAGCCAGCTGAATGTGCTGCTGTCCTCAGCTCATTCAAATTCTGGTTTTGGTGCTGAGGCTGCAGGTTTCCAAGCTTTGGCTCATCAAGGTATTGCGAGTCTACAGGTTTTTTTTATTTCCCCTGTTGGAGGTATACTAGAAATCAGCTAGTGCAGCGATGCATTTGGGGGAAAAAGGAATATGTAAACACGAGCTCAAAATAGCAGCTTGGAAAATACGTGTGAGGAAAAGTGAACGGCCGTCGAAGTGCCCGTGAGCGAGCTCCTTCCTACGTTCCCAGAGCAGAAGGATGCGTTTACCCCGGACAGCTTTAGTGTAACTGTATGAAAAGGAGTCAAAGTGCTGCTGTGATGTGTGTTCGCTCAGCTGACCCAGTTCCTTGCGTGAACATCAGTAAAAAGCAGCTAATTGAGCGTTAATTACCTGATATTCTGTCCCGAGCAGCTGACAGAGGATGAAGTGATCTGGGGACATTGTTGACAGGATGAAAGCCCTCGGCTGCTTACATCGTTCTGACTCGTCATCCAAACTGACCTTCATCTATCCTGCCTCTCTCCCTCTCTCTCTCCCTCTCTCTCTCCCCTCCTGACCCCCAGGATTGACCAGAAGGTGTCCAACAGCCCGTATGGCTACAAGCTGCAGGAGGCGCAGACCATCCTCAGCGAGGTCCGCTCCATCCGAGACGCCATCAGCTCCGGGGAGAAGGAGAAACAGGAACTCATGCAGGTAAAAATCACATTTCTAATGGAGGGAACAAACCCAAAAAGTCAAGTCACTAAAAAAAATGAATTCATGTCAGAAATCACAGCAAGGCCCCGTCATCGTGTGCATCTTTTCCCCCACAAATTAAATGAATAAATATCGCTGTAGTCGGCACAACCGGCTTCTTGAGCGACGGTTGTCGGGGTACATTTATTTCACTGCATTTACTTCTCATCCCAGGTATGAAATAGTCCACAAATCCTCTCAATAGATGGATTAAAATGTGGCAAGGACCAGAATAAAAAAGTTTGAGCTTACCCCACGATGGACTGTGAGGTACAGTAACTCTCATTGTGGCAGGCAGTGATCTGTGACGAAGAGTAAGAATAGGAAATGAACCTGGAGGAGATGAGGGCTTCACACGACTCCCAGGAGAGTCTTTACGCCTTCACGTTATATTGCTGCGAGAGAAGGGCCAGATGCACTAAAACAGATTTCGTGACCAGCCGACAGTCGCTGAGGCTGCAGGGCGGCAGGTGGTGTTTTAGTGTCGTTGTGATGGCAGCCTGTCGAGTTCACTCAGGAGAGGGTGAGGTGTTTGAGATGAGTTTTCTGGAAAATGAAAACTATCTCGCTGGTGGCAGTGATATTTTATCAACTGAGGTTTCATTTCCGTCGTCGTATAAAGTCTGAGTACCTCTCAGTGGAAGACGGTGAGTTAGGAGCTGCAATCGCAGGCTGACGGTCTTTATCTCTGTCAGTGCTGATATTTCAGGTGACACTGTGTCTGTGTAGTTTAAGGCTGGACTGAAGGATTTAAGGCTGCACCTAGGCAGCATTCTGATTATGAAATTTCTGATTTGTAGTTTTTGGTTAATTATTTTATCGATAAAATAGCGAAAACCTCCCATCCTCGAGGCCAAGATGACGTATTCAAATAGTCTTGTTTTGTCCGACCAGCAGTCCAACACCCTAAAATATTTCCCGGACAATATCCACTAATATAAAACCGAGAAAAGCAGCAAATCCTTCTTTTCAAAACTGCTCAAGGTTGCAGTTAAAGTTCCGTTTAAAGTTCCGTTTGCATGAACGTCTCTCCTCCACTCTGCTCCTGTCTTCCACATAAAACATTAGTTTCCCTCCAGTTTCATGACCCCCTACCTTCCTTGTTGTGTGTGTGTGTGTGTGTGTGTGTGTGTGTGTGTGTGTGTGTGTGTGTGTGTGTGTGTGTGTGTGTGTGTGTGTGTGTGTGTGTGTGTGTGTGTGTGTGTGTGTGTGTGTGTGTGTGTGTGTGTGTGTGTGTGTGAGAGACAGCATTGCAGTGCAGCGTTATCTTCATATTTCCACCGTGCCTGCAGTGTGTATTAAAGTTGCATGATGGGACTTCACAGGCTGCAGGTAACGGGCGGAGTGTAGACGAGCATTAAAATCGGTGTGATATATGCTGGGCCCCCATGCAACGACAATTAGATTGTCTCTAGTTTCCAAATACCTCATTATTATAATGCCTCTAGGTTCTATTTTAGATTTCAGTCTCATAAAATGATGTGTTTCTGTTTGTTAACGGTGCAGATGTTCTTTGATGCTCCAGGCACCAACAAGTCTGCAAAGCAATAGAAAACGTGGAACAACCGTCTATGAATCGTCTTTTACCATTTAAGCATTTAAGACTCCAGTGTTGACACTATTCCAACACACGCCCCCGTACATATAGATTTAAAATATCAGCTCTCATCAGGCCGTTCTGGCTGCAGATTGGTTTTGGAGGTAGCGGGAGGAGGATGTGTTCAATAATACATAATCTGCTCTGTGGACTCTACTCTCTCTCCCCTCTCCCCCTCCCTCCCCCTTACCATCTGCAGCTGACAGCTGTGTGTGTGTGTGTGTGTGTGTGTGTGTGTGTGTGTGTGTGTGTGTGTGTGTGTGTGTGTGTGTGTGTGTGTGTGTGTGTGTGTGTGTGTGTGTGTGTGTGTGTGTGTGTGTGTGTGTGTGTGTGTGTGTGGAGCGATGACAGCTAGAGAAATGGAGAGAGGTGTGTTCTTACTAACAGACTTCTCTGACAGCTACAGTTTTGAGCTGAAACAAATAATTGGTCAGCCCAGGTTCCCAGACTTATCGGACCATTTACCGCTGTACACCAGACCCAACTCCCCAAGTAGCACCTTCCAGATACCGACAACGAAACCAAGGAGCCTCCTCGTCTTTGGGGCCGTGACATAAACCCCAGATTGATGTAGCTAGCCTGGTTACTTGCGAGCAGCGGCGCCGCTCGGCTCCTCTTCAGAATTTAAAAGGTCCGCCTCACTCTGAACTGTCGGGGCCGGCGGTGTCACTTTTCACCTCCCTTTCTCTCGCTCCAGCTTCTCAGTTGTGAGGATGTGCATCTGTTCTTCATCCCATGTGATGATAATCTGAATATCTTTGGGTTTTTTGGAGTGTTGGTTAGACGTGTTTTACGACGTGCTGCAAGAGGACCATGTCTTAAATGTAAACGTTGTGGATGATTCACGCAGGACGTGATAAATGAAGTCTGGCAGCTGCTGCTTTGAGAGAAAAAGGCATCTGCTGAACCTGCTGCTGTTTTTCTTTTTACCAAAGCCTTGAGAGGAATTGTAGACGCGATGAGCACACAGTATATCATTTGTGGGAATAAAATCTTCCAAATATAAACCTATTTATTATCTCTGGTTGCCACTCGGGGCTGCCATTTTGTTTCACAGCCGTGTGTAGAAACGTTGCTCAATCGGGAGAGAGTCGGTGGAGACATCATCAAAATACTTCAACACGACCGCTATCAAAGAGCTGGTTTGTTTGTTTTCTGCCCCATCTGAAAAGCAAAGATAAGGTGCATTCCAGAGCAGGCTTTAAAAACCAACCGCTGAGTCACATAAGATATATTCGTCACGGCTGTAAAGATGAAAGGACGACTGCGACAGCCTTCACTGTAACAAATGGCGAACATGGAGCCAACACAGCGGATGCATCTTTTACACCGCACAGTTCTGTCATGTTGCAGACGCTCTTTGCCCCGAGTCGCTCGCAGTCGGGACAAACTTCATTCTTTGTAGCTTCAATTCCCGGACGATCAAACAAAAGGTCGCTGTGCAAAGGACAAAACGTTTGATTCAGAAACAATAAGCCGTTTACGGTGCTGTTAATATTGTACACATCGTATTTTCATTCCTTGTGTCATTTCCTGCTGCAGTGTCCCAGTAACCCCTGTTTTTCCTCCCGTGTTTGTCCAGAAACTGGCCGTGTTGAAGGACAGTTTCCAGCTGGACTCGGGCTCCCAGCAGGACCTGTGGGGCAGCAGTCCCTCGCTCGCCAACTCCGAGCTGTCCATCCCTCGGCTTTACACCGACGCCGGCTCGCAGACCGACATCCCCGCTGAGGTGAGTCCCAGGCGGAAAATCAGCTTCACTTTGTTTTTATCACCACGGAGAAAAGTAGCAGCTTCAGGGAAAGCCACAGAGAGCAAGAGAGTCTGGGCTTTAGGTCTGGACTGCAGGAGTTAGCCCAACATTCAATATTGTCAGACTAGTTAAAAAAAAAAGGTGCTAAAAGGTGCTAAAGTAAAGGATCTGAGCATTGGTTGATGACTCGATGCGTGTCGACGGCCACCGTGTCATTGTGTTCATGTTCCGTTTGTGTTCAGTTCATGACGAGCACCAACAAACTGGCGGAGAAGGTTCGTGTGAGTCTGAAGTACGAGGAGGCCAAGAAAAGGTACGTTTCTTTGTCTGGATTCACAAGTACATAAAATCATAAAAATGAGCTCCGCCTCGACCAGCTACATCATTGAAGAGATAAACACATTAATGTATCAATGATTAACATCATATAATAATTTATGATTCTTAAATGGTCCGTTATGTCCTGCACCTCCTCCTTCCCTTCCCTTCCTTCCTTCCCTTTCCTTCCCCTCGCTCTCTTCAGGATCGCCACCATCGAGGTGCAGATCGCCAAACTGGACAGCGAGGCGTGGCCGGGGCTGCTGGACCCGGAGCGAGACCGCCTCATCCTCATCAACGAGAAGGAGGAGCTGCTGAAGGAGCTGCAGTACGTCAGCCCTCGCCAGCGGCTGCAGCCCAACGACGCCGAGAAGCTGGAGTCGGAGAAGAAGCGTCTGGAGAGAGACCTGCAGGCCGCCAGAGACAACCAGAGCAAGGCTCTGACTGAGAGGTGAGAGGAGAGGGGGGGGTCTCTCTGGAGGGCCGGGACACCAAATATCAGTTACAAATACATCCATGTAAACATACACACCCTAAATAATAATTACTCAAGAGAGGAGTGCAGAAAAGAAACATTCTGTCTTCGGATGAGCGCATCGCTGACATCAGCTGTCAGTAACAGCTGGACCTGTTCCTCTGTTTTTATACTCTTACAAGATGTCTGAAGGGCTGAACAACGGCGTCATGGAGAAGGTCGGATCAGGTGATGACAGCGGTGTAACTGTGGTCCTTATTGTCTCATCTGCTGATGAAACCACTGACCTTCTACTTCTCTTTGACTCCTTTGGCCTTTAGACCTTTAGAGACGTCAAACCTCCCTCATGATTATTAAGAGTTAGAGACGAGCATGACAGTGAGCACAATGAGCAGCCTCTCCTCTCCTTGTTTCTTCTCACCGTCATTCTCTTCTCCTCTCACCTCCGCTTGTCTCCTCTTCTTGTATCCTCTCCATATTTCTTCTCCTCAGCTTGTCCCCTCTCCTCTCTTCTCCTCACCTCTGCTTGTCACCTCTCTTCTCCTTGTATCCTCTCCTTACTTTCCTTTCCTTGTCTCTTCACCTCTTCTCTCCTCCCCTCATCTCCTCCCCTTTCTTCTCCTTGTCTCCTCTCCTTGTTTAATTTTCTCTCCCATTGTCACCTCTCCTTGTTTTCTATCCATGTCTCCTCTCCTCTTTTCCAGACTTCCATGTTCTCTTCTTTCACTTATCCTCTTCACTCAGTTTTGGAGCACTTTCTCTTTTCTGAAATAGCAGTAGGCAGCGAACCAGACTCGCCAAGATCCTGCACGTCTCTCTCCTCTCTCTCTCTCTCTCTCTCTCACCCCCTCTCCCTCTTCACCCCCTCTTTCTCTCCCCCTCCCCTCTAACAGGACGCCTGTTATTCAGCGTTCAGGTCGGACTCTACCTGAGCTCAGTCTCTCTTTGTGTCCCGTCTCCTGTTCCTGTAACCTGAGAGGCTGCAGAGCCTGGTCACAAAAAGAACCTCTTGTAGTCTGCCTACACACACACACACACACACAAGAAATATGCAGACACTCATGTATTCAGTGTCTGCAGGTTGTGAAGATGTCAAATGCACTGAATCAGTGTCTTTGAGTGCAGCACGGACTTTCACACTTAGAAGTTTTAAAATTGTCCTCACGAGCCCGCGGATGTCTTATCAGAGACGTGGTCAATAAGACATCCACTCAGGAATAAAGCAAAGCTTTGCTGTGCATTGTGTGTTAGGTTAAAATGAGAATTTATTTTCCTCAAAAAAACAAAACCAACAGAAGAGGGAGGCAGACGTCAGCAAAGCTCAGAATGAAAACACTCACAGAAAGTGGATCCGCTTGAGTTTTAGATGTCTTGACACACGGACTGAGACCGTGGACTCTACCTGGCCCACTATGACTGAGTATCATTTGTTGCCTTCCGTACTTGGATCCCGGGTCGGTTCCGTTTGATGCCGGCTTTTGGTGCTTGACAGTCGTCTTTGGTCAACACCAAACTGGCATGCGAAAAAAACAGACATGTACAATATAGAAGAACTAAAAACAAGACGGGAAACAGTCACAAAGTCCCGTTAGCATGAGTACACACACACACACACACACACACACACACACACACACACACACACCAGCAGCAGCCTGTAACCTGATCGAAGGCTTCCCCTCTTTGGCCTGTTTCCACTCAAAACATGGATCATAGTAGCAGCTGTTAATGGACGGGGTTTCCTCCAAACAAACGACACCGCCGTCACCTGAACACAAAGCCGCTGCTCACAATACCCGAAACACGTCGCCTCACCTTTCTGTTCTTTGTTTTCAAGCGCTCACACCTCCAGCGTCAGCAGAGACGGAGGATTATGTTAAGTGTTTTTATTCCTAAATGTGAAGGTGACTCATGTCCAACCTGGAAGCAGCTGACAAAGGATCTGATTTTGTTTTCAGTTCATTTTTAAGATGATTTGAAGTAGATTAAGGCGTTACTTTCCACTTACAGGTCTGAAAAGAAAAAAACAATTAGTTTACAAATATATATGTTTTTGTCATTTCAGACTGCGACTTCACTGCAAGAGGAACCAGCTGGTCAGAGAGCTGGAGGAGACGGTTCGACTGGCCTCATCGCTACATACTCAACTCAAAAGGTTTATCTCATTTCTGCTGTTAATGTCTCAAAAGATCATTTCTGTTTATTGCAACATGGATGTTGTTTTTGTAGAATTGACCATCAGTTATAAGAACACTGTACTCACCAAGTTATTTCACTGATTCACAGCATTTCTTTACGTCATTTGGCTTAATTTACATTTGCACTTATTTTACACGGCCATTTATTTCATCCATCTTTTCTTGAGTTCAGCATATTTCTTACAAGTTCGTTGAGCGTCCGATGACTCACCGCAAAACAAATCCTCTAGTTTTTAGATTCCAAGCAGGCAGTCGCAGAGCTTTGAAGTGAAGTGGGAGGTATTTAGCCTTTAATGACCAAACATTTTCCTGAAGATGAAAGACATTTTGCTCTGTTCGTCTTTTTGATTTCAGTCGTGATCGCGCTACAAATCTTAATTTTCCAGCCCAACCCACATACGGCCTCAGTATTACATTTTTCCCCCCGAGATGACGCAAGGCTGTTGTAAGAAATGTACACGTTTCCTGGATTTTAGGTTTAAATGAGTATTCTCTGAAGGGTTGACAGTGACGGGGATTTCGCCGTCTCCTCCTCAGGCTAGTACCCCCCTTTTAACTTTTAATTTTAAGATAAATTATCTTTCTAAAACAATAAAAAGGAGAAGAGAGGAGTGAACAGGGAGGGAGGGATAGAGGAGAGGAAGGGGAGAGGAAATGAGTGGAAAGGAAAGTAAGGAATGGAGCGTGTGGAAGACAGAAGTCTTCCTGCGGTGTTGCTTCCGGCTCCACACACATGTAGCTTTTTTCATCTTAATTTGTCTTCCCTCTTCTTGCTTCAGACTCCCTGTCTCTGTTTCTTCTCTACCTCAGCTGTCTTCTCCCAAACCTCCTCTGATCTCTCTTATTTTCTCTCACTGTTGTCTTTCAGTCAACAGTAATAATTACAGCTATAAGAGGTAGTCAGTTAGTTCTTCACATTCAAGTTAATCTTCCTGATCAACTTACAAGTACAGTTAAAAAGTGTTTCCATTCGAAACCATCTTGAGTCATAAAGATGTTGGATTTTTTGAAAATCAGAAAGCGAAATGTATTTATCTGCTTTCTGACTGACTGACTTGAATAACGACTCATCACATGACTTGACAACACCAGTTTAGGAACAGGAGGAACCTGAGACCGTAACTCTTTCTCTCTCCTGCAGCCTGTCGGCCAGCACGCTGTCCTGCTCGTCCGGCAGCAGTCGAGGCTCTCTAACGTCCAGCCGCGGCTCGCTGGCCACCACCTCCAGCCTGGGCTCCACCTCCTCCCTCAGCTTCACCGACATCTACCTGGAGCAGCCGGAGCTGGCCGACCCGGACTTCCAGAACAAGCTGGACAGCCTCCTGCAGGAGGGCCAGGGAGGCTACCGGCCCTCCAGCTCCATCACCACCATACACGAACACGAGGTGGTGACGGGCTCCGCGGAGAGGCTCGCCGAGAGGCCCGAGGGACAAGTGGGCGGGGCGGGGGGAGGAGGAGGAGGAGGAGGTGTCGGAGCGGAGTCTGGGTCGTCCAGGATCAAGGCGCTCAGACTGTCAGAAACCCCCCGCTCCATGAGCTCGTTATCCCCCCGGTCGTCGCTCTCCTCGCTGTCTCCGCCGTGCTCGCCGCTTGTCACGGAAACTACTTTCCTGTCCGGAGAGACATTCACGGGGCAGACGGGGCCCGGCGGGCTGAGCCTGGATCTGGAGCTCCACAGCAGGCTGGCAGAGCTGGAGCTCAGCCTGGACTCTCAGCAGCAGGGGGAGCACGGGGGTCCCGGGAGGCTGGAGGAGAAGCAGAACCACAACACCGCAGTTGACGAGGAGGTCAAAGGTAAACGGGAAGCCTTTCTTTGATTCTTCTTCATTCAAAACGTTCCCGCAACTCATTATATGTGCAGAAAAACAGAAAAAGAAGGGGAGACATAGAGGGGGAACAAAGTTACTGCTGATACTACATCAAGCATCCTGGACATCCTCCACTCTTCTGGTTTTACCAGATTCTGCTACCTGGTTGTAGGGATTTGGTCCAAAACTGATTTTAAATGATGAGGTCTGACTCGCAGTCAGCGTTCCAGTTCCTCCTGAAGGTGTTTGATGGAGTCTTCATGGCGGTGGAAAGTCTTCCAAACGAACTACAGTACAACTCAATGTGACTGGTCGTAAAACCCGTGAGGAACTCTGGGTCTCTTATCATCAAAGCAATCACGTCACAACTCGACAGCAATAAAATAAATATGTTTTGCAGAATGACTCAGCGGGGCTGCAGGATAACGACTCAAATGATAAAGCATGAGAGTGATAATCGGGATGAATCGTCTGCAATTAGAGGAGCACCAATGAGAGACAGACAGACAGACAGACAGGGATAGATATGCTTTATCTCTGTAACACTAGAGTACCAAGGAAAGTGGGACACCAGGAATCCTCCTCTCCTGTGTGTGTGTGTGTGTGTGTGTGTGTGTGTGTGTGTGTGTGTGTGTGTGTGTGTGTGTGTGTGTGTGTGTGTGTGTGTGTGTGTGTGTGTGTGTGTGTGTGTGTGTGTGTGTGTGTGTGTGTGTGTGTGCGTGATGAGAAATGTTACACTGCGTGTGAAACCTGATTGCTGGTGAGAGGAGAGCTGAGGGGCGGTGTTGGATTACAGCCGCGGGGTCACCTGTGTGTACTTCTGCTACATTTCTATATATTTATATGTATACATGTGAGATATACAGCTCCTGCAATGTACCCATGGGAAATCAGACAGCTGTCAGTGAAGTGCATTGTGATGAAGGAAACTTGATGATTCTCAGGCAAGTTCTGCAGTTAGAAGACGTCTTTTTCTATGAATTTGCAGCACCGGTTAGTAATAGTGAATTGGTTTTTGGTTAGATGCATGAAATGAGGTCTGTGCTGAACACAAGTAGTAGTTTGTTTATAGCCTAATGTTGCCTACGAAAGCCAGTCGTCCCTGCAGCACTCTATTGTCGAGAAGATGTGTTCAGAGGAGAAGTAACATCGGCTTAACAACCCTAACTGCCTCAACGAGCCGCTGTTGCAACTGAAATGAATGAAAGCTGAATCGCTGTGAGGCGCAACTGAAGTTTGATCTGCAGCTCTGAGCCCCGACGCAGCTCAACGTGACGCCACTTGTGGTTGCAGCCTCAGGTGAAAGGTGGACGTGGTGTCTGGTTTCCTTTCACTCTCCATCTCTGCTGCTACCAGGCTTTATTTATAGGGCTGTGATCAGGTCAACGGCAACAACAGCAGACCCTTCATTTTATTCCGTGAGGACACAGCTATTTGTGGCGTCTTCTAGGAACGCACATTCTAGGAACACACTAATTACATTATAAACAAAGAAAATATACACAACTGTCTACAGTCGTCTGCTGTCCGCTGAGCTTCCTCTGTGGTTAAATATGCTCCTTGTTTTATGTCCCTCGATTTCATTTGTGGGAGTTTTATTTCCAGTCCAGAGGCTCACTAGCATGCATTATGAGCAGATTCATATGATATGAGATTAAGTTATGTTTGAATTTTTGATGAAACATAGAAATTCTTCTAACCGCTGCAATGGGAAGTACCCAAGGAAGTACAATTACCATTTCAGGCGAAGGTTTTTGTGACCGACGTGCTCAAAGAATGGGCCGATGATGAGACAATGGGCCCTTGAGCACGGACGTGCAAAAGACCCCGTCGCCTCTCCTACATAGCAGCAAGACACGCGTGCGTTCGAGTTGTTTCTTTGTCTCTTTGTGGTCCGTTTGTGTGTCTCTGTAGTTGTTTTTGAAGTTATTTTGTGGTTGTTTTGGCGCTCTTCGTTGTGCTTTTGTAGCCATGTTGTGTCTCTTTGTGGTTGTTTTGTCTTTTGTCAAAGTTGTTGTGAGTCCCTTTGCGTCTCTTCTTATTTCTCCTTGTGGTCATTTTAGGTCTTTTTTTGAGTGACACTTTTTTTTTTTAGGTGAAGGCCTGGGGGCCCCTAACACTTTGGGCCCCTCAGCCTGTGGCCGGTTGCGCTGTTCAGTATTGCAAAAGTAAAGGAGGGGTGCATCATCCCTTGACAGAAATGTAAATTTAGCGACATCCTCACCGCGTTTTCCTGCTCCTGTTGTCGTTAGACTCGACTCCCCAACTGCGAGGGACCGGGGCGGGGCCAAAGAAGATGGGCGTGACCTCAGCGGTGTCTGACGAGTCGGTGGCGGGTGACAGCGGTGTGTACGAGCCTTCGGAGCGCAGGTACGAAGCCCCTTCTAATCGACAATACATTCTGTAAGATGATCATATAGGATGGTGTCTTTTCACCAGACCTGTACATCGCTTATTTGCACTAGACACATTTATTTTCCTTTTTTTTTTTTTACATATTTAAAGAAATATTTCTTGAAGTCGTATCCTCTGCATCTCTGTTCTCTAATCCTTATTTTTTTTGACACAAGCCTTTAGCACAATATCAGAAGTTTACCACGAAGCATTTCACCTTATGTGACAAATAACCCTTTGAAATCCTGGATGTAGTTCCACTTTCTCTAAGACAGGGGTGTCAAACTCATTTTCACTCTGGGGCCACATCAGCATCACGGTCGCCCTCAAAGGGCCGGTTGTAAATGTAAGACGGTGTAAATGTAACTACGGTACTCCTAACATAGTTAGTTTAGTTTCCCGGGATATCTGTGACTTCCACAACACGTACTTCCAGTTGTGTGATTTCTCCTCCGCCATTGTTTCCTGTTGCTGGTGCAAAATGCATTCTGGGATATTTGGCTGTCCCAAGTACAGACAAGTCACCTCCGATGCATCCCGGGTAAAATGGGCAGAGCGAGCCACATCCGGGCATTAGGGCCGTGCTTGGCTCGATGTGAACTTTGAATTGGAACAGTACTTTGGCTGAGACTGATGACGTTTCAGTACAGAGAAGTACGCATGTTGAGAAACTTGTTGGAAATCCTCTTTATGGGCTGTTGCATCTCCTGTCCACCTGTTGTGATAGTTTTAATGTCGGCACACAGACAACATGCCATCTCATCACTTCGACTTTCTATCTCATAATTTCGACCATGGGGATATTTTTATTTTCACATCTAACTTTAAATTTTTGTAAAAAAAAAAAAAAAAAAAAAATATTATTTTTTTTTTTTTGCTGGCGGATTCGTGGGCCACATAAAATGACGTGGTGGGCCGGGTCCGGCCCGCGGGCCGTATGTTTGACACCCCTGCTCTAAGACCTCACACTTAAAGACTTACATCTACGATACCTTCATGGTGTCATTACATTGCTTTTACACAGCATTACAAAATAATAATTTGAAGTCCCCCCGTCAGTCTCAGTTGACATGATGTTTGAAGAGAAGTATGCATGTCTGGGTGGTTGTGTCTCCTCCAGGCCGGGCCTCCCTGCTGACCTCCTCCTCAGCTCCTACGAGGAGAGGTTGGCGCTCAGCTGCTCTCAAGTGCAGCTCGGCTTCCGCTACGAGTCCAGAGACCGACGCTTCACCATCTACGTCATGCAGCTGTGCAACTGCAGCGCCCTCTGTCTGCCGGCTGACCTCAAAATGTACGGCCCTTGTTTTTACCTCTTGTTTATTAGACGATGCTTGCTTAGCATCCGTTTCTATGCAGATGATACGATCTCGCTCCTGTTTGTCCTGCAGGTATGTGCGCTCTGCGGTGCTGCCCTGCGTGGAAACTATGCGCTGCCTCTTCCGAACACGCGGCTCTCTGCCTCAGGACGTCGTGGAGGTCAACGAGGTGTTCAGCATGCAGATATCCCACAGTGCATTGCGGCAGAAGACGCTGAGGGTCGACGTCTGCAACACCAGCAAGTCGGGCCATGAACAGTGTCTGGTTAGTGACACTGATTTAAAATGCAGAAACAAAGGAAAGAAGCACGATTCAAACACTGAGGCAGTTCTCAGAGTGCTTTAGATTCAATTCAACTTTAAAAAATAAGTTGTCTTTCAAAGGAACAAAGGAAAGTACTTCACTTAAAACAAATTATGTAGGATCAGGACTCCAAGTGAAGGGTGACCTGGAAAAGAAATGGTCAGGAACCATAAAGAATACATTTTTTAAAGCGTTCCATGGGGTTTTATTTGATGATTGATGTTTAATAATTCACATTTTATCATTAGGTTGGCCAGCGTTTACTTTTGGACAGTTGAAACTGTATATTTTGGGACAGTGGAGAAATCAAACACTATCTAAAAAGCCAAAATGGCAGAATTTTCTGAACAGACACGATGAGCTGCGATGCTCCAGATGTTTCTGTCTTCTTAACTTTAATCTACCTTCCCCCCCCCCCCCCCGCAGGCCGGGGCCCAGATCAGCCTGGCCGACGTCAGCTGCTCAGAGGAGAGATGCACCAAGTGGTACAATCTGCTGAGTCGGTCCTTCATGCGCGAGATCAACAAGGACAAAGAGAGCAGACCAGTCGGCGGCTCTGACGGGGTACATTAAACCAGAGTGACATTTAACAGTGAGATTTGACGCTGACTTGTGTTGTTAAAAGCTAATTGAATGAAAGCTTTTCTATTTTTAGTCCGGCAGTTTGCGTTAAACAGGAAATGTGTGAAAAGCATAGAATACTGCTACATGTCTGCAATGGTCCGTATGAACACATTTTTGGGGTGAAAGATATGCTGTTAGTGAAAGACGTTGACAGCTTATAATACAGTCTGATAACGACACTTTTAAATTATGAACCTGTCGGATGTTTTGTCCTGACGTGCTTCTGTGTTTCAGACTCGTGTTTCCAGCAGCGATGGAGTCGGAGCTCCGGAGGACGATGAGTGGTGAGTGATCCCTCTCCAACATCTATTTTATTCTCCTCTGTCTTTATTTCTATTTTTATTCCATCTCACTTTTTTTAACAGTTCTCCATTTATTTAACCGTCCATTTCTAGATGTCCATGTGAGGGCATCATCTAACTGCATGTTAAAGGGAGTTTCGCTGTTTTGTAGTGTGTTTTTTTTTGTTTTAATCCATAGTCAGCGTATTCTCCACAGGAGATGGAGGATGGCTCTCCTGTCCGTTTCTCCTAGATTTGGTTTGTTAACCTCATATTTTTATCCTGAAAGACAATGTGTAACGCTTCACTGAGCGTAAAGCAGGTTACCAGGTGTGTGTGTGTTTGTGGCGTGACGAAACACACACACACACACACACACACAGACGGAATGTAACCTGGCAGGTTTAGACAGTAAATAAAGCTGCTTGACTCCCCCCCCCCCCCCCCCCCCCCGTCCCTTGAATAACACTTTTCTTCTCCCTCCGTCCTACGACCACCACCACGGTGTCCTCTCAACATAACACCTGTCTCCTTCGTTAAAAAACACACACACACACACACACACGCACACACACACACACACACACACACACACACACACACACACACACACACACACACATCCCTCCACATATAGCAGCTTGAACATATTATACAGATTGAAGGAGCGGTAGGAAATAGAAAAGACAGTACCTCATAGAATTACTGCAATCATAAATACTCCATTTACACGTAAATAAGCGGAGAAATAAAAATGAAAATTACACTCTCAGACTATTTTTAGTAGATAAATAAAACCATTTGTCATTCAACAAACGCAGTTGTTGAATGATAAATGCTGCCACTCACGAACTTCACTTCCATAAAATACAGGCTAAAATTGGCATAATTATAATTTGAATCAGACATTTTCTAACAGCATCTCTGTTGTTGATCGTCAGGCACGGCGACCCTCTGGACATGTTTGATGACGAGGAAGGAAACGGCGTGGAGGGAGTGGGACCTCTGGAGGAAGAGGACGGGTTTTATCCTGACAGCAGCCGATGGGAAGCCGAGGAGGAGGAGGAGGAGGAAGAAGAGGAAAAGGAAAAGGTGACCAAACCTCCAACAGCAGCAGCAGCCATCACAGAAAAGGTAACTTTTGGGATTTCAGGCACAGAGGGGAATTTCAACACCCACTTGAGGAGTAGCTCTTTCTGTTGTCGCGTATTCTTCTTCTTTGTCTTCTTTTTTGTCTTTTCTCATCTCAACTCTCTCTGTTGTCTTTGATGAAATCAAAGTAAACATTTGATGTCTAAATTCAAACCTCTATTGGTTCTTGATGTGTTGTTCTGTCTTCTTATAGGTTGTTGAAGTTCCTCTTTCATATTTCTTAAAGAGTTGAAGTCATTTTTCATTCTACCAGACATTAAAAAAGCTCCACCAACTATCCGTAAAACATTTTGAGGCTCCGTTCTCTTGATCTGTCGGCGTCTTCTCCTTATTATCGCCGTGTGCTCTTGTCTAGGTGAACAAGGAGACGAGCATGGACAACTTGTTGCCGTCCCACCACTCCTCGGTGGTTCGACCCAAGGAGCGCCGCCCGGACGTCCACCAGCAGAACCCCTTCATGAGGGGGAACACCATCATCCGCTCCAAGACCTTCTCCCCCGGACCTCAGAGCCAGTACATCTGCAGGGTGAGTGAAGCTGGTGTCAGCAGCAAAGGAATACCACAGTGAAATATCAGCACACATCAGACCTTAAATCTCTGTCCTGATGAATAAAATACGAGTACAGTTGTGTTCATGAACTAAAATGTATTTCTAGATTAACCGCAGTGACAGCGACAGCTCCACCCTCTCCAAGAAGTCTCCGTTTGTCCGCAACGCTTCAGAGAGACGCAGCATGCGCATGAAGAAGGTAAAACCTAAAAACCTTTTTTTTTGAGATGGTCACTGTGTCGGATTAGGGGACGACCGTGACATGACGACACTACGCTAGAGATTTTTTTTTTTTGTAGCGTTCCTTTTATGGAAACTTTACATTCAATTGTATGTTGACAATAAAACACAGACCTTTAGACGACACCACACTGCACCAAGTTACCAGACCGTCTCTCTCTCTCTCTCAAATAAGCCTCAAAGGTGTCATGAATGTATTCTAAGGTTGTTCCTCCGCAGCGTGTTTTGGGCTAAGTGTTGCTCGCTTCAGGTCTTCTTCACTCACTCAGGTGACGTGCGTGTGTGTGTGTGTGTGTGACGTTTCTGTCTGTGCTGCTGTGTGTGCAACGTAAAACCATCATGCAGCACATTTATGTGAATCTGACTCGCAAAATATGAAGCTCATTTTTGTACGTGAAGTCCCGGATCAATTAGGAGAGACTCGTTAAAAAAGGAAAGATTCTCACACGTTTAAATATGAACGCCGCTGGAATCGGGGTTTTCTCGCTTTATGAACATTTTTATGATCTCCGAAGTCTCTTAAATGTGTCTGCAGCTTTTAAATTCGATTTTTTTAAACAGAAACATGTTCTTCGTCTCACTCATAATCGTACCTTTGTGTAGTATTTTTTTTAACATAGTTGCGCAGCGCTTAGACAAAGTAAAAAAGAAACTGTGACATTACAGTAACATTATTTCATGTCATCAATATATATATATTATATATATAAACATAACATGAACTGGAGCTTCAGACCTGAGCTTAAATGACCATATTTGTGGCTGCTTGTTGAGTCAAAGATGGACTTCTGCGCCTCTGTGTTCTGCTGTATATTTGCCGTCACCTCCCTGCTTCTCGAGCTCTTGACAGTTTAATAGTGAAGTCAAACCTGCAGGTTTACCGGCGTCCACATTAACTGCCGCCTCCTTTCTCCAGAGAGAGGGAGACGGAGAGAGCCTATTTGCATTTTTCGTGTCTCAAAGCCGCCAGCCGACTCCCGGTGAAGTGGCTCTTAATATTTAATAACCGTCTGAATGTTTAATGCAGCTCTGACATTTGCCAGCTTCTATTAGTTTAGAGGCAGGCAGCAAAATCTCTGTGTCCCTGCTGGCGCTCAGCAGCAGGCAGAAGTCCACAAACGTGCCAGTTAACAGTGGTGAGTTTAGAGAGTAATGCAATTAGAGAAGAGGGGTGTTGTCTTTTCTCTCACAGGCTGCCTCAGAGATGGATTTTTTATATAATTAATATTTAAGCTTTATTAGTGACCAACAAGCTTAAATATTCAATATCTTTTGGTTCCGGTTGTGTCTGCAGCACCTAACTGTATCCCCCTCGGTCCTCCCTTCAGCCTCCTATGCAGGTTAAAGGTCTGGACGGTCTGCTGCGGACGTCCATGGACCTGGAGATGGACCTCCAGGTGTCCCGGACGCGGCAGACCCGGCTGGCGCAGGAGCTGCGGGTGCTGCGGGAGCTGAAGACGCAGCTGGAGAAGGCGAGGCTGCAGGGCCAGAGAGAGCTGCCGGCCTGGGTCCAAGAAGACGAACGCTTCCGCCTCCTCCTCAAGCAGGCGGAGAAACAGGTGAGTGACCGTCGGGGTCCGATTACCAATGCATCCAGGTGTGCACAGGTGTTCCTATCACAAGCCTTAGTTCTCTGGAGGGCACTTTTCTTTGCGTTTGTAAATGAAGGAGAGCAGAGTTCAGTATCGCTGACACCTCCTTGTGCCCCATGTCCCGTTCAGACTCGTGAGGAGCAGCTGCAGGAGGAGCGGGTGGAGAAGATGATGAGGACGGCAGCAAGGAGGTCCACAAGATCCGGGGCCGGAGCCGCAAAGAGGTCCCCGAGGTCCAGACCTTCAGGTGGGAGAAACCGGCAGAGCGGGGGTTCTGAAATATGACACTCGGCTGTATGTTTCTAGATAAGAGCACCAGACTACCCAGGATGAGAATGCATGAAATGTGTTCAGCACAGTATGTGTGAAAAAAGAGCCGCAGTCACGCACTCACCCACTCCCTCGCCTGCTTCGTGAATAACATCTTTTTAGAGGTTGCATTTCAGACGGGAAGAGGAATTTGATGAATGCTGTGAGAATATCTTTCTCACAGAAATGTACAGTCGAGTGAGACAAACGACAAACACAGAAATGTATTGTGTCATAACCTCATACGACATATTTATCTGTAATCTGGCGCCAACATGCAGATACATTCTCAAATACAAGGAGGGATGGTTTTCCACTCTGGGATGTGTACATGACTAGCAACAGCTTTGTATGCATCAGACACTGCAGCAATGCCCCCAGTTGGAAACCAGGTAAATAGCACATATTTGTCATGAGTAACTGTCTGAATCTGATGGGAAATAGTAAAAACTACAACTTTGAAGCCAGGACTTTAGATTCAAATTCTGAAACAGCATGAATGCTGTAATGGCCCAAAAATTGTGGTTTTAATGTGTTTCAATGGGAACATATTTCGTGTTTTTATGCTGCATCCTTGCCAAAATTCAAAGCATTAACACAGCCGAAAACGTCCCTCGTGATGGTGCCTAAAGAAGAAATATACAGCATTTTTACTTGAGCATTAAATGTGGGAATAAACATCTCATTCTACTACTTTAACCATGAAGTTAGTAACACTGTTCAATTGCTTCCTGTGTGATTTCAGAGAGAAGATGGCGTTCTTCACACGGGCAAAGAGCAGCATCCCCGACCTGCCGGCTGACGACGTGTAGAGACGCATTTCAAAGTATTTCCCTCCTCGAGTCTTGACCTGCTGTTCCCGTATGAAATGAAGCAAACGATTGGCGGTGTTATGAAGAATTTTAGAAATAAACAATATGTTCAGTCGAGAAAAACGCTCAAAACGGTGAAGAAACACGTTTTTAAAGTGCTCAGTGTTTCTAATGTGGATAGTCTTTGTTTGTAAATTAGTGATAGCACTGCTAGAGCTTTCTTTTTTTTTTTTTTGTTATTATTTCACTTTCTCTTCCACTTTGTGTTTCTGTTACTAACAGGCTGTTTCTAGGCTCATAGGTGTGTAAAATCATTCCAGCACAAAGTCACACAGCTACACGTGTGCAGACAAAGAGTTTTGAACTAAAATGACACATTTGGACAAACGGATATATATATGTATATATATATATATATATATATATATATATATATATCCGTATGTGTATGTATATAGCACAAAACAATGGTACTGAAGCAAAATGAGCAACTTAAGCTGATGATAAAACAAGAATAATTATCAAAGTTAAGAGATGTTTAATATTGCCCTTAAAGTAATGTCTGTGTGTTTTTTAGAGCGTTTAAAAAACTTCATACGCAGACAAACATAAGCACAGCTGAAGCTTGTCTGATGTGCACAGTATTGACGGCACAGATGGTTCATCATCATCATCATCATCATCATCATCATGCCTTCTGTTTGAGCCTCGTTAGCTGAACGATACGACAGCAAGAGAGGAGAACTGGATCATTTCTTTGCATTACAAACATTGTTGAATGAACTGGATCGGATGAATCGAGAGGTGAGATTCTTCTCGCTTCAGGTCAAAAGTAAAATAAAAGTCATGATTGTCTCTCACCAGACACACACACACACACACAGTGTAGAAACGACACTAACTCTCACTAACACTCAGGTAGAAGATCGGGTAGTCTGCACTTTAAGTAACTTGAGATAAAAGTAACAAGAAAAAAGAGACGATGTGGGTTTTCGGATAATTAAAAGGAAATCCAAAAACCTTTGCCTCAAATGCGCTGGAATGATTGTTGATTGTCGAAACACACACACACACATTTTTGATGACTGAACTAAAACGTGGTTTTAATGTCAGACTTCCTTCCCTCTGTTTCCGCTCTGAACTGGAAGTTTTGGATTCATGTCTCTTAGAACTGGATGCTCTGCAGCTGAAGCTCTGTTGTATTAGCATGGTGCCCCAGCAAAACTGAACGCATCGGTCTTCTGATCAAGTCTTTAAGGCTGCACTCATCTACGCCTTTATATTAACCAGTTCAAATGACTACGTGTTGCTGTGCTGCCCCCTAGAGGCCAAATAAATGAATTACCCCATTTTACAATCCTTTTTTTGTTCCCCGATGCCACAATTAAATACAAAAACACTCCTGCAGGCTGCAACCAATCACACAAAAAGTATGTCCCTGAGATCAAATACCAGAAATCAAAGCACCAATGTTCTGTTTCTGGTCGTTAGACCCTTCTAGTCGATGCTGACATAACGTTTTTAAAAGATTTCTTAAATTCTCAGACTGCAATTGAAGTTTGAGAAATGCATCAATGTTTAACCTCAAAGTCATCGTAAGCAACATGAATAAACTAATACTTGTGCAGTCAAACATAACTGAGCACTGGTTTGGATGTCGGAGGAGAACGAGTATTTCACTGTATCTGTCTTCAGAGTGACCGTGTGGAGGTCCGGTAACCGTTCGTTCTCCCGCTACGTGAGTTCCGTTCAGCTCAGTGAAGACTTCCGGACGTCTGACTTTGTTTCCACGGCAACCTGAGTTATAAATCCGCAGCAGACCTCGACTCTGAAACATCTCTCTGACTCTTTGTGTTTGTAGCTGGATGTGGAGCAAGTTGTCCTTGGTGTTTATTTTAAAGTAAAACACATTTCTCTGGTGATTTACCTCATGTTTTCTGAACTTCATTTTTTACAATCCTCCTTTAATATTGATGATGACCAACTTTCCCATCAGAGAAGATACGCAGAGGCCAAATTAAACCACCACAGGAGTAGGAAATAGACCAGAATGCATTGCAGCAACATAACTGTTTTAGTTTTCAATAAGAACTGGAAAAGCGTTCTCATTACTTTGCTTACTACCTCATTTTTATGACCAGTTTCTTATCGTATTTCTAATACTTAAAGTGTAGAGAAAACACAAAAATATGAAAAACGGATCAAACTACACAAAAATGGACTGCTAAAAGGCATTCTAGGAAATGTAGTAAATGACTAACTGAAGTCGAGGAAAAGGAGGAAGAAAATTGCATCCATGGGACACTAAATAATGAAAGATCTTGAGCGTCACAGATTGAAAACAGCAGCAAGCAGAGGATCAGAACATGAAAAATAAATGAAGAGTAACAAAAACACGGATTTCTACTTGTATAAAAGGGACAAAACCTGATGTCCTCCCAACATTTTCTCAAAGCTGATGTATAATTGTGAAGTTTAGGGTCTTAACATGGACTTCAGGTCCCTCACCTGTGACGTTTCTGCTGTTGTTTCGAGTCATAGTCACAGAACGTCTTATTGAACAAAATAAATCACAGATTGTTTCAGACACGCCGAGGTCATCATCAGGAGTTTCCCTTCTTGCTGGGTCACCATGCTAATCTTGTGTTTGCGGTACGTTGGGCGCTTTGGATAAAACCCTTCACAGAATCATGTTTCCATTCCCAACAAGAATGTAGCTGACAAAAAGAACAACCTCTGTGCAGAAGAGTTTTGAACTGTAGATCAGATCCAGTGGAGAGTCAACCTGTGGCTTTTTCATTGGCCGGTGTGGTTCATGCGTTTCCTTCAGTGTGTCCGAACACACCTGAACTCCTCACCGTGTCGCCACTGAAGCGCTCCATCGTCACGACAGACTTTGAGCAGCGTGAAAGTCGTGTGAATTGCGATCCGACTGTTCAGACTGAGCAGAGCACATCTGGTTTCCTCCCGCAGTGTGAATGCAGCTCTGAAAGGTTGAACACTGTGACATTAATGAAAGCCTTTGCAGCTGTGTGAGAGAGTGTGCCTTTTGGAAAGCAACACGGAAACTATTCTTTCTTTTCTTTCTTTTGTCTTTATTGTCCAAACATGGCCGCCATTGTGTGATCTTAAAGGAAGCTGGAAATGTAGAGAAACGTTTGCATTGATTGTTCCGAATGTAAACTGTTTGTTGTTTTTCCTCCGCTGTAGAGCGAGTAGTTTTAAAGAATAGGACTCTCTGTATAGGAACCGTCTGTTTTTAAGTCCATTGATCTTTGTCATGATCGACCGAATGTTGTTTAACCGCGAAATCAAAAAACAATAAAGACTAATTTATATATATCAACATCTGGATGAAGGAATGTAGGTTTTTGCTACAAGAAATCACGATCATTCAGAGAAAAACAAATGCTGTTAGTCACAAATAATTATTTTTTCATCATGTAGGTTGTGATATAATTCCTGTTTTTTTTTAATTCAAGTGTATTTTTTCCCTCCCTCTTTGATTATTGTTTTTCCCTAATTAATCTGTTTGTGTTACGATTGGTGATGAACCTGGTCATGTGTATGGAGGCGGCTATTCGAAACATACAGCATGTATTTATTGCACTTTGTGATTTGGGTGTGCTTTTCCTGTTTTTCTTTGTATCGCGAGAGTCCCGAAAAGCTGTGAATTTTATTCTCAGACACTGTACTATCGACCAGATTTGTAAATATTTCACCAGCACAAAAACAACAACCAAACAATATGTTTTGTAGTTTCACAACAAATAAAAAAAGTTCTTCTCTTCTATTTCATGTGTTCAAAATTACTTTTTGTACTTTTATTTATCGGCCTCTCAAAGTCCCTTTTGACGTTCAAGTGTGGATGTAATGCACATTTTCTTTTTCAGGATAACCAGGGCTGTTTGAAAAATACGAAACATTTCATATAAATAGTTGCAATATTCTGACTTTTTCGGGAGAGCTGATGACTTTCTTGTATTTTATTTTTATTCTTTACATTTTATTGAATATTTTCCTTTTAAGATTTACTCTCTGAAAACAGTTCATCGAGGTGAGTGTTGGCATACATGCAACATTCTGTATCATAATCAAACAAGAAGCTAATGTCATACATCTAGATCTTATTAGGGAGTGCTATTTAAATGTCTCTAGCCACTAGATCATTTACTTAAGTAAAAGTACCAACATTTCAATGTAAAAGTACCAAATTACAAGTAAAGTCTTTCATTCAAAATCCTACTTCGTATTACTATTTACTAACTACTTTCTTACAATATTATTTTTTTATATACAGTTCGGTTTAGCCCAATTTAAGGGTCACAAGATAAATATAACGGTCCTGCTTTTTTTGTAAGGTGTCAAGGCAAAGCAAGGCAAGTTTATTTGTATAGCACATTTCAACAACAAGGTAATTCAAAGTGCTTCACATGAAACCATTAAAAGCATAAAGGCAAAAATAAAGGAGATTTAAAACATACATTGAAACAATAATCGATGTCTCCCTGAGACATTACGCTGCACGCAATCAACCATACACTGCCGCAATTCTGCAATTACTCGCACACAAACCACGTCTGGAAAAGATCTCTGCCGATCTGCGTTTTATAGTGTACGCCTTGCACGAACTCGGTCCCGGAGGAAATGGCGATATATTGTGCAGTCCTTTTAAAACCATTAAAAGCATCAAAACATAAGGCAAAAGAAAAGGAGATTTAACAGCAATTAAGAACAGTGTAAGAAATAAAATACAGTAGTAAAATGCAGAAATGCAGGAAATTGATTAATATATTAATTGAATGTGGTTCAATTAAAGGCAGCAGCAAACAGAAAAGTCTTCAATCTTGACACATTGAGAAGTTAGAAAATTAGTGCTGTTTAACAATGTAGGGTATTTTATAAGGTTATATGTTTTTTTTATTAATTAAAACCATATTAACCAATTAAAACCATAGCTGTCATGTATTTAGTGCAGCCAAAAGTACAATATTTACCAATAAAGTGTGGCCTAGTCAAGTGGACTGTAGTTATCGTTATGTTGCTGTACTTACAGCATACAGGAGGCGGCGCTGTCCTCCTTTGACGACGTATAGCGATCCGCCAGGACACATGAAGAAGAAGGTGATGACGTTTCCTCTGCCGGAAGTATGTTTCAAAGTTGTTAAATTCTTCCTCCTCTGTTTCATCAGCCACGAGATTCCACATTAAGCCGACAGAAGAGTTTCTCTCTGGTGTTTCACAAAGATGGGAGACCGTGTAACCGAGTACACAGCCCGACTGCAACAACAGGTAACCGGCCGGCCTGTGGGGGAATGTAGCTAAAGTTAGCTAGCAGGCTAAGTTAAATGTGTGTGTGACTGTCGGATAGCTTCACACCTACAGAAGCCAAAGTCCATTCAAGAAACTATCAATGTAACGTTGTTCTGCTTGTCAGTAAAATACACTACATGGTAGAAGAAAATAAAGACTGTCTACCGAGTAGGTGTTCACCACTCCTAAATTCGGCTAACATTAATTTCACCAAACGCCACTTATTTAGTCGTTAAGTTACTCGATGTGTCATTTTGGTGCAGATGTTACTATAAAGTTTAAAAGAAAGTATAGAATGAGCAGATATTTAGATTAAGTGTTGTGTGAGTTCTGAACTCTGGTCCTGAGTGGTTGTGGAAGCTGGTTTCATCATTTAGATATTACTTTAAAGCTGCAACTATGTATTATTCCTCTCATCGTTTCATCCTTTATTCAGTTGAAGTTGAATCATGAGTGAGTCTTTAATCACAGCTTATAATTTCTCTGTTGTGTAAAGTGCAAAATGTGATGATAAAAACACCAATTTGTCCAACTAAATCTATTTGTTTTCCTTGTCGTGTGGTAAGGTTTAAAGTTCACATGAATGTCAGGAAGTCTTTGTAGTAATCTGAGTGTTTGTTGCATCATGCTATCAGTGAGCCAGCTTTTGGTTTCATTGTGATACTTGAGGTGCTATAAAGCTCTTTATGGCCTCCGTTATTCTCAGAGTTGGGGCAGCATTAGTGGTGGTTTAATACATTTAAACCCAGCTTGGTGGGCTAAATGTAGTGTAGACTCTGTTCTCTCCTCAGGATCAAGCTTCTGTATCACAAGTAGACATTTCACAGATTGGTTTGTTCTTCTTCATCACGAATGTAAATGTTTTTCCTTGTTCTTGTTTCACAGGAGCGGGAGATCCGGAGTCTCTCTGCAGAGATCGAGAGCCTGAAAAAGCCACAGAACCTGAGTCCATCCCAACATCTGGATGAGCTGCGTGATGAAAATGCCAAGCTGAAGTACCGCATCAACATCCTGAAGAGGGTGAGTGTTACAGCAGGGGGCGCTCTCTGCCATGCACATGAGTACGACCTCCTCCTGTGCTGCTGCAGCTGCTGCTGGCGGCTTTGAGCCGAAAGATGAAGCTTCTGTAAAGAGGTCCGAGCCGTTCACTGATCCAAAGCTTCATCTGTTTGTTAGTTCAGTTGAATATTTATGATAATTTATGTGATAGACTCTGAATTGTAAGTCGCTTTGGATAAAAGCGTCTGCTAAATGACTGTAATGTAATGTTAAACTCTGAAACAACCTGCCTGAAAACACAGCCTGTCGTTGTTTATTTAACTTGTTTCTCTTACAAATGTCAGTTTTGTACTATTCAGTAGATTAGAAACTAAAGCTGTTGTCAACACGAGTCAGAGCAGTTGTAAAAAATAAGCTTTCCTAACTGCTCCTGCAGCATAAATCAACTTCCCGACTGTCCATCTGCCTGGCGTGTTTGTTCCAACAGGTGCCGAGTTGCCAAAATATGACTTCAAAGATTATGTTTGCACATCATCCAAATCCTTCCCCTCGTCATTATGTTAATGTTTGTGACGCCGATGTGCTGTGTGTCCTCAGAGCCTGCAGGAGGAGAGGCCCACTAGATGCGGTAAATCCATGACCAACATAAACCAGCGGCTGCAGGAGGTTTTCGGCGAGGCCATCCGGGCTTCCTGCCCCGAGCTGGACGACCCGCCGCTGTCCGTCGCGCCCAACCAGCAGGCCAAGTTTGGAGACTACCAGTGCAACAGCGCCATGGCCATGTCCCAGGTTAGACCGCCAAGTCTGTCTGAGAATCGAAGGAAATTACTCTTTAACTGCGGCTAAATGGATCCTCAAATTGTTTGAATGTCATTTTCCTACTGTTGAATAAATACAACCTTTAAGAATGAGTCGGGTTTTAAAAACACTGTTATTTTAGTCGTAACCGGTAATCAGAAAGGACCTATTTTTACCAACATTGAAGGGTATTTTATTAGGGCGGTCCAAGTTGTTGATTTATCTGTAAAAGAGAATTTTTCCTTCTTAAAGCACCACTTTACATCTTGTGTTTACCAGAGATATGCTCATAAATTAGGCGGCGGCCATATTTGTTAGTGATAGGATTGTATTTTGAGGTGTCATTGTAGCATTGCAGCAGTTGGTACAACTGCTCAACCAGCACAGCCAGCAGGTTTCATCCAACACATCAAATTTAGAAATGAAACTTATTAAAATAGTTACTACACACACACACACACACACACTGTTTAGCTCTTAGATCTGCAGGGATTTACTGATGTTATCTGTCTGGCAGGTCATGAAAATCTTCTTTACGGGATGAAAAGTGTGATTTTAGTGCTTTTATATCGATTCATTTTACACATTTTAAGCCAAACCGCCTCTGACTTTATCGCAGATGCTGAAGGCAAAGGGAGTGAAAGTCAACCCGAGGGAAATCGCAGAGAAGATCATTCAGAATCTTCCGGAAAACGAACTCGTCCAGAAAACTGAAATTGCAGGACCAGGTACCAAACAGCCGACTGTGATTCTCTTTCAGGGCTTTCCGAGTTTCAGAAATATTTGCATTTATTAAAAGGCAAACAACAATAATAACATTACTATACAAAAACACAACAAAATGCACAATGTGACACTTTTTCAGCTTAAACTTCCAGGTACACGACGTACACAAGCTGGTCCTGAATAGATTACAAGTATTAGTGGAAATACAACAGTTCATTCGACCTCTTCAGATGGTCAGCCGTTGTTAATGTCGGATGTCAGACTACAGTCCTTACGCTGTGTCCTCGTCGTCCCCTCTGATGTCTTGCGTGTCTTCAGGGTTCATCAACATCCACCTGAAGAAGCCGTTTGTGTCCAAACTGTTGAGCAACCTGCTGATCAACGGCGTGCAGCCCCCCCCACTGGAATCCAAGAAGCGGGTACGTCACACGCCAACATGTAGCGTGAAGCCAGATGTTGATGTTTTTAAACAGCTGTACGTCATGAGAAGTGAAATCATTGGCTTCTTCTACATTGACATCAACAATGAACATTTTGAAAAATGATCTTGGCAAAAAAATCGTCCCGCAAAACTTAAACGTATGCGTACGCCATTATTAATTCACTAATTATGTTTCCATTGCACTTCATGGCAAGTAAAATTTGAGACGATCATGTACAAAGTTAAAAATACAAAAGAATAGTTGAACAGATCGGGATTAATAACAAAAAAAAACAGTTTTTAAAGGCCAGTTTTTGGGCATTTCAATTTTTTTGCTAGTATTCATTTAATTTACATTTGACGCAAAGCGGCTAAAAGCAAACTACATAGTTTTTTCCTCTCGTCTTCAGGAAGAAAAGCTGTCAGACTGCAGCACAGCAGAAGTCACACCGTCGTGTAATAACAATAATGTGTGTATAATAGTCATGTACTCTTTAGTCTGAGTCTCTGTTTGATAACATTGTGAGCGATGGAGGATTTGAAGCAGAGTTTGAAACAGAGATGCTCACGGAAGACATTTAAATTCCAAACTATTAGGTTTTATGTCTCAGAGATGTCTTATTTATTGTTTAATCTCTGTGTGTGTGTAGGTAGTGGTGGATTTCTCTTCTCCCAACATTGCCAAAGAGATGCATGTGGGTCACCTGCGCTCCACCATCATCGGGGAAAGCATGAGTCGGCTCTTTGAGTTTCTGGGCTATGACGTTCTCAGGTCAGTTCAGTCGCTGTTCACCAAACCTGCTGCATTTTAAACACGATGACACGCTGCTGCGAAGCGTGGCTGAGCTCGCTGTCCCGTACTGAGCGTCTTCATCCACATTAATATTCCTGTGAGGCTGTACTGTTCACTCCACACCCGAACAGAAATGGATGCGAAATAGATACATCTCTTCTGCAAAAAAACCTAAAGTTTGCGGGGTGTGATATTGTTTGTTTTATGAATTGCGTCTAAATGAAGTAAGAAAGATGAAGGTAAACAAACAATGGACGGGTTCTTCACTGTCGTTCTAGAGTTGCTCACCTTCTTCATGGCCGTTCTCAGGTTGAACCACGTGGGAGACTGGGGGACCCAGTTCGGGATGCTGATCGCCCACCTGCAGGATAAATTCCCAGACTACCTCACATCCTCCCCGCCCATTAGTGATCTTCAGGCCTTCTACAAAGTCAGTTATAGCTCCAAGTGTTTCTGTCTCTCTGTCTGAATCCTCAAGAAAGGACACACGACTTAAACAAAGACTTCAAAACATTGTGTAGTCACTAATGTTTGGTTTAATGCTAGTTAGTGTTTGATAAAGTCCCACTGAAAGGAAGAAGAGGAAGAGAACAACCTCCTGTTCTGAAAAGTGAACCCAATGCTGAAGTTCCTTCAATTTGCATTCTCTCTAGTGTCCACCAGGGGGCGACTCCTCTGGTTGTATAGAAGTCTATGAGGAAATGACTCTACTTCTCTCTTGATTTATTACCTCAGTAAACATGAGTTTATGGTCTCAATCTCAAGTTTCAAGTCTTCAGTACAGCATGATGTTCATCTAGTAAATGATTTAGAGTCAAACAGACCATAAAGCAGGGTATGCTTTAGGGCGGGGCTACACAGTGATTGACAGGTCGCTCCCACAGCGTGTTTTCGTCCACTTCTTCTATTCAGTTTATGATTATTTGTGAATCTTACGGTATGAAGCCAAAGTTCACACGCGGGAAATGGTTTAATGAATAATTTTAATGTCAATATCAATTATGAAAAGTGAAAGTTAATGCCAGAATATTCTGTGGAGCATTTTGTTTCTGCAGTGCAGTATTTTGCACGTGTATATTGTGAGAATACATTATGTATAAACACAGGACATTAGCTGTTCTTTCTGCTCTTCACACCTCATTTACTTTTTACATCATCCACTCTGCTCTTTTTGCTCCCTCCTCCTCCTCCTCCTCCTCTTCCCCTTCCCTCAACAAGGAGTCGAAGAAGCGTTTTGACGAGGAGGAGGACTTTAAGAAGCGAGCCTATCAGTGCGTCGTCAGACTGCAGAGCAAAGAGCCCGACTTCATCAAAGCCTGGAACCTCATCTGTGACGTTTCCAGGGCAGGTAGACTGCATCTGCAATTGTATTATTATAACTATTATATTATATTAAAACACACACCGCATCTGATGAGCTTCACACCAGTTCTTAAATGACGACGGTGTGCATGTGTTTTAGAGTTTCAGAAGGTTTACGACTGCCTGGACATCCAGATCATCGAGAGAGGAGAGTCGTACTACCAGGACATGATGACAAAGGTGGTGAAGGAGTTCGAGGAGAGAGGTCAGTGTGCAGCAGCTCAACAGTCACATTTAAAATCTGTCTTTTTGTGGCTCTCAATTAGAGCCCCTGTTGGCTCTGTACACGGTTCAAGTTGTGCCTTTTCTGCACCTGAGTTATCAAAGGCTTTGCGCCAATAATACTGAAATCCTCAACCTTCAATGTGACGTTGTTCTCTGCAGTTATAGCCTGCAGTTTGTGGTGTGACCACCAGGGGGCAATATTGACTCACACGTCTTCTTAAAGATTTTAATAGTACCTTCCTATCTCTAATTCTTCCATTCACTCATTTCCATCCCTCTCTCTCCCCTCCTCACCGATCCACCCATCATTGCTTTATCTTTTGTTTCTTTCAATGTCTCTCCTCAGGCTTGGCGGAGCTGGACGAGGGTCGTAAGATCGTCTTCGTCCCCGGTCAGTCCATCCCCCTCACCATCGTCAAGTCGGACGGCGGGTACACCTACGACACTTCGGACCTCGCAGCCCTGCGCCAGAGACTCTTCGACGAGAAGGCCAACATGATCATCTACGTCACGGACAGCGGACAGGTGGGTGAAGAGAGGGAGAGAGAGGGAGAATAAAGTTGACACGGCGTACAAATAAACCTGGAAGGAAGAAGGTAAACAAAGGGGAACGGAAATACCAAAAGTTACAATCTAAAACGTCTAATGGGGAGCAGAGGGACCTTTTGTTTCCTGTTAGTCCTGAACTATAAGTTTTACTTCTTCTTCTTCAGGGCTGAAGGAGGACACACTACACTATAAACTCAGATCTCTGTTTTTGTCTTCACAGTGGTGGCATGGCATGAAAGACACATTGTTGTTTAACACCCAAGTACAGTGTTTTTGAAATAAAATGTATCCTAAAATCTGTTTAAGTACAGACGAGAAAAACTTCACGGACAGACGCCCCTCTGTGGATCTTTCTGTTCTTGTTAGTTTTAAACATTAACAACATCCAGATAGAAGTTTTCTCTTTATCTGGAAAGTATAACTTGACATTTATGTGAAATGTCACTGAATTTGTGTGCGTGTGTGCGTTTTCTCTTTCAGTCCACACACTTCCAGGTGGTGTTTGCTGCAGCTCAGATGATTGGCTGGTACGACCCCCAGGTGACCCGGGTGGAGCACGCAGGCTTTGGAGTGGTGCTGGGGGAAGACAAGTGAGTTTAAAACGCACAGAGCCGGCTCTTCCTGAAGCGATGGAAGGCAGCGGTTGGTGGGTGTTAAAGGGTTAAATGTGGAGGCTTTCGCAGTAAACGTCCGACACTGAGCGTTAAAGGGCCGCGTGTTGTAGCTGCATGCGGACTAATAAGAGTTTAACAGGAATCCAAATCATCAACAAAGACGAGCATCTCCTCTGAAGACTGAGACTCCTCCACCGTCACCGCCGCACTATAATCATCTGATGTCCTTCGCTGTGTCTTTATCACCGCTGCGTCGTGTTTTTATTGCATTTATTGTCCGACATAAAACAGAGATTTTTACTACACGACCGCATCGGAAAATAGAAACGGTACAGTCAGTGGTTTTAACTGATAGTTCAAACACAAGGAGGCAAAGCTGTTATTACTCAGCATGAGGGAGCCGAAAAGTTCCGCCGTAGGTGGACAACAGTGATTCAAAGTTAACGGCCACAGCATGAGACCGAGCTCCAGAGAGTTGGGCAGTTGTGAAACTATATCTCTTTTGCGTGTGTTGTGTTTCCCAACGTACTTTGAGATGAAACCGCGACCACGTCGGTGTGAGGAAAGTCGAATGTGAAAGCTGCAGCAGCTCGGCATGAGGCACGAGTTATCATAAACCGGAAGTATCCTCTAAAAACCGCTGAGCGCGGTGGAAATTAAACTTTTCATGCTGCGGACTCTCCCCGTGGCCTCGGTTCGGTCTGCGTCTTCATCTTCCCCCTCACCGCTTCCTCTTTTTATCTTCTCCTTCCTCATCGTCTTCTCATTATTCGCTCCACTTCTCAATCCCAGTGTGGTTATCCCGAGTATCCCCCCCCCCCCCCCCGTGTATTACTTATTCCATTTCATAGTAAGCAGTGATTACTGCGTGGCTGATGGGGTGAGTTAATTTGAACACTGTCACAAAGTTGTTTTTTTCCTAATCAATCGTCCGGAGAGGAAGTGCCGAGCCCAGGCAGGAGGTTGATGTTACGCTTGGCGGAGGCCATAACTAAGTGCTGCTAAACGCCCCACGGTAACCTGAGGGGGCGGAAATTGGCCCTACAATGTCTGCGCCACTCCAAAATCCATTAGAAATTGATCGTGCTGTTTTCATAATTGCTCATCCAGACAATAAGGGCTTAAAGCAGCCACGGGGGGAGCTGTTATAGCTACACGTAAACAGAGGAAAATAAGTGTGGTTGTTACGTTTTTTGGCTCGTTCTGCTTGTGAAGCTCATCTGATTTGGGTGATTGTACGGAATGTGACGCCCCAAGGTGTCGGCAAGCAGGAGTAGTCTAATGGTTCGTTGTCATGGTAGCTGGAAAGTTCTGTGTGGGGATGTTGAGTCGTCGATGCACAAACTCATCTTTTATTTTGTCTCCCAGATATCTTGTTTTGAGGTTTGTGTGGTTTTCTTCACTTCAAGACTCGACCGGCAACTCGCTGAACGTTTTTCTTCTCGTCTTCTCTCGCTCAGAAAGAAGTTTAAGACCCGGTCTGGAGACACGGTGAGGCTGATGGACCTGCTGGAGGAGGGGCTTAAGAGGTGCATGGACAAACTGAAGGAGAAGGAGAGAGACAAGGTGAGAACTTGGGCTGCCGAGGAGGAGAGAGAGAGGCCGCCTCGCTCGCCTTTCTTCAGCGGTGTGATGTCGGTGTCTCGTGTCTCACCGCTGATTTACAAGGAGTCGGTGGATTGTTTGGCCGAATTTTGTGAGGATATGAAACTCAAACTTTACACGTGAGCTTTTACTTTGAAACATTATAAAACAAATAAAAGTTTCTTTCTGCTGTCTCATAAACCGTTAGAGAAAGGTGACATTAATAAAGGGCAAAGATATTACGCTTCATTTTCTCCCCTCTATTGGTGTCTAGCCAGCCAGACAGCTTTGGTTTTATTTGTTCGGGTTTGTAAGATAATAGTGTCCGACATTTCTGCCTCCACCCCGGAACGGGGGAAACGGAGGTGAATTTCATTTGGGATGCCCACAGAGTTTCAACGGCATGAAATCAACACAAGTTCTTTCTACTAGTTTCTAATGAGGAACGGGAGCAAAGGAGTGTGAGAGTTCACTGTTTTATTTTGGCCTGAGACCCCCTGAACTGCCCATTAAAACTGAAAGGATTTACATTTTTTGGAGAAGAAAGAAAGACAAAACAACAAATAAACAAAGACAAATCCGTCTGCAGCGCCTTCGTGTAATTATGCGAGGTGTTTTTGTTTCATATTTAATCACCTGTAGTCTGCTTTGTTTGTCTTCTCTTTATAATAAATGGTTGCTGTCAGACTATAACACACTATTTCAGCTCGTGTTGGAATCAGTTCGTGTCCGTGTTTTCTGTCAAACGTTAAACCTTTTGACAAGCAGCCGTTCAGTAACCGGGAGGCCTTCATGGCAGCTCGTTATTTCCACTTATCGCCGTTCTTGGTTGCCCCTGTAATGACCGTCTGACTCTACAGTAGACGATCTACTTCTTCTCATCCTGCACAAAACAAGAAACTCTGGATCTTTCTGATCGCTTTCAGAGACGACTACGTCTGAAATCTATAAAGAACACACAAGGTCACCAGATTTCTTGTCTTGTCTGCTGAGCTCTGAGGACGGCTCGACAGCATGTGGTCTTCTGAACACGCGCTCGCTTTCATTCTCCTCATCAGGCTCCTCTCTTCTTCTCGTGAGCTTGCGCCTCCTAATGTCTGCAGCCTCACCGACGCTTCTTCTGAAAACAGTCTCTGTCACATTTGTGTTTTATTTTTTTAGTTCAAGAGGAAAAACTTGAAATGCATCATTCTCATCAGAGTGATCTGATTAGCCAGTAATACTGAATTACAACATATTAGATAACACTTCATTGAACTTAGAAAGTACTGTGACTGTCTCCTTTTTACGAGCAGGAAAACACACATTTAAGATTTGTCATGATGTCACGAGAACCACAATCAAAGTATTCCTTGTGGTTGCATCTGTCGCGGCGGAAAGTACTCCTCGAGTAGTCATTTGTTTTTTTAGAATGTTTTTTAATGTATAGGCTCCAATCCAGTTAATGTTTAATACCTGAAAGTGCTGCAGCTATTATTTATTATTGTGTTGTTTTAAAGCCAGCAGCGCCCTGACTCTGGCCCTGGTGCAGCTCGACCGTGTTAAAGGAAGTGTCTGCTGGTAGTTCAGGAATAGGAAGTGTTATTGTGTTCGCCGTCTGACCTCAGATTGTTCCAGCTAGTCTCTGTGTTTAACCCAGAACTCATCGCTTCACCAGCCTTCCCCTTCGTCCCGGGGCTGTTGTGAGCTGCTGCATGTGTTTGTATCGGAACGTAAACCTGCGGAGGGATAGAACACATGAGACCCAGCTGACCTGGTGAAGTAATACCTGAAGTACTCGGTGCAGTGTACACAGTTGGACAGCACTGATTTGAATGCTGGTCGGCTGTGGGAAACCGGTGCCAACAGTTTCCCTGCAGGCTCGTCTGGCCCGGTGCTCCGCTGTTTGTCTGGGTCGGTGCCTACGTCTCCCATCTGCTAACCCTGCCTCATTAAAACCAGCCCTGGCCTCCATCTACCGCTAACACTGCTGCTCACATTTCATTTCTCCAGTTGTGTTGTATAATCCTCTGTTCTGTTCTTCTGTTGTATTATTTACTCCCGTCCTATTTCCTTGTGTATCCCGTTGCGTTCAGTGCTTTCCTGTCTGGTCCTGTTGTGCCGTGCGGCTCCCTGACCTCTCTGGTCGTGTCCTTGTGTGTCTGTCCCGCTACGACTCGGCATCGTGGGCTTTAACTGGAGCTGCAACGATTGGTCGATTTATTAATAAGTCGGCTGTCGCACAATTACCGGATTATCAAAATAGATTGCAGATTGTTATTGATGAATCTTGGTTATCCTGCCAGCATTAGAGCAGTTTGTTTGTTTCCAAATGAAACCGTTTAATTCGACTGTTTCTCATGGCGTGGTCACCGCTGTTGGAAAACCACTGGATTCATCTTGAGTTCGTCAAAGATGTCGGGTAAAAGAGGCCCATTACCGTTTCTAAAACACAATGTTCATTTACAACGACATCAAACTGAGACAAGCCGTTGAAACAAAGAGTGAGTGGTACTTTGTTTATTTGCTTGATACATGATTTAAAGAATATGGCCGGTTGAGATACTAGTTCTTTCTCCAAAGACCCAAACCAACAAACGTACATCTACTAACCTTAGTTTAGTTTATTTTGGTCATTTTCAACTTGTACAAGTCAAATAAACATATTAAAAAAAAGTCCCCAATAAATCACCATTTCCTCCATCTTGTTAAAAATGACACCATCAGTTTGTGTCTTGTTCTTTTCTCTTGTTTCACGTCGTCATATATTTTCTGTCTCGTCACATTCTCATCTCTTCTGCCGTTGGGTGTTGTCCTCTCATTAACTGTTCCGTCTCTTCCTGTTTCCTGTTTGTTCCAGTTCTTTAACATAATAATATGTCGTGTTACGACCTGTCTCTTCGTATCTCGTCACCTCCTCCGCTCTGCGCCACTGAAAGTTTCTTGTTTTCCAATCGAATCTCCGCCACGAAACTTTCTGCACGAACTCTCTCCGTTCGCTCCCTGTGGTATCGGACACGTCACGCACGCATTCGAGGGAAGGCGATGACTTAATAAGTCAATTTAATCTTTTATCCTCAGGCTGCTAAATTAGAGTAATCATTTGGATTAAATTCAACTCGCTGGTTTTACTGTGGAAACATAAGGTGACGTACTGCCTGCAGTAATTACAAGCTGATAAAAGTGACAGAGTCATCTGAATATTTAAAGCCATTAGGAGGAGGAGGAGGAGGGGGGGGGGGGTGGTGTCTCTTAAGTCGTTTTTATGAAACTTCTCTTTGCTGAAATTGTCCAACTGCAGGTCCTGACCCCAGAGGAGCTGACCAAAGCCCAGAGGTCCGTCGCTTTCGGCTGCATCAAATACGCCGACCTCTCCCACAACCGCATCAACGACTACGTCTTCGCCTTCGACAAGATGCTGGACGACCGGGGCAACACGGCGGCCTACCTGCTCTACGCCTTCACTCGCATCAGGTGAGGGGATCGCTCATGTTCACCATATTAGATTTTAATTTGGCTTCAATAATGCAGACGTTAAATCACTGTAAATGATTCAGCTTTGCCACCAGATACATTGTTCCATTCTGATTTCACCTTTTTAAAGTAAAAAGCATTACTCCTGGAAGCAGCGTAAACTAAAACGCGTCCTTAAATCTGCCCGAGTTCTTCATCGAGCCACTACAGGTTCACAATGGCCGCTCACTTTGGGACGCTGAAAGTATCTTGAAAGTTTAAATTGAGTTCCTCTCGACCCGTCTGTGTCCTCTGCTCCTCTTTGCCCTGTTGGAGAACCTCCTGCTAGTCCCGGTGTACTTTCATTACTCGTATCAGATCAGCCTCGCTGGCCCCTCATGGGAGATGGGAGCTCGTGCTAAGGGATTAGTCTTTGGGGTCCCCCCCCCCCCCCCCCCTTATCCCCTGTATCGAGTGGCCGCAGAGGGCTGCGTTGACCCCCCTTCCCCTCCAGCTTCCCTGGAGGTGTTAGACTTTGAAGTGGCACCGTGCCCGGCAAAGATTGATCTTTTTTTTCAGCGCGGGGGGGCGAGCAGTCTCGCATCAGAGGATTCGATGTTCCTGCATTTACTCAATCGAGCACTTACTGGTGGCTGCCGCCCGCCAAAAGTTTATTTAGGTGTGTTGGGTTTAAAAGCAGTTGTTTTTATTTCCAAAAGAGTTTCCTTGAAATACCTTTCATCTCAGTGAATATTTAACAATATTATGTTTTAACCTCAAATGCTGTGATCGCTTACCTGCAAACAAGTGTGACGTTTTCGTTCATATGTGATATATATTTTATTAATGGCATTATTGGCTTCCTATAGGTCCATCGCTCGTCTGGCTAACATCGATGAGGCCACGCTGAGGAAAGCAGCAGAGACCACGGAGGTCCTGCTGGACCACGAGAAGGAGTGGAAGCTGGGGAAGTGCATCCTCCGTTTCCCAGAGATCCTGCAGAAGATCCTGGACGACCTCCTGCTCCACATGCTGTGCGACTACCTGTACGAGCTCGCCACCACCTTCACGGAGTTCTACGACAGCTGCTACTGCATCGAGAAGGACAGACAGACGGGTACGTGTTCAGAAAGATATCCAGATCAAAAGCACACGCTCATCAACGCTCTGCTCACGAACGGGAGGTTTCACTCTAAAAGCTGCCTGAGCGCTGTTGGTCCTCCACTTGTTCCTGTTAGAAACGCCTCCCTGTGGTGCACTGAAGTGCTCCAACTTCAAGTTTAGAGCTGCTTAATTATGCCACGTCTCACTTTCTCAGCTGTGGCAGTAACCCCAGCTGGAGGTTCTTTCATTATGTCAGACAGAAAACAGTTCAGACTGATGTGTGTTCAGTCCCAGGATACAGGAAATGGTGCAGCTTGTCTTTAGTTCTTTTTAAATCACCTATTGAATCTGTTAGTCGATGGTACTATATCGGTCGTACATCTGCAGTATTTACCTGTGAAATGTGTGTTTCTCTCTCTCCAGGTGAGGTGGTGAAGGTCAACATGTGGAGGATGCTGCTCTGTGAGGCCACGGCGGCCATCATGGCCAAATGCTTCGACATCCTGGGCATCAACCCCGTCGGGAGGATGTGATGTCACAGTGCCGCCATCTTTGCCCCAGCATCCAGAGCGGGAGACGTGACGACGTGACGATAAACAGTAAACGTTCTCCATCACGCACGTCGCAGCCAAAAACTCGCTGGGTTTTAAGAATCAATTCCAACAGAGTTATTACATCCATCCTGGGAGGAAACATCACGTATGTTAAGTCCATTCCTTAACATCTTTCTTTTTTTATTAAAGAACCGATGTGAAACCAAAACAATCACCCGGTCTGTTGTCAATTATTGCCTGATTGTGGATCTGTCTGTTTAAAGCCAGATTTACTATCGTGATGCATGAAATTTGATCTTTAACCAAAAAAACAAGACTCGATGATCAGAAATTGAAGCTAAAAAGAAGAGAAAAAAACCAAATGTAAAGTGCTGTTATTCATGTTCATGCTAAAGTTACTCAATTTAGCACCGATGCCTCAGTGTGATCTGCATAGATAACGTGGTCATTAGCGAGATTGGCTAATTCTATATAGTTATTCTCGAGGCTTGTGATCGGTGCCACCGGGTGGTATTGTGCTGAGATCAGATCGTGCGGTAGTGTCGGGTATTCTAAAGGGGGCATCGTCACTGTGCTCTCAAATAAAATACAGCTGATGAATGAAATACAATGAATCAATTATTAACATAGCTGATTAACCATTAACATGAATTCATGAATATTATTCGGGAACTAAAAACGTTGTTTTTCACTTTAAAGCACTGATTCATGCGTGTTGGATTCTGGTAGGTGTCCTTTTTTAAATGGGGTCCGACCGTTGTGGGCATCAGAATGAATGAAAGCAACACACACTGCACCGGTGTTATTGTCTACAGCCAACTCCAGCCATCAGAGTGAGTGTGAGAGACGCTCTAATCACACACAAAGCACCAGAGAGAGAGAGAGAGAATAGCTTTGCTCGCATTTCAACTCTTAATTGCTTTCTGCGGCGGCGTCCTCTCTGCTGAGCAGCCGTTGACGTATCGAAAGTCACATTAGACTTGAGCTGCTTTCTAGATAACGACAATTACAGTCTCTGCCTTCCATGTGTGAGTAAGTGGGCTTTGTTTGCAGGAATTTAAAGTCCAAGGCACACAAACCCATTTGATGAAGTTAATTATACATCACACGCACTCTGAGGCAGCCTGTAATTGTTAAGCCTGCACTTCCATCGCTATGAAAGCTGTGCAACTCTGGAAATTGCCACAAGTCATACAATACTTGTTAGAGTACGCACAAAATAGCGTCACTCTCCTTTCCAGTCGTCTCTTATTGTTCCGTAGGTCCCAGGACTTGATGGCTCATCTCGGTACCTTCTCGGGCAATAATTCCCAGAGCAGCTTCATGAAAGATGCATTCAGCTTTCAAAGAGTCGTGCCTCGCTTTCCTGAGCCGCTGCTGCTGAAGGACGGTGTTAAAGGTGTTTTGACAGTCGCTCCAGGAGGAGAGAGCCTGCCGCTTCAATAACGCCTTCGGAAGCAATAACGTTCCACCGCCTCAGTGGGACGGACGGATCTCGTCACCCGGTGGCCTCGGCTGATACTCATTCCCTTTCTCTCGTGTCTCGGGGTGGATTAGAGAGGCGGGATGGTGAGGGGGGGGATTTAACATTCAGGAGAGGTTTTGGGGGGTGTGCAGCTGGGACGTGCAGACCAGAGGTGGAAGGTAAACATGGATGTTTGAGTACTGTGTACAATCTTACACAGTAAGTCTTACACTACAGGCTGCTCCTTGCACATCAGTCATTTGATTTAAGGTTCATATTATGAAAATGTATTGAATGTAATCAAAGCATCTGATCTCTGGGGAGCTGACTTAACAGCTAACCACTTTCTTTGCCTTTAACCTTTGACCTCGAGTTCATCCCAAATACGCCTCATGGTATTTTACCACCATATGGGAGGAACAGACTCGTACAGAAATTAAAGCCGCCTGCAGGCACTTCTGTGCTTCTGTGCAATCTGTTTGGCACTTAGACGAGTCACAGAGGAGGAAGAAACAACAGGAGACGGGTTCAGAGAGAAATAAACATTTTAATTCGGCGCTTGGCACTGATAAATCTAGATTTCACACGCACACAAACAAGAGAACATTTCTCGCAATTAAATAAGAGATTTGTACGTCGATGGAAGATTTGTTTTAAGATATACATTAAGTTAAATAATCTGAAATGTGGCGTTTTGAATGCATTTTACCGTTACACGCACATGTCCTAATTCATAACTCTGACACTTTGAAATGTATAGAACAAGCCAACTTGGACAGTGAAGTAACATGAAATAAGACTGGACATCACAGAGACACGTGGACATCACGCTCTTGACCAAGAATAACTACAAGTGTTAAGATATTCAGGAAGTATGGAGGGGAAAGTTGTCTGTTGTCTGGTGGGATATCCGTCACGGTGCCGGGTGCTGAAACCTTGTCACAGCTGCTTTGTGCAGCGTCTGAAAAATAAATAGCCTTTGAGGGTTTGATTTCACCGCCACAGTTCAGTTCGTGCGGCGTTGGAACGCGGAGGATTGGTGGTTTCTGACACCCCTTCATCGAGTGGCCTCACCGTGTTTCAGGGCTGCAGTGTCTCGTTTCTCTCCGTGACGTTGCTTTGTTCCTAGTCGTGGGTTTAGTACAGACGCCGTCGTCCTCCTGCCTTCTCGCGCCTCTTCCCTTTCAACTGAAGCCAAATGTCTGGTGGCTAAAATTCTGTTTCCTGATGTTCTCCGTCCTTATTTCCTGTGTTCGTCCAGGCAGCTGCCATGCGTTTCCCCCGCCTCTTTCTCCGTCTTCAGGAGAGAACTCAATTTGTGATTCTCTTTTTCTGGATAACATGCTTTAGGAACAGAAAGTCTTGTGAAAAGGATGCCGTTGTCTTCTTGTTTCCAGCATTCTGCCATGAGGAAAGGGACGCGGTTCAACCAGACTACAAGTTGGGGGTGAGTACTCGACCCTCCTCAGCTTCCACATCGACTCATATCTTGGTCTCTTTGTGTTCTGCTCTGAAGGAGTCCCTGATCGCCAGGAGACCGGAGGCCAGAAGATGGCCGCTGACTTTGCTGTGCCACTCTTGGGACCGGCCCCTGGAAGACGAAACCAAAGAAAAGGTCAGTGGAAAACAAACGCTCAGCTCGACTGGTGTCAATGCCACGAGAAGCTTCTTCTTCTCTATTATATTTGTGTAGATGCTCATGAAAGATTAAACTTGCAAAAAGGTAGTCGAGATTGAATATTTAATGAGGACCATGTTTTCCAGACGGTAATTGATGTTCGGTAGGTACACGCCTAATCTTCCAGATTCAAACGGGTAAAGGCTCTTTGGAATTTCAACTTGTCAGTGTGATTATTAATATTGACTGTGTTCCAGGTAGCATGCATGCTGGCTCACAGAAATAATAAAGGATTTATTAACCCTAAAAAAGCGTTAGTTAAGTGTCAATCGGTGCATATTTATCTCCTAATACAGGAGACTGTTGTCTCACATTAATGTCACAGCGAGGTTGCCCAGAGCAGCCCGGCTGTTTGAGACTTTCAGCTCGAGCTCTGTCCTGAGAGGAAGCGACAGACAAAAAGAGAGCGCGAAGGCATTCATCCCTCTGGGTGTTTCCACTTCTTTCTTACACGATCACTCTTGCGTAACGGGAGCGTCGGCGGGCCGACGGCGCTCAGACGGCTGCCGGTTGCTTTGTAAACGATCTTGGAACCAAAGCTCGTTTCAGCTCGTGGAGATTTCCCCGTCAAGCCGCCGCCTCTGTTCTTTATTCAGCACATACTCGTCGGGAAAATTAGAAAGACACAAGTCTGGATGCGTGCTGACGCGATCCATTCAGTTCGACTGAAAGCCTGCAGAGATGATCACACAGCTGTAGATCAGGTCTGTCTTTACTTCAGTCTGTTCAATCAGATTTATGACTGAGAGACAGCAGCAGCGACTACAGCGCAGTTTAATGACGGAGATGCTACGAGCCCGGCCCTCTGCGAGAGCGACGCCACCACCTGTTTTGAGTCGCACAGAGCAACATCTCATTTAATCAACTGGGACAAATGGAGCCGCAGGGCTCCGCCGGGAGAAGAATTGATCATGTAAGCAGCGGGAGAACCTGCAGCAACTTAGTTTCAAAGGGCAGGAATCACGAGGAGGAGGGCTGTTCCTCCTCATCATGCGCTCACCTACGGGGAGGTGGTGATTGTGCTGCAGATAGATGTTGGCCGAGGTCGACAACACAGAACGGGCTCAATTAAGACGGATGAGATGAACTCAGTTTATTTGAATCGACTTCTCTCAGCCTTGAAGCCTCTCTGTAGTTCCCGCTGCTCACGTTGTATTTCTGACTCGACTTTATTACATAAAGTGCACGAATTATTGTGACGCATTTTCAGATTGGGCCTCACGTTTTCATGCAAATGTTATTTATTATAAATTAAAAACACGGTGACTGGTTTAAAGGGTCATTTCAACCAACTCAGAAAGACAGCAAGGCTTAGTGAGGACACAGCCCCTCTCTTGGAATCTGTCCACTGTCTCTATGCAGCAGGTATCCTTCACACAGACAGCGACTGCATCCTCACCGGGTGTCTGTGCGACAGAGGTGCGTCAGTCGGGTCTTCCTGGCTCCGGTGGGCTCCAGCAGGTAGAGGCAGGAGTGGACGTGGGCCCTGACCCCCTCCGACAGCACCTCGGGGTGCTCCGTGGACACAGAGGACAGGTATAGAGGGCCGGAGGAAGGGTCCGCCTGCCAGGTCCTGAGAGAGTGTAGGTGAGAAGAGATGATCAGGGTGGAGAATCCAAATGTGATTCTGATTCCAACTTCACAGTATTTTAGCTTTCCACCGTATGCAAATTGTGTTAAATGGCGATAAAATAAAAAGCCCTGCAAGCAGTTGATTGATGTCAAAACCAGCACTGACACGTGAAATAACTGCCATCTGCTCTATTTAGTCAATCATGAGTTCCTTTCTGCGGATATCACTTCAAAACTGTGATTTGTTGGCGGCTAAATGGCGAGCCTCTTCACCTGAGCAGCAGACGCTCCTGTGGGAGCCGGGAGCTCAGGGCGTGGCCGTGGCCCTCGAGGAGGGAGCGGTAGACTTCGGAATCCTTGGACACGGTCTGGATGACGGCCGCCTGGCGCAGGCTTCCCTCCCACAGCTCCTGCTCCCTCAGCAGCCGATGGAGCAGCTCCTTCTCGGGGACTTCCACCTCCACGGAGCCGCGCCACATCCACAGCAGG
Source organism: Melanostigma gelatinosum (assembly GCF_949748355.1). Lineage (NCBI taxonomy): Eukaryota > Metazoa > Chordata > Actinopteri > Perciformes > Zoarcidae > Melanostigma > Melanostigma gelatinosum. The sequence goes on from NC_136647.1 coordinate 4,158,730, forward strand.
CAGCCGTCGTCCATCTGCAGACAGAAAATGATACCATGATATATATACTATACTATGATTTTGTCATGACTTTTTTATGACCTTTTTTCACATATATCTGTATGATATGAATAAATGCTGTCTTATCTTCCTGCCGTGTAAGTTCCCCATCCCCTGATGTCCTTAGTATACATAATGGAAGTCAGACATTCACCTTCTTGAAGGCCAGATCCACATGTTCTGGAGCCTGATGGCTCTCCCAGCCTCTGCTCCTCTCCCTGGCCTCCTTCAGGAGGCGCTTGGTGCTCAGCTGCAGCTTGCTCCTTCTCTTCTCCAGCTCCTCCTCACCTCCGCTCTGACCGGGGCACACCGGGCCTCCTCCTCCCTCAGCGAGGGAGTCCTCACTGGAGCCTGCAGCACCAGAACGCTGACCAGGCCAAAACTCTGGAAGCTGCAAAGAGGATCTGTGATCATTCCTTTAATTCTGTCTCGTACGCTTCCAACGTCTTTTCTTTGCAGGAATCCTGAATTTCATTTGAATACCTTTTAAGAACACATTGTCACTTCAAGTTATATTCTTTAATATACTTTACTACACATTGATTTAAAGATAGCAAAACTAAACCGTCATAGTTTGTGATGACTCTTTGGACCAAAGCATCTTGATTTAGATGGACTGGGTGGGAACAAAGAACAGTGAGGAACTAAACCAATGAAGGTTTTATTACAAATCGTACCTGGAAGAGTCTGTGAGCCTCTGTGACCATGTTGGCCAGTCCCTGGGTGGCAGCCAGATTCTCACTCAGGTCACGCTGATCTGGGCGTCCCAGGCTGTACTTCCTGTGACTCGACCTTCGGCAACAAGAGGAACAAAGAAGGCCTCGGTCACTTTCACGTTCAGATAAAGGCAGCGAGCGCACTGAAATCAATCTCCACTAAAGTAGAGACAAAAGAGGTTTTGGTTATCATTTATGTTTTTTAGTTTCTGGTGACAATTTGTCACACCAAACGGCACAGATTCTCTCCAGCGCTGCAAAATGGGGAAATTAGACACCAACACTTGCACCAAACCGAGTTGGTCGGACGACAAGTTCGACCATTAAAAAGTACATATCTCTGTAGGAGTGATGAGTCCTGTCAAGCAGAAAGATGAAGGAAAAGACTCTGGGATGAGATTCAATAGATCTGTGGGAGAACAGCTGTTACTGTTCCCACCACAAAGTGTGACATGGCGTCTGACAGGCTGGGACTTTGGCTTCCAGGAGACGGGAGGCACGAAGTGCCGATTGTGTTGTTTTGCCTTTTCCATCTAGTCTCCCCTCATCCTGAAAGGGAGACAAAGAGCCAAAGTGGAAAAAGGAAGAGGTGGAGATGAACGGAAGGGAGGAAGAGGAGTCGCGGAAAGCAGAGTGATTACAGGAATGAGAAGAGGAAACAGTGTGGAGGAGATACGAGGGTAATATCGGGGAAGGAAGAGGAGCAGAATGAAAGAGACAATATCAGAGTGGATGGAGAAAAGAAGGATGACAGGAAAAAGAAGAAGATGAGGGAGTAAGGAAGCAAGATGGACAAAATGTGTAGCGCGGCAAAGAAGAGTAAGTAGGACTAAGGAGGAGGACAGGTTGAACCAAACAATGTATCAACTAACAACTATCGTGTGTTTATCAAAGCCTGATTCATCTTCTTCCTCTGCCACACACACACACACACACACACACACACACACACACACACACACACACACACACACACACACACACACACACACACACACACACACACACACGGGAGTGAAGTTGAGGCACGATGGAAATTGTCGGAGGTGATGTAATGGGCTCTCTGTGTAAACTGTGCCAACAGCGTTTCGTCACAGAGACAAAGTGAGAGTGTGTGACAGCTGGATCGGATCCAGAGGCGACGTCATCTGTGAGAACGGAGAACCTCAGAAACATGACGTCTAATGAAGCCACAAAGGGAGGAAGAAAAACATTGAATGATTAATTTCTGGTGGTTTTGCATGTTTTTAGCTTGATAACTACAGTACAAAGTCTGTCATCTTTACATGAAAGTCGACTTTATGTTTTTAGATTGGTATCCCATCCTTAATAAAATACAGTCAGTAGATATTTTACACTTGTTTTTGGTATTTGATCTGAAACAATAAGCACTGGTGATGTGTTCAAGGTATTTGCTGATGAGCTACATTGACAAAAAATAAACTCCAGATGAAATATCACATTAACAATTTGCAGTAAATGAGCCAACTCTCAGAGAGTCATAACAGCAGAGGTGTAACTGCTGCAGAGACGTCTAACTGTGACAATGTGCTGCAGACTCCACACCCCCTCCATTCATTTCCATCTTTTTCTGATATTGGATGAAAAATGTTCTTCCTTTGAAAAAGACCTGACCTCAATCTTGAGAGAATTAAATAGCCAACGTTAAGTGCAAGTGAAAAGGTATCTGATGCAGGTAATTCTGTTGTCCGTGGTCTCAGCTCACCTGGGTGCGTTGGCGTCTCTCTTCAGGGTGTTGAGGTGGAAAAGCGACGGCGCCAGGCAAACTGCAATGTTGGTTGGAGTCATTTGGTTCTCGTCCACGCAGGCCACCACGTCCCGCAGGAAGAACAGCAGCGTTCGCAGCGCCATCCTGTTCTCGTCGGGAAGCAGCAAGATGGCCGCCTGAGCTGCGACCAGCTGTTGATCCTTGGGAAAATCTGCAAGTAGAAAGCCAACCTGTTAATATTGGAATAATGCAGTTTACATGGTTGTGCTCCTACAAATGTCAGCATGATTATCATACACACATTTAGCATTTGAACTCGCTAATGATAGGAGTAATGGCCGCTCACATTGGTAGATGTGGAGGAAGGACTCGCAGAGTTTGCTGGTGAAGATGGGTTCAGGCAGGTCTCTGAAGTATTGCTTCACCATGTCGGCCACGTCGAAGGCAGACTGGCCGTCGTACGAAACGCCGTCTGGGTCAGACTCCACCAGCTCTCGGAGGTACTGAATACGAGACTTCACGCCTGACTTGCGGAAAAGACCCACCTGAGAAAGACCACGACGCAAACGAGAACTTTTCATCAAAAGCAAAAACAGATTTAAATAAAAAGATCATCTTCCTTTACGTTTCTTTTCCTCAGTGTTGAATTTAGCTCGGCCTGATTTTTTCCCTCTCGTAATGTACGTTTTGAAATATCCCAAAAAGCACAATGCAATGAAACTATTTTTGAAATGGTCTTTGTGTCGATGCAACCGCCTCATAATGGATTCATTAGATCTCACTCTCAAGTCCAACAGCGTCTCCTAGTGTTTCTAAAACCAACGCTCCTTACCTGGTCCAAACACTCGGCCCTCAGGTAGACCAGAGCTCTGAGGATGCTGGGTGGAAGTGGCTCTCCCGTCTGCTGGACGCTGAGGAGCAGAGGAACCCCAAAAACCCGCCGGCCTTTCACCTCCATCACCTTAGTCTTCCTCAGCGGTTTAGGAACAGTCCTGCGGGTGAAAAAGATTCCCATCAGACTCTGGAAGCCTTTCAATACAAGGAAGCAATCAAACAGCATGGACTAGTGCCCGGGGGAAGAGTTGTGTTGAAAATGTATCAAAAATAGTTTTGCAAATATCCTGGGAATTTGTAAACTCAAGCAGTCAAGTGTAAAAAAAACAATTCTCAACTTGGCTGCGCTTGGATGCGTTTCCTTTTGAGGGAAGAGCCAAAGAACATTCTTTGATAACATAAATCCCCATTGATCTCTCCAGTGTGTGTGTGCCATTCAAATCAGCTCTGCAGGAACAACATGAGCAGAGAGAAACCATGGGCGCTGATCAAAAAGATCAGGGTTTTTGAACCTTTTAACCATTAATACCAACGACTGATTTATTCTTTTCCATTGGACACTAATGTTCTCCAGATGCAGGAAAACAAAAAACTTAACTGCCGGACAAAAAACCCATAGATAGCTGCAATGAATGTTCGTTTCTAAACCCATAGATAGCTGCAATGAATGCTAGTTTCTAAACCCATAGATAGCTGCAATGAATGTTCGTTTCTAAACCCATAGATAGCTGCAATGAATGCTAGTTTCTAAACCCATAGATAGCTGCAATGAATGCTAGTTTCTAAACCCATAGATAGCTGCAATGAATGCTAGTTTCTAAACCCATAGATAGCTGCAATGAATGCTAGTTTCTAAACCCATAGATAGCTGCAATGAATGTTAGTTTCTAAACCCATAGATAGCTGCAATGAATGTTAGTTTCTGAACCCATAGATAGCTGCAATGAATGTTAGTTTCTAAACCCATAGATAGCTGCAATGAATGCTAGTTTCTAAACCCATAGATAGCTGCAATGAATGTTAGTTTCTAAACCCATAGATAGCTGCAATGAATGTTAGTTTCTAAACCCATAGATAGCTGCAATGAATGCTAGTTTCTAAACCCATAGATAGCTGCAATGAATGTTAGTTTCTAAACCCATAGATAGCTGCAATGAATGCTAGTTTCTAAACCCATAGATAGCTGCAATGAATGCTAGTTTCTAAACCCATAGATAGCTGCAATGAATGTTAGTTTCTAAACCCATAGATAGCTGCAATGAATGTTAGTTTCTAAACCCATAGATAGCTGCAATGAATGCTAGTTTCTAAACCCATAGATAGCTGCAATGAATGCTAGTTTCTAAACCCATAGATAGCTGCAATGAATGCTAGTTTCTAAACCCATAGATAGCTGCAATGAATGCTAGTTTCTAAACCCATAGATAGCTGCAATGAATGCTAGTTTCTAAACCCATAGATAGCTGCAATGAATGCTAGTTTCTAAACCCATAGATAGCTGCAATGAATGTTAGTTTCTAAACCCATAGATAGCTGCAATGAATGCTAGTTTCTAAACCCATAGATAGCTGCAATGAATGCTAGTTCCTAACTCGAAACTCGAAAATGATCCGAGTGCTTAGTCATATTTAAAAAAGGAGAGATCTGAAGACCTCCAACAATCATTAATGAAATCTCTTCTCTACTCGGTATGAAACCACATTACGGCCCAGAGTCACAAAGAGAAAACGATATCACTCGTGCACTCTAAATGCTTTCCAGCTCTTTTCATCCCACTGTTCTGTCGTCCACATCTAACAGCGGCTCTCTGAAACAAACTGACAGAGTATCAACCGTCCCAATCAGCAGTTCATTGCTGTATTCTAGCTCTCGCTTTGGCATCAGTGATTAAATCATTGAAATGACAAGACTTCACGTAATTGTTGAAGCCTGGAGAGATTTTTCTGTTTTTTTTTTCCCGGAGAAGTTGGCGGTGCTGTAGTGACAGAGCGTTGAGCTTCTTACTCACTATGTGTCCGGCTTTAAAACACAAGTTACTGTTGAGCTGCGTTGAGTTTTAGTGCTATGCCGTGTCCTTGCCCACATTTGTGTTAACCAGGTTTCTCTTAAGGCAATAGTTTGGGAAATAAGTTTATTTGCCTTCAGTCAAAGAGTTATTGAGGAGATTGATACAACTCGTTCGTCAGTGACCTTTCAATGCGTAACCAATGAGAAGACTGGCTGAAATTACAGCGATATTATTACGAACTTACCATGTTTTGTGGGGATGAATAGAAAAGGACGGCGTGTCTAAGATGTATTATTGTCACACATTCCAAAACCAGTTCCAGGTGAAGGAACATGAAGTTCACTTTGTGTAAGAACAAGTAATTTGCACTTCAGAGTGTGTGCTCATTTAAAACGCCTGCTTTGTTGAACAAAACGTTAACTTGATGTTTTTTCCCCCGTAGAGGTCAGTTTTGACGTGATTTCTCCTCCTTTTCGCTCCCTTTTCATGTGATTTATTAAAGTTTAATCTCTGCAAAAAAGAAGCCCTTTGAAATGCTGAAACACAACACACAGAACTACAGGAAGCCTCGCTGATGCTTTTCAACCCGCTGTCAATGAGCGGGCCGGTATTCCGGAATCCCCCACCGAACACATGTTTGATCCCGAAAATGATAGACGAATATCTGTGAGGAGTAATTTTAGGATGATTCTTTTATCCAATGGTCATTCAACATTATCTCACTGAACATAACAGCCCTTTTCTCTTCTTAGAAATGAATTTGTCTCGATTTTGCACGAGGGCTTATTCCGAAAACATAGTGTAGGAGGCAAAACATTCATTAAATCCATGTATGTCAATACAAAGTGCAGTGAAAACATCCTACATTTTAAACAAGAAAAGGATTTGAGCTCAACAGTCTGCAAATGACTTATTAAAAGACAAAAGGCCTTGATTTCTGTCCCAAATCTTGTTGCTACCTCCTTTATCCTACTGCTACTACTGTCCCTCAGGGCTTGCCGTACCCTCACTACCTCTTTAAGAACATAAACGCAGAACGAAAGGATCCTACACTACCAGAACCTGCCGTATGTCCCGTAAATGTAGCTGCTGTCAAAAACGCTCTACAACAAAGATGGACGCATTCAAAGCTCCACCAATGGTTTGAAATGGTACACTTCCTGTCTCCTGAAGTGGTCATTGCGTGTTCGCCTCTCCCCACATCCCTCCATCTCGTTTGGAAGTGTTTGCATGATGTATTTATTTTTACTTTGCTAACATTAGCTATTTACTAAAGAGAGTGTGTTGCTGAGAGAGAGAAATATATTGAACAAAGTTCATTTTCTCCGGATTTGTCCCGTCTGAAAATTGCCATTTCCATTTTAGTTTCAGAATGTTGGGGACGTGTGTGTGGCTGGTGAAAAATTGGTCCAACGTTTACTTTGAAAGAAGCGGCCATACTCTGTGTTCACTGCGAGACTTCTACAGGTAAAGCGACTCTCAGTGGGGCGTCTCCTTTCTGAACCGTCTCTTCCATTGTGGCTCTCTGTCTCGTGCTAACTTTGTGCTCGTCTCCTCTGTTGCAGGGACTCGCTCGACACAACCTACACCCAAACAATGTTCGAACTTCATTCTGTGGCGGGACATCACAGTTATTTTGGCGTTGGCCTCGATCCCCTTCTGCACATCATGAATTATGAGAACGAAATATCAAAACAGAGATTCAGTCAGGAAAACAAGAGAACTGAGAAACGAACCCAAAATAACCCACAATGCCTGAGCAGTTAACCAAAGCAAAATGCTCCCCAGGGACACAGACACAAGGTGAAGCACCCACAGTTCTTCCCGGGGTTTATTGCTCTTGAAGCAGTTTTGATGTTTTTACGCCGCGGCACGTTGCACCCGAGCCACAAATAAAATATGAATTTTCTAAATAGGCTGCGTGAAATATTTACCCATCTGCCCTCGTTTCCACTGTTGTTTCCTTGAAGAAGTTTCTCCATGCAGGTGTGAATGACAAACAATATCCAGGAATACAGAGCTTTGTTTCTCTGCTTCCCACAACCTCTGCTCAAACCTCACTGGGGTTTTTTTTTTTTCACGCTACGACATCACCCAAAAACCCCTCTGTCCTGACACACTTCTTACCAGTTCCAGCCCTGCTTACTGGACGGGGAGTGTTTGTCCATCAGAGCGGTGAGTTTGAGCAGGGAGAGCTTCTGCAGCAGGAGGAACTGGGACACGGACTGGCTCTCCACTCCCAGACTGGTGGGCAGGGAGGGCAGGTTCTGCTCGCTGGACCAGTGCAGCTGCTGGCTCACTCTGCTGGACACACAGCAGCGGGAACAGATAAATACACAAACAAGCGCAAACACACACACACACACACACACACACACGTACGTGCCAGTTTTTAACATATCACAATCAAGACGCAGGTCGGAGATTATCTCCCAGAGTTGGCACACACATTCTTGAAGAATATATATTCAATGAATGTTTTGCACTTAGATCTTATCACAGAAAATATCAACAAATGTCTCTTTCTTAATTGTCTCATCAGTTCTAAGGGCAGGGACTTGAAAAAGACCAATCAGAAAACAAACACTGGATGTAACAACATGGAATGATTTATTGAGATACCCTAACAAAACAGATCCCCATGCACAAAGGAGATTAAGGTGCTAGCAGCCAAATGAAGCTGTAACACTGTTTACACACCAGAAAACTAAATTGCTAAGTTTGTCTGGAGGGTGGCGGCAAAGGAAAATCGCAACATTACCTCAATCATCAGGGTTAATCATCTGTATGGTGGCCATTTCTGATCATTTCAGCTCGACACTGTCAGACTCTCAGTTGTAGTGTGCTTATAACAAGTTAGCATTAGCATACAAGAATGCTCACGTTAGTTTTTAGAACTGACTTTAGCGTGCTGCCTTAACCGTGGCATCTTAACGTGCTTACAGATCGCATGTTAACACGTGTTCTGACATTTAGCACGCAGCACATTACATGTCGGCGTGCTAATATTTATCATGAACATGACCACAGATAGTCAACTTATGTTCGCTTATGCTCGTCTTGCTCTTTTCTCAGATCTGGTTCAACTTTAGGCAGGTGATTAGCAGTTAGCATGTAAACACACGTGTGTACATTTGAGTAGAAATGTGTACCTGGTGCTGGGGCTGCATGGGATAAACAAAGTAATCAAGATTCATCCCCTGGGGACCATGAATATCTGAACTTCATCCATCGTAATGAATCCAATAGTTCAGTTTAACCAAAGTGCTGCACCAAGAGGCGTTCCTGTACCTGCAAACCCTGATGCTGGTGTGCTTAAAAAACAGGTTTAGAGACAAAGCACATCAGTGTGCACAATCTGACTCACATAACCTGAACCTGTATTAAAACGATCCAATAAAACACACACAGAGAAGAAAGAGAGAGAGAAAGCAGTGTCCAGCAGAGGACTGTTTGAGGGGAAAGGGCAAAATAAATAAGAAAGGGAGGTTTTCTAGCATGTAGCCTTTACGGCACTGCATCATTGCGTCTTTCAATTATAAGGCCACCATAGAGGGCACAGCGTCACATTTCCTCTACTGGGGGGGGGGGGGGCACCTGAGATGGCACTTTTGCTGCCTTTTGTCTTTCGACCAGTCCACTAGTGGCAGCGTCCATCAGCAAACACCGATGATGTGGCTGACTTCACAGTACAGGAGAGGCCTCATAGCTTTTTACTGCTCTATATCGGAGAACAAATATGTGACAAAAAGAGATATAAAAGCTGCCCTATAAAGAGGCGATCAAAACTATTCACCGTGTGGTGACTGCTTTTATCTTCAGGGCCTCATAGTAACTCCATTTATACTTTGGTTGATGCACGAGGGAATAAATCCCCATAACTGTCATCAGCGCCCTGCCGGACACAGAGGCTTCCATTTACAAATATCCACGGACACTTAAAGTGTTGCTTGTGTTTCTTTGACCTGCATTTTGATGCTGATCAATATTTGGCAAACAAATGAGCTTTTAACTTGGGGAACGTCAATGTCACTTCTTTGTTCTTTGTGTTGACTGTCTTTTTAATGACCCTAACTTGTGACACAATTTGAGTTATTTTGTTTGTGTACTATGATACGCTCGATAAAGAAACCTTGATTTAATTGCAGCATTACACTCCGAGCTTTCTCACCTGCATCTGGGTTGTGGTGATCTGGTCTTTGGCTCCTCTCCATTCACAGGCACCTCCTCATGGCTCTTTACCTCCTCCGTCTCCTCTGGATGCTGCGCCTCCAGGTGGAGGTGGCTGGGGGAAGACGGGCACGGGGAGGCTGCCGATGAGCCGTGACCAGTTGAGTCCTGGGAGGAAGACGAGGACAAGGAGGAAGAAGAGGAGGAGGAACCTCTCTGACAGTCGTCCTCGGATAGATTTTCAGACCACGTGGACACCAGCTGTTGCAGGTTGCTGATCCTCTCCAAAACGCTGTCCAGAGCAGAGAACACATCTTCACCTGCCAACAGTCGACCCACCTGAGAGAGGAAAGCATTCGGAAAAGATCAAAGGAAGATTCCACAAAGAAACATTTCTCACCAAAACTAATTGACAATCCACTATACCTACTAGTTTAAATGAGTAACTTCACTGTAATAAACGAGAAATATTACATTGTTCAATTACCACAGATAGTAGTTGTATAGAACGCCCAAAAGGAAAGTGTTAAAAAACAATTTCTTCAGTTGATTGATTCAGCAGATTTTAGGATTTTGTAAATGAAGGATTTCATGAAGCAATTTTGGAAAGGTATCACTCAATTTCTTCAAAGATCAGAAGAAATGCCATTACTGAATGATTTCTCTTTTCCCTCCATGGCTGCCATGTTTCTGTCAAAGAGGGTTCCACCTTTATTCCAAATTGCACCTCTTCTACTTTGGGTGTAGTTATGTGTGAAGGAGGATGATTAATTCAGACCGATTATTGTATTGTTTTAATCTAAAATGGAATTTTTAGAGCACTCACAAAATGATTTCTGGCCTTATGGGAAAACTTAGCTTAGCAATATCAATGTCATTGATTGAAGACCTGCGTCTTCACAGACTTATTTTAGATTGTCTTTCCATTCTTTAGTCGAGAAGCAGGAAAGCCAATGAGCTATTTTATCCTCTCTGAAAAACCTTTACTTAAGGGAACATATCGTGGAACTTTACAGACATGTTACACATAATAACCAAAGTGTATCGTACATGTTGATCCCTAATAGTGACTCAACAATTACCTCAGCAGGTAAAAATCTTCTCTCTGATCTGTTCTGTAATTTTGGATCCACAAAGTCATAGCCAGGTACATCAAAAGATATAACTACAGTATATGTGGTCCTTGAACCCACTCGTCCACTGTAGTGGCAGTCAGGGGGTTCAGCACCATGGACAGAAGCCTTTCAACGGTGCGAGGTCACCTGTTCAGCACCTGGACAGCTCCACTCTGCTGTGCCACTCATTCGTTTGTTCCCTTATATGAATATCACACACGCTAGGATGACTCTCCTCATTATTCCCATCCACTTAGATGTTTTGCTTCACAACATGGAGAATAATTCTGTCTTTTGCGTGACTTTGTATGAATGATGCAATAAATCGTTGAAATGGGGATAGTGGCGCACACACTTTCGTACAGTCTCTCCTCTAGATATTTATGATGTTGTACTCGCATGAAAAGTGCTGGAAGTGGTTGTGTTGAAAAATGAAAAAGAGAAAATGAGAGAGAAGTTTAAACCCTTCGTACTTCCACACAGCTGCATGAAGTGGACGGGAATGTCGGATTGTTTGAAGCTGCTAAAATGATCGAATGCATTCCCCCAAATTCTGCTGTTGGAAAAGAGGTTTCAAACACTGATAGACCATCTGAAAAACGCTTTGTTTGAAGCATACTAAGGCCTTAAAGCAAATGGATGCTAAGTCACCTGGTAATACTAGATCTAAATATATATATATACATATATATATATTTAGATCTATATATGACAATAAATACAAGTAACAGTGGAGTAACAGTCTTTGGACCCACCTCTGATTCCTCACCCATCCTTTCTGCATCGCTGCCACTTCCGCCACTTCCGCCACTGCCGACTTCACTTTCAGACGGCTGCTGGTCGTCGGGCACGTTGTCGTAGATGCTCAGCCGATGATCCAGCACAGCGAGCGGGCTGGGGACTCCTGGTACCTGGTCACCAGTGGCCAGCGATGACGTGCCATGCCGGCAACTGTGTCGCCCCCGGTAGCCGTGGAAACTCCCGGTTCTCCAGTTGACGGAGGTGTCGTCGATGATGGGGGAGAGAGGGGTGCGTTTGTGTGCGAGAGAGGTGGGGAAGGTTCCCGGTTTGTGCCCGTTGGGGACCTGGAAGATCAGACCCTCGGGGCTGCTGTTGTTGTTGTTGTTGATCTGGTTCCTGAAGTCCTGAGAGGGTGACCAGATGGATGAGGGAAGGACAGAATAAAGTATTCAGGGAATATAATATCGCGTTTATTTAATATTATTCAAAATGTCCATTGATTAGCCGATGTTAGCATTTTAACAAGCGACATTTCTTGGACTGACCTCTGTTCCTGTGTGGTTCTGGTTGTTCCAGGTCGCTCCACCGACGACCCCGACACCGCTGTCGGAGCGTTTGCAGTTACTCCTGACCCGGGTGACCGGGCTGGGCGTACTGACGTTGCTGCTGCTTTCAGAGTGGCTGTTGCTGCTACTGCTGCTGCTGATGGTGTGAGGAGACGAGGGCGAGGAGGACACACGGCTGTCGGGTCGACCCTGCAGGCTGGAAACATTCAGGGAGGTAGAACTCTACAGTTAAAGCTGCTCTGGGAAAGACCTGCAGTTACAATTCTGGCACAAAAGAATATTCCATCCACAAGAAAAATATCTTTCTTGGTCTTTTCTTTTCAGTACAATGTAATTCTCCAATAATGCATTGCTTTATTTACTATTCTAACTTATTTTTCATATTCACTATTCACTACTATCATCAGTTTTGGGGATTTAGCTACAACCTGCGGATCTGGTTAAAAGGAGTCTTTGATCATTCTGGAAATAGCTTTGAAACAGAAGATGATGTTGTGAAAAGATCTTCTGGCTTTTTAAAAGATTGCAATCCACAATCCTGACCTTGATGGGCAGTGCAGCCTCTCCATCCTCTCCTCCTGCTGGACCTGAACAGGACTACTGATAACGTGCCGGGCCCGACTCTCGCTGTTGCAACCACCACTGTGAGCAGAAGGGAGGAGGCCAGTCGTTCCCCTCAGCCTCAGTTTCTCCATCTTCCTCAGCAGACTGGTGCCCTTCTTCCTGGGCGGTTTGTCTGGGAGGCAGCCTTCGGCATCCGGAGTCACGGTGTATGATCCTCCACCACATCCATCAGGGGAGGGGGGTCCACCAAACGAGGGGTCTACAAAATGCATCTTGTTGGTGGAGGAGCAGCGGGAGGAGCTCCTGCTGGTCTCCTGGTCGTCTGAGGGGGTTGTGATGGCGTCTCTGTGACCCTTGTGGTGTCCGTTGCGGCCCTCGCTCTCAGTGCTGCTGGAGCTGTGGATGGAGCAGACGTCATGCCGGTCGCCGACGTCACACAGAGAAGCATTCTGGCGTCTGGTGGCGTTTTCAGACAAGCAAAGGATGTCCATCGTGGAGTCGAGGCGACGCCATCGTCGGATCCGCCTGTCGTAGGTCCAGTTGGGGCTGATGGCACAGAAGTCTTCTTCGTCAAAGTCGTCTCCCTGGAAGAAGATGGAGGGTTCAATTGCACAGACAAGAGCGCACAAAAATCTGGTTATACCACAGAAATATTACCCACAAACATTACAGTTTAACACAATATGCACCGACACTAATATATGCATGTAGGCACGACAATGTGCAAACAGAATACTCAGACAAACACAGAGGCCCGACATTTACACAAACACAAAGATGTTTTCAATAATTTATACAAGGATGCACATCATTTTACATTCATGCAAACAAAGCATATAAACATCACACATATTATTTTAGAATGTACTTTGATTGTTTTGAGAATATATTGTGGATTTAGCAACGCGGTGTGACTTAAATGGACACATTTAAAAAATGAAGATCATCTTACTGTGTCTAACAAAGTTAGAACACAGAATAATGAAGAATGTGCTGGATGGTAGATAGAATGTCAAAGTTGTTTTTGTTAATCCAGTTGGAATTTACAAAAACAAATAAATAACATAAAATAAAAAAATCATTCTTTATAACTTCAGCTTTGGTTTTCTTGGACTTCACTTTCTCCTAGAAAGAGGAACTGGAGGAGGAGGACTGATCACTTTGTATCTGTCAAAATCAAGTGATGCTTAATGGGGAGATGTCATGGTGTGACACCCCCCACGGGCTCGGCCTGCCTTCATACGAGAGTCCTGCTGTGTTCCAGTTCCTCGGTGTTTGCTCTCAACACTCACCCTGCGCTTTGATCTCCGTGGCTCCAGCCTCATTTCCACACTTTTGTTCAGAGTGCTTAATCTCCTGAAAGAGGGAGGAGAGATGAAAGTGTGTGGTGGTTAGACAGGCAGTGTCACTTAACAGTGACCTGCTGCACACATTCTGATACAGATGCCAAAATGTAAGCAAGCGCTTGTGTTTCAGAACAAGCTTGTGACTAGAAGGCCGTTACTTTAATCCCCGGACCAACGGGATAAATCTGAGGAAACGGCAGCATTTGCCCGTCCCTCATTACCACCACTGTGACGCCCCTGAGCAAGGTACTAAACCTCTAACTGCTCCACTGGAGCATCTTATTGACTACAGATCACAATGCAGTTGCAGTAAGTGAATGTGAAGCAGAATGTTCCTGCAAAAGGTTCTAAAGAGACGAAACTAAACATTTCCCAGTGGAACTACCACGGTAAAGTACAGTTAAAGGAACACTCAAGAGAAAAGCACGCCACTGTTACAGCTGTAACTGCACAATGATGTTAAACAAATACACGTATTTAACATGTTTATCCGTTTTCAATAACTCATGCATAAAACAAAGCTTCAAAATGGCTGATTTACCGATTCAATGATGGTTTGTCATTCTTAAAAAGTGGGTCCCCAGAAAAAAGGTTTTATAATATAACTGAATAAAACAGCGTCAAAGCAACCAACCATTGAGTTCAATGAACACGTCTCTAACACACAACAAATAAAAGTGTTAGATTTAGAAGTGCACCTGTGTTACCTGCAGAGTGAATCGAGGGCATCCTTATCCAGGAAGTGGTGATCACGCTTCGCCCACTCAATGTCAATGGGAACCCTGCAGTCTGACACACACACACACACACACACACACACACACACACACACACACACACACACGCACACGCACACGCACACACACACACACACACAGCAAATGAAACACTCAGCCATTGTTCATCTTGGTGATGACTCTGGGGGCTGTGCGGATTACACTAACACCCTTACATTTACCTTTGAATAATTGCACATACTGAGGGAAGCCGGCCGCTTGCAGCCAATCACAGGCCTCCCTGGCTTCAATCTCTGCAAACAGAGAGAAGAAAAACAGCATTTGATTCAATTAAAATCATTTCACGCTCGCCCGCTTTAAGAGGGCAAATATTTGCCCTTAATCAGTCGTGTCTTTATGAAGTTAAATTACATTTGCATTTGGGTAAAAACTGGAAGCACATGCAGGCTATTGATTATCTGTGACTCTTGGAAGAGGCCATTTTAATGACTGCTAATTGGCTGTGTGATGAGGGCTTCTGGGAGAGAAGAGAGATGTTTCCATGTTTCCCTCTCTATCTTCTATACCTCGGCCTGGCTTCGCCCTCTGAGGTTGTTGCCATCGATGTGCACATGAAGAAGTTCTCACATGCCACTCATTTGATGCCCAAGAAAAAGGATTCATTTCAAAAGGTGTGTGTTTAGTCAAACATAGATCCAATTATCTGATGGACATCACATGTACACTCTGACTTGAGAACCTTGGTGCCAATGTTGAGCTCTTATGATGTCAGACACTGAAAAGCCCAAACATCACAGGCACCCTCGCTCTGGTTTTCAAATCGGGTTACATCAAAAAAAGAGGCAAATTCTGGTCCTTTTGTCTTGTTCTTGCTTTGACTGTGATCTTTGAAGGACTATCTGCGACATTAGCATTTGTTTCAACTGAAGTTGGCTGGTAAGATGGAAAATGATGCACAATAACTGCAAATTCAATTTAGTTATTCACACAAAAAGTGTGGTAAACCCCAAACATGTCGTTATCTTTAATAGCGTGATATGTAAATGTCCCGGTCCTTTGTTCCCCAGCTTGCTCCTAGTCCGTCCATGTGTCCTTGTATGGATGTTATAGTCCTGAGCAGGGGGAACCTTGCATGGTAGCCCCGGCTATGAATAGAATATGAGCATCTAATGTTAAAGAGCTTCGAGTGGTCGGAAGACTGGAAAAGCGCTTTACAAGTAAAAGTCAATTTACCATCTTCTTTCCTCTTAAAAGTTCATGAAATCCTTGTTTTCTCAAAAGTATTTCTATCGGTATAAAACAAAAGATGTTGATAGTGAGAACAAACACAAATATAAACAGGCAATAAACCTCTTCTGCAGTCAAGTATTCCTTCCACATGAGAGACTCTGAAGCAAAGTATTATTAGGAAAGGCCGAGTGGAAAAGAAAACATTCTGGCGTGAAGCATGAAAATGATTTGTTGGATCCAGGATGTTTACAATAAGGAGCGACAGAAATCATTTTCTCAGTCTGGTTGCACGGCCCAGAAGAGGATTTGGATTGTCTGAGGGGTCTCAAAATACTCTCTCGCTCTCGCTCGCTGCACAAGAGGTCCGTCGCGGGGAGAATACCTGCCAAGGGCATTTCTTGTTTTCATATTCAAACAGCATGAAATATGGCCGACATTAGGCTCCACTAAAGAACAGCAGCAGCCATGACTGATCGGGTCTTCAAACACTTCTTGTCTGGTGCTTGTGTTTTTCACTGCCTACTTAGGTCAGTGAGACTTGAAGGGAAGGCACCGAATTCACATTTCATTTTTTGGTGACTTTTGAAAAGTTTTTTTGTCTAAAATTGACAGCAGGATGGAAACTTGGCGTATGAAGTGGTCTCGCTATTTCCCGCTGAAGAACAGCGCGACACAAAGCAGATGGCCCAGATACGTAAACACGTGGGGGGGGGGGGGGGGGGGGCGGGGGAATTCAGCGAATATAGCAATCATCAAAATGACAGAAGAGAGAGGACAGACAGACAGACAGAAGTAAAGTGACTTTACGCGAGTAGCAGCCAAAGAAATGAACGGCTTGCACGGTGAAATACAGAGGGATTTCCAGAAGTGTGTTCATCCTGACCCAAAAGTCCTGCTTGTTAAACGTCTGCGAGCAGAGCCCATTCTCCGGCATTACGATGGAGATGTGACATTTGAGGCAGAAAAGGGATCAAGTGTGCTTGCAGAGCGGCGGCCTCGCATGTCCGCGAGAGGATCTGTAAATCCAGAGATATGTGACTCGACCAGCGTTAGAGCCCTGAACTTTCTCAGTGCCGACATCACTCCGAGCACTGTCCCTATCCGTCGCCAACACTGACCAATCACAGCCCGCCATTCTGCGACCTTGAGGGTCACAAGTTCAAAGCTCTCGACGTTTAAACCGGTTTTCTACTTTAAATAGGTCGAATATTCTGCTTTAAGGCAATCGTGGCTCAGAGCTCAGAGACGGAGCTTCTGTTGGAAATGTTTGCGGTCACAGTCCTCATGCCTGCAGGGAGAATCTTAGCGGGGGAAGTGAGTGATTAGCATTTTTTTAATTATTTCAGAAGTCCTTGTGTGAAGCGTTCAAACCCAAATAACTGGAGGGCAGTTTGCGGATGGAAATGGATTGGCGCTGCATTGCAGTTGGAACAGAGATGTGTGTTGAAGTCAAAAGAATGAATCAGACGGAGTCAGTCGAACCTGGATGAGAGGAGAAAGCCCCAAAGCAAATGTTTGTCTTCTTTCATTCCTTACATGCCACAAGGTGTTTGGATGTTAAAGCAACACGAGGCATCTTCACAGCGTTGAAGGCTCCAAAAGGCAGCAAGACGTCAAATGAAAAATTGCAACATCAAAAACACAGAAGTACAGGAAGCCCAGACAGGTAGACTGCACTCAGTGTGCTTGTGTTTACCGACGCCTCTGCCTGCCCAAGAGGTACCAAAGAGGAGAGGAGAGGAAAAAGATCCAACAGTGTGAGTCCACTGTTCTCCGCATGGAGTGCTATCGCTCACTTCTGGGCAGGAGATAGATTTCAGCCTTTCAGATGTGATTCACCTCTTCCACGTGGGTAGACAAGTGTCCAAAGTTTAGCTTTGCCATGTAGACCTTTTCTCTCTGACGCTAAAGGACACCTTGCTACTTCTCCTCCTCTCAGCGCCCAGCCCAGGCCGAATCATTTCCTAAAACAGCCGGGAACTAAAGTTATCTAAACAGGTGTAAAACAACACAACTTGTTTGGACGATCTCCAGAGGCGTTTGCATTCTGGTGCCAAGTTTGAACAAGGAAGGAGTAGAGCCAAAAAAACAAGATATATTGGAAAATAATTAGCTGGCACAGGCGATGCTGCTTTGCCAAATAGCAACATGGTAGCGACATCTGCGTTTCCTAGAGAACGTGTCCTCTCTTGATTAAACAGCCTCCCTGTTTGGTTAATTAGTTTGATATAACAGTGATCACGACCTTTTGAGAGGTTGCACATTTTAAGTTTAACGCATACAGGTACGCTTACATTTAGCATCTTTAACGTTGACTGTTACTCCACACCTGTCAGAAGCAACAACATACTTCATACTCTGCTGGTATGTTTGCACACCGACTACATTCAGCCGCGCCGCTCTCTACTCAGCTCAGCGTTTACGTGAGCGATGCTGTCTCCTGGGCTCCAGTATGACCACAGCAGGCAACGGCCTCTTTCCCTTTCCAAACGACTCTGCCTCTGAGGAAGTTGTGATTTGGCCCCTCTGGGCTCCGGTAAGAGATTTGGATGTGCGATTAGTGCGGCTCCGCCCTGCTAGCGCCAGGAAGCTGGACAGCGTGTGTCTGAATGCTGAGACGTGCTCAGCGGACCGTTTGTGTTTGGTGTTCGGGTTTAAAGCTTTTCTGTCAATCACTACAAATGACTTCAGTGGAAAAAGACAAATGTAATACAATCAACATGGATTTGAGGTCCCGTTTTGACATATTCTTTTCCTTTTGAGGCTGATTACGGTGTGTGTTTTCTGGATAACCTCAAGAGTCGATGTTATCATCAATTATCAATTAGCAACAGTTGAATCAGCCGGTTCATGGATTTGACTGGTTATAAATCACAAGGCACACAGTCCATGCCAGGATACCTGCAGGCGCTGCTTGCTTGTGTATTACCTTATTCTCATACTTGAACCACAACAGAAAAATGCATCCACGAAATAAGCGTATTTCCTAAAATGTCACCCTGTCCCTTTCAGTGGAAGTAAACGAGAGTCAAGGCAACTTGTCACACTGATGCGGATTAACCCTTTGCCTGCTATCTGACCATCGGCCATATTTCTGAGCCAAAGTCCAAATTGAACTCGTGTTTCCCTTCTTAAAGATCAGAGGTCGATGTCAGCTGTCAAAACGGCAGACAATGTTTCCCTCTACCTGTTGCACGGTTCCTCTGATGGTGTTCCCCTGTCAGTCAAGTCAGCAAGTGGAAGTTTAAGTCTGTGCGTGTGTACAATATAACTTTTCGACTTGAACGATCTGCCCCAGCCTGACATGTGTTGAAGCTGCACACAAAACTAACTTTAATATTGAAAAATATATTTTTTTAAATCCAATGCTCATCAGAAGTATTGCTGCGTCTTTGTCCCGCAGACGTCGGCAATGATCAGCGAAACGTTCAATTTGTATTAAAAAACGGCTTTTGAAAATTCCCTTCATTTTTAGGCGTCTCAGTGATATCCTGTAATTATCCTGCTGGCATGACAGAATATATTTTTGATAAACCAGTCAATTTGGTTTAGAGATTTGCTAGAGGTGGAAAAAAAAAGAAAGAAAGTCAGCCTTTGTATTATTATCTCACAGTATGAAGCTGTAATGAGTGCGTTAAAGGGAAAGTTGAACTGGCATGTGAGCATTGACGGAAACCCAGTATTGGGTTTCAATGACCGTGACAGATCAGGATAAACCAGGAGCCGCCATTCAGGGAGAGGAATTCCACAGTTAATGTGGAAAAGTCATAAAGGCCACTGTGACGGCTGCCTACTGTCACCACTGAAGTACCACAAACACAGGCTTCTTCTGGCCTTCTGTGAGGACTGGTCATCACCCAGCTCTCATATCCAGCGCCCAGAAGTTGTTCAGAATTCTCTGTTTTGCAAAAACATACATGCCTAAAGTTATATTATATATTTTACTTTACAAATCTATTTTATTCTGTAAACAGAGTCCTTTTACACGTATTTCTACTCACTTAAAATAATCCCAGGAGCCATCTAGAGCCCCTAGACACACGCCAATGTCCGTCTATGGTCACGTTTACACTATTTAAGGTTGTGGTATAGCTTTAGGCTTAGGTATTACACAGGAAGCACACAATTTCCCCTAATATGTTTGTGGGAATGGCAAGGCTGATCTCTGGCTTCCATTTTTTTCCATTTTTTGCTGAACAATTGTTTTTATATTTATTCATGTTCTAGTTCAGCATCTTTTCAAGATAACGCGCGACACAGCATTTTATGTTTTTTTTGTTATTTGTATTCTAATACACTGTAATTTCAGACTTTTCATGAAATTTCCAGGCTGCGCGCACACACACACACACACACACACACACACACACACACACACACACACACACACACACACACACACACACACACACACACACACACACACACACACACACACACACACACACACACACACGACTTGGCTCATCCTGAGCTGGCAGGTATATCTGCATGAGCTCATAGACGGACATAATCCTGCAGTATGATCATTCCTGCATGCTGTTGCCAGTCGTTGCTAACAACACTGTCTGTCCTGAGACTCTGTGCCAGTGGAGAGATGGCTTTACTAAGTTCGTATAAATACTCTCAGGTTGCCGTGAAGCAAATTGGAGGAACTACAGGGGTATTTCAGAAAAACAGATATGACAAAGCCCGCACTGTGTCACTGGGCAGAAAACCGGCAGTCGACAAGCCAAACTAAAGCACATGGAGGGATTTCTTTTATTGTTATCTCTTTATTTTCTGTAATCTTAGAGCACTTCACCTGCTGTGTTCTCCTAAAGTCGGGCAGCCTTTTACCATGATCCCATGCAGGCTGTAGAGCAGATGAGAAGTATACTGAGCGGACATCTCGCCTGACTCTCACTGGCCTTTGCATCCAACGATGGCAACTGTTTTAGATAGTAAGGTTTTAGCGAAGACGCATGTGTTTGGGAAGTAGTGAGTACACGACTGGATAAATGAGACTTGGATTATACTGCACGAGTTGTGTGAGAGTTTGTAAACTGTTGTTTTGATATAGTTTTGCTGTTGATGGTTAATCGTCCCCATTTACTTCATTCAATTCATCAAGACTTTCCTCCATTGTTTGATCCTCCTGTCCACTTGGAGGCATGCGGGGAAACCAAAGTTTCCTTCAAGAGCTCAGGGTAACACGGGGTGAGTACATCGATGTACAGATGTGTATTTTGCGGGTGAAGTATTCCTTTAAAGATTGTTTTCGTACATGTACTGGACACATCCATAATTCAGCAGGTGGTTTAGCTGCAGAGGGATTTTACAAGTTTTAGGCTAATGTGAGGCTCAGGATTAGCGTTTGATTTTTTAATATACTCGGATCTTAGCACAGCTTTTCAGCAGCTGAAAAATATTGATGTATTGTGCTGCAGTGACCAACTCCATCACTTCTGTTCACTGTTAACTGGGTTACTTATGAATCTGAAAATTTGAGCCATAATATTCTTATTGGAGCACCGATGGAGAACGATTGCAGCTTTCCACGTCACAACCTGCTTCACACATTCACTGACACGCAGCAACACGGTGAGGAAGTCACACGTTATGTAATGGGAGTGCAACTATGAGGTCCACTGATGTCACTGGTGAAAGCAGAAAGACAAAAATAAAACCAAAACTGCAGATCGGGTCACAGATTTCAGAATAAAAGCAACCATTTCCAAATAATTTACATATGATTATCATACAGGAGTGCGTTACTCCACAGACATACACATATTGAAGTTTTTAGACTCAAATTCATTTCCAAAGTTTGAATATTTGCACACTATTATTTGGCAGGTGATCAATTCTCTACAACAGAGCACATTTTGAAAGTAGCCCACACACATTCAGAGGGAGTCCTACGCCGTTTTTTGACAGAGAAAAAGCTTTTTATTCTGCTGGAGTTCAAAACTGATCTTGTGATGTTTTCCTGCCCACGGCCTTCAAACAATAAAGAGCTCTCAGAGGATAATGGAGCGCTCCAAATTCCTTTCCTGCCCCGAGAATCAAGAACAAGCCTGCTACACTTTGACTACAGCTGCTGATACATATTTACACAAAACTCTGTCGAAAACTATCGTGGCCAAGCATCACTCCAGCCTCTCATGCACCTCATAATGTGAAGTCAGTCTTCGATTAATTCAACAAACTACCAGAAGAGACTTTTATAAGTAGCCCAGGAGCCAAAGTCTGTCTTCATCAGATCCTCATTAAATACCACTCTTTAAGCTAATTAACCAATCATCTCCTTAATGAATGGCATCAAGCATCAATTGCCATCTAAAAGAAAACAGGCAGAAGTGAGTGGCTAAGATTCTCATTATCTCCCCGTCTGTCATATAACGCAACAAACGAGCTGCAACTGAACACATACTCACTTGTGATCAACATGCTTCTTCTTGGATGGAGGGAAGTTTAACAAACTTCCATGTGAGAATGGATGTAGAGTCAGACGCATCAAGATGTTTGAAGAGTTAAGTCCAGAGGGAAAAATGAAATATCCAATGTTGTAATAAAGCAGTAAATTCCAGTAGTACTGGTCATGTTGGGCATCATGTTAATGAAGTCATTGTTGAAGATTTTCCCTACCACTCCCCTTCCTCTGACCCGGACCGGACCATCTGAACGCCGAGGGAGGGGAGGGGGGAGTCCTAAAAATAACCAGAGGTAAACACTTCAGACACATGAGGTTCAGACACACGAACTGACATTACTTTGAGCTTCTGTGACTGTATAGAAGTGGAGGAAGGATCAGAGAGTCAAATTGGGGAGATACAATCTGTACATGGGGAATGTTGCTGACCCTCCCTGGAAGGAAATGAAGGATCCCAGAGTGAGCTTTCTGCCCACTTGGTAGAAAGGCCATCACTGACCGCAGGTTTCCACAGGACAGGAGTTGGCTTTGAGGCTGGCAATTTATACTATGATTCAAAATAGGCAATTCGGAGGAGTGAGAAGTTCCACTTTGCCTCAAATGAGGTCTGTAGTGAAACTCATGATAGAAATCAATATTCACCTTTCTCGGGCCCTGCATCACAACCCTCAGATGATTAAATTACAAAAATACAGTCGCGTGGAAATTAACTAGATTTTCTCCTTTTCAAGATTGAAGATTTTCCTCCGGTTCTGATCTCTGACCTGCTCATAGCAGTTAGCGTTGGCGGGGGGAGCTTTGAGAAAAAGCCACTTCAGACGAAATGAAATACAGACGAATGCCTCAACACGATGGGGAGAAAAGTCCTTGCCGTGCCCTCATAGCCTGTAGTTCTTCAAGGTTTCATCTTGGCTCAGTCCAAGGTATACCATTAGCCTTAATGGCCTTCCATTTAACACGTAGGTGTTTGATTATGAGATTCTAAATGTGAAAAACTCCCTCAGAGGAGAAGAGAGGAGAGCGTTCTGCATGATTCGCTACATTAATTCACCAGTGGAGGGGGAGAAAGTGGGAGTCGGCAAACAACTAATGGACTTTTTCACACTCTGTCGAGAGTCATACAGCAAGAGGAGGAAAAGCAGAAAGAGAGAAACAAACAGGACGCTTGTTTTCGACTCTTTGGCAACATTTGTGAGAAGATTTGTAGGTTGAAAAAGATCTGAAAACATCTGGTTGTGAGTCATATAGAATATACAGAGGTTAGACAGGCACGTTTCTATAGGTTTTAAATATTGGACAGGCCAAAGGAATTTTGGCTGGGCCTTTTATTTACAGACGTTAATAGATTGTTTACTTGTGAAAAGTTTCTATCTATCACACGTGGCACATTCCAGTGTACAGGCGAAACACTTTCAGGTATTTCTCACTTTATACTGCAACAGTGTAACATTTTGGCCGGGCCACGGTCACCATCAAACTACCCCAACTCTAACTGGTTAATCATATGATGTGTGTGAGGACAACACAGCTTCAGAGAGGGCAGCTGCCATGTCCTGCCTTACAATGTGTTGAAGCCATTACATCAACTCACCACCAATCGCATTTGTATTCCAACCTATTTTACCGCACTTTGAGTTATTCATGTATTTATTCATTTGCGAGCTCATATCAAAGTCACAGAGGGGAAAGCGAGGCCTGCAGTCTCTGGAGGCTGACACGATGTTGACTAGAAACCAGGATTAAAGCAGAGCTCAGGGCCTGACCTCTGGCTCTGCTTACAACAAGCCTCTCTCTCACTGCATGCAAGTGTCTGTCTGCGGCGTATAAAGGTTACACAAGACTGCATTTCCTTCTCTCAAGCAAGAGCCTCACGGGCGTCAGAGGAGGAAGAATCCAACAATACTCCCAGCGGATGGGAGTGTTTATATGTGGTACGTGCATGAGTGTGTACATGTGTGTGTGTGTGTGTGTGTGTGTGTGTGTGTGTGTGTGTGTGTGTGTGTTTGAGGGAGGCAGTTGCAGTATGCAAGGATGTGATGTGTTGCGTTTACTCTCCCAAGCTTAGCCTTGCGTGTGTGCTCTGGGGCGTGTACGTGTTTGAGTTAACTTTGTGCTTTTAAGTGTGTGTGTGTGTGTGTGTGTGTGTGTGTGTAGTCCAATCTGAATCCAGCCTCTGAGGCTTCGAGGCTGGTATTTCCGATGTAGCAGGACAGGAAGCGGCCTGCTCTCTTGAACTGTGTCCCTCCTTTTGAAAACTGCAGCACACACTCTACAAGACCTATTACTTCATCAGTGTGTGCATGTGTGTGTGTGTGTGTGTGTGTGTGTGTGTGTGTGAGAGACAGTTTCTGTGTACATTTATTGTACGTATGTAGAGTACACTGGGAAATATTTAACCATAAAAACAAGTAAAACAATTCGTCAATTAATCATTTCAAGTCATTTATTACGTAAAAAGTAAAACACATTATTTGCTTCCAGCTTCTCAAATGTGATTTAATTTGCTTAAAAATAGTTTCACATGTCAACGTCCACACATCACACCACAGCACCCTGATGTCCGAGCCAACACTATTATTATGGATACCACGTTGACCGTGCATTCAATTGATCATCAAAACAACCGCCTTCCTCTGTTTAGCCTCGCAGGAATTCACCAGAAGAGAAACGCAACTCGACATAAAAGGCTAAACAAGAATATGTGACTTAATTTACACACCATAGCAAATCCCCTTCTGTCTCTCTGTGCAATTCAACAAACAGCATGAACGTTACATCATCTCTCCCAAAATACATCACAACCACAGCTTCCTCACAGGAATAAATGTCTTAATTAAATCCTGTGTTTTTTTCTCTGTGGAAGTAAACATTCACTGCTGCAGATGACTCAAGCGGCCTCATGGTCTTCACAATCAACTAACTGGGGGTCTGATTAGAGCTGCTCTTTATTAGCACTCATAATGATCTGAGAGTGTGAAGTAACGGGTCGTCTGCACATAGTTCATTTGGAAAGTGTCCCGAGATCACCCCCTAAAACCAACGGGTGGATACTCTGGCAGGACTTTTTGGGCCCTTATTTTCTTCTGCTCTTCGTTTTGGTCAATGATCTTGATCTGGATTCAGAAGAGTATGTGGATTTGTGGGGGATAAGATGTTTGTGTCCCTCCAGTTTGATTTTTTTGTCAACGTAAGAAAAAGGTTTCCCAAAATACCTGATTTTAAGGTACTGTTACAAAACACTGGGATGCCTTCCTGCAATACAAAACCCAACATGCTGTTTATTCAAGTGCTGTAAAACACATCTGTACTTCTGAAAAACTTCGGTCAGAAAATGTCTGTGCAGCATTTTTCAAATGTCTTGTATCCATTTTTGGGTACAGCCGGGCTCAGGGGCTAGAGTACCAGCTGCTACTGGTTAGTCACAGGAGATAGTATCCGTCTGCACTCTCCAGGATAACAGTTAGCAGTTGGACCCCCCCCTACCTGCTGTATTTCGCACACTGACTGTAGTACATATCAAATTAGGCATTCAAAATTTGGAGAAAAAAATGGGAGAAAGTTGGTGTGAAGTTCAAAGCACTAACTGGTTCACTCAAGTGATAGATGAGGGCCGTGTGTTTCAAAATGCCCATTCAGCTCCATCTCCAATGTTGTTGATGTAACAAGCAGACATGTCTGTTTGGGGATGTACTTGATGGATTGCGTTCTACTTGCCATCTTGTTATCGTCCTTCCAAAGTTCATCCTTATTTCCATGCCAAAACCTGCATATCACCAAACTGTCAGCTATGTTTTCTTCTTGATGAATAGCCAGCTGCAGGAGAGTGTTCAACGACTGGGCAGATGCAAATGTCTGAAACTGTTTCGTAAGCGAAGCTGTGGCCGAAAGCACGGCGCTCAGGAAATTTCCTCAGATAATTTAAGATTAAAAGGAAATTAAGGGAACGGAACATAATTTAATGTGGTAAAGATAAAATCAACAATACAGCAATGGTGATTGTTTTTAATTGCTATATGCTGCTTTTAACTCTAGAGCTGCACATAAGGATGGAATATTCCGGTGGCCGCAATTGTGTAGTCATAGAAATAGATATAAAGATTAAATTGAAGAAATAGGGAATGAGCTATATACAAAGCAATTTATTAAAGTATGATGAGAATATTAGCCTTTCGGCAACTTGCGCACATATCGACAGTCGCCTTATCCTGCTGAGTCACAGGGACGCCCCACAGCCGACCCTTCCAACTGTACTTGTTGACACAAACTATAAATAAAGCGTTGTCGGTTGTTTTGTTCTGGGCAGTGGATGGAAGCGCGGGGACATTGCCAAGGGTCAGCAGAGCCCCTGGCACCGTGTTCAGAGATGTTATTACCAGGCTATCAGCCCGATCATTGTTCCAAAAGTTCTCTAAACACCAAGTGTGACAGTTGGCATGTGGTGGTGTAGCGACATCCTCCTCTGAGGCCAAGGGTGGAAACCGATAAGGCAACAAAGCTACACCTGGAGCCACTGCGGCACATTTCTGTTCTCAAAAACCGAACGTTTTGAGATCAATTTGGATTGATTTACATTGTAAGTGACACATATTGTCAATGTTATATCTATGCTGTCATTAGAAATGTTGACAGCTGTGTGATTCCAGAAATGGCTGCTTCACCAATAAAAGTATCCATACTGAAGGATGTAGAGTCGCTCAGGTAACATATACTGTACGAGTATTAATAGTCTGCTAACTTTTCAGTGTTTTTGAAAGCGCATTGGCACACTATGAAGTTGTTATTCAGGTCACTGTCAAAGGTCAGCGTGTTCCTGTCAGGAAATCCTCCACCAACACCAGCTTCACCACCTTCAACTATGTCCAACAACAGATCTGGCCTTCAATGCCACTGCCTGACCATGTCGTCCAGCGGGGTTCACCTCAAACACTTCCATCCACTATGATGGTGCAGTTTAAAACCCGACACAGGCTACAACTCTGGCCACTGACTGGATAACGGCCGCTGAAGAAGTGTGGATCCAAGTGCTCCTGAAAAGGTCCAAATCACCCCGAAAAAGGTATTTGATCACAAACCAAAAGACAATATAGATAATTAACATGTCGTATCCTGTTTATTTAATTTGCTCCAAACACAAATGTAAAAATGACAAGGATTTAAGGGGGGAAAGCAATTAAGAATATTTCCCAAAAATCAGAACTATTCCCTTAACAAATGATTGTATAGTTGCATCGTAATGAACTGGAAATAGTACTATGAACTATTAAATTATTAAACACCTTTTACTTAAAATCTTTGGAGATTTAATCCCAAATTTAAAGCTTAAAATAAGTGTGAATAAATAATGAGTATCTAGACATTATACTGACTGCATTGATTTGTTGCTAAAACGGCATTAATATTTAATGTAAAATGTGTGATACAATGCATCATGCTACATTTAGAAAAGTTTCCATAATCCGTGAAGTTACCACTTACTGGCACTGAGCTGCTTGTTCAGTGTTTCCACAGAATGGAAAACCCCATCGTCATTGCGTCAGCAGAGCCAAGATGGCTGACCTCGGGGATTTCCTCGCCACTGAGTGTGTCCAATATGTTGTGTATTGTGTATTTATGGTGCTTGTGAACGTGTGCCATACCAACACTCATTTCTCGGGAAGTCATTACCCGAGAAGAAAACGACCGTCAAATGAACGGTAAAAGCCTGTCTGGGTGTCTCGTTTCCATTCATGGCAGCGGAATGATGTGATGAGGGAATATCAAATGTGAAGACGACTCATGTGGAACTTTTTATGCTGCAGTCTTGGCCAGGTCTCACTCGAAAAAAAGATTTGTAATCTCAATAGGAATAACCCAGGTAAAATAAAGGTCAATGAACATGAATTAATCTTGAAAAACTAATTCAGTAAACACAGAAGCACAGTTTTTAGGCAGCTTTTAGGCATAAACAATTGTTTGTTTGTTGTGTTTTGTTTTAATTTACAACGTTTAAAACGAACGGTATTCTGGGAGAAAATATGCTTCTCTTGAAACGTAATTGCACAGACTTTTTGAGGGCCTTCAGTGAAGAACCTCTTCTATGAGGCTTCATTTTTCACCCAAATGTCAAATCAGAGTGGCATCGACCAGAGGGGCATGTGGGTATCGTTTGGGTCTCTAAAGTTGCTCAAGAACCGCAGAGTTGAGTCATGATTCTCTATGCATTCATCACTGCTCATATAAAAATAACACGTGCAGCTTTAAATCGCAGTTTCAAGTATTCTGTATTTGCTTTGCTAGGTTGTGACTCGCCGCTTCCATGTGATCACAGGTGTGTTTGGTGTATTTTTTAGGAATTAAAAAGACCTTTTTTTTTTTTCTTAACAAGCTCCCTTTCATCAAAACTGTACCAAGAAAAATGTGATGAACTCGGGTGAGGAGAGGTGCTCTGTTGACCTGTGTCCCAGTGCGGACATCAAGACAATGCAAAACACTCTCGTTCAGCGTTTCTTTCAGCCTCCATTCTCAGAGGCCTCCCGTGACAACACCAGCATCCTCACCTCAGACTCTTTGTCACTGCAGCACTCAGGATAATACAACCTTTTAGAAAGGCGCTGTTCTCATCGCTCCGTCCTGTTGGCCTGCACAGGACATCCTTCCGTGATTAGCCGACCCTTCCTGAGTGAATGCCTGTCTGCCTATTACACTACCCAACTGTCTGTCTCTGAAGTCATGTGACTTTCTGCTCGCCTGTCCGCGCTATACCGTGCATGTGATTGTCTGTCTCCCTGCCTGTTGGCGTTCTTAATTCAACCTCATTCTGCTTTGCTTTAAAAAAGGAGCAAGAAGTAAGATTTTGCTGCACGGCGGCACAATATCTCCATCTGCAGAGGGTTGATAGGGTTTGCAGATCAATACCAGTGACTAAACAAATACTTCATCCACTGCTGGGGAAAAACTCACTCTGTATCAGAGAAAACACTCCCTCTCTGGACAATAAATGACTTAATACTAACTCCAGAAAAGCCAATTGACTGTGAGGGCAAAGAGGTCTGAAAGGAAAGGCGTCAAAAGATTTGGTTTCTTTGGGGTGTTACTTTCTTATGTAAAATCTAGGGAAAAAAAATACATACAAAAGCATTTACATGATTATTTTAAAAGCAGTTGGCGGGTAGTTTATAGTGTTATATAGTGCTACAGCTGACGTTAAAAAGTTGAACCAAATGACGTACTTTTGCTGCCAAGACATTAAATAATGTAACCTATAGATGTAGCTTTGTGTATTGCTGCCTTAACAGTGTGTAGTTTTGTACAACATTTTGTACAATCCCGGTTTTAGAAAGGTGTGAGGGGGGAAGCTGTATGGCCATCTGATAACCACTCCAAGAACCAAGAAGCATGCTGACAGCTTGAGAAGCTTTTGTTGTTGGGACGATTTAATAATGAAGTTCATTCGTTACTTTCTTTGTGTGCTGGAATAAGATTTGGGAGATTTGTTTTTGCCATCCAATATCTACAATTTAAATCAACCAGATAATTTTGCTCGTCTTTCAGGCAGAAGCTGATTGTAAAAACATCTTATAACAATAGATTAATGAATGCTCCACACATTAACTATGGATGATCCAACAATGAAATGAATTCCCCCCCCCCCCCCCAAGCTGTAGAAACCAGATCCTGCTCTTCTGGTTGAAGCAACAACATAAAAGTCACACGCAGACTCGTATTTCTGGAACAGTGGCTCCTTTCTTTCTTACTTTCTTTCTTTGTTTCCTCTCACTGTCTTACTCTGTTTCCAAAACTTAATTCCACTTCTCATTCAACTCACTCTGGTGGGGCCGACTTCTCCCACGCTGTCCCCTCCCGGGGGCCCATAAACCTTTGATGGAAACAATGACTGATAACTCGAGAACAATAACAAATTCAGCCGCTTCGTTATTGGTGATTCATAATCCACTGCTGAAGTGTGAATGGGGACACGTATTTAAGCTGCCAATGTTTAATATGCACTTTCTGCGGTTGCATTAAATCTGCAGGGTGTTTTTTTTGGTTGAGGGTGGAGTGTTAATGGAAGGAGTGGAGGGGCAGGTCACACGTGTCCGTCTGCCCAGGACGAGACTGAGCTTTTGGGTTTTCTTAGCACTTTGAGGTGACCTGGATATCAGCGTTTGGAGAACTCTTTCACTCTCAATCTCTCCTTTCATCTCTCAGTCTCTCCTTGGGTTTTTATTTTTTTCTGTTTTTCAATCCGCCTCCTTTATCCAGAATCACTATCTGTCTGCGTCCGACTCATCTCTCGCTCTTTATTTTTATTTTTTTTTAGGAATAATGAACTAAAATCCTACCGGTGACTTTCAAGCACTCATCTCCTGAAGATTAAATAAAGTTTGTCGCTCCTAGTTTCAAAGAAGTCAACAGAAACTTGCACAAGCTCGGTATGTTCCAAACGAGCCACTTTTCAAGCCTTCCAGTCGTGAACGTGTGAGCTTTAAAACACGTGTTTGGTGGTATATACCTTCAGCACAACGGTCAGTCTGGTTCAGAGGACGACACGACGTGAAGTCAATTCTTGTATAATCCAAGTATAGCTTTCTTAGACGGGACATGCTGTACTGTGCAGGGTCATTTTGTGCGGTCGTCGATCTCTATGAATCACAGTGACCATAATGAGGCGCAGTGAGACTGATGAGACCAGGCGGACCGGGCAGCAGCGCGGTGGAACAGTACAAATACATTCATTTTATCTTAATTGCCACGGTGAGTCAGTACCTGAGCTTTGGGGGCATTAATCCCTCTGACATTTGCCTTGAATGCCAGACTTAATAACACGCACCCTCGCACACTGCTAATGATCAATGAAGTTTGCAAATAGCAGACCTTTAAAAAGTTCAAAACCTTTAAAGGGACGCGATAATACCTTGAAAAATAAACATCACTTTGTGGAATATAGTTTGATTTACATTACGTTTCTTTCCACAGATCTAGACATACGATGGGACTGCTAACAGCTTCAGAGGACACTTGTCTTTGGACTTTCAACATTCAAAAAATAAAAGAGTAAAAAATGAATAAAAAATCCGAAAAGTCCGAGATGAATACTGAATATAGAGCTGCATAAAAGACCCCGAGGTGCTGAAATATGGCAATAAAATGATAAAATAAAACAGTAAATTGGCAAGCCATGATGATAACATTTTGACAAGAATATCACTTTTGCATCAGGCACATTTTATTTCTATGTAGTTTAATTAAATTACTTTGAGTTTGACATGTAAATTCCAACTTCATTGAAGTTAACACATTGTAAATTGACCCGTTTGACTCTTGTAATTTGGCTTTGTGGTATTTTAAAGCCAAAGTCTGCCATTTGTTGTCACTAGAGAAGCACCATGAAGTGAGTTTCTTTTACCTGACCAAGCAACTGTGAACCATTTCTGCAGTGGCACCTTTCAAACCCTTGTGTAACACTTGTTTTTCTTCAGCGCTTTCGCCAAAAAAGTTTGACCTTTCACATGTGAAAAATATATTGACAATAAATGCCATTGAAATAAGTTATTCTCCACCGACATTGAGTCCAGTTTAAACAGACGGCTGGACAAAGTTTCTGTTCTGATATCAGCTGTGCTACAAATAAAAGATAAAACGTAAAAACGAACAGAGAGCAAAAGTTAAAAGCCTCTGCTCCATAAAATAGATTTAACTTTTATAAATCTCCATTAAATCCTTTAGTTTTGACAATATGTGCATGCACAGGGCCGATTGAAAGCACACATTCATGTTATTTTCCCCTAAAGGCTGTCTGATGACAGCCTTTATTTCAGACTCATCATTGGAGATCATGTAACATTTACAGACGACCGTCATCTGTCGGCGGAGGCGACTACCGACTTTGAACCACCAAACATGTCTGTTTTTACAGTCGGTGCAAATGTGTTGAGGTCAGCTCTGCCACCACGGTAATGGAGAGAGACGCTGGATTTGTCTTTTGAGATTATATTTTACTTTAACACATATTATTTCATCTTGTTTGGCTCTGTTCTTTTAAATAAAAAAAACCAGTTAACCACTCTTATCTTAAGTTTATTTAATAACCTTATTGGATGCAGATAGAAGTCATTGTGACACTGTAAATCAGTGGTAGACCGACATTATAACCACAGGTCCATTAGTGGTAATCAGTTGAGCCAGAAGGCAGCAGACATGAGCGCTGGTGACTAATCAGTAAACTCTCTCTTCATTCCTGTTGCCAGCTCCTTTCTCTCTGCTGTGTGCTTTTTCCATCTTTCTCAATTCTCTCTAGAAATTGCAGTCGAGTCATTATTTCATTAACTCCACCGCGGAGGTCAGAACCACTATTTAAATATCTCGCAACCATTCAGAGCTCTGCAGGTATCACGGCTAGGTTTGGATAATTAGTGAGCACGAATGAGTTATTCATTACCTAGATTTAATAATGAATGCACTTACCTTCCTAAATTATAGCTTTAGATTATTGGAGTCATCCGCTCATGTTATTGCAACTGAAATGTCACGTTGTTGTGGCTCCGGTCGGTTGTTTTAATGAAGTGTGAAGTGTGAAGTGTGGCCATGCAGCTTTAGCTGCTAGCTACACACAAGCTGTTGTCAGGGACTTAACATTTACATATTTAAATCAGCAGGTTCTTTCAGATAACGCCAGCTCCTAACGAGAGTGTTGCATTATGGGCCGTCTGTGGCCATTATGTTGATGCTTCCGCTTGGGAAGAAAAATACATTCCTGACGCGTCAAAACAAATTACAATCTTCTTCAGACGCTTTTACTGCAGAAACACACCGCTGACTGAATCATCTGTCAAACTGACAGGAATTACAGTTATTACAGACATTCAAAAAGTTCAAATGAGTCAAAAAAACCTTGCGAGACAGAATATTTTCAAGCGCTGGAAAAGGGAGAGTACCGGTAATCTCTTTATCAGAGTCATCTTATATCCAGGCCAATTTAATAATCATTACATTTAAAGTATGTATTACTAACAAATGTACAATTATTATCAAAACCTTCACTCCTGATACCTGTCAGTCTCCATTGTTATGACATTCGTGTACGATTTTGAACATTCTGGGCAAATATTGGTTTTAAAGCCTCCTACATTTATTTTGAATATTTATATAGGTCCAGTGTCATAGTTATGATGTTACTGCCACAGACCAAGCTGCGTTGTTTGAAGCATTGGTGTGAGAATGTGCTGTTGAGTCCGCCTGCTGTATGTTAGTCCAGTCCAATATTCTAAAACTCCTTCTCTACCAACTGCTGAGGATAAACAGCTGATGTTTGGCTGCTTGATGTTCCACTGTCTCCACCTTCTCTAACTGACCGTCTGCTGTTTGGTGTTCGGCAGGTCGTGTGCGTGGGCCTGTAAGAGCTTTAAACTTCAATCACCCCTTCTGACTGAGCAGACTCACACGATTCAAAATCGATTAGGGGTCTGAACTGGCCCTTGGCTTTTTCCCTTCATAAAGTCTACTTTATATATTAGCCATTTTCCCAAACATTTTGTATACAGTTCACATCCTGCCATCACTGGAGACCGCAGCCCGATTCTCACAACAACCTGCCTCCTTGTATTAGGAGGGTTCGGAAAGAAGGCTTCGACGAAAAGGTCAGGCCACCTTTCACGATGGAAAATCATTGGCTGCTAAAGATCATGACATTAAAAGGTATGAGCCGTGAGGCCATCAGAGAGGGGCAGCGAGGAAGAGCAGATAAGGCCGTGGTGGCAAACATGGACGGATGGAGGGATGAGAAAAGAAAGAAGTAGAGTATGAGAGAGATTACCAGAGGACGAGAGGGAAAAAAGAGGACAAGGAGACAGACAGAAGCACAGGTGGTTGACATTAAGGACAGACAGAAACCTACAATCAGTAAAGTGGAAGAAGTACTCACATACTTTTTTCCCCTCACAAGCTTTATTAACAAAAAAGTAATATCACAGCAGCAATTACTCCGGTTCTTCCAGCGTCTGGCATTTGACACCAGTCTCTGTTCACATGCACCGTTACTGTCCAGTGCAGACAACGTTTCAGAGCGAGAGGAAGGAAAAGAAGCTCGTGGAAGAGCAGTGTTGTTGGTGTGGACTTTTCCTTCGGCTTTGTAATCCGAGAGTAAAAAGTTGAGTCTCTACAACAAGGACAGCATGTTTTATTGGAGCAGCCAGCAGTGTTTACTGTCCTACTTCATGTGTTTGAAAGCATGAACTTTTGAGCTACATTTTTTTGCCATAAAAATCTATTTTCAACCCACAGTGAAATGAGGCCAATGTGCTGAAGGCTGAAGAATTGGACATACTGCATGTAGGCTA
The DNA here is from genome assembly GCF_949748355.1 of Melanostigma gelatinosum. Taxonomy (NCBI): domain Eukaryota; kingdom Metazoa; phylum Chordata; class Actinopteri; order Perciformes; family Zoarcidae; genus Melanostigma; species Melanostigma gelatinosum. Next base: position 4,193,254 of record NC_136647.1, read on the forward strand.
GCGCTGCGTGAAAAGAAACTCAGTGGAACCAAATGATGAGAGCAGCAGACAAACCCTGCAAAGCAAAAAGTGAAGAATCCATGCTGCTAGATCTGTTCCACAGTGTGTGTGAGTGTGTGTGAGAGAATGTATGTGTAAAAAAGTGGGTTGCTTTTAGCACAAACCCGACAAAGGCTCTCAGATGTGGTCTTAGACGTAGCTCTGTGTCGTTCTCTTACAGTATCTGTGTGTCAGTGTTGCATATATGGTCCTATAACAGAATAGATGAAATAAATCCACCAATTTTTCAGCAGAGATGGCAGAACTGGGTCACTGAATATCATATTGTGGGCTGTTCAGAGTGTCACGGTAAGACACAGTGCTGTTCTAGACAGCAGGCAACCTCTCTGCCCAGTCATCAGATGATTTATTGATGTATCAATAGACTTGTCAGATCCTATTTAAGCATTCTGTATCAGTTCATGTAATCCTGCTGACAAGGGCGTCAGATCACAGCAAGCACACATATACTGTATGTGGCCCGACAGACAAGTCATGACCAACACATTCAACCAACTGCAACCAAGCATCTGTCCTAAATATTCTCCTATTGGATCGTGTTTCTGTTCTTTCACAGACGGAGAAATGAACCCTAACCCATGCAAATGTTAGCACGCTATCACGCTAAACTAAGATGGTAAACATTATACTTGTTGAGCATCAACATGTTAGCATGGTGATGTTAGCATTAAGCTCAAAGCAGTTAGCCTCACGGAGTCTTTGTCTGGTCTTATCAACACAGCCCAAAATGACTGATATCCATTTAAAACTTTACAGATGATATGCTGTACGGTGTATGGTTTATTGAATCATTCCATTGACGATATGTGCAAAGGACCTCGATGTTTAGCCGTATATGAAGCATATATAAAATGTGCTTTTAAAGGTGCATTTAAATCATGTGTTGTTTTGGGACTTTACATGTCAATCAACAAAATTGCAAATATTGTATTGTCATTTGCGGCAAAATATGAAATAGCGGTAAAAAATAGCAGCAGCAGCTGAAACAGGTATAAATGATGGTTCAGTTGGTATCATTACAAATCGTATCATAATGAGTAGGTGTTATGCCATTTCAACTCGATTAAATAGTTACCGGTAACTAGGCAAATGTAAATGTCATGAGACGGATGTTTTCATTATGAACCTGCTATGAAAAACTTTAAACTTTGCTTTCCGTCTCTTGCCTTCTGTATGAAAGGCATGCAGTGTTTTGGTGATTTCCCAAATGTGTCAGCAGCTGCTAATTATGCTTTCTGGGAGAATATAGGATGATGGTGGTGTATAATTACTGTAAACACTCCCGGGCCTAATTACAGTTAACATCCTCTGAAAGGTCGCTGTTTCAGGAGGCTTGTTAGGAGACATTTCATACATTTTTGCAAACACAGATGTATAGACTCTTGATCATTTTGTGTCTAAAAGGGAAAAGGCTGGGGAAGTTTTCATACTGTATGTGTCTCAGAAAGAAAAGTGCTTTGATGTGTGCTACAAAATATACATCGGGTAAGCAGTCTTGGCAATTCGGCCGTCAAGGGAAAGAAATTAATGAAATTCTCCGAAGGAGGTTCATATCATGTCTGACCTCTCAGAAAAGCATGAACCCCTGCCCCCGTTTAGTTCAACTTTCTGACTTCTGACTCTTTGGAGAGAGATATGTTGCAGAAAACACCGGAGTGTGCAGCCTGAAGCAGGTGGAAATAACTGGCAGCACACAGTCAGCAGTTGGTGAAAATGCTGACCAACACAAAGCACTCCATCAACTAAACATTGAAGAGTCAATATTGTGAGAAACAAAACTCCACTGTATGAGGGGCCGGAGGATGGAGAGAGGGAGGGGGGAGCTGCTGCTGCTGCTGGGGTAGAATTTAAAATAAACCTCATCATGCTGGTGTAGAGTTTCATCATTTAACAAAGCGACACCTGACACGCGTGAAACTGCCGCTGAATGTGATCCAAGCAGCTTTAAATCAATATTTTTTATAATAACAACGTAAAAAACGACAATCTATAATAACAATGTGACAGTGTGAAAGGGGTCGCTCGTAGTGATGAACTTGATGGAGAATTATCACCAGACTTTGCAGCTCCCCAGCTGGTGAAAATAGTGGAGCATTTAGCAGGAGCAGGCAGAGACCAAAATCAGAGCTAAAAGCTGTATTCTTTGGACAATATGGAGCTTTTCAGCCTAAAACTGCTTCTTGCTTTGGCTGGAAATGATGACGACAAGAGCAGCAGGAGTGACCTGAATAAAGTAGCCAAAACAATGAGCTGGAACCTGCTAAACCACTCCAACATCCCCATGAACCTTTTCGTTATGTTGGGTCTGGACTCTTTCACTTTCAGGGATAACTTATTGTCATTTTGCGACATGAAATGCAATCGTAGCTCACCGGCTACACAAGAGAACCACGACAGAACACAAGAAAACAAAAACAGTCGTGCATTCCTCTGGTGCATTTTGGGAATTTGCATCAGGAGGAATGTAAACCGATAATTAAGGACTAAATTAACTGTGCTCTGCCTGCTGGATAACTATGGGGAGCGTATGTAAGCAGCCATACTGTTGCTTTCTTCACAGTATTTACGGTGGTGGAATTATTGTGCACACATAAATAAATGCTATAAAAAAAATATATATATATATATATATATTTCTTTTTCAGATTGCCACCTTGAGCCGAAACCATACTGATTGTTTGAGTTAACATACTCAAGCAATTATTTCGGATTAATGAGCCGTATGATTGTTGTGAATGGACGTGTAAAACATCTTACTGTCTGTATGTGTGCCTGCCTCAGTAAGTCCAGTTCTCTCTTCCTCTTCCTCTCTCTGTGACTCTGACTATCTCACTGTTTGACTCTAACATGACACTTGGTGGCTGGCGCCCGTCACTACAACATGACATTCATTCTAAGCGTGTGGGTTTGAGTACTTGTTATGTAATCATTCGTGTGCATTCTGCACTTATTGCTTTAGCGCACATTCGGTTTGTGGTGGGAGTTGACCTGAGATCATAGTCTGCTGCTGCTAGTTATTACCAGCCTGTGCAGGCAGAGGAGAGGAGAGGAGAGAGGGCTGGACTTACTATTGTCGGTCATATTTGAAAGAACACAAGATGCTCCACAAACTTTCTCGAAATTCATTTTGCATTGCTTTTCCTCACATTTGTCTTCAATGTCTTACCATAATTATCTTTGAGCTGTGCTCAAACTTATTGATAGAAAATGTCAATAATACATATATGATAACATCATGTAAGTAATCCAGCACCTCTTAAATCGCGCTTTTGGAAAGTCATGGTTACAGACACTTTCACCTGCTTAGACTTGCATTTTGTGTATAATTATGCCAAAAAATAGACAAAATGACTTATATCCACCTCCACAAATGTTTGCAGTCAAAGAGGTGGCTACACCACAAAAAACCCCACATGTTTTTAGAGCATCCACTCAGATGAACTGCAACAAAATGTGAACAACCTCAGTTGAATCTAGAGAGTGAAAGTAAATGGAGTCATCTGTCAATTCAGCTGAAACTGTGAGCCGGAACACTAGTTTCACTGATTCTGCTGCTGTTTGTCTGCGAGACCTTCAGTTGTGTCCCGGTGAGCACCCATTTGAATCAAACGGGTCAACTGAGGTTGAATGCTCAGGAGAATAATAGTGACATTTGACAGCCGGCATTTCCCCCCAAAAAATGCTCGCACTCTGAAATGACTGCTGGGCTTTGTCTTTAAAAGCCAGAGACAGAAAGATGAGTGACGTGTGTCCTGTTCTCCCTGTGGGATATTTTTAGAGGGCAGTAATGGATCGAGGAGGTCCGCTGTTGGCATTCTCACACCCAACTTGTCAAAAGCATGACATTTGGTCAATGGCCTATAGCTTCAAACTATGGCGCTCTAGGTAGGAGGTAACTCTCTAGCTTGGGTTAGTTCCTGCATGATACATGCATACAAGCATGAGTGTCTTTTCAAAATAAACTTTCAACGTAGGCTGAGTTAATATTTAAGTCTACTTGGTGTAGACAGGTGACAACCTCTGATTCTGAAAAGTGAAGCCAAGCAGGAGGCGACTCCTCTGGTTGTATAGAACTCTCTGAGCAAATGACCTCACCTCTCTCTTGATTTATTCCCTCAGTAAACATTGTAAACATGAGTTTATGGTCTCAATCTCCAGTTTTACGTCTTCTTAAATACAGCATGTTGTTCATTTAGTAAATTATGGTCCATTTAGAGTCAAATAGACCATAAAGCAGGGGATGCTTTAGGGCGGGGCTACACAGTGATTGACAGGTCCCTGCCACGGTGTCTGGTAGTTGTCCGTCTTTTCGTCTTACAACTTTAACCCTTTCACAGTGTGTTTTCAATTCATGGAAGTGAATTGTAACATTTTTGACATGTCTTAGTCTGCATTTGGTTGTACTTAGCTCCACCCTCTTGTGTCTCTCTCTGTTTGTTTGACCCAACCATCCATCCCAACCTCCTCTCTGAAGTCAGTCATAATCATTTTAAAGCCATGAAGAAACATCCCATTGTCATGAATCAAGAACATTCTTTCTCTTCCATGAAAAGCATGAAAAGCGTTCGTTGTGATATTGAGGATATGTTCTCACATCTGCTCTCTGTAGCACTCACACTCGGCTGACTCTGAAATCTGATCACGGCTGCTGGGACCCTAAATGACAGAGAGAGAGAATCGGCAGGAATCCATGTGTAGGGGTGTGTGTGTGTGTTTTTTCAGAAAAATATGTGAGCCAGAGGAGAGAAAGGAGCGCAGCCAAGCTTTTAATTGTCTGTACAAGCATTCGTTATTAGTGCATGTCCATCAACAGACTGATTCTCCATGCTGTGTGTGTGTGTGTTGTCCTATCTTTGTGAAGACCAACTTTTAAAGCCTTTGAATTAGCTAGAAGTTTATTTAATCATTTGAATAAGGAAATTGAGTTTGACTGACCAAGCTGCATTTTTTGACGAGATGGGAGTTAGAATGTGGCTACGCAGTCAAAACTGCTTCTGTGGTCGGTCCCTGCTACAGTAGGTGTGTCCAGGACTGTGATGACAAACGCACACAGATTTACAAGGTGAAAACACTGTCAGCCACACACTGTTGCGGTTTAGTGTGATCCCATCGCAAGATGGTCTTTAGTCTGTTGTGCTGTTGTTGTCATGCTTAACTGTGATTGGCTCAGCTGTCTCAGAGCGATGAAACCACTGACGTGACTGGCTGTGAGTGTATTTATTAATCACCAACACCCTCTCATCTATATTCACTTGCAGCCAGCTCTTTTGCACTTTGCACTGGTGCACATACATGAATCTGTTATTTGAGATATATATATATATATATATAGATATATATATATATATATATATATATATATAGATATATATATATATATATATATATATATAGATATATATATATATATATATATATATATATATATATATATATATATATATATATATATATATATATATATATATAGGATGAACTTGACTTGTGACTGAAAAATGTGGGAATGCAAATCCTAGATCTCTCCTCTACTCTACTGGCTGATCTGCAGTGTGTGTCCCAAAAAGTTGAAATAGTTTACCTTTTTTCAGCTCGCATTGCAAATCATTTATTTTTCAATAAAACGTTTGAGGTTCAAAAGCATTTCTCCTGAGTGCTGTGTCTGTGTCTGAACAGGCTATAAAAAGGCATGGACAAAATAAATGCATAAGGAAAGAAAATGGCAGGAAACCTCAAGAGAATATGAACAGAGAGTTGATAGAAATCCAAAATAACAAAACAGTCCCCTCCCACGTTCTGGCTAACTGCAGCAGTTTTAAAGGCTTGCCGGATGCTTTCTCTGCTATTTTCTCTCCGTCTGACCTCACACCTGTTTTTGTCGTTACTCTCATTCAACCTGGTCTGCCGCTGTGTATTCAGCCTGTGGTGGCCGCAGCTTATCGTCCATCATATCAGCGTCTCTTCTTCCCCGTCTCTGCCTTATCCGACCAGTCACAGTTCCTGCTTCTCAGACCACATCTCTCCTAAACCCCGCCCTACTTTTTGCTGTTGTCTCTCTCACATCTCTTCTTCCCTCTTTCCTCTTATCTCATCCTCTCCGCTATGATCTTTCTCTCCTCTATTCCCTCTTTATCTTCACCCCCCCCGCCATAGCTGTGTTAGGACCACCCGCGCATCTTTTCTATCCTCCTCTCCACGTGATAAGGAGCCCAGGTGGCGTGATGGATTTCAGCCGGGCCAGGAACAGTTTTCTCCTGGGCTGCAGCGTCGACGTATTGTGCTGGATAAGCAGGTCAGACGGAGTTGGCTTGTGCAAAGAGAAAACCGCTGACAATGCACTGGGCAAAAAGCTTGGCCACCCGGAGATAAATGCATCACTTTTTGTGAGAATAAGCCATTTCTGTGTGAAAAGCTCAGAGGAAGAAAGAGGAAAGTGGGGGAGATCTGAATCAGAGTCACTTTATCCGGCAAGTATGACAAATGTGCAGGAATATGCCTCGGAGGCAATGGTGCAGAGAGGTTGGTACCTCTCAGAGTTTCCCTGCACACGCTTATGAAGGAGAACAATCTGATCCATAAAGAGCGACAGACGGGCTTACAGGTTTACAGCAGGGTTGGGGAATGCTGAGAGGTGCATGAAATCGATAAAATGTCAGGTAAACTGCGGGAAAGATACGGAAAGTAGAGGATGAAGTGGAAAGACCTTTCGACTCACCGGTTTGCTGTCGTTTGGCCATCACTCCCATTGCTTACAGACTCATAGTTAAGTCCCGACATGTCTGAGCTGCCGCGTGGTATCTTCAAAATAAGATATAAATAAACCATGAAAACTCATCCTGTGTCGTCTACTAGCTGTTCCCATTTGCAGCGCTGCCATGGATGTGCTGACGGCACAACTGCATTTATTTTGACACTCACAAAAAGGTTAGAATTGGATGATTGTGCGATTTGTTTTTACATGATTCTGCGCAGATTCATGTGCATTTTGCTCAAATGGACAATGGAGAAACTGCCAATAATGGAAACAGTAAGTTGCACTTATTCCCGTAAGATGTGTGCGACATCTGTGTGCTCTGGTTTGACGACACCAAAACAAAGCAAGAAACAACAAGCATAAGCTAATGTGTGGGGGAACGGCATCCGATACAACTTTGACAATAACTTTTCGATGATCACACCCACATCAGGTCGTGATTGGCCAACTGTGTGGAGGTAAGAAAGTAAGCAGGGTTTCTTGTTCTTTAATTCTTTAAATAACCATTTGTGTCACTTTTTCACTCACACGACAATCAGACAAACTGGTTCTCCTAAAAACTGTCTTGAAAATCCAGTATTGTAAACTAGCACAAATAACTCCCCGATAACACCATATAAGGCTATACGTCTTGCCCCGTGTGTCCTATAGTGAAGTCCTGCTTTCAGAGACCATAAAGGAAAGTCGATCATTTTTAACAGCGTCAGCAGCAGAATTGATGGACCCGCTAAAGGACGAAATAACAAGCGCTGTTAATGCCGCGTCACCCGAGGGTCCTACTGCCACTGAAATAAAGAAGAGATGGATCCAGATGAACCATGCGACCAATGACTGCAACAGGGGGGTCAAACAATGTTCATATTGGTATTGATGTGTTATACAACAGCATCAACAGCCAGCTTAGATTTTATAATGCTATTTTCACTTTTTCTTTCATTAAAGATGGAGATATATTTCCCAGATTTTCTTTTAAGATCGAAAACCCAAATGAAAAGGACAGTGCTTCTGTGAGGGTGTTAACTAAATCCATAACCCTTAACCCTCACCCTGGGGATACATTTGTTTTAGGAAATGCCAGCTGGCGTCAAATGGAAGACCCCCCCCCCCACACACACACACTGGCTGTGGATCACAAAATCCACCCACTGATACCTCCTCTCCCCTCCTCTCCTCTCCCCTCCCGTCATCTCCCCTCCCCTCCTCTCCTCTCCTCTCCTCTCCCCTCCTCTCCTCTCCTCTCCCCTCCCCTCCTCTCCTCTCCCCTCCCCTCCTCTCATCTCCCCTCTCCCCTCCCCTACCCTCCTCTCCTCTCCTCTCCCCTCCTCTCCCCTACCCTCCTCTCCTCTCATCTCCCCTCCTCTCCCCTCCCCTCCTCTCCTCTCCCCTCCCCTCCTCTCCTCTCCTCTCCTCTCCCCTCCCCTCCTCTCCTCTCCTCTCCTCTCCCCTCCTCTCCCCTCCCCTCCTCTCCCTGTCCCTTCACTGTTAACGAATTCCAGACACTTTGAACCGCTGCCGCAGTGCACTGGTGCATGCACAGGTGGCATGAAGTGGACTTTATTAGGAATGATTCACCTTCTTCTATAACCTTCAATTTGACAGCAGCATCAACCAATGAAGAAGAAAAATGTAATTAGGACCCTCACAACCATAGCGCGTTCCTTTCCTTGTGCATTGCGACATTTATTGACGCATTAACGTCGCCAAATGTTGAATTCCAACTGAATGATTGAATAGCTTATAACTTCAGACTATTCTAAACCTGGCAGTTTGGTCATCTGACTGTTAGACTGTGTATGTTTTGAAAGAAGTAACAACATTCTTCCTCTTACAAATAAAAAGCTGAATTCATAAAAACGTATCCAAACTCAATAAAAACAGCTTTGGCCTTACGTTGCCTGTTGTGACCGGTAGCTCATGGTGGCTAATGTTTAGCTTGAAAGTGCTGTGCTCTCCATTCCTTTGAAATACTAATAAATGACCTCACCATATGACAAGTGCAAGGCATATTTCTGTGGAGACAGCGAGGTTAGTAATTAACAGAGCTGTCTTGAGAGCATCAACACTTACTTATGAGCAAAGGCCCTGTTTGGAGTGGAGCCCATGGCCAGCGAGATACGATTATATGTGTAAAAATAAATATTGAATTGCTGTTTTGATGAGAAAAACAAAAAAAGTAGAACGGTGCCTATTTATGAAGAAAATAAAAATGGGGACTATTATGAAAAGTAACAGCTCATTTATATGAATCACAGCTGGGATTTTTTTTTGGATAGCAGGCCTTGTTTTTTTTCTCCAATGTTGTTATTTCAGCAACAGCTCAAGATAAGGGCTGTTTTCTTAGCCCTTCATCATAAATCTTTAGAGAGCGGCTGAACAGCAACACCCTCCTCTGCAAAAAAAACAAAAACAGAACCGCGATTCATTCACGGCTGGAGGCATGCGCTGTCAGAGCTGCAGAGCTCTTCATTTTGTCGAACTGGCACACAAACTCCCGCGGCGTACTTTGACTGAGGTTACAGCCGATCCTGCTCACTCGTTCGGCTTGGGACCCCAAGAAAAATAAGTAAATGACTGGCTTATCCTGGAAGCCAGACCCTTCGACTTCTTCCGCCTGGATCAGCAGAAATGTGAGCGAGTTGTTGTGTTGCTTCAGGACTGAGATACAATGAAAGCATTTTAAACGTTCAGCCTCTGGGTTTCCTTAAGATGCCACTCAAGCTGCTTTTGGGTTCGCTGTAGCAACCGTCTGTCATTCACAACTTGCTTCAAGCGGGCCACTTTTTCAATTCAACTTTTTAGAGAACTCCTGGGTCCTTTGTGTAAAAAGAGGGTTAGGTCAATTAGATTTTACAGCTCCAATCATTAATAACTTCAATATTAACGATGAATCAAATGGTAATATGAAGGGATGCTTGCAGCGATGAACCCACAGAGAATAATCTCTGACTCTGCAGCTCTACAGAGCTCATCGTTTTGGCTTTATGGCATATTGCATCCAACATGGTGGACGTTAACATGTATGAGCAGTTATAATGGGTTAAATGAGTTATAATAACAAGTTTCCAACAACAAACATGATCACCAAAGTAATACAATCCTCATACTTATGTTTTACTGTACAAACCAGCACGACTCTAAATCTGATCCTCAGACGTTGATCTCCCTCCGAGCACCAACTGCGACACAAACAGATTGTTTTTCAGTCTCCTGCCTCGCCTCGGCTGTACCCCGCTCATCCCGTCCATCCCTGCAGCGACAAATGAGGTTTTAAGGGGCCGCATCACGATGTGATGAGAACCAGGATCCCGACTGGCTTTCATGAACCTGCGCTCACCTCAATGATACCCATCTGCTTCACTCAAAGGAAAACACCACTCTGTGTAAGAATTCACGTGTGTTATTTATGAGGTCCACAGGAATCCAGTTGGTGTGCCAGACAGCAGGGAGCTTCGTGCTCAGATCGCTAGTGGAAATGGGTGCCGGGGTCACATCGCATCGCTTTTCACATTTGGTCGACGCTTTTATCCACACAAAGCCACACAGAAGATATAGCCCGCTGAAAGCAACTTCCACAGAGCTGAATGTTGACGTAGCGGCAGAGGAGGAGAAACTCTTTCCGTCCTGCTTTTAGCGTGGTGCGACAAGCCATTTGCCGAATGGCTTTAAAGAGCTTTTTCTGCACCGCGAGTGCATTCAGTGTGGAGTTGGAACTGAGTTGACCCGGCTGAGTCAGTGCCACTGCTGCAGTCAATACCAGCTGAGGGTATTACCAGCACCAGAAGAATATGAGTCACATTCAAGGCTTTATACTGGAGGACAGAACCTTTGGAGTGCCTCCATAACGGTTTTAATACAAAAGATCATATCACACTCAAAGCCACAGGATTATCATATATTATATATGACTGTATTCCAGGGACGTAAAAGCAGATTTCAGCAGGCAATAATGTCAGATTTCAGAGTTTGTTTTAATGCAACAGCAAAGAAATGAGAAGTTCAAAGCTGCTCACCACCACACGACCGAGTTTGTTTTGACAAAAATGAATAGATTGGAAAATGAAATAAAAGAAACTGAATGTTCACAAGTGATTAATTACCAAGAAAGCACGTTTCTGTAATAATTCATCATCAATGAAATTAATGTAAATCAGTGTCCAGGAAGGTAGAAATAAGTCTTCAAATCTTACATTCATAAGACTTTGCTCAGGAATATGAAGTAAACCACATGCACAGGTAAAACATGCACAATCACATCCCTTTAGATTCATATTAAAAATATAAAGCAGTTTGAGCTGCGCACTGAAAAATAACTTCTGGTGATTCATTGGGACTAATCGAACAGCCTGAATCTATTCATCAGGCTCAACGACTGAACGGAACCAAACACACCAAATCATTTACATAGGAACGTTCTCCAACAATACGTCTGGCACCGGAGGTGGGGGGGGGGGGGGGGCTGCTTCGGCTGGCAGAGCCATCGACTGGAGCCTCGACAGCTCAGAGAGAGCTTTCCAGAACAAGAACAGCACTGCTGCTTCCATCAGGAACATCTCATTCCCATCAATAAGGGCGAGCGAAGAGGCATCTCACTGGGCAATAAGCTCAGTGCTTTTTTTTTTTTTTTTGGTCTGCAGGGTTTGGGCTGGCTATGGATGAGAGAAGAAGTTTGATACAAGGGTTTCAACCAAGAAGGCAAAAGTTTTACTCAATGAATATGTACTGTCTAAAAAAGAACGCATCTTTGTGGTTGCTGTTGGAGGAAGCAAAGAGAACCAGAGAGAAAGATCGACATCCTGAAGGACTCTTAATGACCCGGGGCCCTGTTCATAACTGTTGCATATGCACAAAACAACGCATGGAAGTTGGGAACCACAAAAACAAACTTGAAGGGACAATGCACGCACCTTTACGGGATCGCTAACCCGTGCGTACGTACGAACATTTGGGAGGAAATTTGGCAACGTAGCTGGTGAGGTGGTGAATCGAAGCCAGATTGTAGATTGAATCATTATATCTTTAATGATCACACATTTCACTTCATGTCATATCACACATTACTTATAGATTAAGTGAGGAAGTTTGACCCATCCACCAGCCCTCTGTCCCTCCCTTAGCCAACTTTCTCACTCTTTATACTACGTCCGTATATAATGAGGCGGATGGGTTTATATTGAAGCGAGTAGAAAGTCTGTTTCATCTCATACTGACGAAGAAGGCAGCCTTGTGTGTCGGTAAGCGTCTGTATTTGCCCCCATGGGAGGGAGACCAAGCTGCTCTGATAGTGGGATGTAAACCTTTAGATCTGACAACCTTTTTTTAATTTGAGGTCATATCCTGTTTGATGAACTTACTGCATTAAGCGCAGCAGCAACATGTTGCCATTTGCTGCATTTCCTTTTAATTGTAATCCCCTTCTAGTGCCCACCAAACAAAATGTGCTTTTCTAACCTCAACTTCACTCACAAGCGCCTCGATTTCTGTGTCAGAATTATTCTTTTTTTTACTTCCTCTCGGGTCCTTCCATGATTTACCGTAAAGAGCCATTGATCACAGCAGGCTCATTTCTTTCTTTCAACATCCGTGAGGTGCTTTGCATCAACCATTTATGTTTGGATGTGGGCATAGAGAGCAACATGAGGCTGATCCACCTGCGCACATTGGACTGTGATTCAAAACAGGAACATTGCCTGCAGGTGTGCCTACGCACGGTTAAGAAAACTGAATAATTTACATTTTCCGTGCGCAAATGAGGCCCCTGAACATATATTAGATGAAGCAAGAGAAAGATATTGCAGCAGGAGGGGCGACAAAACAAAGCAAAGACCGTAAAGCATTTTATCCCAAATAGGCTCTCGAGACGCTTTACTTCCCCTCACTCACTCTACCCCCGGGCTGGAGCTCCGCTTTAAAAATAGCAAACACGCTACCCATCATGCCATCTGTTCGGTGTTTAGCTCCAAGCACAAAAAGCACATGGTGTGCTTACTGTCAATGGAGGGTTTTACCAGCTTGCCATGGTGACAGGAGAATGACAGACAAGATACAGTTGGTAAAAGGCGGCTCTGCTGGTTGGTTTAAACTGATGCAAAAACAAAGACATCAATAGTTTGATAGAGCAACAGGTTAAGATGACATCACAAATACAAAGGCAGCCTATAGTCACCGTTAACGCCGCCTTCAGACAGAAAATAGCCCTCCATTGAAAAAAACAAGGGTGTATGTGGGCGTGTTGCTTCAGGTACATTTGAGAAGATTACCTGCAATTATCAAAATGTAAGGATATAAATAGAAAACAACTCAAAGAGGAGGGTAAGATGGCATATTAAGGTTATTGTAGGTTAAACAAATACTAATAATTACGGCGCCAGGGGAGGGGGTGATGATTTCTGTGAAGAAAGACACATTTATAAGAAAAGAAACACATTTACAAGTTTTAACATGTTCTTCATGTTCATGAAGATCTTAAAGTTTAAAATGTATAAGAAAAAGATTGGAACAATAGTGTGTTGTTTTGTTGAGGAACCACATCGCTTCACAATGCAAGGTTGGATCCAGGGCTGGGGGGGACCTTATGGACTTTCACTCCATCCATCCATTCAAAAAGTTTGCAGTCATCTGGGATTCATGTCCTGAAGCGGTTTTTGAGGCCAGTTTGTTTGTTGTAGTTGTTAGGCTCAAGGGGAAGGTCGATCTGAGTATCATGCCCACAACAGTGAACAGAAATGTTTTTGAATATAATGGCCTCGCAGAACCAAATACATGGAGAAGAGGATTGGGCAAAGTATCAAACCATGGAAGAAACCAAAAGAAACGGGGACAGAGGTAGAAGATAAAGAGACAAACTGAAATAAATATGAAGAAAACTAGTTTAAGGCAGAGCCAGAGAGACATTTGCCTAACCTGTGAATGAGAATAGAACGATCGACTGTGCTGAAGGCTGCATTTAGACAAGCGGAAGAAAGTACTTGAGTCAGCAGCTACAAGGAGGCCATTAGTTATTCTGCAGAAATGCAGTTTTGAGCTGCAGGTTGGACAACAGTTGGTTATTTAGGATTTTAAAAACAAAAGGGAGTTTGGTCTGTAAATGATTGAGCACTGAATGATCGAGATTCTGTTGTTTTAGTGGCTGAACCACTGCATGTTTGAAAGATTGGGGAACATGGCTGGTTTGGAAGCTATAAAAACGCGAGGGCCAATCATTCATTTTTAAGAGTTAAGTTGAAATCATGTTGAGAGAACAGGGTTAGGGTTAGGGTCTTTAGAGAAGAGATAAAATGATGAAGTTTAGGAAAAGTGATTGAATTAAGGGACTCTAGAACTGCAGTGTTCTCAGAGGAGATGGACTAATACTGGCTCTGACACCAGGTACTTCGTCTCTGAAGAAGTTTAGGACATCACTTCTAGGTCGGGGGTGGGTGTGGAATATGTGAAGTAAAGATGCGTATCCTACTCCTTCTTGGTTTGGTTCTTTATCAACACTCCAACAGGTTCATTTTCATGAGTAAACAATTGCTTTTTCATACATAATTTAAAAAAAGAATAAATTCAGAACAGAATTACAATTAATGTATATTTTAAATACAACAAACATGTTTATAGAGCAGCAAAGTCACTATATGAATTCAAAAAATGATATAAAATAAGTGAGCTTGAACGTCACAGTTTGCTGTTAGCCGAGTTAGCGTGCGTGGACATATTTTATTAATGGGCGGAGGCCAACTCTGTTTGGTACTTTTTCCATTACTCACTGATGATGATGATGATGATGATGATGATATGATGATGATGATGACAATCAGAATTTGGGCCATAACAGATGTTGGGCGACATCGAGGATAACAGTCTATTGAATTTATCCATCCACTGCAGGAGAAGCTGCACACATTGAAGGCAATGATGATAAGACTGATGATACAGATTTAAATTATGATGATGATGATAATCGCATGCTTTCAAAAGCAACGCACATATTCAGACGATTGTCTAATGCTGGACACTTTTATAGCTGCTCAATAATGAAGAGTGGGTTTTCATGTCAGCAATCAATTTGTCAAATGAGCAGTCACTTTCCTATAATTGTGGAAGTCTCAATATGGGATAAAATTATAGTCCATGAAAACTATCCAAGATGAACTTTTTAGCTTTGAACTTTTTAGCTTTGAACTCACATGAGAGAAAAAAAGTTATGTTTTGATGCTCACATCTGCACATTGTTTGATGTATTAACATGAACACACACACAAGAATAAGACTTTTTAAGACACAGAGAGGTACTCTGCACAGATGCAAGCACAATGTATGGGAGCGCTTGCTGAAGGGTGGTGATGGAGCAGCTGGGTGGAGTTTGCGCGATGCTTTTTAAAGATGCCAGCTCTGAATCAGATGTTAAAACACCAGCCAACAATAAAAACAGACGTCCAAATTCTGAGAATTGCAGTTTGAAGAAAACAGACCACAAAAGCACTCTTTAAAGTGGACACACACGTCCAAGTGTCTTCAGCACTGTCAAACTATTTGCATCTATTAAACATATTTGTAGTTTTATACATCTTAGGAAGCATTGTAGACATAATGGTAAAGCTGTTTTCAAAAGGACTGGGTTTCAAAAAACAATATGAAAAAAACAAACACACAGCCAACTCCCCAAGATGGTGACGGCCAAAAACCAAGATGGCGACAATCAAAATGCCAAACTCCAGGTATCAAAAGCAAATGGATGATATCATGATATTTATTAGTTAAATTGTTTGCCCTATTCACTCGTTAAAAAGCAGCTTTTCATACTTCTGTTTCTCAGAAGATGTTATCTGAAGGCAGACATATTCTTGGTTTGTCGATATTAAACATGGATATTAACAGGCTCAATAACACCTGCAGACGACATGTCACACTACTGCCTACCTCCACACCTGCAGTGAAAAGAATAATGTCACTGTTCATAATTTCAGCAGACAAATTACAAGAACTTCAAAACTATCACTTGCAACTCCCTCAAATCACCAAACTCCACACCTCCACCGAACTTTGTCTCCACGAGAGAAAATTTAAGTAATGAAGCACCACGACAATAGCTCAACTTCACTCTGCTCCTCAGATCCCTGGAGTCTCACATTTAGCCAACTAACTGCAAATGGAAAACTGGCTAACTGCAAATTGAATGTCGCCGAACAGAGGGGTCTGGTGTGAGCGACGGCAAGAGCAGGGTGACTTCTTCAAAAGGAAAGTGCCGGAGCAGCATCTTTCTTTGAGAGTTTGAAATTTGAGGATCATCTTCAGAGAATGAGGTGTGTGTGTGTGTGTGTGTGTCCTTTCAATAAGACAAGAGTCACAGATCCTGATTTTTCTTTTTTCCTCCTCATAGCTCAGGGGGTTCAGTAGAGGTGAGTCTTCAACAAACAACTGCAACACTGTCTGTGTGTGTGTGTGTGTGTGTGTGTGTGTGTGCGTGTGTGTGTGTTTGGCTGCTGTGCGCTTTGTGTTTCCATCCTTGGCTGGTAGACATGGAGCCTCTTGGCTGCGTTCTCTCTCTCTCTTTCTTGCCACACATCTCAATCCCTAAGGCCTGTTGTTGCTAACCACAAACACACACTCCAAAACAAACCCATAAAAACCATATCAGATATTATTACCGAACACACAAACACACACGACTCAGCTGAACATCTTGTTTCGTTTTTAATAAAGCTGCCATGAAGTTAGCTCTGTGGGTTCTCACACACTCCACTCCACTAAGGGAAGGTAAATAGACGTCATGGGTCCTCGAGGGGCCTCCCAGGGTGCCTGCTTCAAAATGAGGAACAATTTAAGTGGGAAATGTCAGTGTGTTGTCACCTTTTGTTCCAGTTTCAGAGCACATCTGTCCTCTGAATAAAAATTGTAATAAATGCAGATTCAAATTATTTTTATTCAAATGATCACTGTTTTTAAGACATTCCTCAAAGTCCTTATATTGCAGAAAGGAGTGGAGTCTTCCTATACTGCAATAGCTGCTGTTATCTGCAGTTTAGAGCGTGTTACGATGCTAAGTAAGCAAGAAAATAATTCGACAACATGTTTCCCGTGTGTTTATCTGGGGCTGAGTTATCGGTTTGTCCTCTATCAGCTACAGAGGAGGCAGTTGGTGAGGAGAAGAAAGGGAGGCGATGCCAGTGTTGTAAAGAAGATGACAGAGGGGGAAATGTAAGAGGCAATAAAAAGGAGGAAAACAAGAGGAGGCCAAACGAGTGGAGCAGCAAGGGAGGGGAAACAGGAAGAGCGTTAAAAAGGGGGCCGAGATGAGCGGCTGACAAAACCGAGGCGGGTGATGAAAGCAAGATGGCGCCGGGGACTCTGCGGCATCACTGGACCTCGATCCGGCACCCCCCTTCCCTCTATTCTTCTTTTTAAGTCTGAAACCTGACGGGATCAACGGCGGCGCTGCATCTCCGCTTTATCAGCAGCGACCACATTCGCGCTGCATGAAGATGAACCGGTGGAGGGGTTCGCCCCCAACGACGCAGCGGGAGCAGAGTAATCCTCAGCCGCTAGTATCACAGGACTCCAAAAAAGAGCAACTGGATCAGGATTAATGTGGGAGTCACGCTGCCCGTCTACAGATACAGCACATGAAAGAAATCCTTTCCTCGCCTGGCTGCTTTCTGTGCGACTGCTGCAATCCTGTTCCATTCTCAGGACAGACGAGACGAACACAAGCAACACCTCGCTTTCTGAATTACAGTCATTTAGCACAACAACAATCAGAGAGGACTTGTTCCCAGCGCACAAAGGGGTCTCTGTCGCTGGGGTTTTCTGAAAGAGTAACAATGCCATGCATGTAGCTGTATCACTTTATGCAAAACGCTCAGGGCCACAGCCGAGGTCTTCAAGGGAAAGTGTGAGCCGCTGTTTGCCGTCTGGAGGAATCCGTCTGGCACAGCTGGGCTCAGACAGGCAGACAGTGTCCTCCAGGTAAATGAGGACCTTCCAACCCCACACAGCAACTCTGACAAATCGACTGTCGCCATCAATGCAAACTCATTATTGAAGATAAATGATTTGGGCGGTCCAGAGATATAAAACAGCAGGTCTGGGATTTAGAATGTGAAGTGTAACATTAAAAAATGAACATGTAAAATGAAACAAAGTCTAATCAGGACAACAGGGGCAGCTAGAGAACCGACATAATACTTTTGTATTTAAATAAGGATGCTGGTTTTGCATGTTTTACCAAACAAACTTTGTAAACCTTTGCAGACTATTTTAAGGCCATTTATTTTAGATCGAGTTCCTAACTTTATTTCCATTGATTGCACAATGGAAAGAAGTGAAACCTGGTTGGGAGACTCCAGGTCGGTGTTTCTCAAACTGTGGGTTTGGCCCCATCTGGGGGCTGTGGTAGCATTGTAAGGAGGCACCGGTCACTGCTTTAGTCATCATTCACATGTACATTTTTTTGTTGCTGCTGTTGTCAATTTTACAACACTGCAGATGCAAGAAGGGAGCAATTTTAAAAAAGGTGGTGCATTCAAGGCCACATTCAAGGCAAGAATATCAGAGCTCTGGTACAGAAAGTTGACTAAAGAAGAGGCACAACAAGCAAACATGGTCATAATGAAAATAATAGTTCCATAAAGTTTGCTGTGAATGTTTTGCAACCAAATCTCATGTTTACGAGCCTGATAATTGGGGTGAATTTACATTCTGTTCAATTTCACGAGCCGCTTTGGCTACATTCTGTGTTTTTCTCACCGTCAACAAATCCAATGGAACGACCAAGACTAACAATGAATTGATCCAACGAACGAAACACACACACAGACTGGAGTTTATTTTAATTCAGTCCCACTTAGAGTTGCCCAAAATACCAAGACCAATTAATCCACCACAGAAAGCAGTCCTCAACAAATGTACTATTGACTCCTTTTTGAGCAGCATGTTATACAGTGGTCAGCTAGGAAATTACCAAAACATCCAGCACAAGTCAGATTGTAAAATTGACAGTTTGATAAATTTAGCGCTTTGGTTCACAAACTTTGGACAAGATTTAGGATATGATGGGCAGGAATGGGCAGTAAAAAAAACACAATCAAATTTCTCAGCAGGAGAAAATAATAAGCCCTTTTTATAAAGGGACTCATTTCAAATGTCACATGAGCTGCAAGATCCGACACAAAAACGACTGCACACGGAGCAAGTCACTGTCCAGCTGAGGAGCGATGGCGGATAAAGCTTTTGTTTTGAAGATGCCAGGCTCAGGAGGAGCTTTCGTCCAGACACAAACCTGACCACGGACGTGCGTCTTCGCCAGAAACGGCGACTCCTTTTAAGGCCATAAGGCGTCTGGCACTTTGACATGACAGTCTGTACTCGAGCAGAGAAGTTCCTCAACAACAGAGCTGCTTTTCACACAGCCAATCCTGTCACGGCCATTCAAACACACACACCCTCACCCACACACACACTCCTTCAGACGCATTGTGAATATAGACGCTTCACTTACTCTTTCTGAGAACCATTTAGCATCTGCTCATGTGTTTCCAGTTTCAGAATGATGCCATAAAAGCAGAGAAAGAATTTCGCCCGTGATGATGTGAATAGCAGCCTCACTAGCAGGTAGAAGACACAAAACCACCAAAGCACCCATCAACCACAGTAAAGATCTTCCTCTGGGTACCACTGCTTTCATAAAACATAAATATGCATGTGAACAGTTTGCACAAATGAGTCTACATGCAAGAGTGAAAAAAAATACCAAACAAGGAGGATCATTGACTAGAAACTAATAAGAGATTGCTGTTTGTTGGATTGTGAGAACCACTATTCAGTTTGGAATTCAATAAACTGATCCCGAGGATCAGCAAACTTAACATTTACAGCAATCATCAAAGATGTGTTGCTACCTGCGAAACTAATCCCATCCCAACTTTCCTTTGATTAACAAACCTTTCCTGTCTCATCTGCTTCTCTTGATACAAAGGGGAAAAAAACAGAAAACAAATAATATCAGACTGATGATATCGTATGTGCAATGTCTGAATAGAGCAGGCCGACAGACATTTATTCATAAATACTGAATTTGTGGAGACCGATATGATCACATACGGCAGCTCTTAATAAAATCAACATGTCTGGATGGTCACTCTAGCAGTGCAATAAATAATCCTGGTGCCAGTTAGAAATGAACAAACAAACAAAGAAGGCGAACAAACACTGACTGGAGCACAAGTCTGACTTGTTAACCAGCTTCATTTCACTGAATATGATACATTATTGATGTTAAACACGATACATTTTTGATACTCTGACCGTGTATGTGTACATATGTAAGTAACATTCCAGGGTTAACCCAGTGTATTGTAAGTGGGACGGCCCTTAGGCCTGAGCTTCAGGAGACTTTTGAAATGTTTTTTAAACTGAATTTTAAGTCGTAAACTCCATTGAGGGATAAATCAGTGTGCATGTTGTGTGCTTAACGTTAGCGTGTGGGTAGTCAAGGGAGAGAGAGAAAGCATGCGTGTGTGACGTTAGAGCTGTGACAGTAACAGTGCAGCGTGTGTTCAGTTTCGGCTATTTTCCGGTGAATAAATGCAACAATGCAACCAAACTCGCATATCTTGCTCACCACTTGCTGATTCAAGTGAAGTGGGTTTATCTGCAAAGTGAGCGACAACTTCCGCCGAGGCTCAGGCCCACTTAAGGTGGACTGACCTTTAAGGAAGCGCTGGGAGATGAAGTGATTTCATCAAAAAATGTGAATTCATGGTTTAGAACGATATCTAAAAATGAAAATCCTTTTTCACTTAAACTTTGGTAGTCACGGTACTGAACCACCAAAAAACAGGCCCGGGAGAGTTCTCGTCGGACACAGGTACATTATCAACATGGCTTCATGGGCTAATAAGAGTGAGGAGCTTGTTTGAGTAAAAAGGCACCATCTCCTCAGCAACCTCAAGAAAAGGTGCATGACACACACGTGTGTGTGTGTGTTCAGGGCATGCAAAGAAAAATGAATAATGAATTTATCTTTTGCAGGCTCCGTTTGTTTTTAAGGGAAAAAATGGATTCAAAATCATCAAAAATGTTATTTTTAAGCCTTCAGTGTATCAGTATCACAACCACTCTCTCTACACTACGCATTTACAGGAATAGATGGTTGAACTGCAGGCCCACCCAATCATTGAGGAATAGAGAAGAGATTTGAAAAATCAAATGACTGACTGTCTTCTCATGCAGAGAAGCATTTCCGTATGCACATAATGAGGGGAAGTAATCCCAGAAAGACTAAAAACCCACTTAAGCCTGAACAGAAACGTACTGAGAAAAGATTATATTTACATCTTTTAAGCATGACGCTCATGCTGCCATCCAAAGACACCCAGGAACACTCCAACAAGGTGAGGTCCTGCTCTGAAATACATTACTGTTGAACCGGTGAACAACCTTCAAAACACCCACAGTTTACCATGTTTGTTGTTGGCATATTGAAGCTCAGGCTGTAACAATATGCTTCCAGTTGCAGTTCATCCACATGATGATACCATTCACGTTTACTCACCAACCAATCAGGCCACCTGTGAGTCAAAATGATGTAACAAAGCGGTGGTCAATGACATGAAAAATGTTTGAGACGGCCTTGACGAGACACATATAAGTTATGAAAAATGGCTCAGAGGTAACTTCGTCAGAATACTGCTGCACATTATGTTAAACACCAGTGAGCAGCACTCGCTAAAGAAAAAAAGAAGATGTCTGGCAGTTTTCAAGCATCACCAGTCAAGTTAAGACCAAGAAGAAGAATCGCTGCAGCGGTGGAGGAAACTCAAAGAATCAGAAACTGCTTATTGCTGCATTGATCTGCAAAATCAATATTTTTGCATTAAAAGCTTGTTGACAAACCCACCGAGAATAATAACCTCGCATTGCAGTGGTGACTCATTCACTGTAAAGTTTCAAGTGCTTCTCTCCGAACTGTCAAACTTTTTGGGCTATCTGAAGGAAAGCCCAGTCCGTTCCATTAAAGGGCCGAGCAGATAGCGTGCTGAAGCCCACACATTCTGTGTCCACTGTTGGGATGTGATGACATTTTGGAGAGCTGTGCGCTCGGATAAGAACGATGCGAGCGTCTGTGCTGTGAAGCACTCGATGAGATTTTTGTCAGAATGATGGAAAGAGTTGAAGGTCAAAAATCACATATGGGGTTTTTCCACTTATTCTAATGAAATTCTTCCACAACATACACATGAATGGACCACTGAGTTCATCTTATCTCACGCAGTTTCTGAATGAAGCGGTCACCATGTGGTTTATGTACCATTTCATTTGATTTACGACTCATTTACATACCGTCGTGTTGGTAATATCAAGACCGTAAGCCGGCAAACAAAAGAATGCTCATTATGTCAATAATCTCGTGTGTACATGCGCTCAACAGCAGCAGAGATTCTAATATTGCAGCACTAAGAAGACTGTCCATGAGCCCAGGATGTGATCCAACATGGGTCCTTTCATTTCATTCTATACTTCGATGTATATGCAGATACAGATTTTTGCTTTTCTCGAGAGACAAAAGGACATCAGGACAAGATGCTGTCGATGTGCAAGCGTAAACTGAAAGCAATAGGCAAGTGTTGCCGACGTGTGTCAAAAGCCACCAATGCTGTCGCCCTTTAGTGTCAGTAAACACAAGCTTTTGTTAAAGATATAGAATATTTGATCAAGAAACAACATATGTGGAACGTTTCTACTTGAACAATTTGAATTGAAGGTTTTATGATGAAAGTCAGAAAGCGATGGGAGACGCATTATTTCTCAATATGGTTTGCTCAATTTGCCATAGCAGTATAATGACGGGATATCACTTCAATACTCGAGACACAATATTACATAATACATCCAGCTGTCTATACCTTCTAATTCTACAAAGAGGTTTAATAAGAAAAAAGGCATTTGTTCCCCCACAGATTGAATGTTCTCACCCAGCACCAGACTGTGTACATGCTAACTCGGAGAGAAGGGGGAAATGAGGTCTGTTTGGGGGCAACGTTGTGCGAGATGACTTGCCGCCGTCCGCCTCACCGACACAATGCTGCTGTCCTGCATTGTCCCAACCAATATGTGGTCTGCGGCGTTATCATGTGTCCCTCCGACGAGATTGGAAAAGTAGCGAGAAAGAAATAAACAGCCATTTCATTTTCATGAAAGCGGTCACAGCCACCTAACCGCCAAAGCGAACACTGGGCTCGTTGAGTTTAACAACTGCGTTCTGCCTCGGGGTCACATGATCTGCAAATACAGGATGTGCGTTGTGTTCAGTGGATGAACACTTGTTAAGAAGACAGCCACGAATACCAGCCATATTTAGCTTTGATAGACGTTGGTCACCATGTGTGATCATTCAAAATGTTGATTTAAAAAAAAAAAAAAAGGAACAGATCGTCATGGACATATCTTGTAGGGTGCAGCGAAGGAGTGAAGAGTGCATGGTGTGACGACCTCCAGATTGTATCTCGGCAGTTTTTGCAGAATATTTTGTTCTGTTGGACATTTTCTGACTGTTTAACCAAGTGAACCCCAGTTGGGACGACGGTCAACACCTCGTTGTTTGGAAGGTGTTGGAAGCACATTGTGGATCCTCCCGAAAGACTTGGCTTTGGACCTCTGGGCTTCCCTGCTTAGCCTGCCTCCACCATGATGTGGCCATGGAGAAGTGGTGGAAAATCACCACCTTTTGCTGTTTTTGTTTAGACCAGAAATCGAAGGGAATCTGACAATCAGACATTCTTCAAAATGGTTAAAAAAAAAAAGCTCTGCTGCAATTTGCCCCAAAACTATTAAGATTCACTCACGGAGAAAGACGTGGTCGATGGCGGTGGTAACAGGCTCTTGAATGGCTCAACAAACAAAGCCCCTTTCTGTCTCATCTGCTGCAACATTAGAGAAGCATTTTCATTCTCAATCTGGATAGAAAAACCTGCTTCTTCCAGGTTCTCATCTTCTCCCACTCACATATTTAATCTTCGGCAATCAAACTATTTTTTATAAAAATTATTTGGAGAGCCCCATATTGTAAAATATTCATGAATTCAGAAAGAATGCATGCAGAAGGGAAAATATCAGTAAAAAGATAACCAACTGATGTTGGAGTCCAGAAACCTGAAATCTGAATCCTTTCATTCTAATGCCAGCTGGATTTTTGTTTTTTTACTTCACATCTGGAAAGGGTTTTTAACTGTAACATATAGCCTCGATCAGAATAGTCACACACACACACACACACACACACACACACACACACACACACACACACACAGAGCCTGTGGTACAAATACAGTCAGAGAGACAGGAAACTGAGAGGAAAGAAGAGAAGGGCCGAGTGGGCGAGCAGGGAGAAAAAGAGCAAAGCAGAGAGAGGGAAAGTTAAAGAATGAAGTGTGGAGAAGAAAGGAGGAGGTGGGTATGTAAAGGAAGAAGGGAATAGAGGAAAGGCATGTGGTCCCAATGCTCAGGATGAGGTAATAATGCTGATGAAATCCAGACAGCTATGACGAGAGACCAGGCTGCAACCTCCCTTTCTTAGAAGTGAAGCCAATGGAAGTGCCTTAAACTTGCATTCTTTCTAATGGCCATCGGGGGGCGACTCCTCTGGTTGTATAGAAGTCTATGATGACTCTACTTCTCTCTTGATTTATTACCTCAGTAAACATTGTAAACATGAGTTTATGGTCTCAATCTCTAGTTTCCATGAATTGACTTTGTTTTTGGCTGTTGGCACTCTGCTGATATGACCCAGCGCTTAAACTTCGAGAAGAAACTCATTTACCGCAGAAGTTGTGTGTGTGTGTGTGTTCGTTTGAAAGCTGATGATAAAGAGTCTGTCTTAGCGTGCGTTATACTCTTTCTGTCAAAGCTGCAGAGACATGAGGGGGATGTGTGTGTGTGTGTGTGTTTCCAAGGTTCCCATCCCCCAGTGGATGTTTAGGTTGGCCCATCTCTGATCACTGCAGAACAAACACCAGCCTTCACATCGATTCCTTCCATCACATTTGGCTCAGAGCCTCAGTGACTCTGCGTTCTCATTTTCAGTTTTAATTATCTTCATCCTCAAGAACCACTTTATTACCTAAGGCTGTTTAGCTGTAAAATTATTGCATAATTAGTTGTCTGTTTATGTAAATAAACAATGGTAGCTGCTGGGTTTCCTTCCAAAACTAAAAAGGACCCAACAGGAAATGATGCGTTCGTTTTCTGTGCCCTCTCCCAGCTTCCTTCTTGGCTGTATGTATGTATGTATGTATGTATGTATTTAAATAAAATAATTTATTTAATTCTCCAGTATCACAAAGTGCAAAATGTATACAAACACGTTTACAAACAAAAGCCCAAAACTTTAAAACAAAAATATGACGAATGACATTTTGTGAGACCATCAAAGTAAAAGTATAGATTTGTTGTATTTCTACATATCTACAAAGGGCTTAGTTTGCTCCACCTCATTAAACAGAAACATAGAATCTCTGAACGACTGTTGGCGACCTGAAGACACGTGAACAAGATCAGCGTAGAAATTGTAATCACTGAACTTCCCATCAAACGTCCTGGCTCTCTGCTGATGTGCCATGATGGTGCTTCCACACGCCACAGCAAAGGTCAATTGCAGTTCTTTACAGATTTCATTTGAAACTCAACAGGAACACAGCGCAGACACGGTGAGGACTTGCAGCATGGTGGCCGTATGAAGCTGAATACCTCCTGTCACATTAAAGTATCTGGTGAAGTCTTTTTCCTGCTGAAGAGCAGAAACATGATGACTTCGTAAACATGGCTTCAAGTCTATAAAACCTCCAATCAATCTGGATTTGATCAAAATGTCCTTTTAACATCTCACATTGTCTCCCACTCTGACGAAACAAACAACTTTTTACCATTAAGTTCTCTCTAGATATTTGCCACTTTGCATCTGGAGTTTCTGGAGACCCCCACCCTCATGATGGTGATGAGTCCGTCCAGGCGTGAGGAAAAAGTTACGCCGAAGTTTACAGACTGTCTGGCAAGGGCTGTTTGTCACAGCGTCGCCGTTGAGGTTTGAATATAAGACCATATTTGGGCTGTGAATTATGACAACTTTTTAGCAGAGGGGTAAATATTAGGACGGGCTAACGAAGGAGAACGGACGGGAGAGATGCTCCTGTGGAGAGACTCAGAGACAGACAGGGATGAAAGACAAGCGGAGGACAACGCGAGGGACAGAGATGAGGACGAGAGCAGCGATTCTCCCGGGCCGTGTTCACACTGCAGCTAAATACGGCCGTCGCTCCTCGAGAGAGACGCAAAGCTGGTTCAGTTCACACACAGTTCGGTTATGAAAAGAAGAAAATATGTGGATGCAGACTGGGTTGATTCCACCACTCATTATTTTTAAATGGCATTTTTAATGATCTACCATACAATATGTGGGAAGAACTTTTTGTTAGCTGTTCGACAAGTGTCTGCACAGCTGGAAACAAATGTATGCGCAGACTAAATGCTGTTTGTGCTGGAAAGTCAGAGACAACCAATGTCTTACTTTATGTACAGAACTGCATCTGTTCTGGAGAATATCAGAGGTTCTGTGGTCTGTTCTGCAGTCTCATGGTGGAAAGAAATGCTTTGCTCGTCAGGAGGAGAATCAGATGTCAGTTTATCACAACCTAAACAAGCAGCTTCTTCAGCCACCTCAAAATACTGTATATAATGGGTCTTAATCGGATATTTCAGGTGTGCTCTTTTCTGTTTTCTTCATCTGAAGAAGTTTTTCTTCTACGGTTCATTTGCAGTAAACCGGTTGCACCCCGGTCTCCTACAAGATGACGTTCCCATTCAAATAGCAAAAAAAAAAAAATGTAAATCATAATGAAACGTAATTCACAATGCAGTTTTGTTGAATGGGAACGTAATTTTGAGGAGACAGGGATACAAATCTTTAAAAACAAGTCTGTTGGGTGAAAATAAATAAAATCCTTTTGAGTCGTCTGCAGCAGTACGTTGCTTTGCTCCCGTGTTTGCTCCTGTCGGTTTCTCCAAACTGTGGGCGAGCCGACCGACATCTACTGGTATTACACTGACTTTGGATAAGTAGCTCATACAACCTCACATCAAAATGTCATTGATTGTAGCAGCTCTAAGTTCTTTTGGTAATTTGATAAATACAATCTGTTGTCCAACTCTATGCTAATAGGGCGTTACTGACGTTATTTGGGTTGGATTTGATGCTGCGTCTCCATCCATTATGCATTTTTAAATAAATGGAAACATTTTCACAGCATATGGAAATTACTCGAAATCAGTGGCTGCTTGGAAAGTATTCGAAATAAATGTATGTAAAATACACACAGTTTAATGCAAAACCATTGATGTGATTCTCTAAAAAAAAAAAACTCCATCTCTCCCTCTCCCGTCTGTATAAATGTGCTCCAGGATTATAGAGCACAGGATTACATAATCCATCTCAGCCAATCAGTGAGCATGACTGATATAACGTCATGTGTTGATTTAATCCAAACACACACACACACGCACACACACACACACACACACACACACACACTGACAGATGTAAGCGTACACACAGCTGGAGCCAGGTATCAGCTCGCACAGGGAAAGCAGAACCAGCTGTCTGAATTAAACACACAGAGCAAAAACACAGTTCCCACACAAACGCACTTACTGAGCAACACACATGAACACACACAGGGAGTCAAGGAATCGGAGGTATTCCTTGAGGTTTAAGAAGCGCTCAGTGAGGCTGGACGTAAACATACAGCAGAGGGATTATTCCTCCCTCAACTTTTCCCTTCATCACTGAAGTTCATTTAAACCCCTGAAGGTGGCCGTGCTGAATTTTTGCAGCATCGTGACAAAAAAGCTCAGAAAACTGCCTCAGCAGTCCTGCAGTCCTGCAGATCACCAATATGCTGCATTCCAAACTCTGTGTGGGTGTGTGTTTATGGGAAAGTGTGATTTTAGTGGCAAACATGAATTCACATTGTCAGGGTCATCGGAGTTCAGCTACTTTCAAGTAAAGTAATGAGCATAAGCAATCTGTAAAAAGACAGCCTTAGGTTGCGCACACACACACACACACACACACACACACACACACACACACACACACACACACACACACACACACACACACACACACACACACACACACACACACACACACACGACAGAAAGCGTCAAGATGGTATCACAGTACCAGGTTAACAAGCTAGCAAAATTGGCTACATAACTAGCTAGCAAGCCAATGTAAAGCAGAACACAGTGAAGAGCATTACAATTTGCTCTTTGTAGCCTCTCCCTCACGTTTACACCCGAGGCTTCCTCAGCACACGGCTGCAGGTCGCCCTTTGGTTCCCCTTGACATTTTCACGGCCAGTTCAGTGAATTAACCTTCCAGTCACACACACACCACCTCCAGGGAAATGAAACCTAACCATTCCCTGCAGCTTCAGTTAAACCACACACCATTTCCTCACCACACTCCACAGCTCTGAGTCCCAGGACCACTGATCTCCTGAAAACCTGCTTTGTGTTAATGGTGATGAAACACTTGCCAGACGCCTGCTGAGGAGGTTGAGTGTCAGAACAGAGAATTCCCGACCGCTCGTGATCTGTCAGATGGAGAGAGACTCAACAGCTCTCAGTGAGGAGATTGCTGGGTGCTTGGATCCGAGGACTTCATTTAGCACCCGCAGTATCAACAAGAGAGCCACCGGCACGGTTTGCAACAAACGCTGGAAAACTGTTTCGGCTTCAGTGAGACGGGAAACCACAATCAGTCACAGCTACAGCTCACATGCTCGTGGTTTTGGACCAACATGATGGACAGAAACAAGCAGGAGCCGGCCAGGATGTTATTGCAGCTTTTGAAAGTGGAACGAGAGACATTAAAAAGAACAGGGCTGGTGTTATTTAATCATTTTATGAAAATCAATAACCCCCATGAAGAGACTTAAAACAAACAATGATTTTATCTTCCTAACAAGCAAAGCCTCATGCGGTTCATGTCTGTTCAATGTTTCCAAAAAATACATTACAGAGAGATGCACCAACACTGGGTGACATGTTCCTGCATCACAATCATCAAAAGTCAAACTGTACTTTCATGATCTGGCAGTAGAGCTTAATGTCAAGCAGGCATCACTGGTTCCACCAACTCTTTCTTAAAACATGTTTGAAAGTTTTGACATTTTACACATCCACCAAAATTATTATTAATTCATTAATTTAAGCTGCAGGAAAGGAAAAAAAAAAATCATGTTTCCCCAAGACAACGTGAGGCATTTCTCTGTCACAGTGCCAGTATATGAAAATGTCTATGAAAAATGGTAAAAAAAAATAAGTCAAAATTCAATCTAGTGGTTTCCTGCTGAGCGTCCCGAATGGTCCATTTGTTTTCACGTCACTCAGCAAGACTTCTTTTTCAGTCGGCCCGACATTACACTACGAACAGAAGGCCACAAAACCACTTAGGAAAAACATCATGGTTGGCTTAAAGTAACGCGCTACAGTTAGGTTTGGGCAACAAAAGCATTCAGTTTGGTTTGGGAAAACACCGACCCATCTACCTCCATCATTTTCTGCCGTTCTCAATATCTAATGTAATGTCACGAGCTTTGACCATCGCATCGTCACATGGATGGGTTTCATTCCACGGAAAAGATCCTAATTGACTTTCCATTGGTACTCAAAAAAAGGAGAATTTGTGTCCTTGTACACAAAACGAATAGATTACCAAATGGTCACGAAATGCAAACCACCATGAGACCAGGCTGGAGAGGAGGACCTTTAAGGCCCACATTTGACAAAGTGATGCAGGCAGCAGTTGCATAACATTCTGAACTACATCTCAAGCTTCAAAACACCACCATGACATCACAGACAGCAACACTTCACAGATGCTGACAGACTGACATTCCAAGTATCACGTTATACATACATGTTGATATCATTAAAATGTCATAAGCCACAATGGAAGATTTTAACCCTCATCTCCCATCCCTGATATCAATTTCCTTCTTCGCCGCAGTAAACTTGCATGAACTCCACTTTCCAACCTGCCGACCAGCTGAGTAATCTACATCCACATCTTATCCCAACTCACCCGACAGCCGCCTCTCCCTCACGCTCCTCCAGAAGACATCCCAAGCCTTGTGGGTGGAATCTTTCACGTGCTCGCTGAAGGATCTCCTCAGTGGAGTTTTTTTTACCGCCGGGATCTGAGCCATATTCCACACGTCCGACAGTCACATAGTCCAGCTGAAAAACCCTGCGTTTCTGGAGAGTTTCTAACCCATGTGGGCAGCTCACGCCGTCATGGCTCATGCCGAGGCAGTGTTTGAGTTCAGCAAAGTGAGGAAGGAGGAGGAGGAGGCGGAGGGGGTGACGCTTGATGCAAAAAGTCTGCATGTAATTTGTGAAACACCCCGTCCTCTACCTCCCCAGAACCTCCCTCCGCAGAAAGTTGTGTGTGTTTGAGGAAGGGCGAGTGAGAGAAAACATGTGTGAAGAACTGTTTAGTGGACAAACAGACTATGACGGTGTGTGAGTGTACATCTGTGTGTTCTCAAGGGGATGAGTGCGAACCACAGCGGAGTGCGAGAAGTGCGGGAAGTTAAAGGATTTGGCCGGCCAGAAGAGAGGAAATGACATCTAACCTTGGTTAAAGATATCAGCAGCACACTACGGACAGAGAGACACACTCCCATCATGAACAGCAACTTCAATTCTTTCTCCTTGACACACGCACACACACACACACACACACACACACACACAGAAACCACCAAGGCTTGAGGCATGAGACATGAAAGCAAAAACTTTCTAGCAAAACTTTTTCCAGGAGTGTGTGTGTGTGTGTTTTGGGGGGACTTACATTCGAGGAACTTGGTCTCAGTTACTGTGTAATGTTAATAGCCACCATTCAGTGACATTACGCAGACACACATGACTCGTTTTATACACTTGAGACTGGACTCAAACTCAAGATGTGCGGTCACAGACTGAAGACTTGGACTGGTCTCAAAAGACTCGAGACGTGTCCCAAAAGACTTGCAAACAGCGTTGATCGTTACAATATGGTGATCGCAGACTCAAAGGCCTTTATGCACCGGAAACAGTTTTTTTGTGTGATTAATTTGCAATCAATGTATTAGTTCAAACTGTATTAAATGTATTACTTCTTTCAACCTGAAAGACGGTGCAGACCATGTCCACTCTTACTGTTCTTACTTTCCAAAATAAAAGAAATATTTGCAGGTAAGTATTTCGCACTTTAGTGTCATTTGTTTGTTTGTAAAGGCTTTATGTCTTATAAAGTCTGAGGCCTTTATGTCTGTGAGATGAAGCCAGTTAGCCTAAAGGAACCAAACAGGCATCAACACACACACACACACACACACACACACACACACACACACACACACACACACACACACACACACACACACACACACACACACACACACACACACACACACACACACACACACACACACACACACAATCAACATCAACGCTAAAATCTGAACACATTTCCTCTCATGGGAAAGAGGAAAAATAAACAGTACAGGTCAGGACTGCTGGGAAGAAGGCGGAGAGGGAAAGAGGGGGATAGGGACGCAATGATTGTAGTCAGTCAAAAGCGGAATGAGGAGATAAGGGGACCCTTCCCAACCCTTTCTCACTCCCAGCCCGTCAAAGACAGCAGCTTGGTCAGCTGACGTTGGACTGGTCAAACAAACACATGACTTCCCCTGCTGTCCGTGTTACATGAGGAAACAATTTGACTGTGACTTGTACTAGAGTAGTTTTGTAATGCAACTTCTGTACCTCACCGAAACCAGTTCTGTAACAATACTTAAAAACCCAAACCACTATCTTTTCCTCGCTCTTACCAAGTACTTGTGGAGCCTAAACCGAACAAAGTATTAAAAAGGAAACAAGCCTAGGCTGGGAGTTTCTTTGAAGAGGCACCATGCACGTAACAAGCAGAAACTGACTCGCCCAAAACTCTTGCTAGAGGGGTAACTGAAGCATCGCGGCTGAACACTTTTTCATGCAAAAATGTGTTCGTAAAGACGAACCCAGCAGCGAAGCGAGTCAGTCCAATTAAATACATTAACACACGCAGCACAGCTCTCTCCACAAGTCAAAACCAACAGCTGTCAGATCAACAGCAGAGTCAGCACAAATGGATCATTTTAATTGCTAATTTATTTTTCTGATCAATTTTCCTGTTTTGTTTTGATTAAAATGAAATTTATGGAATGATGCAGCGAGAATATCTTTGTTTCGCGGTTCATTTGGTCCTTTGAGCAATGAGTGTCATTATGTCGACAGAAAACAGGATTCTTGGCAGCAATATAAACAATGTTACTTTGCTAACTGGCATTATAAAATCAAGAGGAAACTCCAGATATTGAGTATATTTGAGACAGTTTAAGATTTCAGGATTGAAAGCACTTTTTTTCTGAAACTAAAATGTGTGTTTTTTCTCTAGTCCCCTGCCCCTCCTCCACCCTCTGGCCTCTCCGCATCCGCTCCTTCACTCAGCTTAATGATAATGAAGCAGCTCTTATCCGTGGAGTCCATCAACAGCAGTAGAAGTTTTAAAATGGCCCGCCCCCGGTCACCTGAGAGCTCATTTTGGCCAATTTCATTCTCATCAACAACAAACATCCCGTTGACTTGACTACCTCTGACATGATGGGGATTCACTTCACGTTGTCGGCTTACAATCTAACAACGGCAAAGGAAAAGGAACTGCACACGTGTGGTCACTGAAGTCATTTTCATTTGTACATTTTATTCACTTCAACAAGTCAATTTAATGTCAGGTAAATGTGAAGGGTTCTCGGTATCGTGTTGATTTAGCAGGATAAGAAGGGTCAGATCATTGGATAAGTATCATTCATAGCGTGACTAAACGTCATAGAAGAGGTCTAGTGACCAATACTGCCATATAAAAGGTTTTATAACGGAACTGTCCCAAAATAGATTTAAAGATGAAGCTAGAAAAATAATCATCAATATCATAATCAGTAACAATAAGCACACTCTCCTCGCAGCATCCAACAAATATGTCGTTAAATGCAGTGGTGTAAGGTAGTTACAATGGGTCGCAGCTCACACTATTATGATGGGTGCACGCTAGTTATGAAGCACACACACACACACACACACACACACACACACTCACACACACACACACACGACTTTGCTTTTTCAAGGGAATATATAGCACGGCAACCTCAGAGGAGGAAAAACACTGTTCAATATCTGAGGGAAAGCCAAATCTGTGTGCAAAATACTTTAAATCAGTTATAAAAGGTTTCCCTCAGATGCAAAATGCATCCAATGTGTCAACACAGACGTGTACAATGTATCAAATACAGACACGTTATGTACAACATTCAACTTGCTTCAGACAACAGAACAGAAAAAGCAGTTTCGTCATCAAGTCTCTGCAGCTTTGAAACGCTGAACTCGGCTTGAACTTTTTCTGAAGTTCTGTTGGCTTCTAATTTATCCAGAGTAAAACCGTTGGAGAACTTTCACATTCGAACAATGAGGACTTCCTCGAGCTCCGAAGTCAGACATCAAAGTCCCCAACCTACTCGACACATCTGACTGCACGGACGTCAGAACTGTCAGCTCGCTCCGACACCTGCACCTCTGAAACACTTGAGTCAAAGCAAACTTATTGTCCCTTTTATTCTCCTGCTTTTGTTTTCCAAAGCATTCGCAATCAAGTTCTTCAGAACAAAAGCTCGCTATTTGAATGTCAGCACAAGCCAAAGCTTGATTAATTCACTGTGGTGTCATGCAAAATGAAAACCATTCAATGTCACCATTACCGCATGCCTTCAATCCCCTCCAAGAGCCTCTCAGGCGGCTATTGTTATAATAAGTGTGGTAGAAAGCTCTTCCTCCCCCGCCCCCCCCTCTTCCTCTGCTGGGATGGTGATGGGAGACATCTTCTGGCACATTTGTTTACCCTTTGAACGAGACCTAGATTAGTTGCATTCCCAGTGGTTTTTCGAAAAGCAGGTAATTAAATAGCACTCGGCTCCACGACGGCATGAACTCTCCTTACCGAGCGTCGGAGGGAAATGCCAGGCAGCCAAGTAAAAAGAGGCACGGGTGTTACTTTGGATTTGCATGAGTCTAACTAATGCACATATCCAGGGTGACTCACCGCTCTGAGTTAGCAGGTGGGAGCTCAGCTCCTTGCTCGGCGACACCTTGTCGGGCTGACGGCTGCAGGATTCAACCGTGCGCCGTTTGGTTTCCAAGATGACCTGTCAAACCAAAGGGAAACGACAAAAGTCACGTAAATAACACGGCTTTGAGGCGTTAAAGCTGATGTTTGTGTCTTGTGAAGGAGCAGACATTTTCATTTAAAGTAACGCACTGGCTACAAATTGGCACTAAGCAAGTGATCCCCCATTTTTCAAAACAAGCAAAATGCGGTCCTCTAAAAAGTGCTTCGAGAAAAACCCACTATTCTGAGCATGACCCTATCCTTAAAACCAATTTCCACCAGCACAGATCTTCACCTTGCCGCTGATAAAATCAGAGGTGACGATAACACATTTATGAAATGTAATATTAGCACTGAGAGAAGCAGAGCACAGACACAAACAGACTGTAACACAACAAAGGCCATGTAGAGTGCAACACCTCTGCTAACCAATTTCTTGGATGAAAACCCAGACTCGTTGTTTTTCACTCCCACAAACCAAGTACGTGTTGTGTTCCCTGCGGGATGAAGACGCTGATCACCAGTCTTACAGTGCATGAAGTATCTTGAGATTGTGACCTCCAATGTCTAGAGACTCTGAGAAAAATGATGGACCAGAAACTCAAAGACTCCACTAGCAAGGATAAGAACTATGCCGTTTGGTGAGCTATGACTGTGCTGTGTGGTTTTTCTTTCTGCTGCACATGTCTCAGCAATAGCACCTGTACATGAGGTAAAAAAAAAAAACTGCCAGAAATACACACTCAAGTGTCAAAAGTATGATGAACTGTTGAGCTGCTGCCCGCTGCTCACAAACCCACAAATATCTTTGATTGTCAAGAGGACTGAAAGCTTTCTTTAACCCGTCTCCTCTCCTCTCCTCTCCTCTCCTCTCCTCACCTCTCCTCTCCTCTCCTCTCCTCTCCTCTCCTCTCCTCTCCTCTCCTCCAGTTTTTCCGCCTGCGGGCACAGACTGTATTGTTAGTCTGGTCCTCTTCTCCTCTTCTCCTCTGCTGCTGCTGCTGTTGTTCCTGCCCAGAAGCTTGTCACTCAGCTTGATGAGCTGTCTACCTTACAGCAGCATTCAGGCCCCCTTGTTGCAGCAAACAGCATCAGTAAACTCTCCTCGGGCGCTGAAAGAGTGGGCAAAACTCTTCCGCACAGATCTTCAGCTTCAGCTTTTGAGCTTCTCTTGTCAGTAACATGCTCAGCTGGGCTGATTTTTCCTCCTCTTTGTCCTGGCTGCCATTGTTGTTGACCTGTGACCTCACCTTGGCAGCGTGAACCCTCGCTCAGTGCTACCCTCTGCTGGCCAGGAGACACATGAAGGCTTTACAACAACTGGAGCCAACTGATGTTCTACCAGATTTTAGCACAGCACACTCTGCATGTTTACTTTTGTATTTAGACCAACTATGCAAGCCTTTGCTCTAAAAGTCCATGTGTCTCTGATCAAATTGCAAACGAAGGCTCTTCAACTCTTTCCTGCCTGATCAGTTTCTTTAACATCTCCTCACAGGATGCTCCGTTGACACTCGGCGAGCGCCACACGTACTTGTGTGGCTACATACAAGCTGCACTGATTAAGCGTGACTGCAGCTACGAATAAACACTCCAGCACTGAGTGGTGTTAAGGAGCCCAGTCATGAGGAGAGGAAGGTGTTCCCGGCTGGGCCTAGTTTGGCTCTGCAAATAAGGGCCCGAATCCCCTCACGTCTGGAACACATTAGAAGGATTTGACTTTATTTTTAAAACTCCTTCCATCTCTCTATGACCACTTAACTGTGAACTCATCTGTCAATGTCTGTACACCTGTAGCATCTGTAAATTGTGCCCTCTAGCCTTCCAGATAACGTCTGGAGATGAAGATGACCCACGGGAGGCCGTACCTCGGCTCATCTCGACTCAGCGTTTGATCCTAGCAGAGCCGTCTTCAAATATAAATCCCTTTTCATCACATGACCTGAAAAGCCAACGATCAAAAGGTACCTGCTGCTGAGCGTGACAGCCAATCATCACGTCCGTTGATCAGATATCTGAGCGGGTACGGTCCGGCTAAACTATTCAGTACCTGTAGAACCTCAAACAGCCTCGAGTGATCGAAGACACATTGACGTCCGGGTGTGTGCTGCTCTGCTATACAGAGCATTTCACTCAATTCAACATGCAAGATATACACAACACTGTCAGCTGTGATTGCTGGACTGTGAAGATCAAAGCCTGAAGATCTCGTCAATCCTATCAGGATCGTCTGCTGGTGTCAGTACAGTCACATTTCAATCTGTTAGTATCGGCTCATACACAGTAACACACTGTATTGGTAGTCAGGAATGAATGGAATACAAGTTGAGGAAATAATGTAAGATAGGTAGAATATAAGATACAAATGATCCTGTAAAGGATTTGGCGGCATCTAGCGGTGCGGTTGCAGTTTAACCCAATTCAAACTTCTCCTGTGTGCCAAGAGTGTCGGAGAACTATAGTGGCTGACGTGAAAACATGAATCTAGAGCCAGAAACAGAAATATGTCAACATCTGTTGGATGTCGTCAGCCTGCGGCCTGTGGAGACAGAGAAACAAGAAAAAGAAAGTGTCAGAAAAAGCGGATGCAACAAAGAGGAACAACAATAAAGATAAATGCAGTAAATTAGTGAAATTCATCCGACCGAATGTCCACCACCCCCACCTCCAATTTAGCAAAGCCAATCAGCCAAACGACCACTGATAAAGAGCTGACGACAGCCAACTGTGCAAAAAAAAAATCAAAAAGACGACAGACAGCTATTCTCTAAGTATGCCACGGCCGTTAACCATCTGATGCAGACATCTAAATGTGGCAGTTTTGTGCGAAAATGTAAGTGCATGTGCCAGTGTTGACATTGTGTTTGCCCGGTGCACCATTAATTAACTAATCCATGGGCTTCTCAGTGAAACACGTTTCCCAAATGAGTTCAGAATTAACAGATGCTGGAATTAACTCGTTACATTAGCATATGGTGTGTGCATCTGTCCAATGGGAAAGCATGTGACCCGTTTACCTTTCTAAGCTGCACAGAGCTGCAGTGTAACATAATTGGGATTGGACCCCGGTGCAATTTTTTTTCATTTTCTCGGGCCCTCGCCCCAAATACTAGCGCACACTCGTGCACACACCCACACATGCACGGACACACACAGCCACTACAAAGAGTCGCCCCGGATCACCGGAGCACCACGGACAGCAGCCAAAGCGCCAAATTTATCAACGCAACGCCCAAATGTTCTTTTAGAGGGAAGTGAAATTCTGACCCAATCGTAAGACATTGTGTGTTTCAATGTATAAATCACATTCTATGTTCTTTTTTTCTTGTTCTGTTTATGTCAAATAAAGGTAAAAAAGGTGTATCTCCATTGGATGTGTGCAGAAGTATTGCCCGCATTCTATACATTTGAACGCAAAACTAATTTTTCCTTTATTTTAAGACCCAATCAATGTAGATAACACGTAGATACAGAGAAACCCAGTCCAATTCAGCTGTTCAACAAATGGTGTTTTTCCCGCCAAATTTGCTATTTTGGTTACATCCCTCCAGTGATCACGATAACGTCACACTCAAGGTGAGAGACGCTTCCCTGGACGACTGCCATGTGGAAATAATGTTACTTAAAAAATAATGTAAAAAAGCACAAACATAGTTCAAAGAAAACAATCTTTGAGAGCAGCGCACTGATGAGAACACAGCTGTAGATTCTCTCGGCATCACAGCCCAACGGCTCGCACAGAGCCAAGGTAAGCTGTCAGACAAAGCTCCCAACAAGCCACTTCCTCACCTCACTTCTCCTCTGTAGAGAGTGGCTGACGGGCTGACTGACAGCCTTGACACATCGGCACACTGGGAAGTGTTTTCTGGATCAATCGGAAAACACATCCTCTCATCACACTGCAGATAAGGAACAGGACAGAAGCAGCACTTAACCGGGAAAAGAAACAGAACTAGTAGCGGATGATAATGTTTTATTACAAACGAATAGAAATCTCACCTTACAGTCTTTCCAGATCCTACAAATTGAAATATTTAAAATAATTGTTCAAAAACGGAATTGTTGACGACGTCTTTTGTACTCCTTGTTGTCTTTGGTGATGTGTCCTTTATTGAACTATTGCCTCCTCTTTCCTTGTAAAAAATTAATGAATATCAGAGTAACTGAGGTGTTTGAGATCCCTCTGATGTTCTTAATCAGCACTAAAGCTGCATTCACTTCATGGCAGGAGTGATTCCCATGTTTGATAAAAACAACTGTATTAGCAATATAGCTCAGGGAAATCTGTATTATTGAGCGTTTATTCTTGGATGTTGACATGAACAGCAATTAGAAGTCTTAAACTTGTATTTGCTGTAACTCCCATATGACATAAACGCAGTATAAATTATTGAGTGAGGGACACTGACTGTCTTTGGGTCTGACTGATCTCAGGTTCTCCACCTCAGGCAGTGTGGGGGGGGGGGGGGCCTTGTAAAGTGTATGTTTAAATAACTAAAGACAATGCCAGTTTGTTCATTGCCAGTTCAAGGCAAAACATAAAATCATTAGGACAGTAAAGAAAGTACAGCCGTGTCCACATTATATCACTTAAAAAAGCGACTGGAGAGGGCACAAGGTGTTTGCTGCTGCATCAGTAGCCATCCATGAATCAGGAAACCTTGCGAGCGTGACTGTATTGATTTTGTTTCCTCCTGTCGGCGCAACGTTACCAAGATTATCTTGCTATCATCTCGGGTCCAAACTCTCCAACTGAGGCATCTGAACTTCAAACTCAAACTCCAAAGAAATACATTTCTTGGCCTCATTGTGGTGCCTCGCCCCGTTTGGGACGGTCTCGTCAACTGTGGGAGACATTCCCGTCCGTGCGCTGCCTCATCCTGCAGCCTTCTCTCTTGTAAAACCAGAAATCACCGTTTGATAAAACGTTTGATGAAGCTGGAATCTCCAGACCACTTAGGACGCTTTTAATGTATCCCCGATCGAGTCGATTTTATTTGTATAGAACTAAATAAATTTGCCCCACAATGGGTATAACTAAACAATCCTCTTTCATTGGTACAGTTGAGGGAAAATAAATAAATAAAAGACAGTGAAATAAAAGAAAAATAAATAAATATTCACAAAATATTTCAAATCACTTCAACATGATTTTCATCTTCAAAAATCAAACCAAATCCTGGAATTTCACTTGTGTTTTAAAGAATATCTCTCATTTTAAAATCTCAGAGATTCTTTAAAATGTGTTTGTGGGTGGTTTGTCACATCTATGCGTCAATTTCCTTTTTTCTGGCATTCCAAACATTTGCTTGAGCCAAAAATCTTTTCATGGGATTATCTTCTTCCATCTTATTTTCCTTTTGTCTCTTTTAGTATCGCTCAACTTCTCTTTTGTTTTCCTCCACTTCTCTCAG
The DNA here is from genome assembly GCF_949748355.1 of Melanostigma gelatinosum. Lineage (NCBI taxonomy): Eukaryota > Metazoa > Chordata > Actinopteri > Perciformes > Zoarcidae > Melanostigma > Melanostigma gelatinosum. The sequence continues at coordinate 4,232,762 of NC_136647.1, forward strand.
CTCGGACTCCTCGTCCTCTCTTCCATTATTTGGTATGTATCTTCTCTACACCCCCCACACACCTTTTAAGGATAATCCACAAGAAACGACGCGTTTGCAGCGGCAGCGAATCCGACAGTGCCTGGTTTCATCAGGACACTCAACACAACTTGACTTCGAAATCCATCATGTCTCTTCCTGTGGGCTCAGCAGTGGGATGGGCATTGTGGGTTGAAGGCTGTGGGGGTGGGCTGGTGGAGGGGGGGGGGCCCTCCAACTCTTCCCTCTAACTGCTGAGATTATGTCTGACAATGGAGGGGGGTAGAATGGCATGCTCCTATACAGCTCAACACACACACACACACACACCTCTTTCCTCAATTCAGGAAAAGCTGAGCCGCGCAGCTTTGGGATCACGACGGATCCTCTGAGCTGCTGATATATGAGCAAGAGGATCAAAGTTCAAGATGCCATGTCATGACGAAGTGGTAGGTCCCAGTTAAATGCATACAACAGTACGTACATTGTAAGGGCAGCTGCAGTATGTACTTACCGAACTAGCAACTCACGTGACAAACGAGTCACGTGACTTGCAACTCATGTGAGTCACACTAACATCTGAGAGGAAGGCAGCTCAAGACATCGACCTCGGAGGCAAGGAAAGCGGTTACAATGAGTGACCATTGGTGTCGACTGCAGAAGCTTAATGGGTCATCAGTAACATCACAGATGCAGCAGAAAAGACATCAAGACGGCTGTGGATCAAGAGGGCCGGCCCTTGTGACAAGCGATTTGTTGATAGCAGTCTGTATTCCCGACTACTTTTTCATAATGATTGATTCAGAATGTTGTTCCCTCCTTCTTGAGATCCTCACAGCATGTCCAGTGAACCCTGTCAGCGTGAACCTTACCTCCCATGGGTTCGTGTCTCATTCCCTCTGGCACGCTCTTCTTCTTCAACAGTTCCTACCTGTCACAGGCCTAGTGAGAAGAATGCGGTGATGGTTTTTCACGCAGTGAGGTTATTAAGGCCAAGTGTGTGGGCTGAAAAAACACTTTGTGGACACAAGTCCCCTGTGGCGCCCCTTTGCTGGGCCTGAAGGTACGGTGAGCTACACGGAGGGAAACAGCAGAAATCCACAGCAGGGGTTGCTGCTGAATGCCATAAATGGACCCTTTGTATGGTTTGACGTTGATGTGGGCAAGAAAATGAGACGCTGAATGCAGCCAATGGGTACAAAGTGTTTCAAAGCTTTCGGCTTGAGTACTCAGAAATATTTCTAGTCACATCTGATGTTTATAGAAAGCAAAAAGGAGACAGATGGGAAAAAGCTCTAAAAGGTGAATCCAGCTCTCTCTCAAGAAAGTGGAATTTCAATCCATCGGTTGTGACAAATGTGGCAAATCTACAGCGTCTCATTCTTTTGTTGTTGAGGATTTGCTGCCCTTTGTTTGTAGTTTAGGCTGACAAGCTGCGTGTCACTGTGCACCGATGTTGATATTGTTTCAGGCAAAAGAGCTCCCCAACTGAGGCGATGATTCTCCCATGAAGCATAGCACAGCACCAATCAGAAATTGAAATTGTTGCGGTGACAAATTTAGTGCTAATACTCAACTATTTAAATTTTTTCTGCATGTCGTTTCTTGATGAAAAGCTTACGTTGGTGCAGTTGTTGATTTAAGGTACGATGGTGATGATGCACAGTCCAGAAAATAAGAATCGTTTTACACTAAATGGAACCAACATTTGCAAAAACAGACACAAGCTTTTCTAATATCTCACATTCAAGCAAACATTATGGTGTGATATTTGTCTATAGAACAAAAAACCTGGCTGTTCACTCCAAGTTCAAACCATTGTTGCATAGCAGGAAAGTCTGTGCACCCTCATCATTGCTAATCTGTCGGTTGAAAGAGAGCCCAGAAAAATGAATATTATCAGTTAATGAAGACTTTACTTCAAGGTTCTGACCCGGCAGCACACAACAAGAGAAGAAGGAAAATAAACATGAAAAGTTTCACCCATTATTGAAATGAACTTGCAACAGAAATTTCTCCTCCGGGCACTTTCTCTGCTCCCGCAACCATGCAAGTGTAGGTTGGAATAACAGAGTTAATGTCTTGAACTTGTAAGTAAAATGCCTGCTGAGAGAGCAGAGCTTCTAATAATCTGCTTACAGCGTCACTTGAGTGTTTACAGGACGACCTCAGGACAGGAGACAGATGTGACAGAAGAGACAGATGTGTGCATTAGCGTGAGGACAGCCAGAGACCGGCTCCGGCCTCAGAGTCTTCGGCGGTGATTTTCTAAGCCGAGGGTCAGGACCCAGAATGGCTCTCGGCACAGACACCAGCGGGTCTTCTTATGAAAATGTAATGAGCTCCGATTCCATGGACCCACCATGGGCTGACAATCGCTGCTCTCCCTGTGCGACCGCATTCCAAATGCAAAAGTTTCAGGAGCTAATTACCGGCTCTCAGAAAGAAGTTCAGGGATGTCCAGTGGTCTGTGTGTGGTTTCCACAGGTGCTTAGCTAATGGTACAGTGGTTTCATTTCATCTGTTAAAAGAAAGAGTGGAAGAAAGTGTTATGGTCCCGAGTGCATAAGATGCATTTCTGAAATTAACCAAGACAGATGCTCTCCTCCAGTTTAAGTGTCTTCTCCGCATTTAACCGACTAGCGAGCTAAAGTTGCACATTTACAGTGTATAATGTGGTGTATACAATTGTACAAATACAGGCGCCTCAGACAGTATTAAATTGTAAGCTCACGGCTGTTTTCAGTCTGCACATCATGTAACTGGATCATGATTTCGTCAGGTTGGTATCCACTGACCTGTTTTATCGCTGCGTGACTCATGTCTTGGTACCAAAACAGTCACTGAAGCACTCCGCTCCAATCCCTCTCAATTCCCACATTCCTCCGCGGTGACGTCTCCTGCTGTTGTGTAACATCCATCGCCTCGTGGAGAGGCCCAGTGCACTGCTGGGTCCTGACAGGTACCTCTCTGGATGGCCATTTGCCTCCACTGGTAAACATTAATCTCACGTTCTGCTCGTAAAAAAAACAAAGAAAAAATGGCTTCTCCGTGTGGAAGCCATTACACATGGAGGGACCTGGAAGAGAGAAGCGGTTTGGAGGGGGAGAGAGAGTGAAAAACAATAAGCGAAGACAGAAAACAAGAGACTTAAGGTGCCACTCTGACAAAAATCTCTCATTTGAGTTTCAAAAGGTCACCTTGTGTGGACTTTTCATATGCTCAGTGTGTTTCAAACACACTGGGACAAAGCAATTACTTGAACATCTACAACGAAGATCTGAATACAAGTTGTCTCATGTAGTTGTTTTTAAGATGCTTGCTGGGTGACTGAAAATGTCCTCACCTGACCAGATTGAGTTTTTATCCGCCAAAGTGGTTCAATTACACTGCAAAATAGCATTATTTAAAGAAAAACTTGACACTAAATCAAAGATTCTGAGTTTTTCATCACTAGTAGCTTTAAGGAGCTCTAGTCACCGTCTCTCTGTGACAACATGTTTAACACGTCTGTCACGTTTCCAGCATGCATACCGCACGTTAACCCGCAGACTGACAGTCGGTGGCGGTAATTTGTCAAGGACTGACTACACATGAAGAAACTGCAGCTGCAGTTGATAACAAACATAGTAATGACTGTAAAAATGTAACTTGAACTTTAAGTTCATTCAGATCAATTCTATCAAAGAACCATGTCACCGAAAATCATGACGGTACAGAACTTTTATATATTTCAAGCTAAGGGCGCTCGGAGCACTCCTCCTAAAATGCGACCAGATATTTGGAACCAAAAGCAGCACACAGAGACATTAAATGAATTTGAATCAAAAAATCACAAATGGCAAAGGATTGCTCCCTCTGATTGTCATCAACTCAAACAGTGACAGGGATACAAACCACCGAACTTCAAAGGAAAAACAGAATAGACAATTCTTGCGCTGTTTTCAGAGAGCTCATCATTGCTGAGTGCAACTGTGCTCCTCTTGCCTTAAGGCATGCTGAGCATCTGAATGTTTTCTGAGCCACAAGGTCAGACAGGCAGTAGCGGCTCTAAGACAGCTCACACACCCACACACACACACACACACACACAACAGGGATGAGAGAGTGTTAAATAATTCAAGAGGAGACAAAACCCAGACCTGGTAACTTTTCAAAGTGCAAGAGAGACCGTTGCTCTGTCAGCAGAGTCCCCCGGGTCCACCGACGCGAACCTCTTCACATTCCGGCCATTCAGGCTGAGTTTCCTGTGGGAGAAGAAAAGACAACACACACACGCACACACAGAAACGCCCGCTGAAAAGGCAAAGACAGACGCACCGTGGGGAAGACGGGTTTTTACCATGACAAGTAAGAGTTTAGCTAATTGATTCAACATTTCCACGGTTCAAATTTAGACAGAATCGGACAGTCATGCGAAATTTAGAAGTCATAAACCTGGGTAGTATGTTTTGAGCATAGCGGCAGAACGTGGAGGCGTACTCGCCGGCCTTCGTGCTATGCACAGCTTTCACCAGAGCATCTGATTGAAACAGATTGATGCCGGAGGTCGACGCAGTAGGAGCACAGCAACCAGTAAACATGTTCTCAGCACCTCCACTTGTAGGTTCTTCATTAGCTGTTGGCAGTCTGAGCCTCACATGCACCACTTCTTTCCTATTTGCATGCCACTTCCAATGAATAGTAATGAGCATTGTTGCTGTGGCTCTGTTTGCTGATGACCTTCCCAGTCTCTCCTGGCAGAGATATTATTCTGTCTTGCAGAAACGAGTTGCGTTGGTACCCACAGGCCATCAGCAGTTTTAATGCATGCTTAATAGGCCGTCTTGTGTTTGACATCCACCGCTGACTTCCGTCACCCCCGTTACAACAGGAATGCGATGGCGGATATACATTATACATACGGAGATAAGGGCAGTTTGCAGACACAGAGGGAATCTCAATGTGAGCTTGTTCATATGCTTGTAGCATAATGGCCTACATATCTGCACGCTGAGCGAGCAGACATTAAAACAACTCTTCTATCCCCCTGGGAGCTGGAGCTTATGATTTACACTTTTGCTTCATCTCAACCTACGAGGTTCGGGAACTAAAAGCGGTCCTCTCTGTTTCTCTGTTGAGCTTCCACCACATCTGAACAGTGGATATTAGGCAACTTAGTTTGAGAAAAGATTGTGAGAAGTCCTTGTTTTGTTAATTGAAATGTACGGTTAGTTTGCAGTGATCTGTTCCGTGTGATATTCAAAGCGATGTATGACAGGACGATGACAACCAACTACACCTGGAGCAGGAACTTCTACCTTGCAGAACTTATCCAACAAAATGTAGGAATTTGAAAAATTCACACTGTGCAGACACCTAATGTAGACTCAATAAAACTGCACGATTTGCGATTTAATCAGGGCCTTAAAACAGCAATTTAACAGTTTTGTTTGTCTGTATTTACCACCAAGTAAAATTCTGGGTACGTCATTGCAGCGGGTAAAATATAGAACTGATTAAAAGGAAAGTCACCGGCAATCCCGTTAATGTGACAAAAAGCACAGTTGCTGCCAGCGGTAAAAAGCTGCCGATAACAAGCACGAAAAGATGTATTTTTACCGTATTATAACTCACTGTCAGAGATCACTGAATGTCATCCCTAATTTGTTCGATTTTTTACTTTCAGAAGTGACAGCAAACAACCAGGAGATTTTTTTTTCTTTTCAACCCACAGCTGAAAAACGACTGCAGCCCTACCGATGTGCGTGTCGGGTACAATTCTGTTCTGCTGCTGTCGCGCAGCCACGTAGCACAATTCTGACTTTCATCACTTCCTTTGTTTTTTAACAGGGCCTTTCCTGCAGTTCGTGTCAAGTTTGTATAAAACCCCAAAAAGTGTCCAAGGTTTACAGGGAAACTCTGTAAGCAAACGTAAAGCAAAAAAAAATCAATCATTTGTATACTGACAGTGAAGCAAATTTGAAATTCGACATTTGGTTTCAAAAGCCTTTTCCGAACTGCGATGCTCTGTAACTGAGTTGTTTTCTACTTCACTGCAGCTGCCCAGAAAGAGCTTCAAGAGTTATTTCCCCACAGCCTATCAGTAGAATTCACCTTGAGATGTAATACAGGGAACACACACAATTAGAGACGCGGGTCGCGGGACATTTGTCCACATCAATTTCACAGAAGGCCTTAAAATGTACTTCTATGTGTAAAACCTGACCACATGCTCCAAACAATGTGGGGATAATTTCACCTCTACTACTGGGTCCATACAATCTCAATATACAGTCATTGATATGAAGCAGTGAGTCTTTTGAGCGGAGATGAGATTTTGAGCTCAGAAAAGGTTTCTCGGTACCATATCTGCTTCTGGTACAAAGTCACTCTGTAGACCATTTGGTGATTTTGCCAAAATGAGCAAACTTAACGCTTCAACTAAAAGTGCAGAGAGGGAATAAAGGTTTATACAATTGTTTCAATGAAACTCCTACCAGGATATGCCTTTAAACGAGGGTTTAACGTGATTGTAGCAGCAGCTGTAAATCAATTTGTATTGATCTAAAAGTCAGTGAGTGATTCTTATAGTATCTGCTATCCACAGCTGTTGAGTACTGTATCAAACACCTCCTCCTTATTACATCTGAAGGCAGCAGGACAGATATCAGCTCAGCTTTCGCTTCCTGTAACACTGAAGGTTTTCTGCTATCTATCATTTGAACAGTAACGCACTTTGTAAATATGTTGAGAAAGGAGCTGCAAGAAGCTGTACAGTCATTGTGTTGATATTAGTGCCGGCACGGTTGCATGGTGTGTGTGTACGTAGTTGCATCAGCGTGTTTATGTGCAGGTTGGAGTCAATAATGAGAGGGTTTGGATTTTTTAAGTGGACACAATCTGGGCAGAGACATTTAATTGCTGACATGCTTTGTTTAGCATTCGACTTGGACACCCGCAGGGCTGATCCGGCGGGGCTGCCACTTGTTTGACAAACATGGCGCGCTAATTGCAACCTGACAAATACAAAAACAAACCACAGGCAGACACGCACGAAAGGTTCGAACAGCCTACGGAGCGCCGCATATTTCATCAGCTGCTCGAAACAAACGCTGGGTGGTCGTGAAAGGAGCATCCCGAAACAGATAGGTTGTGTTTTTATAGCAGTGGTGGATGGCCAAAACACAAACGGAATCAATGAACAATAGCTAAGTACACCACGCGGTTCACTGTGTGCCCTAAAGGTCAAACATTAGCAGGTTGAACAAATAGCTGCTGGGTTGAACTAAAGCCTTCAGTTCAGTCAGACACAGAGCCGCAGTGCATTAATGCTGAACTGTAAACAGCCGGCGCTCATTTCCCTCCAGCAACACTGGTGTGAAAAATATATAAAAATATAAGAGCAACAACTTAAAACCATGTAGACCTGAGTTCACCTGAGCTTCAAGGAGTGCTCCTCTGGGTGAATGCTGAGCAGCTCATTGCAGTCCACAGAAGTATCGTCAAGTCTAAAATAAAAGCTGCAATTCAAATAAAAATGGGAAGACGGGGAGAAAAAAAACACATCATTAAACTATATTAATGCCATCACAACTACAACATAATCATACCACATGAAATGCTTGTTTTACTCACTGAAAAATAAATGCTGAACATCTACATGTGTTATTGGCTGAAGCCAAAACTCCCTGAAGAGGTTTCACAGTGAAAACATTTGAATGTAAAACAGACGAAGGAGCAAAAAGCAGCAACAGATAATTCATATGGTACGAGGAAGAGAAGCAGATCAGAAACAGGCCCGTTTGTGACAGCTCAGAGAAGCAGATGTGCAGAGGTGCACTTTGACAAACCGGAACCCTGAAGCCTTCTCATGCTGTTAGATTAAAGATGAAACTCACCTTCTTATTTGCGTTTCTAAACGAGGTCCCTGTTACGGTATCGCCCTTTTGAGAAGCAATACAAAACTAAATGTCCCCGTTGAACAAGATCAAGTGAATGTTTAAATGATTCAAACTATAAACCAGCACAAAAAAAGACACGAACCAACACAAGCCGCCGTGTTCTCAACAGACACGTGACAAACACTCAGACTTACAAAAGTCACATTTGCATTTGAGAACATAAAACAGCAAATGAAACCGTCTTCTAGGTGCACTAGGCATTAGGCAGGCATGATGGGAAATCTGGGCCATCCCTATCGCTACAATACTTTATTAAAACAGACCAGCTAAGTTAACTTAGTGGACCGCAACATTTGTACTCACGTTTTCAGGTTTTTTCTCCGAACGAATGAGCACAGATCAGCAGTGGTTTTCTGAGGGTGTTTTCACATGTTTGGAGGATTTTCAAGTTCTTGAGTGTTCCATACTTGAGTTTGTTGTGGAAAGTGGGCACCATGTTGTTCCAGCTCAGCTGGCCCAGATCATGGAAGCTTTTGAACGCCTGGGTGTCAGTCCTCTTCCAAACTAAACAGAGAGCTGTGTCAGGATATACGCTTCAAACTAACAACAGGAAATGGACACAAAACACAAGGGTTTATGAGATGCATGTTTACATTTGATCACCAGCACTTGGAAAGAGACAAGTCCACGAAAGAACTTTTGTTTACGTGCCGCGGCTCTCTGTTTGTTTGTGCTGTGTGAATCCAAACAAAGCGAATCCTGCAAAATAGACTTTTCCATCTCAATCCTCAACTAAATAAACTGTGCTCATATTGGGACATATTGGGACATATTGTAGCTGTGAGCCGGAAATCATCAGCAGCATTTGTTGAGAAACATGCACTGTATCAAACTTCTTTCCTTCGCATGGTGAAACTCAAACACGTTATCGCACATCGCCGGACGGAGGCCTCGGAAACATCATGCTTTGTGATTTTCAGGGACTGAAAGCAAAATCTGAAATTTACTGTCGGTGATTGAAGTTCACTGATTCGTGCAATCGGGCTAAAAAAACAATATCTGGATATGAGGTCACATCATCGACAGCGAGTTCGTTAAAGCATCAACCTTTAAACTCACGAAGTCACTGCTCTGAGCTTCAAAGGGCCTCTTCCTCACACTTTATTTGTTCAAACTGTTTCAAAATCCCATACAATGCACTGGAGGAAAAGATCAATGCAGCTTAATAACTGATGGAAACGCTGCTGCAGGAAATAGGAAATTGCTCTTCCTCTTGTGTCCTTGGCCGCCGGCTGTTCCTCGCTGATTTAAGACAGTGAGATTTCTCAATTAGGCCATCCAGAGCTGATTATTAATCTTGCTGCATGATGTGAGTCAGCAGCAGCTTATTAGAACCAGTTTCACCTCTTCTCTCCTGCTTCACTTCAACTTTGTTCCTTCCTTTTATATTAACTGCAGAATCGCCTTTACGGCAGTCTGTTTAGTTGATTGCTTTAAAATATTCATGAGTGAATAGATAAAACAAAAATAAGTAAGACATGCTCATTATTACTTTTTCGCATGGAGTCTTATTGGAGGAAAAAACAACAACCAAACTACAAACAAGATCCTTCAGAAGCGGCCACAGCGACAAATCATGATGATAAAAACTGCACCGCGTTGGACAATGGAACATAAATATTTTTGGGAAAAGCCATAAAGCAGCAAGAAGATACAGTAAAAAGTGACACGAGAGATAAAAATGTTTTTTTTCTCAGTGGTTGTTTGTGCTCGTTTTCCCTCAGCGCTGAACACTCTTGTTTATTCGATTTATTGTTGTTACGTGTGGGACGAGCTGTAAAAGGATTATTTTGCTGTAATGAAATCAGATCACAGGTTTCGGTGACTTATCCACCCACCTCTGATTGCAGAAAAGCACAGAGGTTGAATGTGGAGGATCCTTTTCAGAGGTGGTTCATGCTTTGGAGCAGCATTGAACATTCTTTACCTGCCTGTTCTATTTCAGGCCAGACCGTTCCTTTAAAACTAGCCACAACATCTCCAGTTAAAACAATCATGAATGTTTTAAGCTTTCATTAAACAAGACCAACGATTTCAGCCGACAGCCAGAGGATGCACAACACTGTATTTACTGCTTCCAGGAAAAAAAGCCATACCTCAAACTCGAATACAACACCCCATGTATATGCTGCTGTTATGATACAACATACTTATGAAATAGTACATTTTCCAAATGCAATAAAAATCGACACACATTTTCAATGACCAGCTTCCACATTGCACATGGTCAGCCCTGTACTCTTGTAATATTCAAAAACATGTATTTAGAGGATCAAACCCGGATATACTGCATTCAACCACCAGATGACGAACTCTCTTTCCAAGCCTGACTAGTATCATAAATTCACTGTGAGAAAAATAGTTGAAAAGCGGGCGCCCCGAGAAGAGAAATGTATTTATTGATCCCTAAAACGTTTCAGATGTCCGGCGCCTCACACCAGCACTTGAACACACCACTCACTCCAACGAGCGGAGGGAAAACTTTTATTACACTTGAATGACCCCCTCAGTTGTTAAAGTCATCGTTACTCTCTGCTCACTAAACAAGCAGCAAGGCCACTGAGACTCAAACACACTCGCTCCCTCTCCTTCACGCTGATACCGAGACAGGACATTAAACGTGTGTTTAAGTCCCAGGAAGAACTCTCACGGCAGCAGCGGTATAGAAGCTGGTGGTGCTGATTAATAATTGCATGCATGAGTTGCTTTTCCCTGGATTCTATCATTACGGAATACATGAAAGAGCATCCTGTTCTCAGTGTGTGTGTGTGTGTGTGTGTGTGTGTGTGCAGAAACGTTATTTCTGCTGTTCTTCACAAACCCCTGTGTGCTGCGGTTCAATTCTTTTCCAGTGTGTGCGAGAGGGAGAAAAGACGGAGATCCATGCTATCGGTCTTTGAGCGAGTGTTTTAATTACGGCTGCTAATTGAGCTGTTAAGCCAACCTCTGTCTTGATTACACATTGTTTAACTGCACTCTGGGCCCTGCAGCTCTGCTTTCGGCTGCAGCAGCTCTCACGCTGCATGTGTGTGTGTGTGTGTATCAGCATGTGTTTAAAAAACTCTTTCGATTGTGATCGGTCCGGTCTGCACTAACGTGACCGAAAACCATCTGCTTTTCATTATACTGCAGCCAACCCATGGTGGAGTCAGTGGTTAATCAAACTAATTATTCTCGATACATTTGTTTTTTAGCCAATTTCAGTGTGAAATGATAACTCGATACTTAACTAGAAGACCTCCGCCGGGCAGTTCACAGATGGTTAAAATCTATAATTAAAGAAAAGTAATTGCAGAATGTGTTCAGAGACATATTTATCAAATTTGACTCGTTGTGCGGCCATAATGCATCGTCCTGGTTGCACAAGTCAGTGCACAACCAGCTGCTCCATCTTCAGGCTCTGACCTATCGATAATTCCTCAAATGCACACGTGAGGGCACGTTCTAGCAGGACTCAAGCACTTTGACCCAATGCTTTGATTCTTGTTTGTGATGGAGTGTGTATGGAGCGTTAATAAACACTCTTAACATAAGTTGTGAATCTGCAGTGGGCCGCTGCCTGAACGCTGTGGGGTGAAAGACCCGCCGTCCAGTCTGTCTCTGTCTTTGTGAGCTATTTGACACATTCCGATGACACCGTTGTAAATGAAATGCTTGAAGTGCATCTACAGACATGATGGATGCATCTGGATACATTTAGACACAAATCGACTATCACGGTATAACAGCTTGTGTGGAGCCAGAACTTTTCTGTGTAGGTGTGGCAAGGTAGAACTAAGTAATGCGTCTCATTCATTTTATATATGATTATGAATATTTATACTGATATTATGTTACAGAGGGTCGTTTTGGAGTCTCCATATTAACTTTTTGGGTGTTCGCCAAAATAAAACCTTGGAAAAAAACAAACAATGAAGAATGGTCAATGTTAGTGATGATGGATAACAGGATGCTTAGGGCCTTGTGTCCATGGCTGCATTGTGTTTCTGAGCTGACTCGGCACAACTACAGGTATATATCTCGATCAACAAACATCACCATTTCATTTGGCTGTCATTTTCAAACTTGTGCACAACAAAGGGGGTGCTTGTTATTACCGTGGATTTAAGATGCCACTTCAACAGTAAATAAAACGTTGAGCAAATTTTTCAGTTTTCTTTTTAACTTCACGCTAGAAAGCATAGAGAAAATTGAAGGACGCCAATTCACTGCTTTCACCAAATGCCGCTGATAAAAAGAGCTGCTGCCGACCAAAATGCAAATATTAAATGAAAAATAATACTATAATCATACGTGTCCTGTTTTAGGGTTTAATCTGCCGCCGTAACGCGCATTGCCTGCTGGGAGGAAGTTATATTCTGTGTCTGTTTGTAATTATTGTCGACAGCACGGAGGCTGCGAAACGAAAATAAATGCAGCCGGTCGGAAGTCCACGGAGGCTGGAGTGGGATCACCGAGAGAGGTGGAATACAATTATGTTTGGTGTCTTTTAAAAAAAAATAGCATGCAACTCGCAGTGTCATTGTGATTCTTTTTCACTGTGTATTCTATTGGGACAAACAAACAATCCACCTCCCAAAGCAGATCCATCGTCCTCCAACGCTGCACGGAGACAGCGCTCCCCGACTCCCGTCTGAGAGTCTGTGAGTCTGTGATCCGGATGATCTGTTGTGTCTGCACGAGGGCTGAAAGGGATAAACACAAGAAACTGAAACGATATTTCTCCAGAGGGAATCTACAGGAACATCAGAGGTCATCAGAGTTTCCCGTTGATAAAACACCATGACACGCTAACAGATTCTGATTAATGTAGTTTCAATTTCACGCCATTTCGAACATAACAGATCACACAAAGCTCTGCAGGTTCCATTCTATTAACAATTCACTCCTTCCCTCAGTTGCTCATGCATGCACTCACTCTCCCCTCTTAATTCATCCATTCACTCACTCCCTCACTACACTCACTCAATCCCTCATCCCTCACTCACCCACCTCCTGCCCTGCCTCGCTCATTGTTCACTTTCTGACTCATTTACTGCCTTCATACCCTCCACCACCTCCCTCCCTCACTCACCCCATACTCCTCCACTCATTCCCTCCCTTCCTCTTTCCCCTATCTCACTTCTCGTCTCTGGTCCATCATCCATCAATTAATTCAATTATTCATCCATCCATCCTTCATCCGTCTGATTTCAGTAGCAGATTGGCACCTTTCCTCGCCCCCTCAGTCTCCGTCCAAGGATTCTTCCCTCGGAGACAAACGCGGCCGTCTGTATCAGAGCCCATCCGGAGCTTCACGACGGCGGCTGATAAACACTCAAGCAGCTCGTCCTCGTCTGTCAGTCCGAGCGCTCGACACGGGCAAAACAACTTTTCCAAATTCGACCCTCCCTCTAATATTCTGCCTCGATCGCCGTGGTGTCAGGAGGCGACACAGTGAAACAAATTATGGCGTGAAGTGTGTTTTATTTTCTTTCGTTTTCCACCCCCGGAGCAAACTAATGTGTTTGTGTGTGTGAACTCAATTAATGCTGGGTGGATAGTTCAGTCAGTTTGAGGCGCTGACAACACACTCTGGTGTCCACACACAAACACACTTTCAGATACACACATTATACAGGAAAACTGGTCTGAGACTCTGCAATTTGTGTCAAACTATATGCTGAGCATGTTGCCAAAACTTTCTTGGTAAAACTATCAAAGTACCAAACAGTGCGTCCTGTAACGAACAGGTTTAAAACGTGTGATATACACGTACCGTACAGGTGCTTCACAGTCTCACAACCCATTGGTTATCAGTCTGACAACGATTTAGCCTCTGGGGGCAACAGCCAATATTTCTGGCGGTTCTGGTGTGGCCAGCAGATATCCGGGTCAAGACGTCCTCTTCCGTGCATCGGTTATTGTTCAGAGTCCGATTATCAGCATGAGACGTGCGAAATGGAGCTGGAGTTGAGAGACAACCTCTGCGACCGGATTGGTTTACATGTCCACTCTCAGTTGATTTAGCTTCAGTGGAAACGGCTGACAGTGATCACGTCTGTCTGGGTCAAATTGATCACGGGTGCTTTTATCTGTGTGCATTAATTGAGAGAAAACTACTTTTCATTTTCTTTCCCTTCATGATTTCATTGTGCATTCAGCACCAGCCCGATAGGTAGCCAGCCTGAAAGCAGACTGGTTAACAGCAGGCAAAGTATAAAGACAGTCAATTAATTGGCCTCTTCTGCTCTCCACACAGACTGTTTACCAAAGCCTGCTCAAACGATATACAACACAATACAACTCAGACTACAAACAGAAACCAGAACGCTTGAGATGCAATGACCCATTGCCTGCGGATTTTGCATATGCAGATATGTTTACAGAGATTAGGTGCGTAAAAACACAATCAAAAACCCTTTTGACATTATGTCACACAAAATATCCACCTGTTCAAATGTTGTCCGAAATAACTGCAAGCAGTTCAGTTTCAGATCCTGTCTTAAAGGCAATGATATGTTATTATGATCATCATGTTAATTACACACCATTTTATTCCGTGATTAAACGTCTTTCTGTGAACAATGCTGGTTTATGTGTTGATAATATCACATTTTAGATGGTGACATTTTGTGCTCATACAACCAGTAATATGATCATTTGGATTTAGTTTTCTCCTGCTTTGGCAAAAGGCAGCAGGGAACTCAGTCTGCACTGCTGAAGTGTCCTCGAGCAGGACACTGACCCCCACCCAGCTCTATATAGAAGAACTGGCGCTTTGAACCAACAAACAGTGCATTTCATATCAATAAAACAAGATGGAGACGTCATATCAATAGCTTAGTCAGCCCTTCTGGAGGAAAGAAATGAAGTGCCATTCAGATGAGACAGCGGTTCATTACAGGGATGTCTGACAAACATTAAACTAGCTTCAGTCTCCTGTTTGCTCCTGTGTTTCTACCTTTGCCTTGTTTTGAAAGAATCAGATGACAGTTACAGCAAACAATCAACGCAAGTAAGAATGAATCTTCTGTGAATGGTTTTGTGAAAAAAAGGGATCCTGACATTTTGAGCAACACTGTTTGTCTTCATCGTTTAGTTTATTCCCATATTTAGCGGAGCAGCAAAACATCTGAAAGAAACCACAGTGTTTTTCTAAATTTTCTCTTCAATCACAGCTGTCAGCATAATGAAGTCTGCATCAAGTGAATACAAGTAAAGCCATCCATTTGAATTGTTTCTGAGCCGACTGTTCACATAGTGTGAAAGCTTTGCGTCGACCTCAGAACAGTGATGATGAATGTTCCACTTTCCTGACGCTTTACGGGCTGACAGTCTAACAGCACAGCGAATGGGTGTTTTTAAAAGCACGTTAAATGTTTTTTTCACCCACAACTCTCAGAACTGACACAGCTAGTGTTGGCAAAGCTTTTGACTACCGAGCCCTATTTTTAGGCCTCTGCTCGAAAATTGCATACCCATACGCAAGAGAGTCCACAGCTCTAACTACAAGGTCTATTTTAATAATTTTGATGCTGGAATACTGGTTACACTTGTGAGATGTGTTCAATTGTGTAACTATTGTGTATATGTTACTGGTTAATAGTGAATCAAGATGGCACACAGCTCAAATTGAAAAAAAGTTTGAGGTTCGCCTGAAAAAAAAAGCACTTTCATTGACATTTCTTTTTAAATAATACCTAATGAACTCTACAAATACTCCTGTGTCATAGTACAACAGGTTTTTGGTCTCTCTAAGCTAATTTTACTTAGATTGAGTGAAGCAGGCCTGCATAATAGGAGGTCTGAGTACAGAATTTCAAGCCGAATTCTCATTTCTCTCTCATGCTCTATTATAATGTTATATACTATATAACAATATATTTCACTTTTTTATCACTCATATTATTCAATACATCCAAATATAGCTGTTAGGAATCATTTTGAGATTCCTAACATCATCAGAGCCTGTCTCTGTGTCTCAGCCATAGGATTTTCTCAGTTCATGTGTGTGTATGTGGGGGTACCTCAGCCTATCATTGTCCGATTTCATTCAATGAGCCCGCCTTCGAAGCGTCATAGTCTCAGGAAGGCGTGTGTCGAATTTGGTGTTGATTGACACAAGTTTTAGCGAGTAAAGTTGCAAGAAGTGCCGCGTCTCAACGAGCGTAAATTTCCGCTCGCAGTAAGTCTGACCGCTCGTCCATGCTGGATTGACCGCTCTTATACTGGAAACAGCTCGGCACTAAACCGGATGCAGTTGGCATCAATGATTCTAGCTTTGAAACGGATAATCTGCAACGATATATTACAAATTTTTCATGAAACTGGACCAAAACGCACAATTTGTTTCGGCGAAGGGCAGTGCAGCCGTTTATTCTAAACACAGAATTCAATTTGTTCTCCTACAGCCAGCATTAGTTGCTACAAGCTCCATACAATACTTAAACTATAGAGGTTATCATTTGGCTTTCTTCTGATGGTTAGCAAACTGCACCACATTTATTTGTTATGAAGCTACATGAGGCATGGAAACAATCAAGCTGACGAAATGTGTCAAGCTGTGCTCGAAAATGACTCTCTGAACAAATTACTGAGGCTGGTCTTATCCAGCATTCGTAGCTATACCTAATTAATGCCCTATCATTTGTAAATATCCCACAATATCCACGTAATCTTCAACGAGGAAGTGTAAAGACTGCAAAAAGCCACACAGGGGCAAGAGGGTGGGTCCAACAAACAGCGATCTTTCAGCCAGGAGACCGCTGATCGTTCCGCGTAAGAAACAAGAAGTCAATGTTGATTTATCTGCCACGTAATTACGTACTTCAGTAACAGCCCTTCTGTAGTTATTCTAACCCAAACAACGATGTTTTCCCAAACCTAAACAAGTCATTTTGTGTATGAAATCGAACTGAACCGTTTCCTGTGAAGACCCAGGAGGGGAGCTCGTAGGTGAGCGTCTGGTGGCCGGGCCTTTGCCCATGGGGCCCGGTCGGGCTCAGCCTGAATAAACACCATGGAGCAGCCACCCTGTGGACCCACCACCCGCAGGGACATGCATCGGGGTCGGGTGCTATGCAGGTCGGGCGGCGGGTCGGGAGGGAGGCCTGGGCATGCCGAATAAACTTGCATTTCTATCACAGAGGTTGTTTCTGACTCTTCTGTGAATGCCTTTTGCAGTCTTATAAAAACTAAAGACCATAAGTTGTCACTATATGCCTCGGACAAGATTAGCTACTTCTACATCCAGAAATGATGCTTGAAGAGTGAAGATTGTGGACACAGTGGCAAAATACAAATGTTTTTTTCACAAGAATCTCAAGCTGCATGAACAGCATTCCAACAATTACTATAACGGAGTTCGGGGCACGCCATCATGTCTGAGTGGGCCTGCAGGGGGCGCTCCAATACACACAACACACAAATCCTGGTGGGAAACTGATATATAACACTATAAACTGACAAAAAAAAATATGCAAAGTGATCTAGGGTTGGGCGGTATTGAAACCCCTCGACTGAAGATATTACTTTTAGAAAAATAATATTAAAAATGATTGTCCAATAAAAAGCTGAGGAGAGAGACACGTAGATATAATGGACTGGAGACGCATGCATTGTATTGAGCGATGGCTTTTAATTCTGTTCTGATCCCTAGTTGACCAGTGACTCATTTATTTGGTTTATTTGTTGAATCAAGACATACTGTATAACCACCCACAATCCGACATGACGTCTGGTTTCAACCAGCAAGCGCACACAATGAATTGTTATGATATCTGTTCCTGTAGCAGAAGTTCAACGCTGTCACTTTTCATTGATACATTTGTTATGAAGCAAAGAGACATTTTATGAGGGAATGAATAATCTGATTTCATATTGTTTCCTGGAGACATATTTTAATGCCAGCACACAGTGTTGATATGAGTCACATGTTCATGTCAGTTGATATTAAAAGGCTCCTTTGTCTCTCTCTCTCTCTCTCTCTCTGTTTACATCCCAACAAGGCAGGAAGCCTCAGTGGATATCATCAGTCTTACGACTCCCGGAGGTCTCACATTCTCACCCTCACGCTCTCACCCACTCGTTTTCTCTCCCTTTATATCTTTTGTTTCTCTTTACAGCCCAACAGAGCAGCACAGCTTCCTGAATATCAGCCCATCATTAAAAAGTTTACAGTCCTCATTCTGGGTTCTTCCCCCTGAAGAATGGTCACGGTTACATTTCTAAAGCGTAGTTTTATGGTGACAGAGCCTTATTCTTAAACATTTGAATATTTTCGTTTTCAAGGCAAAGTGAAAGCAGGTTAACGTGTATTTCAGGGAAAAAGGAACAAATAAATAAATGGTAAAACTTTTTTTACATTCAGATATTACCCTGCTTTTGTATAAAAGAATGCAACGATAAAGATCTGAGAATACTGAAATAGAAGAAAATGACAGCCAGCAACTAACTCAACATCTGTCACGGTGTCTTCTCAAGTCATTTGCTTCCAAAATACTTTGCTTTCAAATTCAAGGAGTATTAAAGGATAAGGTGATGTTAAATGATTCTCACATTGTCAACACATCGGAAAATACCAAAAACAATACATGTATCGTTAACAAACAGCCCATAGAGTGTCTATAAAAGCCTGATACCGCCTTCCTCAGTGCCGTAGAGCTCCCTTTATATATTGAGTCAATCCCACACACACCATCCTGCTGCCTCAAATAATCATATAGGGCATATCGGGCACCAAACATGGATTAATCCGCCGCTGAAAATAGTCCCCAACAAATGCGCTATTTTCGCCTTCTTGAGTAAAGTTTGCAAAAGACGACAGTGCCAAACTGTTGTAGAAAACTATAACGGCACTTTCAGAAATGTTAAATGATGTTATGTAATGTTTGTGAGCCGCGTTAAAGATGAATTCTTGGGACTGAGTGCCACAGAAGGGAAGTCAAAGCGAGATGGACAAACATTGTTGCTTTTTGTTATTTTCATGGGACTTGTTTACACTGAGAAACTATTTAGAATGCAACCGTCCTTTAGTCCTTGTTTTATCATTTTGTAATGCATGAATTAAAGAAAACCTTTTTAGTGAATCAAATTATATTGTTAGGAGACTGATGAAAGGTTTTGGATAAAATGATGGAGAAAACAATTAAAAAAACAAACACATTTCTGTCACTAATTAGCCCTGCACAGTTCTATGCATCCTTTCTCCCAACATACCAGCTGTTTAAAGGGCATAAGATGACCATTCAAATAGTGTAAACAGCTTGTGCAGCCTAACCCACTGTCTTGTTGCTTCACAACTGCAGTGCAATTACAAAAGTGCAGCTCTGGCGTACAGAAGACTTGCTCCTGTACACACTTTCAATCACTGAACAGCTAATTAGTCCACAGCTTGAACTGTTTGGAGCGCCTTTTTATCAAAAGCCCTTCATCACGTCAACAAACAAAGTTCAGAGAGTCGGGGCCTGAACGTGCTCGGTCTGCGCCTCTAACGGAAGGTGTGACATTTTAAATTATATTTGATACAGGTGATTGAATGTGGTACATTTTAAAGACAAACAGTTAAAAGAGTCTAAAATGGTGAGAATTCTAAGTAATTAAGTATGTGGGTTCACTAAACTGTTCCAGGATCAGTAGACGTTGACCTTTCTGAAAGAATGTATGGAAGCACAATAATCAGAAATGCATGGAGATTCAGGACAAAGACGCCCGTCACAGTTCATAAAGGGGCTATGAATGAAACATGAGATTCAACAATGCCCTTTTAATAGACATTCACCCTCTTCACATTGTCTCGCTATTTAGTCTTGCACGAATGGGACTACTGTTGTGAGAATACCACAACTGTGTATCCACTGTAGATGATTCATGTGATTCCTCCCACTGTATTCTGGGTGAGAAAAAAAACAAACGAGTGCAGGTTTTGAACAGATCCAGCGGGCACACCTCGCCTGAAGCACAAGAAAGAAAATGTCGGCACCTCAGGGCACGCAGAGGGAGAAAATACTGACATCGCACAAAGCCGTGTGTCAGCAGAAACTAAAATCACTGACCGCAATGGTTTGAAAACCAAAAAAAAGACCAAAAAGGGGAGAAGATTGGCTAGTTATGGTCTATTCTGTGAGGCCTGCTGCCAGTTTCAGCGTGGAAGAAGTGTGAGATGTGCAGTTCTCTGGTTTATGTCGCTGCACGGAGCAGCAGAGTGGGAACGCATGCTTGGCTGAGGTGGGAACAATCATTTACAAAACCATATGAAGGGTTTTAGGTGTGGCTACCGGAAACGTTAATTAGTGACGGTTAGACTATAGCGGAGCAGTTAGCATTTATACTCCCACTAGCTCGGGCTAATTAGCCGAGAATAATTAGAAATAAATGTGGGTTCTTGACCTACTGCTAATATATTCCTCCATTTACCTAGCTCTTTTCATCCTTCACTCGGAGTGTCTTCCTGCTGTTTCTGATCAATGACCACAGGTGGCACCGACTGATACCTACAACAACCAATCAATTAAAATAGCTGAAACGAAATACACAATTATAAAATCAATGTAAATTAGTTTACCCCACTGTTGGCCTTCAACATTGTTTAAAACTGTTTATTTCCTATTGAACTATTTACATCCTTCCTTGCCTACGCAAGACTTTTCTTAATCTCTCAGTGAACCATCGCTCTTTGCGAGCTCCGCAAGCTTTTTCGCAGTGGTGAAAATTCGGCATTACTTGTTTTAATCCCTGTACTTTTACGATGGGTTATGTGACGTGATGTGTTGCTGTAGTTATCTCTGGATCCAGTAAATGTAAGATGATCAAGGTTTGCTGCGTGTGTGTTTGAGGGGTTTCAGTGAAACACTTTGTCACTGTGTCAGGTGGAAATACTCGTTTTAAAATAAGTTTATTGATACAGTTTAGATTGCAACTCATAAATACAAACTGTATACAGAAAGTATAATAAATCGAAGAGCATTTACTGACATAATTCATTGCATTATCACAATGTGTTCTATATCCCTTTGTTTGCATAGAATGTGTGAGGATGCCCTTTGCGTTCATCACGGTACACACACACACACACACACACACACAAAAGAAAGAAAAAACAATCCTGAAAGTTACGAAATGACAAATCAAATTCTCAATCTCACAAATCTCAGATTCACAGAATTGGAACTTTTTTCGGAACACTTCTTGAGGGCCCAAGAGTACAAAAACATCCACTGCTTTGAAACAGCCTCGGAGTGTTTTGTTTCAGAGTCCTTGATCTCCGCTGAAATGAAACCATTCATTTTCAAAAGGTCACATGGCACGTTCCAAAAAATAAACACAAAAAAGGAGAAATGACCACACCTCATCAAACAACACTGTAAATATATTGGTTAGCATTTCTTCTAGCCGCCGTGGAGTACAGACTGTCCACGTGTTACATTTTAATTCAAAAAAGCCCGGCCACCTGGTACCACTGGCAGGTGAAAAGACTTCATTCAAAAGTATTCATGAACACCATTGATCCAGTACCTACTAAGCACACGGACAGCTCAGGAAACAGCTCAAACGCAAAATATACTTTAAAGGTTTTACACTTTTACACATGAAACAGAATTCAAACACATGGCACTCAACATCTTGTGATAAATCTCAGTAACGAGCACAGGCGAAAGCAAATTGATGAACAAAACAAGCAAATGACAACCAGAGAAGAACGTTTCCATCCACCAGATGAAAAGCTGAAAACCACAACACACAAAAGTAAAGGTTTCTTACAGCAGCTTTCCTGTAACACCTGAACCCAAAATGTGCAAGCCAAATTGTCAAATTGTCCATGTTCATTCCTCATCATGCAGGCTTTTCGGTAAGATTCTTTAAAAAACAAAAAGAAGTGAAAAGCCTTTCTCCTTTCAGCTGAGGCATGAGACGGAGAGAAGCCCGGTCAATCATCACTCTCATCTTTATCGGCTTCTTATTCCAATAATCCAAGAGTAATCTCTAAGAGAGCGGCTCTTTGTATGAAGAATCAGAAGAAGCTTCTTTTTTTACAAAATCATGTGAAATCTTCGCCATCCTGTGAAAGAAAAGACGCTCGACTTTGAAACGTCCTCGGTTAGCCGTCAGTGTCGCTGAAACGACAAAGACAGAGCTGTTGAGTGAAGAAAAAATAAACGGGTCAAAACCCTGATAACAGAGTTAAGTTGGCATATCGAATGTGTGATTGATAGGGGAGCCGCTAATCCTGCTAACTTTCATCCTTTGATAGTTGTTGTTAGATAAAGAAATAGCAGCCAGAGAGCGTTTCAATGTGACTTGTTGCCAACTTGCTGCGACAATTGTTGGCATCTAGAGGACAATTGTGTCTTTGAATTAAGGCGTGGACTTAAACAACCGCCTGCTTTTCTCCTTAAAAAACACAAAGAGACAGTTCACATTATTTTCCCTGGAATAAAAAGCTTGATTAACACCGATAAAAAGCTCCAGGGCGTGTTTGGTTCTTATTCGCACGTCAGCTGTTTTTACGCTCAAGAGACAAAGAAAGGCATCACAACTCTCTGGAAACCAATTTCACACATATGATTACCCACGTGCCATCAGAACGATATAGCTCCATGAAGATGATGACTATGGCAACCAAATGTGGAAACTTGGTGATTCAGGAAACGGCAGAAGATAACACACACTGGAGAGCTGTTTTATGACATTTTGGGTAGATTGAATGTCCCAGTTTCTGTTTGGATCACCAACGATATGATCAGGGGACACCATGAGATATATGTATACGTAAAGTAGTAGTTTAAACTATAACATCATTTTTAACATATTTTTCTGGGCTTCACTAACTTTTATCTCCATAATAAAACATTTGAAAATTGTTGCACTTACGAAGTGCTGAAAATGATGACTTCCTGTTTTGTTAAGATGCCGTCAAGTCACATTTTTCTCAGGTGCCCTGAAACCAGCATCTAAAAAAGTCTGGAAACTTGTGTTTTAACTTTCTTACTATCGCCTCCAATGCGGTGTGACATCTTGTTCTGTGTGTCGGCATTACAGTATTCAGAGCAGCAGGCAAAGAAAAGACAAAGATTACATAAGGGAAGCATAATATTGATGAGAATTAGCATGTTGAACCATCAGCTTGTCCTGTTTTTGAGATTTCACTGACTTTCATAGAGAGAGTGAGAGGAATATTGACTCCTACAGAAACGTCAACTTGGTGATCCACCATCTGTAGATCAATGTAAACATAACACATCCTTAATACCGGCGCATCCGGTCAAGCTAACCCGGATGTTAATTAAACATTAGTCTCTGACATTTGTGACAGTATATGTTTTAATGTGTCAACAACCCCTTTGGGACAATTTCAAAGCTTGAAGAAAGTTGCAGTTGTTGGATGCTTACAACATGACCATTGTATTGTCATGTTTAATTCAATTTAGAATGAAGTGAAGTGAAATGAAGAAAAAGAGAGAGGTCTGCAGCGATAAAGGTTTCTTGCTCAGCAGGTAGAATTTCGTCTTGTTTTTTTTGTCTCGTCAGGGAGGATCCAATGACGACTGCAGTCAATTTCAACAACGCCTTTTATTTTGGCATCTTTTAAAACTACTCCATAAACGGCAGTTTCAGACTGAAGAATGAAGAAAAATTGAAATTTGCAAGATGGATGTTGGGAAGCAAGTACAGAGCACTCAGCGTGAACACACAGCGCTGAATCACAGAATGTAGTCCGGGTGACATTATTCATTGATCAGCAATATAATCCACCGGGTCATGTCTGATCAGAGTCATCATCGCATCACCTTCAGGTTACTTACACCCCAGAATGTGTGCATTGTGCACTCTTTAGGAATATTTTCAGTCCGATTGACATTGTTTATGATCTGATGATTAATCTGATGATTGTGTCTTTTAGTAAATAGATTTTTGTTGTCCGTTTCTGTATTACTCCCATCGTTGTAACTCATGGTTGACCCTGTGCATCATTTCCTTCTCTTTACTTTTGGTTTCTGTGTTTTGCTTCTCTGAGAATCATTTAACACGTTCTGTGGAGCATGAGAAGAAAACAAAAGCTCACTCGTAGTTGCACAAATTTACACACGCACACACACACGCACACACACACACACACACACACACACACACACACACATCACACCTGGAGAGAATGCAAAGACCTTGGGCCCAACAGAACAACAACAACAAAACAAAAAGAGAGCAAGTTTGTGTTTGTGTGAAACATCTGAGCTCAGCAGGAGAGACAAGTACAGGAAGGAGAAGGCATACAAACAAAACCAGCTTGCTCTCCACAGGCGAACATTGTATACATTGCTGTACATGCTAACCCAATGAATCCGGTAACATTATTTTTCCGCCATTTTACTATAAAACACATGGTGATGTACATTGTAAAAAAAGGCTTTCCTTTTTGAAAAAGAGCAGACTTTGTCCTTCGTCAGCGCTTATTGTTTGATGCGCACCGACGTGGTTGTGTATACATTATTTACAAATACAACCGTACAAAAATTTGTATTCCTCTGTTGTACATGTATTCAAAAAACAAATACAACAGGTCGGTTCCATTTTGTTGTGAAATATTTCTGAAAGTACTTTAATACGCAGCGACAGAGAAGCTGAGAGACAGTGAGCAGGTGGGTTCACCTGACTCTTCAGAAGGATGCGACACTTTAAGCCACACAAGATGTGAATAAATGCAGTGCGCTACGATGATTGTGTTCAGGAGTTATCACAAGGCACTGGGTCAAAAGGTCTAGTTTCTCGTGGGTGTTGTCGCCAAAGATCTTTACGTCTTTACACACCAAAGAATCGTATTGTAAAACATCCCAGTCGCCAGAAAACAATTCGGCATTGTACGTTTCTGCAAAACCACCGATACGTTGAATGTCATCGTTTCTGAACAAAAACTATATTTCATAGTTACAACCATATCAGTCTTGTATCATGCGTGCAGAAATGTTGACTTTTGGTTTCAAATGGGACATGAACAGGGTTCTCCTGGGTGAAAGTCCTGTGTTTGTGTGAGTTAAACAGACCTTCCCATTCAAATCAACGTAGCACGATGGTCAGAGCAGCAGACATTTTAAGTGTACGGTTGCTTTCACGGACATTGTAGCTTGCCAATCTCCATGTAAACTAACCGATTTACGGCAATCACGTTTTCAATTAATACCTAGAACGAGCAGTGGAGGAGTAATGTTACGAAGCATAGAGAGTCAGACCAACTAGCTAACTAGTTAATTATAATAGGGTTTGAATAGAGCTAGGAAGCAGTGCTGCAGTGCTTTGGTATTGCATATTAATACGAAACAAGATCAAAGTGGTCTCCACCTAAAACACAGGAAAAGAGTTCATACATTAACATGCTTTCATCATCTGAACCTGTTCAGATGAAAACCAAGTGTGCAAAGACATAAAGATCTTAACATGTTGGAGAAAACAGATGTTTTCGGCCGAGTAGTCTGCATTAAGCAGTGGGAATCAGACCCATCAGGTCACCTGTCTGTTGAACTCCACAGGATCATAAGTGTGCCACTCAAATCATCAACAGAAATACGTACGTGTCTTCACACAGAATATATGATGATAAAAAGCAAAGTAAGAAGAGCGTCATCCCATACTGGGGAAGCTGAAGGGGTAAATGGGAAAACAACTCATCCTTTTGCAGAGTCAAGTGCCATTAGCAGTCAGATGTGGCCGAAGGTCTTTGCATTCACACAAAGGGAAAGATTGGTGATTGGGATGAAACGGAACTGAAATCAGAGATTATGTTACTCGTTGATGCCAAAGAAAGTCCGTGTGATGTGCTTCTTCTTGCCACAAGTGCATCGACATAAGGCACAGGCACAGTTCCCCTCTTTCAACAGAGTTTGTTTGTCCTTTTGTAAAAACGTCCCAGTGCAAGAAACAAGTAGGGTGACCACCGACGAGGCTAAAGCAGCTTACAGTGAACATTCATGACATGTTTCACACATAACAGAACTCTGACAGTCATTATGTGAAATCAAAACAGCTTTCTACTCAGATTCAAATCAACATCAAATAAAAACCAAAACACTGGACCAGTGGTTTAGTGGTTTGTGTGGCAGAACTTGTGCCATGTTCACATCATATCACAAGAAGTGGAAGAACTTGGCGACACCTCTCCACCACAACATGTTCAAATGTCAGAATCCAAGTCAGCAAAATAGTTGTTAACAGTGACTACACTAATAATTCCCATGAAGAACTGCTGATAGCACTGGAACGCTTATTTGAGGGGCTTGTCCCAGTTGGGTGAGTGTGATATGATGTGAACAGTCTTAGTTTATCACAATACACTTTAAACTGATTGTAACAACGACCAAATGGGCTGAATATTCTGTGGGCTAATTTACTGATAAACAACTTCACTGTAATGTGTTGTAATGAATCAGATCTCAACAAAGAAAGACTTCCTGTCTGCCTTCTGAACTGGAATACACGTTTACCCAATCGTTTATAAGTTCAATTGGAAATTCCCCACTGTTCTACATTTAAGCATCATTTTTTTCTGTTTTCCACAAAATCCAAAGGGGGTTCATGTATTGTCACACTCACATAACTTAATGCTGATACACGTACACAGCACATACACTTCTGGATTTGGTATGTGTTCATAAGAGGTCGGCCTTCAAAAACGTCCGGTGGATGTATTAAGAGAGCTGGAAACAGTGTCACCCCAGAGGCCACTGTACAATCCATGAAGGTGTTATGTTGGTAAAACTTCCACAGAGCCTCGAATAGTGATTTTAACACCAGTGACACAATCCCAAAGTAAAGTCTAAAGGCCGAGTGAGTCGGTGAACTGGAAACCTTTTTTTAGCTTGAGTGCCGGCCGAGCAAATGAATGGGTGGCATTTTGGTATCTAGTTCTTATAATACATCCATGACACGCCTTCATGTTCATTACACCATCTAATATTCTGAATAGTTGCGATTAAGTGCTTATAGCCGACATTATGGGGCTTTAAACTGCCTAATGAACAACAGGAAAAGTATAAACCCTTCAGTTATCTCAGCTGGGGTGACCAGCCGAGAACAACAAAAAAAAACGAGGAAAAAGGGGCGGGGCCTGTTGCAATGGGTGATCACCCTAGTGATTCTCGGACTGATATGCGCTTGAGGGAGAAAGGGAACAGATCGGTGTCTCTTCTCGTAAATCTCTGGAGATTTTCTTCTCAGTTTCTACCAGGAGGCTCCTACGAGCAAAGAGTGTCAGTGTGTGTGTGAGTGTGTGTACACCACGTACACTACATGTATACTGTGTGAATGCATGTCTGTAAGCTAGTGTGTGCATCTGCCGTATGTGTGTACGCTATTAATAAATAGCGGTGTCATGTATGACTGTTAGGGTCAGACCGATATATTTCCATTAATGTCCTTTTATCAAACAGCCAGTCAGTGTCCGATGTATATTCCAAATATGACCTCAGTTGTATAAAAAAGTTGCAAAGATTTTTTATTGTTTTTATTCATGTATTTCAGTTTAAAAGCCCAATAACTCCTGCAGTGCTGTGTGTATAAAGAGCTGAGAGAGATGTGTACGACACAGAGGAGAGTTTTAGTGTCCCATGATGCTCTAAATACTGTTTTTAAAGGTTTTCCACTCTGAAACGTAGAAAATGAAGGGAGAAAATATCTTTTAGCATTGAAATATTGGCACAAAAGACCAGCTGTCAGCAGCTTGAATCCAAAATTTCGGGTACTGGCCTGTTAAAAGATATCGGTTTAGCCTAAACATCAGTCTGAGAGTGTAATTGTAAT
Source organism: Melanostigma gelatinosum (assembly GCF_949748355.1). Lineage (NCBI taxonomy): Eukaryota > Metazoa > Chordata > Actinopteri > Perciformes > Zoarcidae > Melanostigma > Melanostigma gelatinosum. Next base: position 4,260,490 of record NC_136647.1, read on the forward strand.
GTGTATACATTAGTGTGTCTGTATAGGTACAGATCAGGCAGTCTTTGTATCTAGTGTTTGCTGTTTATTGATCCTGGAGGCAGGCAATATGTGTACTTCTGTCTGTTTTTGTCCGTTTTTCTTTCAGGATATCTGTGTATTTATTTATATTTGTACGTATCAGTCCTAAAGGCAGACATTGTTGCTGATCTGGCAGGTGGATCCAATGCCGGCCTGGGACAGGAAAAGCCTCCCGTTGGGACAAACGCAAACCTCGTAGACAGTCTGCCTGTTCCCAGAGGACGAGGAGCTGGTGGAGGCTTTCCCCTCAGGCAGCCGCATCAGGCGAATCCTCCGAGCATCCAGAGAGATCTGGTGTACAGGGAGAGAAAACTGGTGAAATTGGAAACAGGGGGGGGGGGGGGGGGGGACACAATAAGCAGATCTCCTGTGGGACAAATAGGAAGAAAAGGGAGAAATAGGCAGTTCGAGGTCGTTGAAGAGATTCTCTGACATTTCTGGGGGACATGCACGCTTGCTAGGTGAATGCGGAGCAGATTTCAGTGGTATTAAATGGCATTCAAAGTCAATGAGAAACAAAAGCAAATTGTCTAAAGGTCCTGAGAATTGAAAATATCTTATGCGTTTCTTTCTTATCGTGTCTTAAAGTGGCAATTTTTCGTGCAACCGAGGGGAGGGTTGGGACATGGAATGGAGGGTTGAGACATGGAATCAGAGTGCAGCTACGTTAAAAACCTTCATTGTGGTAGCGGCTGCTCGGAGTTGTGGTCAGAAGGTTGCTGGAGCCTGTCATGGTGGCAAGGAGGCCGTCAAGCTAAAGAGGGGTCTCCAGAAACATTCTGTTTTTGATTTTTTCATGGACAAGGATCTCAAGGTGCAGCTGGGGGGAGGAGAGTGTCCGGTTAGAGGACCTCAGAATTGCATCTCTGCTCTTTGCAGATGATGTGGTTCTGTTGGCTCCAGTAGACCATGACCTTCAGCAAGCACTATGAGTGAGAAGCAGTTCGGATGAGAGTCAATACCTCCTAGAGCTCCGTGTGGACCCAGTTCTGCAGTGAAACATACGTAGCTCTTCCTCAAGTCACCTTGTAGCAACCAAGATTCATCAACTTTAAAATCGTTTCTCCAGTAACACATCTTTAAGTAGAGTTATAACGGTTTCAGATAGTCTGAAAGGTTAAAGTTTGGACTTCTAAATATCCATTTTCTCTGACATCAGATTTGATGTATGAGAGATGTATGAATCCATACTTACAGCGTAATTGCAACTCTCTAACACATTAATTGCACAGTGACAGAATAGCTGAGTGGGTGCAGTGAATGACGGAGGCTGTGTGTTGAATTTGAAGTACACAGTGTGAACTCTCAAGAGGCAGAGTAGTATCCGTGAGAAAAGTCACCCAGAATGCATCTGCTTGGCATCATCTCGATGGAGAAATATCTCATGGATTGAGGCAGCGGTAGCCTACAGGACAGGGAAGCGGGATTGTCACCAATAAAAATCATCAGTTTAAACCCCTGAAGCAGGAGACAAGATGTGGGTAAAGGGTAAAAGTAAGTCTTTTACAGCCTAGGGACGTGTAAATGTATTGCACAAACTCATTTTCACTCTGGGATTCATGTAAGGAAACTCAAACACTAGAAATCAGCTGTGCATTGTCAGCTATGTCGTGAGCAAATTACACATAAATTGTTGAAATATTTAGTTGACAAAGAGAAGGGTACACCTGAAAACCATGTCCTGCTAAAAACAGAGCACAACATAACTGTCTGCTGACTCCCGGGTCATTCCTCTCGTCTCCCGAGGAATAAAAAGAGAGCAAAATACCGGAAATGTTCATTCTGCAACACCGCAAAAAACACACAGCTACTCATCCACTCATTTCATTGCCTTCAACCCCGCATTGATTGGAAGAAACTGCCTTTCTCCCACTGCACAGACACGAACCACTGCTGCATGAATCCCATCTATCTGCCCTCTCCTCCCGGCCTCCTGGGGCTCGTACAGAACTGGTATCTCACTGGCCGAGGAGAGGAGGAGCTCTCCAACCATAAAAAAGGTAAAGGAGCCATTACCAGGCGCCTCTGGGAGGCATCGCCGTCAAATGACCTGGAACACTTTTAAAGCAGAGTCTCAGCTGACTACCTCAGACAGCTGCTGTTGAACAAATCTTTCACCACGAGGGGCAGACAGTGTGAGCCACTGGGTGTAAGTGTGTGTGACGAGATGATTTCATGTATGTGTGCAGCTGAGAGCGTGCTTGTTTGTAGTGAAGGACAAAAGTATATATGGATGAGGCAAGTAAAGGTTTTTTACAGATTTTCTCTCTTCGATAAATTTTTCTAATTTCCCAGGACTCTCCTACTTTGCGCACGTTGACGATGGACTTTGCCTCTGCATTGTACTCTGCACACAACCTCGGGGAACAAGAATCAATGAAGCTATCTCGATGTCCACACAATGTCTGTGTTGCAAAAGTAGAACGTTAGCAGAGCAGCAGCTGCAGTCCTCCATCATTGTCTACACAGAATGTGTTCAGTCACAGCGCTGAGTGTTGGTCACCCACATTCATGCAGTGCCCAGAGTCCAAAACACAATCACACACTGTGTGATCTTACTTTGTGATTGTGTATTGAAGTCCTTATGCAGCCTGTTGAGAGCTGCATTGATGGAAATAGAAAAGTACGTGTTCCGTCAGACGCTACGCACAACCGGACGCTATCTTTTTAGAATCCAAAATGTTACAATCAACTTTCATGAAATATAAACACACTGTAAAATGGTTAACGTTCTAGCACAAAACAAACAATCCCAGACCAGGCAACGCCATGGTAGCAACCTGTCAATCACAAGGTAGCCCCGGCCTAAAGCATACCCTGCTTTATGGTCCATTTGACTCGAAATGGGCCTATCATTTACAAACCATGCTGCATTGAAGAAGACTTGAAACAAGCGATTGAGACCATAAACTCATGTTTACTCAGTGAGAAGTAAGGTCAACTTCTCAATGACTTCGATACAGTCAGACTTATTTAGCCACCAGGGTCTTCCTGTTGGCCGTTGGAAAGAAAAAGACACGTCCACATTGGCTTCACTTTTCAGAGCCAGAGGTTTTAGGTGTGCCACAGTACATCACTGCTGTGTGCATGGTGTGGGAAAACACGTTGTCACCTCTGGTTAGACTGGGTGAAGTTACCCTTTTAGAGTTGTCGTTATGCGACTCTGAGTGGCTTCAGGTGTGTGCGTGTCTATTTCTGTATCTGCTTGTGTGGTTTGTCGGTGTCTAATGACCGAAGCCTTGCACAACCTTGCACAGCCTTGCACACAAAGCCGTGGCAGTGCCGTCGGGGTCCTGAGGGGAGAGAGAGCGAGAGAGAAAGGCTGTGTGTGTATGTGTGTGTGACAGAGGTTTGACAAATGGACATTTGCAAAACTAATGGAGTGTGAGAACGTGATTCTAATTATATGAATTGACCATCATAAGTTCAACAGCCTCACTTTCGACCACACACCCGTGAAAACTGCAAGGAGATGAGGTGTGGGCGTGGCTACTTTGGTTACTTTTAATCCAAGGGCACCTTGCAGAAACAGTCTCTCTCTCCTCGTCCATCTCATATCACAGCTTGTCTCAACGTATGGAAATGTTTTTGTGGGAAACTTTGAAACACTTTCTTCTCCCTAATCCTCCTTCGCTGATTTGAACAGATCTGACATGACATGACTGGTGCAACCTAAGGTGGGAAATCCTTTTATCAGCACAGCCGGCTGTCATGAATGTGAGGAGTGATGTGTGTAACCAATCAGGGGATGGTTGGAGGAATTTAGGAGCAGGGAGGAAAGGATGAAAGAAGTAGCATGAGGATGAGAAGTGCATTAGCTAAAAGGGGAAAAAATTATGGTAAATAGGTAAAGTTGAATCCAGAAAATAGGACAAAGGAAGTAAGAAGGGGACAAGTCAGGAAGCTGGAAAAGAGTAAAAGATTGATGGAAAAGAGAAAGTAAGCATGTGAAAGACCCAAAGAATTGGTGATTGAAAGGAGGATGGGCAGCGAAAAGAATGAGAAAAACAATCAACTTCCGTTCTCTATTTCCCTGCTTTTCTGTGAGGCTCTTTCAGATTCTGGTGGACGGCCAGTATGTGGAGAAAGTGCCACCAGCCAATGAGCTGAATGCTGGTCCATTTTGGCTGAGGGAGCTAACTATTGTTTGGATCGCTGTTTGCTAAAAATAAGTTTGGACAGCAGAAATATTGAATTGAGATACAGCCCCATCAGCCAGTATGGCCGGAGGACAAGACAAGTTAAGAAATTGATTTCTCAACTTGTCAGTACACAGAGAGGAAGGTTTGGTCGTTTCCCGGACAAATCTAGGTGTTTTACCTTCACAGCTTCATAGTCATCAAACAAACAACTCAACGAAAGGTTATAAAGGTTGTGAAAAGTTCATTTGCGCGACTGATAGACTCACCTCTCCGTCTTTGGACTCCAGTCGCAGCTCGTTCCTGCAGATAGCCTGGATGTCTCCTGCCTCAGCCAGGATCTGGATGCCTTTAGGAGCCTCCATCACGAGGGAGCGAGTGGGCGACTCGAGTCTGGGAAGAGTCAGAGGAAGAACAGCGCTGTCACCGATAATGTTTCCTCCAAACGTTTGAGTAGGACAGCTAATTATTAAAAACAAAGGATAGAAAGCAAGGCAACACAGAAGTTTACGCCGTGAATGAACCCACAATTAGTTTTCTTTGTTATGATCGTCAGTAGAAAATTGGAATTGTTCCATTTTGTTTTGTATGATTTGTGTCAAACAGTCCAATTTAACAAGGGCCTGTAAACTAAAGTCACGGTTCTGAAGCAGGCTGTTTATTAGGCTGTCATTCTGACACTGTGCTGGACGGAGCAGACATTTGTTTTTATCACCTTCACCAACAACAAAACAACACTTTGGAAGGTTTTCATTGATATCACACACACACACACACACACACACACACACACACACACACACACACACACACACACACACACACACACACACACACACACACACACACACACACACACACACACACACACACACACACACACACACACACACGAAATTGTAGCATGAAGATTGTCTGTTTATTTCTTCACCATAAGGCCAGCAGCGCCTAACCGTACAACTTGTCAACATAAACACTTTAGCTGTGACCAACAGCCATTTGATGGGGTGTCCACCTGAAGCTCTGAGAAAACAACCTGCCCATACAGGGAATTTGAGTTTTAGATGGCAAACACCAATATAAATGTATTCTGCAACGTACAATGTGCTTAAGTAACACAAATCATTACAGTAGTTATTAGCTATTGGCTGATCTGTGGTGCCTCTCCAAATATTTCCTTCCGAAGGCTCAGTTTATTGAGGTATTTCAGGAACAATATTGAGGTGCATCCATTTGCGGGTCACTCTCACGGATGCACTGCCTGAGTTACAGTATACCGAAGGGAAGACATGGCGACCAAAAGCTGGCATACGTGACAAAACCTCCACTGATTACGAGGGTGAGCAAGTTTCCAAATTAAAACTTTAATCTCCTTTGCATTACCCTTTGCTCTCTGCACCACAGAGGGTTAAGCCTGAACACAGATGAATTACAGTGCGTGAAACATGGTGATGAATCAAACGCACATCATCGAACGCCTCGTCATCGTTGTTTGATTTTCAGTTGTTCAGTTGAAATACTGAATTCAAAACGAGCGCTCGATTAAATTGGATTAATTTGCAGTTTTATGTCTTCTCTCCTCCAAACGCATCGGGCCGATCACTCACTCGGCCAGCTTGTTTTATTTTACTTTCTCTGTCTGTGCCTGCGTCAACAGTGCTGACACAACCCATTAGTATTCTCGTTAACCGATGCCACCGGAGGGCGAATAAAAACAAATTAGAGCCAGCGCAATTTAAACCCGTTGCGTCTGGACATTAAGTGAACATGGTTGAGACTTTAATCCTATGCTTTGCAAGACAACAGAGCAAAAAATTCGTCCCACGGAGGTTGCGGCGAGAATGATAAAAGGCTTCAGAAAAGCTCAGGGATGTAGAGCTCTGGGGTTCTGGCTTCGAGTGGAAAAATGGAGTTCAAACACCCGACAAGCCTAAAGGCATCCTCATCAAGCTTGGTGGCAGTCTGAAGCCATGAAAGCCTCTCAGGTCATCTTTGGATACACTTGAGAAGGAGCTATCCATAATGTAAAAAACTTCTGTGGCTCTAGGTTGAGGTACCTGGATCTTCAACCCTACAAAGAAATGCTGTAAGAGGAGGAAGAGAGAGGGAGTTTCTACCAAATTGAAAAGAGGTATTCAGTGTTGGACGTGAAGGCCTCCCTCCTCCTCCCTCCTCCTCCCTCCTCCTCCCTCCTTCTCCCTCCTTCTCCCAGGTTGCTCCGCCGGGGTTCAGGCCACGGAATATGTCTCTCCCACGGTTACATGACTTTTCATTTCCTACACAGTCCCCGTGAATAATTTGACCATTTCCTTCACTTTTTTTCTGTGTCGTTTTAATACAAACACTTTTTCATATTTCATAATAAAAAAATCTCGATTTAACTGTGAAAACTGGAAGCTATACGCGTACAAACCAACTTCAAGAATGCCATGCACTATTAACAAGCCGATGTCAAGATATTTGCTCTTTTCCAGTTTCTGTCTCCGGCTTATTGTGCTGCTTACATTTGTCTTTTGTTTTCTGGTTTTTCTGGTTTTTAATCTCACCTTTTACTTTTCTGGATGCCACAAACTCATTTCCCCACAGCGATCGATAAAGCTCCACCTTGTTCTCCCTCTTGTTTTCTGTTTCACTTTTGTACATCCTCCTCTTACCCTTTCTCTGTATTTTCCAGGCAGCATTTCATATCTGCAACTGGGATCAAAGGTAAATATCATATCGACCGCCTTCATATAACAACAGAACTTATTGGAGGCTTTTGATGAACAGGAAATGTAAACCTGCACAGTCTGAAACCTGCGGGCAGCTTTCGCACTCTCCGTCTCCTCGACACGTAACTCCTTTGTCCTTGGCACCGACGTCTTCTCCAAATTCTCCGTAACCGTTTCTTGTGCGGTGCGAGCACAGCGGTCAGAACGGTTTGCCGTTATAAATATATAAGCAACGGTGAGTTGAAATCGGCTGCCGTCGTGACACGCAGCAAATCATAGGTTAAATGGCAATCTCGGGCCGATGCGAGTGCAGCTGATTGCTTCGCCAACAGCCGGACACTCTGCTGGGGGAACACACCATCCGCTGAATTACTGAGATCAGTGCAAGCTGAAGGTGTGGAGGATGACGATGGGTGAGGGGAGGGAAAAGAAAGGTGCGACTGTGACATTAGTCAGGACAGAAAGGGAAGGGGAAATAGGGAGAGGAAGAGAAGTGTCATGGATATGGGACCTTAGTTTGCTCCCTATTCTAACGCTAAGGTGATCATGGTGAAAGCTAGCAGCAGACGTGCTCTCTTTTGCAGTAATGTAATATTCTGCCCATTATTTCTAATGGGAATATGTGTTTTTTGGCCCAAATTCCTCGTTGGTGTCGCAGTATTCCTTTTTTTGGTGAACTGCTTATAACGGCGCTGTGCAGCTTCATGCTATTATAAATCAAACAACAAGGTCAAACAGAGAGAGAAGTTTAGGATCAGAGATTAATATGGGAGAAGCAAAGTGAGCACAATAAAACAAAAAAAGGACGTGAGCGCGTGAGGAGAATGAAAGAAGAACGGGAGAAGACGAAGGGCAGAGGGATGAGAGGAGAAGAAAGAGGACCAGCAGATCGGGCTTGGAAAGGAGGGGCGAGGGAAAGCCGGTGGATCAAGGTAATTGAGGCAAGAAGAAGAGGAGGGTGGAGGGTAAGTGAGGGCAGGGTGAGGATGAGGAGGGACCGCGAGATAGAGCAGCCATTTATATGGAGAGAGCGCAGGGGAGATTGGAGACGGCAAGAGTTGAAACAAGAGCTGAGATGGAGAGGCGAGGAAGACAAGGAGAGGAAGAGGAAAAGATACCGAGGGGAAAGAGCTTAAGGCAACGTTCACCGAGTCTCTGCTCTAGACCACTGGTTGGTTCGCAGGTGCGATGGCTTCCTCTCTCATGATTCATACTTGAATTCTTACTTTGTCATATAGCTACAGTATACTGTCCATATTATTGTTTGCTGCGCTCTATAAACATGCTGTGATCATCCCGTATAATACTGAATTCAGCCTCCTGCTGTGCGTTTCCGTGTGTCAGCTCAGTTTTTCAATCTCAGCACAATAATATTGCAGAGTGAAGATTGCAGGGCACTAAAAACTGTCCATACAGGAAGAGCCATGGGACAAACTTCACCAGATTGACTTTGGGTGAGTCGATCAAAGTTTTCATGATGTGAAAACTTTCAGTTTCTCAGCTTCTGAGCCACATCTCATTTCACCTGAAGAACCCCCTCCCCCCCCCCCCCCGCCACAATTCTCCTCGCAGCTGTTTCCATCGCTTCCATTTTGTTCTCTCACTGTCCCACATTCACTGTCCTTCTTATTGCTTCATTTTTTATTCCTTTTATATGTGCTCGGAATTGGCCGGAACATAAATCAAGGTGTACTATCAAATTCCCCGACGCTGCCATTTCACATTCACAAAGGTGTTTGTCAGACTCAAGGACACATCCTGTTGACAAGGCATGACCTCCCGATGGATACGACGGTTACTGTCAATGTGTGTGTTTGTGAGTGTGTGTGTTGGGGGTTAACGCGATATCCCGAAATGGGGGTTTGAATCCTCGATTACTACCTGCCAAAGGGTTGGGAGAGATTCGAGTAAGATTGGATTTTAGCCATGCACCGACGAGCTCGCTCCACCTTTCTGATATAATTGGATAGTTTGTGCCATATTTCATTCTCAATTGACTGCTTGTCACCAAAGATGCAAAACACTGGAGAGGAGGAAAAGACCCACATTGCCCGAGACTCTGACTGACAAATGATACGGACAATCACATGATGAGGGGCTTTGCAGCGGCGCTCAGAAATGATCCGCGCAACACTGACGGGACTTTTCACACTGTCTTATTATTGGAAAGGATGATTTTGAAAGGAAAGCAGCAGTGATTGATGATAATACTGTTATTAGATATTTGTCATCAAAGTCCTTCTCTGTCCAAACCCTAATTCTCGTCACGCACGTCTCTGCAGCATTTCTTCTCTGTCAAATAAAGCTCAATTTCTTTTCTTTGTATTATGCCTCCATTCCTCATTCCTCGCCTTTCTTCTTTTTGTCCCGTACTCCTCATCTATCTACGTCTGTATCTGACAAACACGAGTCCTCTGTTCTATTTTCGCTCTCTCCTGTTTTGCCCGTCTCCTATACTTTGTCCTTCTAAGCTCTTTCATTCTTGCTCACGTCCTTTTTATCCCCCCTCACTTCCTCTCATTCTTTAATCTTCGCACGTTGTACTTTAGTCATCTCTTCTTTTCTCTCTTTCTAGAATTTCTTATTTTCACCTCACAGACACTTTCCATCTCCGCCTCTCTTTTACTGCAGATCAAAATAATGTTACAATTTTGCAAAGAAGACTTGCAAAGAAGTCTGGTGTCTGCTTGGAATTTGAATGGAGTAGGTATCAGCAGGGTGTTGCTGGTTTTGAGGACGAAGCTCTATATGACTGCTGTAGTGTATCTGTTGGGGCACCAAAACAACATTATTTAGCTTTGTATATGAATGTGCTCTGAGGGAAATATAATGCAAAGATTCCTGAAAAAAAATCGGTGAATTAAGAAGAACATTATTATTGAACGGAAGTGCAAAATGTTCATCGCAAATGTTTTTTGAGGATACATTCATTAAGGAAACCTATGGTGCGTTAAGACCAGGTCTTGGTCTGAGAACAACCTCTTCCTCACAACCTTTACTCCAGTGTAAGAACGACCGGCTACTTTAAGCACTGCCACACATACAGCGAAAACTCACTGGTTGAATGAAGTCAAAATGTCATCCAGTCATCCAGTGACAAACAAAAACATCCACGGCAAGTTTCATGACAAACTGCCTCCTGGATTAAGAGCTACATTGTCATGGACCAAAGTCTTGGTTAGACCCTGGACATTTGGCTGAGTGATGGCTGTGGGTCAAAGGTCAGGGCTTCACCTAAATAAACAAAATCATTTTGAGCACAAGAACGGCCAATAGGTGTTTTGGTCGTCGTGGTTGGTAGTAATGTCACAGGGGTGTGAGGGGGATGTCAATCAAGCACAGACTGTACACGCCCAATCAAACCTGAGAACATAAAGTATGTGAAAACACAAGTGTGCAAGGTAAATACATCTTATAAAAAGCCATAGGGGTTCAACATTTATATCATAAGTATTCTGACAATTATGGGTTGCATTTTTCTGTTTCACAGTTTGTCTTTTCTTAAACCTTTTCTTCTTTTTTCCCCTTTACTGTCACACAGCACTGTGGCTTTGTTCTTCTTCTTTCTCTCATTTTCTGTCCTGTTGTAAATCTCTCTTTCTCTCGCCACCGTCACGATGTCTCCCTTTCTCTCTCTCGCCACCGTCACGATGTCTCCCTTTCTCTCTCTCTTGCCACCATCACGATATCTCCCTTTCTCTCTCTCTCCCTTTCTCTCTCTCGCCACGTCACGATGTCTCCCTTTCTCCCTTTCTCTCTCTCTCCCTTTCTCTCTCTCTCGCCACCGTCACGATGTCTCCCTTTCTCTCTCTCTCGCCACCGTCACGATGTCTCCCTTTCTCTCTCTCTCCCTTTTTCTCTCTCTCCCTTTCTCTCTCTCTCGCCACCGTAACGAGGTCTCCCTTTCTCGCCACCGTCACAATGTCTCCCTTTCTCTCTCTCTCGCCACCGTCACGATGTCTCACTTTCTCTCTCTCTCGCCACCGTCACGATGTCTCCCTTTCTCTCTCTCTCGCCACTGTCACGATGTCTCCCTTTCTCTCTCTCTCCCTTTCTCTCTCTCTCGCCACCGTCACGATGTCTCCCTTTCTCTCTCTCTCCCTTTCTCTCTCTCTCCCTTTTTCTCTCTCTCTCACCACTGTCACGATGTCTCCCTTTCTCTCTCTCTCGCCACCGTCACGATGTCTCCCTTTCTCTCTCTCTCGCCACCGTCACGATGTCTCTCTCTCTCTGCTCTGATTGACTGTCATCACATCTGACAGCACAGCCAGGAGAAAGATGATAAACAAGACGTCTACATCAAGGAGACATCCTTGGCTGTCCACACGGAACAACACACACACGGACAGGGTACTAACACGACGGAGGAGAGCGAGGCAGGATGCAGCCACACACACACACACACACACACACACACACACACACACTGTCAGAGTTAAATTTGACTGTTGGAGCAGAACACCTGTGACACCTGTCTGCCTTAAAGACAGGGTCCACCCAAACTCTCGGGCTTGAAAGGTGGCTGTAACTTGGTCCCTCGTGACAAATCTGTGGTCAGGATGGCTTTTTTAGTCCACTTAAGGGCAGAAGTGGACAATTATGGGGCTCTTTTCCTGTCTTTATTCAAGAGTGTGGTCTTTCAATTGTAGCGCATGACAGATGACATCACGTTCAGCTTTTGTAAAGCTTTCCCAGAAAACCCTGTCCTCGCAGCGATATAAGACTATGTAAAGAATGGAATAGATCAGTGGCTCTCCGGAGAGTGAACGCGGGTTGAATTCTTTGCTTGAAGATTAAACTATTGCATTTATCTCTGTCTGATTGCAGTGCTTTCTTCAAACATCATCGGCTCATTTCCACTCATTCCCTGCCAGATTGTCAACGTTGCTTCATGCTTTTGTTTCCCTGCTCTTTGTGCTCTTAATCTGAGCCCTGCAACCTGTTTCCTGACGCCTGTATCTGTATCTGTACGTCGACACCTTTTTCCGGGCCCATTCTGGTTATTACCGGTGGATTCTCAATCACTTCTGTTTGGACTTTCAGGAAGCTTCGATATCTTCACCTGGTCAGTTAATCATTGAACTGCATTTGATTCCTCCTCCCTCTGCCGCCTGAATATGTGAATCAGCAGTTCGTTTCAGCTCCTTTCTCTCTTAGAGTCTTTGGTTTTACTGTACTGCTCTCATTATTGTGATTTCCAGCCAAAGCAGTTATCCATTTCTAGTCCAAAAAACTCAGATAAACCGACTGTCCACTATCTGCCCAGCTCCAAATGGCTCTGATGAATGTCAACTTTGCTTTGTTTTCACCATAAAAACTATAACTCCGCAACTTTAAAGGCTCTATATTCAGGATCGGAAAACAACGGCAACCAAACAGTGTTGACCTGAGGGCCCACGGCTGCAGTTATCCCATTGCAAGATGGTCTCCAGTTCCTCTCAGCTTCTATTTACTCCTCTCTCTCACCTGAAACATATTTGGTCCATTTCCCTTTGATACAGGATATATTGCTCTGACTTTTCTTGATGTCAATGAACATTTGATGTTGATTTGGAAGTGCAGAGGGACTGATAAATAAAATGGAAGGGACGGGGGGAGGGGTGATGCAGCTGTTGCCAAAGATGGACCCATTGATCGAAAGATAACTTGCATGTAAGACAGCAGTGATTCTGGCTCCTACAGACAGACATTACTGGACAGGAGAACTAATTGCCCATGGAAAAGTGCTCTTTCCACCTCTTTATAGATTTCTACATGTAAATCCTGCCTCTTTACTGCGTGTCACCCCCCCCGCAAGTCAATAGAAAGGTGGCAAGATTTGTATACACTTGAGTAAGTTGCGGAAGTATTGTGACCTCAAATATAATATGCACGGTTTCATAAAATGCATAAATGTCGATGTTGAAATGAGCTCATAGATTCTAAATCCTTCAATGCTACATTTTTTGACACATTATAGACTTTTCTTGGGTAAAAAAATGCTGATAAACGCATTTGAAGAATCAAACTGGATCTTAAAGCCATTCGTAGAGCATTGATGATTCATCAATTATCCATACATCATGAATTCAAATACAGAAAAATGTAAGTATTGCCTTTCTGTGGTACTGGAATATTAGTCTGCACTGTTAATGAATATCGTTTGGTAAGTGTGTGTATGGATGTAAACAGATTCAGAAATAGGCTTGTAGTCTTTTCATTGTTTGAACTGTTACTGAGGACTGATCTAAATCAGCAGATTCTACACCTCTATTTCACAAAAAATAGATTTTGCATTCAATTTCCTCTGCTGTAACGGTCAGTCAGCAATGGCAAATCAGATTGTAGGAAACAAAGTTTTGCTTCAGCGAGTGATTACTTTCTGTGGAGGTACGTTTGTGCTTGTGTGTGAATGCTGCAGTTTTTACGCAGCGTAGATGCAGGATAACGTTACTTGTTTATGAACTGTTTATACATTATTTGTACTCATGTCTCTGTGTTTCTGCCTCAGTTGACATACAAGTTTGCCCATGATGTAATTAATCATTGCACATGCTGTGCGCTGTGATAAAAAACAGACTCTGACTCACCTCAGCTCTTTGAACGGCTCGGCCCTGACGTGTGGCGTCTCCACTGACTTGCTGAACACGGCTCCTTCTGCCCCTGTAATCACAGAACACAACGTCAGACAGGAGGCCGCCGTCGATACAAACCACAAACCCCTCCTGTCTGATCAATGGACATAATCTCTGAGACTCCGCCGATCCATACGGCTCTCCAGTCAGCGCGCACACCTCGCCCCACTGAAAACACTTTTTATGTACTTTTAAACTAAAAACCTCATTTCATCATGAGGGAAAAAGCAGTAACAGACTTAAAGCTGCTCAGAGCTTCACTAACCAGGGGCATGAATATATAGTGCAGGCAATGCGGCTGCACTAGGACCCTTGGGCTGGGGGGGTGAGGGGGCATAGAGAGCGGGTCCTCTAACAACATGTTGGGCAGTAATCGGACACTCAGAAATATGGCCTGTGTTCACAGAATAACTCAGAGAACTCGCTTTTGCCATTTGCTATATATTCCCTCGAAAAGGCAAACCCATCCACTTCATAATTTTCATTTTTTGGGGTAAAATAGTCAGTAGCAATCTTTAACAAAATGATATGCTGCTTATTCTACATAAACGATTAAAACTATGAATTGACGATAAAAAATGATTCAATTAAATGAGTCATTTCTTTTTTTCTTAGGTATTTTTGTCATGTACAGATATGCACTGATAATTGTCGGTTACATTTTATGTTAATGTTGTCAATTGTGAAGTTTCTAAGTGATCATGTGACGGGACGATGTGTGTGTGTGTGTGTGTATGCATCATATCTTAGTAGCGTACAGGGCCCGTCATAAAAGAGTGCACCGGGGCCTGCGGCCACTACTTTAGGCCACTGACACTGGCAGTTCAGAACAACATGTCAGAAATATGCTCCCTTGACAGGCCAGTCTTTTTGCTGTTCAGAAGACTGGATTTCAATCTCTTATTCATGGCCTCCTGTGGGCAGTGAGGTGAATCTCGATCAGGGTTCACAATAAGCGGCAACAGGACAATGTTCTGTGACAGTATGTGTATGTGTAGTTTAGAAAGTTTGATATTCCAGGTGTCTATCGAATAGTATTTCTGTTTATAATACGCTAAGACACAGCAGTAGTAGAATTATAAGCAGCAGACTTTTTTCTTCTTCTTTTTACACTCTCTGCTTCTGCGCCCTGACTACTTTCTTCTGTCTGCACAGCTCGGTGAGCGGCACGAGTCAAATGAAACGGCGCACTGTGACGTGCTGCGTCACTGCGCAGCTGATGCGTGCTGCACTTTGAAAACGTAAACACATTTGCATTGAGTTTCAGCAAATTATAGAAGTGAAGACCACGGTCTGGTTTGCTTAATGTTGGATGCTAAACATCCTCTTTGGTAATATCCAACAATTACTATGTGTGTATTAGCACATTAGCATGTGAGGATGCTAATATAAGCAATCAGCTGAATGAAATGCAATATTATTTTGCCCACCAGTTGTAAATATGATGGAATAGTAAAGATGTGAAGTATAAATACTGAAGCCCTCCAAATGACTTCATTTCATGCTGTGTAAAAAGACATTTAGTCTTGTTAGAAATACATTAACTTCCAAACACAAGTTAGAATAAAAGTACAGAGAAATGCTCTGACTTACTTCACCTGAAGTACGATTTACATTCCGTCGCTTGTTTGTGACGACGTGCAAGCTAACAGCATTGGAAAGGAGAAATACTCGGCTGGCCCTCAGCCCGAGGCTCCCGCCGTCTGTAGTGCAAATACCGCCGCTCGGCTTGAGTAAACTGGAGCAGTCAGGTACATCGAATCAACAAAGCATCAGGTGCAGATCAATGGCCATGACTAAATGTGTTTGAAAACCGTTCGAGGCACGACAGGGAAGCCGCACATTTCTCCCTCTGCGACACACATCGAAGATATATGGAGGAGGAAAAGTAGCAATATTTGTTGTTCTGCTCCGCCTTATTGAAGGCCGTCCCAAAGCTCTTATTTAGCTCGGAGGAGCGAGGATCGAGGAGAGAGGAGGGATCTCCGAGGAGAGAGGAGGGATCTCCGAGGAGAGAGGAGGGATCTCCGAGGAGAGAGGAGGGATCTCCGAGGAGCCATGAGCGAGGACCCACGAGAACAGACTTCCAGGAAGTCTTTTAACGGCCGACACGCCCCCTCATTGTTCATCTGTTACGTGATTGGACGCTGCAGCCGATCGGACTGATTTTGTTCAACATGTAAACAGTGAAGACGGATCACAGATTAAACTCAAGCTTTATATTTGATTCGTTTTCTGATTCACAGTCTGGTTTAAATAAATGTTCATTGTAGACTGAACAACAAAAGGACCACAAACAACTTTCATTTATTAGAAAGATTTGTGTTTTCATAATCTGACATTTCCCTCAATAACTTTTATTATGGAAACAATTAAAGTCAGAGAGAGCTGGAGGGACGAAACACTTTTTACATCATTCATCATCATTTCATTCAGTCACGTCTTTATCAGTTACTGTTATTAAGTACAGTGATCCTGTGAACAGACACAAACTTCTCAAAAGTCTCTCCAGCTGTTAAAGTTGACTGACAGATCATCCAGCTGTGATCAGCTGATCCTCCGTCATCAGAAACAGACGTCGCTTCACGTGACGCAACAGAGGAAAGGACGTCTCATGTCTCTTAAAACATATTTCCTCGTTTCCTCTCTCCTCGCATGGTTTCCTCCATGCATCCCTGGTGGGAGGGACTAAGACGCAAGGAAAGGACCCAAGTGAGGGAAACGGGGATGCAATTAAGAGACTTGGGATGTACCCCATGACATCATAGAGTAACCTTTGGAAATATAGGTCACAGTTGCATTTCCCACTGTCCGTCAATATTAGCCTGGTTCGAGCCCACAATTCACAATATTTCAGTGTTTTCTTTTTTAGAAGCGAAACAAAACTGAGGGCATACAAAAGAAATTTAAAAAGCTTTATTCCCAGTAGCTTATGAAAGCTCTGGTGACATTTGAATCCCTGTTCAGTCAGTTAGAGCCAGAGGACAAAGAGGAGGATGTAAAGTGAGTGGAAGCCTCAGTGCGTGTCACTGCCTCTTTCCTGCGGTAAAGTGAGTGAAGATAAAACAGAAGCCTCACATTCGAAACCTCAGCTCTCAGCCGGAGTAAGAAGAAGAAAAAGCTCTTTCCTTTACGTCTGGCTGTCACTCTGCCTTAAATCCCAAGTTTAAAAGATAAAAGCAATGTCATATTCATACCACCCTTTTTATCGCCCATATAGGAAGTTCTAACACAGCGATGTAATCAGCAGTCGTTCAGTATTTCAGTATTTTTTTTCATGATAGCTTTCATTTTCCTCAATGCAGACTCTCCAGGATCATTTGGAGTTATAAAGGGCTATTTTAGTTATTCATGACAAATGATTTTTTTTCTAATCAGTTTTCATCTGTAGTTTGGTACGCAATAATAGTACCCATGAATCTCAGCAACTATTTCTGTAGAGATTATACCACACAGAGCTGCGCATTAGAAATGCTCTGTGATGCAATCAGAAAAAATAAATAATAACCAGCACCATGTTACTGAATTGAACTGAAATTGAGTAACATGGGAAGTAATTCAATTAGCTGAACTTTGTTTAACAAAGCTTAGCCTCCAACTTCATTCAGTTATTAAACATTGTAGATTTTCCCGAAATCAAATCCAGTTCTTCAACCAATTCTTTTTGACAGACGGACAAGTCCCTCCTCACCTCCGTATCTGTGCAGCACCACTTCTCAGTTCATCTTCTGTCAAATATGCTTCCACATTTTATTTTTACAAGTCGCTGGGGCAGATGTCTGGACTTTGCTGACAAGTTTATGTTGCACATTTAGTATCTTGGTCACAATTCTGTCATAAAAATCGAGTTAATTGAATCAATATTTCTATGTGTACATTAGGTTTATAAAAAATATTATTGGCCAATAGATTGTTATCATATTGTTTTAATTCTCAAAAAGTGTGTTAAACATTAATGAAGAGTTTGAAGACAAGCCATTTCATCAATAAACGTCACAGATTATTGATATTGTGGCACTGCTGCAGATGTTTATATTTTTGCCCTGCTGTCTCTATTTGTTTTCAGCAGCGTGACGACTCCACCTCCGTGAATACAACTTGATCTATCTGATTTTCTGATCACAGCCTCCACATGAATACTGAGCAGACAGCAGCTATACGTCACAGCGCTGACATGTTCATGGACCGGTGGGGGTTCGGGTGAGAAAATAAATGATGTCATAAAAGATGAATGTGTCTATGTGAGCAGCTGTGTGTCCATGTGCATCTGTGTGTATGTGAATGTGTGTGTGTGTGTGTGTGCGTTTATGAGGCAGTAGTCAGACCAGCGGTGGATATCATCTGTTGTGGCCTGAAGTATCTCAGAGGTGATGAAATACTGAGATACACAAGGCACAGAGGAAACTCCCTCCAGGAATAATTTCAATGATTGGTGGTGGTCCTGGACCATGCACGAGCAACAATAACCAAAAACAGAAATCCTGCATTCATCTCCATGCATTTCGGTGCATGATGCTGCACTGCTTTGCTCACATCTTCTCTGCCTACAACAACAGTAGCATAGTTCACATTTGCATCTGTTGATAGCCATCAGCTGCTTCCTTCATGTTTACCATCGCCTGCTCATTACTCATCTGTTTGGTTACCAGCTGACGGATCAAGTCCAATTGTGCAGGGCAGCCTTTGCAAACTGTACCTGTCATCAGAACCCGACACGTCGCACTATTACAACCCTCTTCATGTGACCGAAGCGCTTGTATTGCTGATTAGGATTTAGATCTTTGAATTAGCGCTCCCTCAAAAAGCAGAGCCTTTTCTGGCAAATCGAACTTTACGTCCTTTTGCTGTAAATGAGCTGTCGTTTCAAAGTTACACGTTATAATTGGAGCACGGCGTTTTGTTTATCAGTGGAGTAGGCCTGCGTGGCCTGGTTTCTAGTTAGACTATTCCATCAGCTTAAACACGGTAACCATCAACTGAAAGCAAACTCAAAGAGTTTGGTCGTCTGTAATCGTGGACACAAAAATAGGGTCGTCAGCGATTCTTCTCTGACGTTTTAACCTGTTGGCTGCAATAGACGAAATATAAGCGGAGTATGAAAGTCATTAGAATTCATCCTCTGGGGACCGTGAATGGTAATCTATCCAACAGTTATCCAGATATTTCAGTCTGTTGGATAGACTGATGGACCAGAAAACTGACATCACCATCCCACACTAGCGCAGCTAAAATGAACCCCGTGGAACTACGTTTTGGTTTGAAAACTGGTGCTCTTGGTGTAACAGTCATCAGAACAAACTCCTGGACGTGAATCATCCTGAAGACCTGCCGTTTAATATTCATCCATTTCATATTTCCCTCTCTTTGCCCCATATTATTATCTCTCTTTCTCATTCCATCATTTGCCTGCTCTCACTTTCTCTGCTGCAGAGTATATAATAATCTTCCCTTTTGGAATTGCAGTCAGACTGGAGGTGTAGCCAGCAGCTCTTTCTAATAAATAGCCAGCAAACCCCTGCTGCGATGCTTTGCCCTTTCTCCTTTGAATTGCATAAGCAAACCAGCCGCTTTCATTAAGGGGGGCAATTCTCCACCTCAACAGTAAGTTTAGGCTGTCAAATAGAATATACAGCCGGCGGATTAGAGAAAGTAAAGAGAGCGAAGTCAGAGAGATCAAAGTCAGTGCTGAATTTAGAAGGAAACGGGAGCAAAACCGAGAAAGGGGAGATGGAGAAACTGAGGGAAAATAGCAGAAAGAACATATGAGAGAGCAGGCAAGAAAAAAGAGGAGAGAGAGAAGCCAACTGTGGCATGAGCCAGGGTGACCAATGGATCTCTCTTTCTCAACTAGAGTACGACTCGTCACATACAGTATGCAGCAGGCAGAGTACAGCCCGCTATAGGAAAGACGTGACAAGCCACCGACAAGTTCTCCCACACTGCAGGTGAATATCAATCATTTACCCTCATATCACTCCCCAGCTTCCGCCTTTTCTCTTTTTTCTCATGCCTAAATATGCTGACAGAGCGCGGAGTGAGAGGCGAGCCCGACAGTGATCGGTGATACAGCGAGAGACACTAACAATGCCGGCGTGGCATCGGCGATGGAGGATACATATAGCAGCCGTCCACAGTGTCAGCTGCAACATCCATCCCAGCCTGCACCGAGTGACGAGCTGTCATCCAAGACAACAATAAAACAGTGTGCCGGTGGGTTTGGAAGATCACAGAGCAGTTCTCGATTCGGATTAACAGTTCAAATCACGCTTGCCTCTATTGAATGTTTCCCATAGAATTGATTCTTGACACAAAGTAACACTGACGATGAATATGGTAATGTCTAATGTATGAAATCAATACGGATGTTAATGATTTCTCTTTACTGATAAAATTTGTTCTTAGGAGGTAGAACTATGACAAAAGTTTTCATTATATCTATTCTGCATCTCTCTCACTCTCTCACACACACACACACACACACACACACACACACACACACACACACACACACACACACACACACACACACACACACACACACACACACACACACACACACACACACACACACACACACACACACACATGTGCACGTCACTCCGGGGCAGTGGTGATCATTCAGGGACAAAGGTGATTAAATTGACTGCCACCTCCAAACCTCCACTTGCTCCCCCCCCCCCCCCCCATCGGCACGAACACAAAAGAGAAAAGGTCTAAAGCGCAATCAAACTATGTTCTTTCACTCGGCAGAGAAATGTGTCCAGATTTAGATTTTTGTCCCACACGTGTCACAGAGCAAACACTTCAAATCAGCTTCAAATCAAAAAGTTCCCTGAGGTTACTTTCTTCTTTTTTCCCATGCAAGAATGTCAGATACTGAGAAAAACATGCAGCCAATTTGCATTGTACACCCCAGTACAAATCCATGATAGGTCAATGCCATTCATATGAATGCACGAGTCATTCCTGAAATGGCAATGTCAGTCGGTTCACCACTTTGGTCCGTACTGAAAAATCGAATTACCTGCTGGATGTATTCTAATTTAGTTTTGTACGGATATTCACGGTGCCCACAGGGGACATTGAGGTAACTTTGGTAATCCTGACTTTTCATGCAGAAGCATTATAGGAAATAGAAATTTAAATTTGTCCGATACCTGGAAAAACTAATGACATTCTCATTGTCCTCAGCTGTAATTTGTATTTAGTACTATTTGATGTCAGCATGCTAACGCGCTAAACGAAGATGTCGGACATAATAAACGTTATACCTGTGAAGAATCAGGGCTTTAACATTGGCTCCTGTAAGCAAGTTAGCCTGCTGATATGAGCATTTCGCTTGTTTCCTTCAAATAATATAGTTATGTTTGACTTACTATGACAAACTGTTGTGCAATATAAGCAGCTCATTTGTGTTTACTCAGCATTTTCTCTTCACTTTCTATCACAAGAAAAAGTCTCCTGAGCTACAAAAGGACATCGTTGTCTTCTTGGAGCACCAAAGAACACTTCCAAAGAGCAGTTACACTCTGTGTAACTGCTTTGTGTATTTTGAAAATTCCACATTTCATTTAAGTTTTATCTTTACAAAAATCGGAAAAAATTAAACGAACAAACCTCACAATATAATCCAACTGAAGTCACATGTGTCACATTACTCTCAGGTGTAAGTGACAGCAAAGTCAATTCTATTGCACAAAGGGGCATCATCTCATCCCCTCACAGGACAAACACACATGAAGACAAACCCATGTGCAGCCATCTAGAAAGTGGCATGACGGTATGCGTGATAGTGGCATGACGGCATGCGTGATAGTGGCATGACGGCATGCGTGATAGTGGCATGACGGCATGCGGATGCAGTCACAGCAGTGCCGACAGACAAAGCTAAAGTGAGACAGGCAGAGACGCAGACGGACGTTACTGAGCACACGGCGGGTAACGCGCTTCAATCTTCAACAAAGATTGTAAAAGACAAGTTAAGAGCCTGACCCTCGACGTCCGCCTGCCTGTCTGTCTCTGTGTGTTTGAAGCCTGCAGCCGGCGGGTCCTGAGCCTTTAATGGGAAAGAATGACGGTGAGCAGGACGCTTGATATTCCTCTGCAAATAGGCCTGCCGGGGACGTCGACTTGAAGAGTGTCGGGCCAAGCTAATTAGCGAGGCAGCGAGTTTGTGTGTGTATTTTAAGCTCATTTCAGGTCATTTCTTTGCACATTGTGCATCTTGAAAATAACATATAGCCTGAAAAGAACAGTGACCTCAACACCATCCAACACCTTTGGGATGCACCGGGACAACGATTGGGAGCAAGACCTGATCACCCAGCATCAGTGTTGGACCTCACTGATGCATGTGCGTCGACATCTGTTGAAGGCTGCATGTGGAAGCCAGGCTCGTGCCCGAGTAAAGAATTTCATAATTACTTAAGACTTCAAAAAATAAACCCAAGCAGGAACACCATATAATCAGGGACTGATGAATGAAAAAAATGATTTAGAATCTATGTTTACTCACCAAAGATTTCATCAAACTGCATCGTGGCGAACCTGTGCTCCATGCGCACAAGATGAAGAGAGGCAGTAGTTTGACATTGAAATAGTGCGATGAAAGGTGTGTGCAGGTCTTAGGGGTGTCATTTTTCACCTCATATTTTAATTTAAGTATTACACTTTAATGTTATGGCTCATTAACTATGACTGGTATATACTTCACATCACTGCTAAGCATTTTCCAAAGCAAACTCAGTTTATGATTGATATCCTACCTTCCATTCATTTAGCTACAGTATTAAAACCAACTCAGAGATTTTAATACTTAATCCATTCAAAGTGACACTTCAGACACCATTATTTTTCAAATCCTGCCTACATTCACATCTCGCAGCGTGCCAGTTTCCCCTCGTTACGCGCATACAGCGTCTTCCTAAAATAAACTTTCAACGTAGGTTTACTCATTTCAGGTTTACTTGGTTCGGTTTAGGCAACAAAAGTATCTGGTCGGGCTTCGGAAAAGATCGTTGTTTGGTTTAAACTAAACTAAGTTTCCTGGGTGAACGTCTGGGTTTCACCCAACCATCCACGTACACCTCCTCCTCGGACTTCTTTCGCTCTTTATACTATGACAGTTGCTTTGACTGTCCAACACTAATGTGAATGGGTTTACATTGGAGCCAGTTGGAAGCCTGCTGCGTCTCATACAGTTGCTAAAGGGTGCGTCGGAGCACGAACAGAGAGACCCAGTCTCTCACCAACGGGTGCCCCAGCTCGACCAACTGAAAGGGGGTTGAAGACGCTGTTAGAGCCAACAAGAACTTCATATACTGAGGCCCATAGGGTTCTTCACAGCGGGAAAATATCCCAGATGGATTTCTTATCTGGCTCAATGAAGACTTGTGGGGCTAAAGAGGTTAAATGTAAATGTTAGTGTATCAAATTGATTCTGGTTTTCATCAAGACATAAGAAACATAAAACGATGACTGACACGATGATCTTTTTTTACGTGCGACTTTCCACACCTCGCAGGTCACGCATGGTACAGGCTACTTTATTCGTGTCAATATTCTCAAAGCCGTTAATGGTTACAGAGGGGGTGGAGGGAACCTGTCGGACCATTACTAGCATTTCCTTTCATTTGCCTCTTGACTGCGGTGTAATCGGTCCTCATCTGCTGCCCAGTCGATGAGGAGCCGGCAGACTCGGATCGATACGGCCCACCCGCATTCACACGCTGCCCGCCGCCTCCACGCTCGCTCTTCACCACTCTGTTCCTCCATCCTTCCTCGCTCTCTATTTGCCTCGTAAACATGTACAAACAGACTGCTTGAGGGATCGATAAAACCCATCCTGGGGGTTTTTATTTCCGACCTCCTCCAAAATATTACGCCTCCTCCTTTCAAATTATTTCATCAGTACGTTTCAAAACATTTGACCTCGGTGGTAATCTTACTTTCTTCTTCTCCATTTCTTCTTTCTTGTTTCCTTCCCAATTTCCTTGCTTTTCTCCTACCTTATATTCATAACCTCACCTTATTTCCTTCCAATCTTTCCTTTATTCCCCCCCCCCCAAAAGAGACTTTTCATTCCTTGCCTCTCACTCAGCTTTTCTTCAGTCATTCCCTGCCTCCCTCCATTATTTTTAATGCCTCGTTCCTTTACTCTAGTTCTTGCTTCTGCATCTCTCTCTCTCTGCCCTCCATGTTCCCTTTCTTTTCCTTTGGTCCTCCCCTCCTGTCCTCGTGTCTCTGTTCCTTTCCTCTGCCTCATTTTGTCCCCTTTCAGATTCCTTCCCTCTCTCGGTGTTCTCTCTTGTCCCTCCCTCAGTGTTTTTGCCGTCCGCGGCTGAGCTCAATCAGAAACTTATGAAGCATGCAGCAGGATAAATCAGTTGTGTTTGGAGGCCTCGTGAAGATTCACTTAATGGTATTTCATGTAGGCGAGCGAGTGTTAATGATAAGGAACAGCAGCATCGGAGAGCGAGGGTGAGAAAAGAGAGAAAACTGGGAGGAGGAGGAGGAGGAGGAGAGGAAACAGGGGCAGAGAGAGAAATGTGTTGGATAAAGAAAAACGCCCCGGGTGAGGAGAGTAAATAAAACAAAGTAAAATTGGAGCAGAAAGATTAACAGTCTTTATAAACCCAATAAGACAGCATTCACACTGGAATTTCAGGCCATCTGCTATACTGAGAAATGATTTTGTTTACCCAGACCAGAGCCATCGGTGGGGGGTAAACTATGGGTATTATGGAGAAAATAGGGTATTATGAAGAATTGCAGCCAGGGGGGAACTAGCGCTGTGCGGTTTTTGCAGTGGACCCGTTCTCACTCCCATCTTGTCAAATACCACAGCTTGGTCAGCCCCCCTCTGCATCTGATGACCGACAGAGGTAGCGGGACTGTAGAGGGAGCTACTGCCAATGTGAAAAACCCAAGAGGTGCGCGGCTACAGAGAGTGAAATACTGCAGTGTAGCTACTACTGCTGCACAGATTAGACTGTTAGATCAATTCATTTATTGCTCACAAGGTCATGGAGCATAAATTGATGTGGGAGTTCATAAAAAGCCTTCAAAATTAAAAACGGGGGAAGGGCAGGCTGCTGATGATCATATCACCGCGTTTGGATTCTCCATTGATTTATGTCGCTACTGTTCCCCGAAAGACACCGTCGTCAATTCATTGGCGTCTGCCACAAGTGAGAGTGAAAGGTGAGATCCCATTTGATCGGAAAACAAAAGCAGCCCGAAGCAGAAGGAAACCTTGGCACAACACCATATATTAATCCCATAGAAGAATAAATGCACGCTGTATCAGCAAATATAAGAACTAATGTAAGTCCTTGTGTTAACTATCAAATAATGGTTTAAATTGTAATGTTGGAACTTGACAAAGCCGCAATATGAAATGTGTTTTTCTCTCAAAATGTGACCTGTGACCTAACAAATTAACTAAGCAGGTCTGGATTTTCTTCATTATAATCATCAACATCATTCTATTAAATTGTCAAAAGTATTAATTTACCAACATGTGCAATACCGCAGTTAATTCAGCAATAATGAACTGCATTATGATCACATAAGACAAGTATTTACACAAGTAAAACAAAAAAACATTGTTGAAAACAAATTTAATTACAAAAAAAAGATATCTATTAATTCAAATTCATTTTGAATTATTGCGCCGACCCACTACAGGTGAAACACACACAGTAACCTATCATATTCATGCTATTAAGTTATGTCAAACTACCGGGGTCGACTCATACTTTCAGCTCAGAGAGAGTCCGTACAGAGAAGAGCAGTTTCTCTCCAGACTGTCGGTCAGGTGATGTAACTGGCGAGCTGCTGAGGCGATGACGGCAGCAGTTTGAACCGCTGTGGAAGCACTGATGTATATTTCTATTAGGTCTATAACCCAACCAACCATCTGTTCCAAAAACGTTCCCCTGGGAGACCACACTGGACCATTAAGACCACAACTACCACCTACCTTAAACGGCTCTTCACCAGAGCCGTCAGCCCTACCTCCAAACACATACACACACACACACACACACACACACACACGAACAAAACACACAGATTGAAATTTAGATTGTGTGTGCGTATTTACAATGTGTCAGAGCAATTCAAACACCATCCAAAGTTAATTGTCGAACAAGATGGAAGACCGCAAGAAAACTGCCAATGTCAGGCTGCATGCTACGCTATCATTAACAGGGATTTCGGTGAAATGGTGAATTATGTTGAGCTGTAACAATAAGTATGTTCAACACCACACACTGGGGCTGCAACAGAGAACAGCATCACATCACAGCGTGAAGACATCCTGATCTCGCTTTGTTTCGTCACTAATTACACAAACATGTGGTTCTTTGTTATATTTTTAAAGCAACTTCGACTGGAATTATTTGTTGGTCTTTCAGTTTGTTTTCGACCTTCAATGTTGCAAGCATACATTTAAAACAATTCTTTAGTTCCAGCTTGTGTGGCTTTTCTCCGTTTTTATATGACTGCCAAAAAAAGCACAGTATAGACTCTCACCTGCAGTTAGTAGAACATGATGACGTACGCACGCGTGCACGCGCAGACTGCCGATGGATGCACAGCTGAGTGCAATGCCTTTTCAATCTATGCAAGTGCATTAACCACCAAAGATTGACTTTGCAGACCCACGTGCTCGTAGTGAGTGTACAGAATACATCAGCAAGTGGCCCAATGTTCAGCAGCCAGATATATGATACACAACCAACGAGAAACTACAAGCATCAACAATGTACAAAAAGTCAAGCAACTTTTAGCTTCGGCGAGTTACACATTCTTATTATACTCAGATACTTATTTTCATTCCATTAATGCTGTCTTTCTTTTTTCATCAGACATTTTGTGGAACAGCGGGAGAATAAGAGCAATTGTAGCAATTTATGTACCTGAAACCCCCCCCCCCCGCTGTTTGCAGCCCTTCATTTAATTCCATGACTGCTATTAGCTGCCAGCCAGATAAGAGAGTAACATGTCACCTCATCCTCTCTACTAAAGAACCTCCTGCAAGTCGCTGCTGAAATTTTGCTCCAGGTGGCCCGATGCTGGGAAATTGGTGCCATCCGTCCGGCTGTGGCGCATCTCCACTCATTTACCAACAAAATTACATAAATCTGAAACCGAAGGAAGACACAAGAGCCACTGAAAGTATGCAGCTTCAGGTCATGTTGCTCATACAGCAGTTCCCTCACTTAACTCTCTGCATACTTGTTCATTTTAGTTTGTGTATATATATATATATAGCTAATTTTACCCATGGTGCTTTATAATCTGTACAATATACGCAACCCTCTCTCCTTAATTTTCCTTTCCTTTCCTCATCTCTTTCCCTATCTCCTACCTTCCACCTTCTCAAAAAGCTCTCCTGAATGTCTAATTTTCCGTCCCTCTCCATTTGTTTCTACCTCAGTGGGATCCCTCCTTTTCTTTCCTTTCTGTCTGTCTTCGTAGTTCTTTCTTCTTAATAACTCCGGTGATTAAACGCAGGCAGGACGAGAAAGAGGAGGAGGATGAAGGTGCGTGTTGGGCTTGGACCTGATGAGGGTCAGGGGCTGAACGGGGCCACATGCTTTGTTCTCACAACAGGACAGTGAGATTGCAAATGACTCATGAGATATATTTCGCTCTCCTCCATCTCATTACGGCAGGTCAAAGAGAGCTGGAGGAGGATCTGGGCAGAACAGAGCAAAAAGAGCCACCGGACACATTTAACAAGTAGGGGGGGGGGGACCTGCAGCGCTAACGGACGATTAAAATCCTCCTTTCTCAAATGACATGTGCTCAAATGTGCCGTCGTTCTAAATGAGGAGAGTGTTTTTAAAAATGTGAGATGCAATATATTGACTGACTGTTTTGAGGCCGATTCTGACGACCTTTTAAAAACAGATTTTTCTTTCGTTGGGGTTCATTTACTTTGATGGTTGAGCATGTGTGTGATTTGAACTGGTATATTCACTGAGAAGAGGCCGTAACTCCAGCAACACACATCATGTATTGCAGGACCTTGTTGTAAGACCAACACATCAGGCCTGTGGCCTTCATCAGGGTAATCAGTGCAATTCTTTGACCCTGGTCTCGTTTGAAATCATCTAGCCATGATAATAAGGCTTTTTAGCACGGCCGTTAATGAAGCCCTGTGCCTTGACTTTTCAGGAAAGGAATTACCCTTTATTGTTGCCCAATGACTGCCTCTGCCTGTTTTGTCTCACATCCCTGACAGATCCAGGAAGTGCTGCCTTTTTATTAACTATTTCTTTATGATATGGCCTCATGTAGAAGTCCTTTTGAGGCGTTTCTGTTTAAAAGCTGTTGCTTTTGTCATGATTGTGTTGCTCCTGGGGTTTGGTTTCACCGTTGAATCTCTGCATCTAGTGTAAAGGACGAATCCAGGACTCCAATGCTCAACTCCTCCACGGAATTCTTAATTTTCCGATGTTAAAGTCATGCTTCTAAATTTGTCTGTCAGGTGTTTATTTTCCTTTTTAATGCTCATTAATGAATACATTCATTCATCAATGAATAAAGAACAGTATAGTGTATCTTGATCCTGCTTATTGAACGCTGTGAAAATAAAAACTACACAAATGGACATAACGGTTTTCAGCACTTGCCCTGTGTCCAGGCTGAATTTGCCATCATTTGCTTATTGTTAAATCCTCACTGTGTATTCTTCCAATTCAATCAGTGCCTGTTGAAAATGATCATGGGTGAGCCATATGGCAGACACAAATGAGGGCAGCGCTCGGGCAAATGACAAGCAGTAGTTACACAACAACAACAAAAAATGATCCATCTTGACAATTAGAACACGATGTGTAGGTGGGACGACTCGTGTTTGTCTTGTTCGTGTTTGCGTTCCTGTGTGCGCATTAATCAGCATCTCCGCAGCTGTTCAGGTCAAAGAGAGACAAGCGGAGGTGGAGGGAGGGAATGCGAGGGCCTCAATCAGAGCTTCTCAACCTCGGGGTCGGGAAACAATCTGTAGTCACTTGATATGATTTGATCTTCCGACCATTTGCAACCATCTGTTTCACGTAAAAACTGGAATCATCGACTCGTGGTTATAGGCCTCCGTAAACCAGTGAAGTTGGAGTTTATCTCCAGACATTGACTAGATATTTGTGTAAAATTGTCATAATTAGCACATCAATTCCGAGTTAAGACCAAAAACATGTTTTTTAAGGTCATATTTAACACCAAATTTGAACCAGTTCATGTCAGTCCAGTTTCTTTTTTGCTTGCATTATTCAACACCGAAATATCTCATGATGTAAGGCAATACTATGCCGTTCAACAACATCATACAACTAGAGTCTTACACTTGTACAATACAGGCGACTCAAGACGAAACACATCATAGTGTACCTGTTATTTTCCCACCTCCCCCTTTCTTCCTCTTTAGCACATGCACAGGCCATAGATGATAGTGAAAGTCACCTTAAAATAAACTCAGCCATCAGTGTTGGAAGAATGGCATCATGGCTGTCGGTTATGCTTCCATGCTAGATGTTATGACTGCATTAGCACTAACTGCACTCTCTTTCTCTCACACACAGATGGCCTATTACGTGTTGGGAGGGAGTATGAAGACAGAGAGGTCATTACACTCCTCAACAGCTATAGGACGCCGACTGCCTGTCACTGACATACAAGTGCTTTTGGAAAACAAACAATGCCAGCCGGGATCTCAGCAAACAACTTCGCCAGGGCTCTCGAACGCGCCTCGTTTGTTCGAGCCGGTGCCAGCTGAGGGCACCCGGAGCAGAGGGGAGGAGAGAGCGTCTTCCCTCCCGTCACGCTTACAATCTAATCTGGCTTCATGACCGCTGGCGCCTGGATTAATGTCGGCCATGAAACAAGGCTGCGGGAGATGCCCTCGAACCCTGAAGCCAGCCAGGTGTGAGGGACACAAACACACACGTACAGAACCTGCGAGTAAACGTACATGAAGGAGAGCTTTTTTCCTTGAAGGTTTCTAAAGTCAAGTGCGCGGCCTCCCGGTTAAGCTACCATGCTCCGGCAAGGATGCAGTCGTAGCACATCTACGGTAATCAAGGGATGTGCTTTCAACGCGCAAACATACATCTCCAAAACTCACATGGATTTTACAAGTGTCTCCTCAGTTCGCCACTCATTGTAATGGTCTGCTTGAAAGCCAATGCAGTAGTGATGAACAGTTGTAACACACAGACACACACAGATCAGTAGTTGCTGCAGTGACTGGGGTTTAATGGATTCTTCATCATCTCCTTAACGTGGTCAGCTGACAGGAATCCAATGGGCGCACGCACACAAGCACATTTCCCATTCACACCAGATAAAACCATGAAATGTAGGCTGCCTCTGTCTCGCCGAGAATAAATCCTCCGCCGCGACGTCCCCCTACGCAGTAACTCTGAGGTGTCTTTTATGGTCTTATTACGGCTTAACGGTGTCCACTCTGAGGCAAGGAGGGCTGGAAATAAAAGTCTGAGACTGAAGCCTTCAGGCTGGATATATGGCTGAGCCTGGGAGAGGTGTTGATGGAACATAAAGATGAAGATCACCCAGGTAGTTTCATGTGAGGGTAGATATTTTTCTCAAGTGCAGAATTGGTAGTTGAGGTTTACCACAGATATGTTTCTGTTTGTGTTGTGCTAAAACTCAAACAGGCCTCCAAATAGTTAAGACACCTTGTTCTCAGTCACTGCTCAGTCTTTCTGAAATATCACAAGAAACCTTTCGTAGCATTCCGTTTCTGCTTATTGATGTCAGGTCTTCCTGTTTTTGAATGTATTATTTCATGTATCGACAAAGAGTTTGACGTACGAGCGTTAGCTGATTCGGTAGCATTGTGTCTGTGAGCGGAGAAATCAAAGCCACTGCATTCATACAACCTGATAATCAGACTGAAATGAGATTTACTTTCACTTCATTCTGACATCGTGTTTCGGAGGCAGCCGTCAGTGAGAACACAAGACAATGTGAATCACTGGTCATATCGGAGAGCTGGGCAGCGACTCAGAGGTCGAGAACCAGGCCGTCATTTTCATAACCTGACCCGCCTGATGGTTTGTAACACAGAACCTTCTAAGAAGCCTTCATTGGAAACTTTTTCAGAAAGAAATAATTGGCAGGTGATTGGATGAACCATCTGTCAATGAACTCGAGCCGAAGCTAGTCGGGAGAAGAGCAAAAGCCTTCAGTATCGTTCTTTGAACTTCTTCCAATGAAGAAATACCCTCCATTTCTAAATACAATTGATGCTATTGCAGCATCTACGCTAACCTCATAGGATCCGCCATTGTTGTTGTAAATGAACAGTCGCCTCTCTGTGTCATCTCACGCACACACAAACCTAACGTATATAGAAGCATCTATATACGCACCTAAATGTGTATTCTGGATGTTTTCTTTCCGCCAGTCTGAAAGGAGACATGGTTCAGAAGCAAAACGGACCAAATTCTCAAAATTGAGTGCTTTAAAAAAAAAGTTTTTCGCCTGTGGGGTTTCAACATCAAACGCACCCTTTGGCTATGATGGTGAACTTGCCGTCAGTGTTTTCTCTTTTGCTGCCACGCCGCCACGGTACTGATGATGAAGCTAATCTGTCCCTGTCATCCCATGTTAAACACACACTTTGAGTTTGTAACCTTTGATGAAATAAACAATTCATATCTTCTGCAGCATTAACAACGCGATCTATAAAACATCCTCTGGAGGCTCATGTCTTCTGTTTTAAATAGAAACAAAGCCAGCTGGTTTTAAATGGCAGTCAAAGTTCAGCCACAAATATTAAAAAGGAGGCTTTGCGATCAGATGAATCCAGCAGAGTTCAACCAGGGGCTCTCTGCACTTTGGACGTCGTTTATAAAATCATCCCACTTAAACATGTATCATTTGCCTCAACTGTAACAACGCATTACCCTCTCTCTTTCTGAGTTTAACATTCAATGTTTGTGCTCTCTTTTCCAGTTTGGCGTGTTGCGTTATACAAAGAGGCTGTTAAAGAGTTACGAGTTTGGCATCGTCTCGTCCATCTGCCATCTGAAACTCTGATCGTGCTTTCAGCAGATCATCCTCAGCACGGTCTCTGGAGGACCAGAGTGGGAGATGCAGATTTTTGCCTCAGTCCCACATGTCACGGCATGTTAGCTGAACTGCTGATGTGATTTTGTCAAGGATGTCCTGGACTTTGGAGGGGGGGGGGGGGGGGGGGGTTCAGTCTTTGAAGGACTGTCTGTGGAAACACAAGTTGGAATATTAAAGGTTTGGTTTTCGTTCGTATGATATTTATTTGGTTGAGCCACTACTCAAAATCCAGCATGTTGAACTCCAAAACCACTGTGTCTTAAATATAATACTGTTTATTTGACTCATGACGTGCTTTAGCGTGGGTGTACCTATACGATCTCTACGCTAATTTCAAGTAGATGAGAAATAAAATGGTATTTATGTAATGTATTTTCTATCAATGTAATCCATCTTCAACTTAATATATTTTCCCTTCCACTACACCTCCATCAGCTGCTTAGTGAAGACTTGTAGTGGATTGTGTGTTTTGGCTGCCTCTGGGGGGGGGGGTTACACGTCTAGCTGCCTTGCTCATTGTGCATTCCTCGAACTAAGAAAGCTTTAGAAATAAAGCCTGTTGAACTTCACAAAGCATTTGAAACATCGTTGATGAGTTAAAAGCATGAAGCTTTGATGTTCTTCCTCTCATGGTAGTTTTCTAGAATGATTTTGATCCCCTGATGTGTAACATCAAGAAGCTAAATATGTTTTGGGGTTGTGATCGTGGCCAAATCTGAACATGAATTCATCATTGATCATGATTTTCACCAAAGAGCTGTCTGACTCTCATCTTAGACTCCCAGACAAGATGAAGTCACTGCAGCACAACGCTACGCATTT
Source organism: Melanostigma gelatinosum (assembly GCF_949748355.1). Lineage (NCBI taxonomy): Eukaryota > Metazoa > Chordata > Actinopteri > Perciformes > Zoarcidae > Melanostigma > Melanostigma gelatinosum. The sequence continues at coordinate 4,292,941 of NC_136647.1, forward strand.
GTTTTCTTTCGTTCACAAAGCTTTTCTACAATCATCCAGCCAGCCCTTGATTTGGTGGCAAAGAACATGAAAGAGGCCGGGGATCATAATGTAGAGTGGTAATTACTCGGTGAGTGCATCAAAGCAGAGCGGCTGCTGATAAGACGTCTCGTACGGAGGAACACAAAAACAACCATCAGCAGGTAATGTCATTATGCTGTGGGGCTCTTATACCTCTTATAAGTCTTCATTGTGATAAAGGCAATGCAGGGTGTTGTGTGTTTTGCTCTTGCATGTGGGAACGAAAGAAAGAAAAACTGAAATGCGAGCGTGAAAACATTCCGAATACACATTGTACATTTGACATTTACACGCACAAAAGCATGCCAGCGTATGCTTTTGATTCGCGACCACATTTACCTTCAACTTTGACAACCCCGGATTAATTCCAAACTCAGGCCAATTAGTTTCTCACCTAAAGGTTTGTAATTACACTCGATGCTTCAGCTTGTCAGACGGCTGCAAAAATCCCTGTCGGGGCGAGTCAACCGTGTCCCCGAATTACATTCATGTACAAGTCATTTACTCTGGCTAATACGTTTTAGAGGAAACATTAAGGTCATATTGAACGTTTCTGCCCTATTTGCATATGCAGGTCTATAGAACTACAGAATTATGTTTGGGCAACTCGGAGCCCTTGGGTCGGAAATGTCGTTTCATGGGTTATGAAAACGCGAATGCTGCTCTGAGCACAGACAAGCACAGACAAGCTCTGGTCTAACGTGTACGAGTCATGAGAAAATAGGATTGAATGAGTTTAGAGCCCCCCCCGAACCACCCAGGCTCCTCGGGGGAGGCGTTGACATCGTCGCATGTCACGAGTGTCATTCGTCGTGCGACTCGTTTGTCACTCGCTCGTCCCGTGAGTCGTTAGTCAGTCAAGTTAACGCTCCTTTCCCAAACCTAACTCAGTGGTTTTGTTGTCTCAACATAAACTTGCAGTGAAGACAAATGTAACCTGCGTGTATTGAAACGGCATCACTGACTGAAGCTAGTGTGTGATGTAGAGCGTCACAGTTTAAAGCGTAGGAGTACGACCGAGCTGTGGTGCTTGACGCATTGGTGTGAGAATGTGTTGGTTCGTTTTAGTTTTGACTTTTCAAATTCATTTTATTTTAGTTTTAGTTAGTGTCCGCAATTTTCTGTTTAGTTTGAGTTTTTTGAATAACCCTGGATCCCACACAGACCAGTAAGCAACCGCATTAGTCCTTCCTCCCGCTGGGTCTCTCCGAAGCACGGGTGTTAACACGACTCTGATCCTGAGCACCAAGGTGACTCCTGTGTTCCTCCCTCTGGGCTCTCCGCCTGTGAACATTTAAACACCTCTGGCCTTGTCCGGTCTTCGCTATAAGCTGTATTCTGTATTTATCCGTTGCTCTGCTCTGCAGTTTCCCCCTGAGCTCTGAGGGGAAAACAGCATGGAGGCATCGCATGGGTGAGCAGTGCTTATTTTTGGAACTGGAGTTTGGTTCGAGGCTGGTCTGAGCTGGTGCAGCTAACATGAAATATGTAGAGGAGATATCAGCTGACCCAGTGACTTACAAACATATGCTGCTCTACCAGCTGCTGCCCTTCAGCTTTTTATTGAACTTATTTATTTTATATATTTTTGAATTGCTGGTTCAAGAGAAATCGGTTCAAAAAGCAATTACTCACTGATTTACTGCAGTCTACATTCACGTATCATGTTGACCTTTTCAATACATTTCATTAAACATTACATTAAAAGAGATGTGGTATTGTATTGTCCATCAGAATTACATGCTTTGCAGTACAGATAATGCTTTAAACACTCATGACAACATGATGTTAGGAGTTACAATTTCTAAAAAATATGATTAAACGATTACATTTGTAACTGAACTACAACATTTTTCTATTATTTGCGATATAAAAAGATGCGTTGTATGGCCGGTGGCTAGTCACAAACTTGGGATACAAATTGGACTTTTGACCTCGGTATGTCTGAAGGTCTGCCATGGCGCTGTTCTCTCATGACTAACATTTGACGTTATTGAAAGATCAACTCATGGAACCATTTTTGGAAAGGAGTTCTTGCTTTCCGGCCTTTAAGAATCAGAGTTTTTTAGCGAATACCGCACCTATGAGCAATGTTATTTAAGAAAAAAGACTGTGTTACATCCTCACATGTAACAGACTGATTGACTGCTGCCAAAGTGGGGATAAAACAAACCATAAAAACAGTACTTTAACTTTGATTTGACCCAGCCAATCATATGAATCCACCTGTTTGTGTTCTCATTTACTGTCTGTCTGCTGGGAGCCCGTCAGCGTGTCTGACTGGACTGTAAATAGCCGAAGAAGCCGTAATGAAGCCAATGATAGCAGTATCATGGAATTCCAATGACCTCAGTCGGGCCAGTTAAAGTTATATGCAGGGTTATAATTATGGATGTCATTGGTGTGGAAGGACGGACCTGGTAACGACACGAGGCAGCTTTATCAGCCTCGATAGTCCCTTCATACATCAAAGGGACGAGAGAACAGCTAGCAGCTCGTCCCTAGGTCTTATCTGCCCACTTACAGCTGCTAGTTTACTCATGTGTGAGAGACAGACAGGATCACATGCACAGACTACTGCAGATGTATACACGTAGCATGCATTTAAACATGCATCTTAATCAAATGTTACAACAGATCTTGTGTGACAGTAAAAGCAATGTGCCATGTCCATGTACCAATGCAACAAAACACAATCATTTTGAGATCTAATGTCTGTAGAATCCAACATTGAAACGTGTGGAATTTACATCGGACACTAAATGCTTGGTAGGATTCTTCACTTATTTGCCATATCCTTTGATGAAACATTGATCATTTTCACTGTATTTTACTTTTGCCCATACTTGTCTGTCAGAATAATTCTTGTTCGGACAAATGTGAGAAGTTTAATGTTAAAAAAAAGAAAAAAAAGTATTGTTTTGGAAGCGGCACTGAGACTCCGGTAGAGACAATTCTCATCAAGTTCAGACACAAAGACGCATTATAATGCAATAATCAGAGACATGTATGCGTCACATGAGTAACCTGTTGGGAACTCAAAGGGACGTCTCTTTCTGCTGAGGCAGCGGTTGCCAATGTGCTTGATTAGCCGCGCAGCCTTGAGCGGCCTCATCAAACGGCCGTGGAGATAAATGGAGTAATTGGCAAATCATTGGCACACTCTGCCCCCCCCCTCTGTGTTTCTGCTCCGGCTCTCTCCCTCCACCTGTTCTCAACGGCTTTTTACCATTACAACAACTGACTGAAGTGCTGTGAAGGACCGAATTCAACAGTCATGCTTTGGTTTATCCCTTATTCTTCTTGTTCTGTCCCTGCCCGATTTGTACGATTGGTTCTTGGATTATATTAATTAAAAGAAGAAAGCCAAATCTGCAGTCAGTTTAAAATGCAGTGGAGTTCACTGGCTAAAAAAAGAAAAGAAGAAAAGACGTGAAGGGAAACTGTAACAACAACTGCTACATTTTGTGATGCAAGAGGGAAACCTAGATTGTAACCGTTTGAAGCTTCGGGCCGCTGACCAAGTTGGGACTGAGAAGTTATTGAACGAGCCAATCAGCCAATCAGAGGTAGAGCAGGGCACTAATGGCTGCGGATTCCAACTACCTTAAAAATGGCTGTGAAAGAGGTAACTTGGCATGTTGGTGAGAGGGCACTTCAATTATTTCTTATTACGTTTTTTGTGGCAAGGTCGAAGAACAGTTAGTTGTGATAAGGAAGTGAGATAGAAAAAACAACAACATGCGAGTCTTCTGCTTCTTAAGTGTGCTCAACCTTACTGAAGCCCAGGAAATCTTCTAAAAACACTTTTTTCGTGCTCTTCCAGTTTCAAGTTGGCAATCAAAGAGGCGCCTGCGTGATCGTCACACAACAGCGATCACAGCAGTGGGTTCGGTAAACATAAGCTTCTTGTGTTTATTGATGTCAGGATGCTGTGGATGTTCAAGTTTGACACTTAAAAAGACAGCGACGGGTGAATAGTCCAACAGATTTGACTTTCAAATAAATACTGCGTCAAAAACAACTCCCTTCTGTTAAAAAAACCCCCAAAAAACGACCTGTCCTTACTCGTCCCTACCCGGCCTCCATCTCCGCCATCTGTGTCTCCCTCTGTTAAGAGGAGCACTTTGCTGAGGTGGGTGACAGCAATGAACTCTGACTCAGTGAGGCTAGAAAGGATGTAAATGAATGTAGATGAGGATGAAGAGTAATTGCTCACACAGAGGGCTCTCAGAGGTGTGTGTGTGAGAGAGAGAGGGGGGGAGAGAGAGAGAAAGTCAGCGGGAGAGAGAGATAGTGCACCCATGGGAGCTCTTAAGTGGAACTGTGCAGCCCAGTCAAGAGGGAGACACTTCAAATATCTGTTGATCTATTAATGAGATTGAATGGATGGAATGATGACCGAGTGGGCGGATGGATGAGTGACGGTGAATGATGGCAGATGGAAGCATAATGGTGAATTATGTTCGAGAGGAAACGGGAAAGAGGAAAGAGCTTTTTTTAAGTTGGAGGGACGAAAGGAAGAAATTAAAGAAACCAAGAGCGGGGATGAAGGGAAAGGATGTAAAAAACGGAAAAGATGATGAATCAAAGACATCACAGCTAAATATATGTGTGTGTGTGTGTGTGTGTGTGTGTGTGTGTGTGTGTGTGTGTGTGTGTGTGTGTGTGTGTGTGTGTGTGTGTCAATTGGCTGGGGCTCGACACCCAGCAGGCTCTCTAATTTTTATATCTTAATTATGCTCACTGCGTGATTCAAGTTATCTCCCAATCACCACTGAATGAGTGAGTGTACAAAATATAGGAAATAAGAGGCGATTCAATCTGTCCTGGCGCAGCACGGCCGTCTGCTTTGTATTATTAATACAGAGTTTTAAATCTGTAAAAACAGTCTTTATTGGTAAGTGGTATGTTTGGAAGCCCATCTGTTTGCATTAAGTGGAGAAATATATGTCAGGTTCATATTTTCAGTGTCACTTTCTGGGATCGCTTCCTGCAAACACATTTATTTACACTCGTACGACCGGCCGGATTCCAGCAAATATTCACATGGTAAATGAATTCAGCTACTATAAATATCACGACGTGCCCCCGTCTCTCCCTCGAGTTTCCCTGCGCTTCGTCTCGTGTCTTCCATGTCCCATCAAAATGAATTTGAGCAACGACACCATCCTTTCATTGATGGCTGCTACCTAAAACATTCTGTAATCATGACTCCATAATATTCTGATGTAAGTTTCAAACATTTCCAAAGCATAGTGTTAACCTCACCTGACATTCATTATGGGTGAACCACGAAGCGAGATACGTGGTAGGATGTGCTGCTGTTACATTACAAATACACAGCGTACATATTGGGAGTATATCTTCACTCACAGATGTACACTGCCAACATTACTTTCTTGTCATATTTGCAGCAACAGTGTTGCTTTTTGTTGTAATAATTCTTCATATTTTATTTGGGAGGAAGTATGTGGAAAGCAATTTGCTCAACATCTGAAAGTATACAAAGATACCAGATATGCCGGATTGGTTTTCGGGGAAACCAACAACCCACGCTTCTTCCACAACTTATCCTACACACCTGGCTGCATAATCACTGAAAATATTCTTTGTGCTGAAGAAGTAATGGTCGTGTATTTGTATCCAACAAGCCACACACACACACACACACACACACACACACACACACACACACACACACACACACACACACACAGATACAAGTAGGATGCTCAAAATGTGCTGCAAAAGACTGTAAAAGGACATAATGCATTCACGTTATCTTCCTAAATGAATTCGGCACTAATTTGTTCACCGCTTGTTATGGCTACCAATGACAAAACAACGTGGCATCCGTTTTGGTTCATGAACCGGTCTTGTCACATGGACCACAGGGAACTTCCTGCAGGGCAGACTATTTCGCATCAGACTTCATTTCTCATCGATAGGATGATCTTCTCTGTTGCGGCTTTCATCGTATGCGGATGCTTTGCTTGTGATTGACGTCATGTTTTCACAGTGAACTCATTTTGCCTTCAATATTCAGCCTCTCTCACAGGAAATCAGCTGTCGCAGCTTCGTGTCATTTGTTGGCACATATGAGCTAATTTGTCGAATGGCTACATGTCAGCTTCTCCTTCCTGAGGCGTTATGGAAATATGAGCGTTCCACCATCATTCTTCTCACCGAGCTTTCATTTTATAGCTCAAAAAATATATATCGTCAAATATCGCAGCTTGGTCAGTGCCTCTAAGCTTCAAGCTATGACGCTCTACGTAACCCTAAAGAAGTCAATATCAACCCAACCACAACCGAACAAGAACCAAAGTCGCAGCAACAAATACCTTCGGACAAACAAATGCGGTCGGTAATACAAATTCAATAAAAACATAACGTCAGTTCTCGCTTTAAATCCACACTTTCCATACGCGTCAGCCGGCCACTCACCCATCACCCGGAGCCTCTCGGCGCCCACCACCACCTCCTGCTCGTCGGCGGAGAAGAGGAGCTTCCCGGAGGTGGATTTGACTTCAAACATCTTGCCCCGTGCTTTAAATCCATTGGACCCTGAACCGAACAGACAGAAAGAGAGGAGACATCAAAGAGGAGCGACTGGAGCCGGAGCTGATTTCTTACTGAATTAAGTATTCGTACATTTAAGATCTAGCCAGGTGGAAAGACATTTAAGGTGTCCTGCAGGACTTGCTGACTTAAGCAAAACACTACCAACTCCCATCACACTGTTTATGAATTTTGGTGTCTTTCATGAAACTGCTGAATATAAAATATTTTCAAACAAATTCATTGTATCCTATCAGACATTTGTGTGAAATTGTCTTAATTGGCATAGCAATTGCTGGGTTATGGCCAAGAACATGTCTTGTGAGGTCAGTGGATGTTTGCATACCTGCTTTGACTTCATCTCTTGAAACTTTAGACTTCAACAATTAAAGTATGATTGACTGACTGATTGACACGCGCGCAATTGATTCTGTCACACTCCATCTGGGAATAGAATTTCCTCCTCATTCACGAAGACCGCTTATTCATCCAAGAGCAACATCCGACCAGGCTTCGTCCTCCTCCTCTTCAGACCCCAGAGGGGCACATTTCAGCACACTTCCTGTGCATGTTTACACAAAGTGATTTCCATTCACAGAAGACTGCCAACTCTATTAGAGAGTGACAGGCGAAGAATGGGGGGGGATGTAAAGAAGAGTCACAGAGTTACGGTGGTGCGACTGAGGCCTCTGCTGGCACAGTTAAGTGGGTCAGAGGAACTATTTATCTCAATCTCTATCCAGCCACTCCTGACAGAGCCGTGGCTCCGGACCCGAGAGTCTGGACTCGTGCATCTGTTGCAGCTGATGTCGTCGCTGTTGTCAGGTTTTTGAAAAATGAAAACATGTTTTACATCAAAAAGAAAACACGAACAAACGAATACATGAAATCTTGCTGCGTCTTACCTGTTACAAGTTGTGTGAGCAGCTGGTTGTTGCTGTTGACAATATTGACCGATATGTTTCTGGACGACTGCAGGAACAGTGGGCGGCCCTGCGAAAAGAAGATGGAGAAGTGTATCTATTTAGTTTGTGGTGCAATGGTTATTTATTGATTCATGTTTATTTTTAGGGAAAGGTATAAGAAGAAAAAGAAGAAAAAGAAACATCACCTGTTGAAGACAAAAGAGCAGATACTGATTTTTCATCATTTATTTTTATTTTTAAATGGGACACAACCAACTCAATGGGTTCATACTTTTGTTTGTGCAAGAGGGTACTGCTGAAGACCCTCAGCCCCGTTTCCATTCACTCATTTTGAGCATTAGAAAAGCTTTATAGAAACGGCGAAATTCAATAATACTTCCTTATTTGCGATTGCAGAAATATGTGGGATAAACATTTGCTACTCAGACTTTATTGGGCAAAGGTGTTTCTCGATCCAATTTGACGCGTCGACTCTTTTTCAACAAAGAAGGAAACCACCTCACCTTTAACTTTTCTTCATAATTGAGGAAGTATTATGGAATTTTGTCGTTTCCTTTTAGCTTTTTGAATGCGATACTTCAAAAAGAGCATACAAATGTGTGATGGTGTCGACCATGCAGAAGTTAGCATTTAGCTGCGTAGACTTTTAGCCTTGGTTGTCTCTTATGGTTGTATTCCAATTGTTTCATCTTGACTCCAGCCTCCTGCTCAGTTTGAGAACTTCCATTTCCCAGAGTGCCCTGCACCAATCTGTAATGCCGATCACGTCGGACACTTTGCTCTTTCTGTGCCCGACTAATCTTCATGCCTCAGTCAACTTCTTAATTAGAGGTAACGGCCTGGCCATTGTGCTGCGCTCGCAGCCAAGGAGGGGATATGTCTTGTGTGTATAATACTGATAACATTATGGCTCTTGCCAAAGTTATTGAAGTTCTCACAGTAAATACACAAAATGTATGGTAGGCAAGCGAGGAATTATGACAATAACAATGTGTTGTGACCTGAATGTAAAACTAACCAGTTTGATAAATAGAGCATAGTCCACTCGTATTTTAAGGTAGAGCTGTGTGCGACTAAAAATACTTTGCCTTTTAACATCAAGCTGATGCTGCGGCACGGTTATTCTTATTCTGGATAACTTCTAACATCATAACAAAAAAAACGTACTACCATGACCCAAGTACGCTTGTCAAAATCATATGAAGAGGAAACAATCCCTGTGCGGCTTTCAAAAGTACAATGTTTTCTGAAAAGTTAAGGTTACTCTCAATCACAGTTCCGAAATATTCCAAATTGCAGACACATCCCCATCTCTAATCTAATGGTGGTGTCCGACTAGCTCTTTGGTTCTACCTACATTTATTTCAAAAACACTTTGTCTCACACCACCGCAGGAACACACACGGTCCAGACTGTGTAAGTGCTTTTGCTAAAAGCCTCCTGAATGGCATCCAACTAAAACTTCCTTAAAACTACAGCGAGGCAGTTTACTGACAGACTGTGGTTTAGGGCCAGAAATAAAAAAAAGGAATGCGACTGTACAGGGACTGAAGCGTTGCCAAAACACACAAGAACTGACCATGTTCTCAGACAAACTGAAGCTCTGTAAAAAGTCAGTGCAAACAAGTGAGCAGTGATTCCTCAGTACACTTTTGGAGAAACAAACTGTTTTTACTTAAACATCACTGCAACAATGTTTGAAAAAAAACAAACCAGGACTTGTGTCTCAACAGACTTTGTAATAACAGCGGTCTTACAGGTTCATTGCATGTCTCACTGACAAAAGTGATGAGTCCAATCTTGGTCTGCCATCTGTGACAGACTGCATGATATCTATTTCGAGGCAGATTATGAGATAAATGTCTGGCGAACGGTACAATGTTTATATTTCTGCACTAAAATGGGAATAGAGAAATAAATAATGATAAGCTTTGGCCAAAGGGTTGAGCTCAGAATAGATTCATACGCCCCTATGTGGCAATGTTTTGAATACTTTGGCCTATGGACTAGCACCATCTTTTTGGATTCACAATGAAAGTGCTCCCCACATGGCCAGCTTTTGCCTGCAGCGGCCGTACGATCATACGGCGTTCGGTTGAAAGCGGTGCCCCAGTGTGCTGAGGAGTCACCGCTCACTCGTTAGCGCTCATTACCTGCAGCTGTGCTGACATCAATACCAGACAAAAGATGGAGAACGTGAACAACATGTCTAAGCGATCAACAATGCGGCGTTCAGGGAGCAGAAATGGGCAGTTTGACTTGGATCTAAATCAGTCAATCTTTCCATGTGTTCTCCTCAGCTCAGACACAATACTTGGAAAGTTGCTCGATATCTTGCTTGTTTCAGCATGGTCTCCTTTAAATTGAATTCCCATATGGGAGTATGGGAAACAATATGTTTTTTAGGAATTACACATACAGCAGGTATACTGCAACATAAGCACTTAGCTTCATGTTTCTGTCAATTCATAAATCCAGTATTTATTCCCATTTGAGCTCTGTTTTGATCTCAACTAACTCAACTAACACTAACTAAAGTGAAAACATCTGTCTCTTTTTCACAATGTTCACCATCTAGTTTTGTTAATATAGAAATAAGAGCAACGTAAGGGTTTGATCCGTATCATTATATGCTACATTAACTCATCCATGATACTAGTTTGGTCACTTTCTGAATCGTGTAAAAGGTTTTCTATCACATTCAGGTAACAATGTCCACATTCTGAACTGAACAAGAGAAAGATAGAGGGCTAAACGACAAGAGACATGGAGAAAGGACTCAATAGAAAAGAGACAGTGAGTGAGAAAAGACTGCAATCATATTAACAGAGCAATAACTGCAATGCACAGCAGGGGTCTTCCTGGGTTTCATTTTTTTTAAATCTCTCTTCCTATCCTCTCCTGCAGTCACCAATTGCTTTTTGCCATCACCTCCTCCTTGGTATTACTATTCCTCTCACTTCCTCTGCTTAAGCGACAGTACCATCCCTCCATCCCTTGATCTGTCCTCTCCCCTGTTAACGTCTCTCTCATCTCTACAAAACGCTAATTCACAACACCTGTGTGCAGGTTACCGTTGCTGTATGAGCATCAGTTACATCAGGACTGGAGAGTACATCCTCATTGAGAAAATCAATGCACGAGAAATCTGCAGTCATTCACAGCTGCTTCTTGTACTGTTTGGTGAAGTCAGGACTTAATTTCAATGTTAATATTTTACGCAGCCACGATATCACACTGCGAGCATGTTGTGCTTGTTTGAGTTGGTGTTGAACTTGGCCACTTCCTGCACGTTGCTGGCTTCCCATATCTCTCGTTCTAATTCAGTCCTCGTCCATCTGTCACCCTGTTTCTGTGTCCATTACCACCTCTTCTCCTTCCCTCTCATTCCCCATCTTCATCTCCATCTTTACTTGGCTCTCTTTTCCTACCTCGCTGCATTGTGCTCCATCGCTCAACCTCCCTCTCAGCTTGCGTAAGGTCCAAGACAGCGGCGATAAAGCCTGCTGCTCTCCTGCATTATCAAGACATCCGTCCACTACCTGCACACGGCTGTTATTACTGCCAGCTTATAAGAGACACAGGGGGAGAGTGCATATCACTTTATCGGGCCCATCTCTCCATTTCTCTGACATCTCTAGGTCCAGATACTCCTCTTGTAGTTGCAATGAGGACGGCAGGAAGCACATCAGCATGTTAATTTTGTAAACAGAACATACCGGGGGGACCGCAGACAGACTTTGCAGTTGGATCGCTAAACGCTAAAGATTTCCTGCAAGACAACGGATGCTGAAGTTGTGGCTCTGTGCTGCACACTGGAGGCATAGTTGTTGCATGCGCTTCATTCCCCACAAAGACCACCTGGTCTGGAACAGGTGCACTCATGGAGCCATATGGTGCTCGTCATGATGTCGTGTCTTAGCTTATCGTCTTATGACATGAGATTACATGACGTGACAAGGCTTGTTATGACACGGAATGGCTCGTCTTCTCTTATTATGGCGTGAACTGACTCAAAATATCTAGTTATGCATGGAGTTACCACATCAATGGTCTAGTTAAGTCGTGAGAGGACTCGTCATGTCTTGAATCACCTCGTCCTGTCGCCTCTTTTTACGAGACAGCTTAACGCCACACCCCGCCGAACCACGGCAGGTCACATCTTGCCGTGTCTTTCTTGATTCGTCCAGAGGTGGCATGACACAAAAGGTTTGGATTTTGCTATGATGTGACATTTATTGGCATGGGGTGGCCTGACTTTAAATGGCACGTCTTGCTATGGATGTGGCGCACCATGTCTTGTCTTACAAGAACATTTCTTGACTGCTTTTGAAACCATCTTCGGCTAACATACATGAAGCCAGGGTTCATTCCAAAGACCATGCCTTTGCTCCTGATTTACTGCCACTGAACCTCACTGTCTTAACAGTGAGGTTCCAAAGGTTGCTCACTGCAATTAGTTCCACCTGCTCCTGTCACTTTTGGTTCCAACTAAAAAGATGGCGACGGCCAAAATGTTGAATTTCAGACTTAAAAAAACACAGTCCACAAACCGATGGGTGATGTCACTGCGACGACATCCTCTTCTTATTCACAGTCTATGTGGCAGACCAACAAGACAGACTACATATCCCATCTGACCGAAGAGCGTTTTAGGATCCTTTAGAAGTGAATAGAGTACATTTGGGCTACTCAGCTTAGTCTGCTGACACCGTAACCTGACTCCAATATGTAGCAGAAAACGGGTCGATGAATTTCAGCTACCTTTGGGAGAACATCTAGTGTAGAACCTGTCCTTCCACAGTCTCCGTGTTAGGGGATTTTGAAAGCCTCTGCAAACGTAATTTAAGCTTTGTTAGAGCAACATTGAGAGACGCTTAATGAAATCAATACAAGTTGCAAATGCAGGCGGTGTGGGACCGCTTGTAGTTTGATGCTTCCAGTATCAGTCCCAACAGGATCGTCCCCCCACTGTGTTGGATGGAGGCTCCGGGTCTCAAATTCACACTGTCACACTCACAGTCATTAGACACTCATTTCTTCACACCATCGCAACTTCTATCCTCAAACTCTGTGTTGTCATTCATCCAGTATTACTACTTACATTGAGGGAATAAATGCAGTTTTGCATTATTTGGGATATGCGGAATGACACTACTGGAATGATTGCTTAAATGGACTGACTGATGTAGTTTAAACTGTGAGCATAGCATCATGTCTTTCTTCCTTACAGATAGGACATCAGTGTGTTTATTCCCAAAGGTGTGAGCTAAGCATCGTTAGCATGGCTAGCTTAGCCTTTGCACAGGGACCAAACCTGAATTCTTATGTGTGTCTGTCTTAAATAAATATATACACGTGTGTCTTTCTGCGAGTGACTTACTGGTTTGGAGTGGATTTCTTTAGCATAGAGGGGTTGCAGGAACTCAGAGGCCCCTTCCAGTTTCAGACCCTTCTCAGTTATTCTCAGGTTGCCCATGCCGTCCTGTGAGGAACAAAGACACAGTAACAGTTAGTTCATTATCTCTTCTTGTGCTTTTACAGCAAGCATACATCAACTGGTCATGCATTCCACACATACCCTCATCTATCTCCAAACATATTTTGTTAATCTACGGTTCAACCACACTCAATGCAACCATCAGTGTTTCCTGAAGTCAAAGCAGTCACAGAACGGTGAAGGATGAGCAGTCTTGACGTGACAACGATGTAACAAAGATGGAAAGTTATGTTAAGTTTTGATTATTTTTTCTCAATTCGTGTTCTATTTTTACCACGAACATCAAAGAGGAGTCAGTGCAGCACTTGTGGGCAAGCCAGGACTGTTCACACTCTTCTCTGCACGGATTTCCTGCCAACATGGTGCAGAGCCATGCACATGATTCGCTGGCTGGGTCTAACACCTGCCACTTTATTTTTTTCTGACACCTGCATTTTGATTAGAAACACCTGTTATCCTTCTATTTGGCAAGATCGATGTCTGGGGGAAAATTGTAGTTAATATCACACACACCTGATGTTTAGAGATAAGATGTTATTGTGCTACACAATCACAGATTATCAGGTACAAACTCTGAACACTGTACACAGACTCATTCAACTGTCTCCCGTTGATCAGCCGCCCTAATCTCCTTTAATCTTTTTCAGTGCAGAGTCAGTGGTTGATACTTGACTTCAGCATTAGCTTTACAAACTGATCCATTGGCAAACGGGGTGTACACAGTGCATACATAAACAGTGCACAGGCTCATTATACTTCAATATCAAATACAAGAGAATGAGTTGCTTTTTTGAACATTTAATTGTGTTAATTGAAACCAAATAACAATGATAAACAGTTTTACTGAGTTGATACTGAGGATATCTACATGGATGTGATGTGTACATAATGATTCAATATGGAAAACCTCATATCATTCAGTTATAAAGAACTTCATTTACGTGGTAAATTTGGTAAACTTTGTCAAAATTGAACAGTTCACTGAAATATTAACATCCACAAGGTACATTTTTTTTCTCTCCCTGGAAGCCAGGCTCATTAAAACACAGCCAAACATCACATGCGTATGCAAACTGTATTTGGTAAATAAAGTAAAGTAGCTTAAGGTGGCAGCCGGCATATTGTTTCAGGAAACTGGGTAAATAAAATAACGTCGGAGCAACCAAGACCCAGAGGCAAGGAAAACCCATTTGAAAAGCTGGTCCCTGAATGAAATCGTCCAATCAACAGCAACAGAGTAAAGCACTCATGCTTCCCCTTACCTCAACAACTACAGTCAAAGTACATAAAAGTAAGGCATCGTCTTGCTGACTGGCAAGCTCCTGCACTGCAATATTGCAGTGCAGTATACTGAAACAGTTGGAATACTGGAACAGCAACAGACCGAAGGACATTAACCAGCAATGATAAGACGAGATTGGTTCGGGGGCTGCTTTGACTCAAATACAACTAGCAAGGCTGACCCTTCACTTTTCATCCAGTCATTGTATATGTTAAATGAGATCACCCCCTGAAAGACAAGAGTGTGATAGAAGAGTAAGCAAGGGAGAGAACAAAGATGTGTATCTGCCTATGTCATCTTCTCCCGCAAATTCTTTTTTTGTTTTCCTTCTGGCTGTTCATCCCGCAGGTTCTGATGAGCAAATGGAGATCAAGACCCCTTGAAATCCCAAAGTAACTGAGGACTGCTTTCAAGCCTCCTTCATGTAATCCTCCCCCTCCAACTGTGTAAAACATATTAAAATGCTGGCACTGCTGTGGCAACAAGGGGGTGAGTCCTGGACGTGTTGTGATTTTGAATTATCCCCAGGTGGAAATCAGCAGGCCTGTCAGAGGAGGCCGGCAGACGCTATTTAAACTCAATTTCCAGACACTTTGATGACGGAAATCAACTGTAAGAAAGGAGACATATATTTCCCCTACTTGGAGGTTCTCAACAGAATATTCATAAATACAGGTCCTCGCAGACATATACTGTGTATGTCTATTAGAGATAAACACACAGATTCATGTGGACCCTCTTTACTGAAATGTACAGCCTGCACTAAGTGATTCCTCCCAATGGCTGGTTCATATCTTAGTCTGAATAATCGCTGAGGATGCATACCAGCTGAAACATAATGTTCTGCTTCAGTCTGTACCTCTTCCTCTCCATTTCACACATCTCTTTTCTCTGTGGAGATAAGTCCTAAAACACACTTACAAAGAACTGCATTTTAGGAATTCACAAGTAGTTAATTCAATTTGATAAAGACATTTTATAAAGAAATCACTGCAATAGTATTAACAGGGAGACGTTCTGGTGCTTCTTTCACTTATAAACTCAATCTCCTAACAGCTGCAAATGGTGCCATTGTCCATTGGAGAACTGCAAATCAGTGTGAATGCACGACAGCTGTACAAGAAAAAAGAAGGAAACCAGAGAAAAGTATAATGACGGATGTCAGAAAGGGAAATGAATAGCCTTTCAGGATAAAAATGCTCATACAACGTTTAATGAATGTCTGTGGAATAAAAGTATAACCCCCCTCAGCTGCATTGGAGGCGCTGGGAAGCTGTCATCACTGAAACATACTCATATTCTGTAACTGTATAAATGTTGACACGTTGATTTGAAAAGCAGTAGCAATAGTATTGGTACAGTAATAGTACTTATAAAATAACTTAGTGAGCACTTGGGTAAGGTGTGTGAAATGCAAGAATATGTATCACATTCCATTTGATTTGTGTGTGTGTGTGTGTGTGTGTGTGTGTGTAAATTGACATTCATACAGAAACAGAAAGATGATTGAGATACCTCGTTTAACTTTCTCAGCAAAGACAAACTGATTTTTGCTGTTTCAGCACCACGGAGAGAGACACAGAGACAGAAACCATTGCTGTGTCCATAAACCCTGCTCCCTCTTCAAGGAATGCCAGTTAAGGGTACTTCCCTCCATTCCTTCATTTGGAAAACCCTGGAAGGTCAACAAAGCAGACATCACCTCAGTGCGCTACCTTGGTCACTTAAACATCTCGGATACCTGTTGCTGCTACTGTGGACATTTCTACCAACTGAATTCAAATATTGAAATTTGCTGGTTTCATCCCTCGCTGAAATAATATTTGGATTGGCTATCAATAGCATTATCGTTAAACTGCTATGGCTTTACAAACCATTAGTTTGGTTAGTTTTGTAACTCCAGCAGCTGGCATTAATGCAGACAAGTACCGGCAATGCTTTTTGTAATATCGAAGTTACACTGAGCCATAATATTCCCATATTATTAATACCGGTTTGGCTAAATTAAGATAATTTGTAAGTGGCCTTAACGTCAATTTACTGCCCACTGTATAGTAAACTGCTGAGTTGTGTCAAGGACTAGTGAGGTATCTGTGAGAAAAGGAGTGATTCTGGACACAGCCGGGGTTTGACTATGTTCTCACCACGGAGAGAGACACATACATTGCACTATTCCTCCGTGAAATATTTAGAACTGATCTGCTAACGGAATAGAGCATAATGTGTCCATATCTGCTGCTATGAAAAGGTACCGAGAGCTGAACACACAGAGACTTTACAAAGCAAGGCTTTCTCTCTGGGCTGCAGCACAGAAACACGTGAGTTTAGCTGCTGAGGCCACGCTTGCTAAGGGGGAAGAGACTGTCACCATCGAAACATTTCCCATGATGAAATAAATACACTCGTGTACAGTTTTGATGCAAAATGGTAATTCACAAGTGTCCGACATCTCGGTTTGGATCAGCACCAGTGACGGAGCAGAGTGAAGCCCGTTGTTTGTCTCAGTCGCCTTTCAGCCACCACATGCCGTAGTGACAGAAAGAGTGAGATAAAAAAACATTTATTGTTTTTTATGTTATGTGTCTTCGTGATTGGGGATTCTTTTTCAATGACGTGAACGGTGAATGGAAATCCTGCGGCAAAAGCCATCGGGAGAACTCGTCTAAGAATGCAAGATAATAGTAATAATATTCATTGCGTTCAACTTATTCCAGCTGCATCCATCAGTCAAATCGTGGTCTCCATGTCAGTGAAGGACTGCAATTAGACTTGACTCAAAACACTGAACACAGCTGCACTGTTGGCAGATTATTTTCGAGTCAGAACCCTTTCTTTTCATTCTCTGCAGTGAGCAGTGCGCTGCCGCCAGCACAGCGTGGCGAGCAGCCATGAATAATTCAGGGCCGCTCTTAACAGGACAGCGGCCTCTGAACACTCAGGTGTGCCTCCTTGCGTCTCTTCCAGCCTCTCCTCCTTTCCTCTTCTTCGCCTGCTGCCTTTCATCTTCTCATAATCCACTCTATTGTTCGCTGCCTTTGCTGATGATCCTGTTTGTCAGTTTTACATTCCTCTTGTATCACCTTTTTGTTCCATCTCCACGTTTGTCTTCTCTCACTTTTCCCCTCCCTCAATATCCTCCCTAACTTCTATCTCTAGCTTTGCTGCCTCCCGTTTTCTTCACCTCCATCCCTCTTTCCACCCCAGCTGGAAGGCGTTTCTATTCAATATTTAAAAAAATACCATGCTGTCAGAGCATAATGGCAGGTTACAGATAATGTCATGATTCAACTGGCAGCCTCACACTGTCACAAAACCTTGAATAATACTTCTCACTTGCCACTAAGACAAATAAAATGTGCATATTGTGTCGGACGAGCTGCAGGGTCAACGGATATCTGTCCTTCAGTCACAAAAGCTGATGTGTGACAACATCTATACCTAAAAAACTGACAACTAAATGAATGTCACAGCCTAATCAGTAGATTTATGAGCCATTCGTCACACTGCATATCCTGTTCAAAATCCATTCTCTTCACAAATTCTGGCAGGATACATACAATAGATAAGGCAGGAGGCAGCCTGGACAGACTGTATCCTGCCTTTCATCAGTGTTGGTGCTGTCAAATGGCGTCAAGTTCACAGCAGTCATGAGGAGAATTTACTTGAACGACCGGCCGATGTAACATTTGCAATTTAATTAAGCAGGAAAAAGTGGAACATTTCTGAAAGCTAAGAATTCACAAGTTGTCACACAAGCTGATGATAGTGTTAAAAATCATAGACGTTTTTTAAATCAGTCAATTGTGTTGTCTCCCTTTGTTTATTGTTCTCATGACAATGACGTGCAGGAAGCGCTCTCTCTGCAACAAGGACCAAATTGATCTGCACTCATCCCAGCATTGCCTCCACTGTCACCACTATTTTAGCTTGATAGTTATTGATGATGTATTGTGTGTGCGCTTGGGCTTCTCTCTTGGACTGATTGTGTGTGTGCTTGTGTTTGCTAGATATGTGGGACTAGCTGCTGTGTTTACCTGGCTGTCTGTGGGGGTGTGAGCGCAGGAGAAAACGTCTGTCTTGTAAATAGCATTTGTGCCTTCAGCTCCCTCTGTTGTTCTCCAGATTGAATAGCTGTGTGTGCTACAGCGGAGGGGGAGCTCAAATATGAGGTCTGATGTAATATTGGATGTTTGAATCACTCTGCTCATACCTGCCCTCTGTCTGTCCCTTTTTCTTTATCATCTATCTGCCTGTTGTCTCCCTCCATCTCCTCTTCTGAAGTCGACGTCTCCAGAGAGCTGGGAGTCGCCGCTGTCAATAATGAAGAGCTCTCGGCCTGCTATTGAGCGTCTGCATCGATATGCATCAAGCCACCACCCGAGGCGAAAGCAAATACAGACGTATTGAGGCTTTGGGGGAAAATATCACAAGGAGTCCGGCTTTTTGAATACCGCTTAGTTAAAGTTAAGATCTACATTTCGATTCTCCCACACAGTAAACGTTATTCTATTTAGATATACTCTCCCCCCTTGTAGCTTGTGGAGGGCTCTTGTATGCAATCCAAGTTAACAACATTGGGAAACATCACATACTTTCATAGATATATGGGATGGGACACAGGCACCATGTCCCAAATCAGAGCTGGATGTGAAGGAGCCATAGTCCTTCCGTGAGAAGGGGATGTTTGGTTCCTTAGGTACCTAACCTGACCCGCCAGATGTTTTGTTGAGAAACATTGCTGCGGACCACACAGTGAGGACGATCTGCCCCGGTGGACAGTCGCACCAGGGAACTGCGAGGTCTGGGCAAGGGGTGCGGTAAAGCGTCACCCTCACCCCGGGCCTTTCCAGGCCGACCTGCACCAGGTGCACCACCACAGCAGAAAAAAACCCAAGCATGGGCCAGCCACCGAGCGGCCCTCCCTGACCCGCCAAGTGTGGTAAAAGTTGATTATCTTATCTTCCCAAAATCTTAATTGAAATTGAAAACTGATTAATTGCACACCCTTAACCAGCCCTTATAAACAGCTTATTTGGCATAACTCCACTTTCCCCTTAACGTTAACCATACCATCAATGCCATGTGAAAAAAAAGAGAATCATCAAATATCAACGCGCTGAGACTGCACCAATTTTCTACCAGGATTGTCTCCTTATTCTACAAACAAAATCAAACAAAACCAAAGCTATATTCACATCAAATCCTACACATGGTGGCTTCAACAAATTGACTGACACAGAAGAGTTAATGGGACAATGAAGGCAGGACAGATTCAGGCTGTGCTTCTTGGCTGCGTATGAAGGAGCCGTTACAATGGAACCCGGCCACTTAACTGGCACACAGCAAGAGACAAAACAAAGGCTTTCATGGATATTTGTTTCACACTTGCACTTCCATGGCAGGGAGTCGGATACAATGACAACAATACGATGATAAAATAGGAATTGTGAATCATGTAGTATTGCAGATTACCAGACTGAAATCATGGCCTGTGTAAATCCTACCCTCCAGGCACATGTCGGCAAATAATGACGAGGGGCTCAGAGGTAGGACCGAGCTGCGTGTTTGCCACAGGTAAACATACGACGACCGAGGCTGAAGCCGTGCACTTGTTTATTCTCTCATTTTCCAGCAGAATATGCGTGAGCGTTTCAAATGCAAATGAATACATGAAAGAGCTCTCCGGCCACCTGCGAGCCCTCCGCCTAAAAAGGCACTCCGAGAGTAAAATGAAGCACCATCGAGCGTCAACAATGCGTCTCTTGCAATCCATTCCCTCTCCAGTCGTGCAACACTGAGTGCATCTTTCAATCAGCCTCCGTTGGCCCTATGTGTTATGCAGGCGCCAACATGGCCGAACTCCAAACTAATACATTTTTCAATTGATCCGCTTGATAACAAGAGAAAAAAGGTTTCCCCCTCTGTCCTACAGTCTGAGCTCGCTCTCTCTCTCTCTCTCTCTCTCCAGTTCAACAGGTGATAGCTGCGACGTCATGTTGCAACACCCTGCGATGGCTATCAGTGAAATTGGCTTTGAGATTGCTCTCCACAGAGAAACCCCCGCTCCTCTGATTGAGGCCCTCGACACAGCACCACATCATCCATCAATGGGATGGGAAAGCAGATGGGGGAGAAGGGGGGAGAGCCCGAGAATGAAAGATGAAAGAAAGGAGAGCAGGAGGGGGTATTGATAAAGTCAGGGAGAGATATGACTGGGTAAAATAGATAGAGAAACACAGAGAGCAAGATAAGGGTAAAGAGAAAATGAGACAGACAACATGTTGGGGTGTAAATGAGGCGACTGCAAGTGGAGTCAAGAGAAGGGGGGGGGGGCAGAGGAGGGGGAGGAGGAGAGGAAGTAGACTGATGAAAAGATTAGAGGGCTGGAGGAAAAATAAGTGTGGGAGACTGAATTCGAGGACGAGAAAGAAAAAGGGGACAAGTGGTGCGAGGGATTTCATGTCCACACTAATGTGGATGAATTTTAAAAGCCATCTTTTTCTCTCCGTTTGGTTATTACATCCACTTTAAACCCCCGCTTTTGAAAACTAAGCCGTTGGAAAAAGCTCTCCAAGGTATCATTTTGAAAAGACTGGCCTCACATTGCAGCGAGGACGGAGAGAACAGAGCTTCACGAAACCCACTTTGGTGCGAACGTTCTCAGACGCAGACAAAGCACTTTTGCTCAGCAGCAATTCTACAAAAAAGATAGCTTATTTCTAAATATAATATAATATAATACAATTACTATTATTAACACATATTCGCATGCTACCACATTAAGCTACGATGGTGTACATGATACACATTAACATCACAACGTTAGCCTTGCCATTGTTAGCATGCCAACCAACAATAGCACGGCTGCAGACATTTTCAAACAGATGTGGAGATGAAACATCTGCTCGGTGCTCGGATACCACACACAGTAAGCGCTGCAAGGTGAACTTCCATGATGACGTGGGACTCCGTCTGAAGGTCTCCGGCGTTGCTTGGCAGAAGATGCAACTTAATTCTCATGACTTGACATTGTCTGCATTTAGTGAAAGTCACCTCCCCCCCCCCACACACACTTCAGCCAGCAAACAATCATCTCCTTGCAAATAATGTAAAAGCACACCAACAGATACAGAGCAAATGAAGGCTCAAAATGTTTCATGTGGTCCCAACTAAATGATGAAGAACGGGAACGGGAGCCAGGTTGCAGTGTTGCGAGTCTTTTCAGAGACTCCATCTCTGCTCTCTGTGCCTGCGGCTGCCACATATCAGTGTCAAAGGCCGATAGATTTCCTCTCAACTTCATCTCCATCTGGGACGGACGGCGAGGCCTTCGGAGGCCGACGGCAGCGTGGCATCAAGGTCTTCACACCGGCAGTGATTGACGTGTGAATGCACAAGCCTGCGGGCTCAGCGTGCTGGATAAGAGACACAGCGAGGACTGTGGATCGTACACAAGATGCCATGAGCGGCACTGGATTGACAAACACACAGAGACACATAGTATTGGTTGAGTTTCACACGTTTTCAACGTTGGCGGTCTAAATGTGGCTGCCATCCTAGTGAAATAATGATGTAGTGGTTGGACTTGGACCAAATCAGTGTTTCAAGATTTTACAGAATAAAATGTGTTTTTTCTTTATGTCCGACGATAGAATTCCAACTCAAAAAGCTTGAGACAGATTGTATTGGAAACAGTGAATGACGCCAAGGCATCTGCACCGATGTGTTGACTTGTTTTCAGAATGTTAAGCCTCACTAATGACGACAGAAATTACTTTTTTTCTGAATGGACTATTCATTCATTGCTGTTGTTATCAGGCATGTTTGGTTTTCACTCTTGACAATCACTTTGTGTCTTTTAAGCTTAATAACTTAGCTTAGCCTGAGCAAAAAGTGAGCAACAAAGGACACAATTCACCTTCAAACATTGTGGGGACATTTAGTCCCCATAGGGACACACACACACACACACACACACACACACACACACACACACACACACACACACCTACACACACACACACACACACACACACACGGTTATGAATAAATTGTGACAGTAGTCAAAGTGGTGCTATTATCTCCTGATTATTAAGTAATTACCGTGAGCTAATTGGAAGCGGTTATTGTTTTTATGGTTCTTGGAGCAGCTTTGTGATGAAGCTTCATCAGAGATTGAAACAAGGTTCGGTCACTGTCACGTCTGTCCACAAAGGCATTTAGTTTAATGTGTATCGGCAGCGGTGTCCGTCTGTGAGAGAAACCCCTCCCATTGGCTGTTCAGCTTAAACTTAATCAGTGCACAAGAAAAGAGACTGAAGTGAGGAAAGCAAGCGAACGTAAAGAAGGCTCTTGTCATTTTTCATCCTCATCTCATCTGATCATTCCAATGAACGAGTATCTTCAAAACAGCATTGCCATCAGGAATGAAGTGGTGAGCAAGAGTGCTTTGTTTCATGTATGTATCAGAACAACGGCTTGTATATCGTAGCCCTATAGGACTTCCAGTTTCCTATTCATTGATGCATGTAGACTACCACAACATGCTGATATAGGGAGTTATTTTCACTCGCAGGCACAGAACGCATGCACTACTTGGCCGTTGTTTTTTTTGCCCAAGAAACAGGCAACAGCCGGTGCTCATCGCTCGTTCTTTGGTGTTGGTTTAGTGTGTCTGGGCGCGAAGTAAAAGCAAAACCGCAATGGAGAAATACTTAATGGAAGGTTCAAGTTCTGCACTGGAAATTGCACTCAGCACTTGCCAAGTTAAAATACGTATTAGGACGAAAGTGCACTTAAAGAAATCATTAGCGTCTCATGGTGAGGACTGATCCATTTCAGATGTTTCTAATCACGCTCTGACACAGACAGTTTGAGCTATTCTGAGCTACAACACGGTGCCATATTTCATTGATAAAATACAAAAATATAACTCCAGCTGTCAGATAAATATGTTGAAGTCAACATTTTCTTAAACATGAAGTGAATTAATCATATACGGTAATGCACAGTGCAATTTTGAGCAACTGGACAGACTTGAACCATTGCTGCCGTACAGCAATTTAGAACTTCTTTAATATTTTTTTTCAACGTTTGCGTGCAGTCGTGGCGAGGTTTTACAACTGTATGCATGAATTAAATTTGTTACCTCGTAAGGTTGAACTAAAAATGTAGGCTTGATGGTAAGTTCATGTAAAAAAACAAACACTGAGCAGATTACATCCAGCAAAGGCCATCACTGAGGGAGACCGGGAGATGTGGTTGAAAGCTGCACAAAGAAAGTAAGTGGACCTTGAGTTTTAAAGAAAAATCCAATATAGTTAATGTCATGCCGCATGAAACAAATGTTTTATTGTAGTAGTATCAAAAAGTATTTGCTCTTCATTTTTTGTCGTTTTTCTAGTGAAATACCTTCAGAATAAAATATTGTATGAACATACATATCTCCACTGTTTTCCCCCATTCCTGACATGAGATGGTTCAACACCAGCAAAACAAGCTCATGGATCATTTCAATATCATCCAAAGTAGTGACCTGAAACTCTCAGTTTAACTTGAATGATGAATTTGTCAACAAAATCATAGAAACACGCAATCTAACCTCCCTGGAAGTCCCTTCAGCTCCAGTACAAAGTGCTGCTACAGAGCGGACACAGTTCTCCCTTTGATCTACGTCTCCTACCAACTCCTTTTTCCTTTTTTTATTTTCTTTGGAAGGCTTGGTTTAAATGAGGTCTTTGTGCTGAGCCCGAAGCTCCAGACGCCATTGAAGAGGTCTTCAATAAGAGCCCTGCCCTCCTCTGCACCATGTAGAAATTTACGACGCACAGACTTCCATTGACTCTCAGGGTTGCTCAGATTGAATGGCCTCGTCTTCAAGGCACGAGCGCCATCAAAGGGGCGCCGACGCCTGGAAGGCAGATGGGACGGGGACAGACGGACAAAGACAGGCACAAGACCAGCTAACTGGCATTTGAGTTTTCAGTTTATAATTACTCGCTAATTCAATTGCGCTGGTCAGAAGAAAGTCTTCCACATTGTCCCTTTGGTTATTTAAAAGGCTTCGAGTAAGAGAAAATCAAAATGTATTTTCTCGACAAATAGTTGTACAATTTGACTATTAATTAACACTTCATAATTCATTAACAAACTATTATTAATTACTTACAAAAGTTTATTGAACTATACATTCAATATTCATTAATAATGGATATTGGAAAAGTGTAACCGACACACAATTTCATGAAACTATTTTTTTCATACACATTTTGGATTCAGCATCTTTAGGTTCACTTATCTGTGCACTTTACAAGCACCATGTTTAATCATATACAGCATATACTACCTCCAGGGGAGACTGATGAGTTCCACAATTTTTAAATGCCATACATACAACAACACTATGATAACTCAAAAGGGTGTTGCTCATCAAGGTGTGTCCTTTTAAAAAACTGGGTAGAGCGATGGATTTATTATTTCCTATGAGTCTCTTTAGCTACGTATATGGACCCAGCCTGCAAGAGTTATGAGTAGGTTTCATTTTTATGAATTTAAAAGAAGAAAGAGCACTTTTCATTGCTTGATTTCTGCCAAATCTCCGTCAAGATCGGCATTGGGAGAAAACAGCGTGAGATTGGTCATCGTGTTTGTTCAGCCTCCAGCGGGGATTGGAGAAAGAGACGGCCATGTTTAGGGATTCATATATTTATATCTGCCATCCCCGTGGATTGCATTGCCATGTGGCAGTGCAGTAATACAATTTTTTTTAAATGGAATATGTACAGATGGACCATATTTCTCATATTCTGCTTTTCGAGTGCCAAGACTTACCGGTAAGTCCATTTTCCTCTTTTTTTTTTTTTTACCTTTCGTCATAAGTTTTCTATAATGGGTCTTTTTTTCCCTCTCGTCTGAAACGTGTAGGTTATGCATGAAAAATATTCTTGGCAGCTACTTCCCCCTCACTTTAGTCCGCCGGGCTGTGTGGAGAATTGTATGTGCACTCTCCCAATGTTATCTCCAATCCCCCATCAGGAAAAAGTCAGGCCACGAGTACGGCTGGAAGTTGTCAGCTTAATCGGCCCCCCCTCCCCCTGATCTCTACCTTATGGGACTTTACTGAACAATGGGAAGTCATGCATAAACACAACGCTGAACAACAGACGCAGCGAGACACTCTCTCTCTTTCAATCATCAAAACACATACTCTGCAACACACACACACACACACACACACACACACACACACACACACACACAAACCTCACAGATGCACATCTCCATCCATCCACCAATCCATTTTCTGAGAAAAAATCCTCGAGGTCTGTAAATAAGATATGAACCTCTTGCTGTGAAATATATGATCTGTGATAGTTTAATCACTATACTAGGTTCGTCTTGAAGATGTATGAAATGGCAGCACTGAATCCTCCCTTTTGTAATTACTTTGCTAATGCATAAGCAAAGAAGTAAAGAAGTGAAAGAAGAAGAGAGAGAGGGGACATACTGATCTGGTTTCTGATGAAATTTGAAGGTTTTAAGTGTTTGACGATCTTTTCCTAAACCTAACTAAGTCGTTTTTTTGCCTTCACCTAATTACGTCGTTTCTCCTGGAGCTGGGAAGTTTATTTTGGAAAGATTGTATTGCATGTTATGTGTGGAAAAGCAAGAAAAACTAGGAGTCTGTTCATGTACGATACGTGCAAACCATACGTTGAATAATGATGTGGATGGGTTGAGATTGGAGTAAGATGAGGCCGGTGAAGGCAGCCTCTCTGCCTCGGTACTAAGACGCAGAGGGTCACTGCCTCAGCGTCGGTGTTTGACGCTCTGGGAGTGAGACAAGGCTCATGAGACAGAGAAAAGCGGCAACTCCTCAGATTTGTGAGGCAAGAAACAGACAATGTTGTCTTGATAACTGACCCCTATGAGTATTTAATATTGTTTTCTGTCGAACAACTTACTCAATAAAGTGAGTTATCATTTCAGATATGGACCGTGAGTGATCCCACTTTGACTAAAGTTGAGCGGACTGTAAGAGATGCGATTGGTCGGCCTAATGTTTTAGGTTTTGCAACACAAATAAAAGTGGTTGTATTTTGTTGTAAGCCTTGGGACAATTACACTCATGTATGCAGTTACAAATGGTTATGTTATGGTAAAGCTTACAGTTTTTTATGTTCAATGAAAACAGTTTGAAACAGATTTGTTTTGTAACCATGTGTCCAAACGTGGTTGTAAAACAACTATTTTAAACTTATTTTAGTTCATAGTATGTTCATCTTGTGATTGGGAGCTCAGAAAATGCTTATTATTTGACCAAGTAAATCACAGACTTCTGTGATGGGATCGATAAGAACGTCTTGGAGGGAGCTTGTACCTTTCAAGGGAGTCATCAAAAGCAGCTGCACGTCTATTCTTCAAACACTTGGTCTCATTCATAACCTTTTTTTAAATAAAGGAGACAGCAAAGACGAAGCAACACGGTAAAGAAAGCGACTGAAAGAGATTCAGACAGTTTCACAGCATGGTGGGCTTCTATTTTTTTCTGCAGGGGCACAAATACATGTGACTGATTTCATCTAAAATATATATCTGCCTCATGCTGAGCACTTTTGTCATTGACTCAGAGACTTGACTTCTTTCTGAAGGACCACCTACAAGTGAAGCACAAAAACCGTGCTGCCCTCCCTGCTAGTCTGGACAGAATAGCAGCCGGATGAGTCGATGCTGATATCGATCTCCACAGCGGGACACAACACAGACAGTGTTTATCTGCATGACACAAGAGATCACCACACTGACAGGAGCACATCAAACGGGCAGAGAGAACATCCGCTGACAACAGAACAGCTCATCCAATGTCCACACTGTTCTACTGCTACGAGAGCTGTGCCATAAATCAGTTTGATTAATTCATTCAAAATCAGGGTTTAGGAGGAAACATTTTTAATAGATTTTAACTTGGGTAATTACAGCACAGAAGCGCCAGCTCTCCCCTGAGCTCTCGAGGGTAGTTCATAATTAGCGCGTCCGAGAGAGTCCAGGAAGAATATCAACATGGCAGCACGTGCTAATAAAAGCGATGACTTTGCTCCCAAAAGCTGCACCGTCACCTCAGCAACCTCGAGCAGGATTGCAATTTTGTTGTAGTCATTTAGTCAATAACTGTTTTCCCTAGATATTTTCTTTAAGGATGGAGGACAGTTTTGTTTTGTTTGATCCTTGTTAATTCTGAGTTGTTTGCAAACTCTTCACATGCTTTAAAAATGGTCTAAAAACCAAACTTAAATGAAACACAGCAGTGGAACAATCCCCCCTCCCCCTTAAGAGCAGAAGTGCAGAGCTTTGTAGTCCTCTGGGAGCCCAACACCACTTCAAAGAAACCCTGACCTCTCCTCTCCTCTGCTCCTTTTCTTGCTCTTTTTGTTACCGACTACCTCTCCTCTTTCTATATGTAATGTGTTGTACTTTTTAAAATCTCTCCCCTTTGCTCTGTGTTCTTTCCCCTCTGTCTTTCTCTAATTTGTCCCTTTTCCCCTCATCTACCTTTGAATTTAATCTTCCGTCATCTTCAGGGGGCGACAACGTCTTGATTAGAGCATCAGTCAGGATGCAAGAAGTGAGGGAGGTTGTCGTACATCAAAAGGCTCGAGGAACTTGTCACCTTTCACCAAAGTGCTGCTGAGTATCACTGTTGAGCCACATCTCATCAACAAACTAAAAAGAAGTGCTGCGCAAAGCTTATTTCTTGAAACACACCCTTCAAAAAAGGAATGCTGATGCAACTCCGACCATTGCCGGGGAAGCACAACACCAAACAGGAAGTGTGTAACCCTGTGGAACCGAGATACCTTTTGAAGTAATAACGGAGAGCAGACAACGTCAAAGAGATGACTAGATCTCTCGAGTTTGGGTCGATGACTTTGATGCATCTCACAATGCTCTCCTGCTTGGTGTACCTGTGTGTTTGGATATTTCTACCCTAGTATTGCTTTTCACATCCATTTTCCGCCGCGTGAGCACTACAGTGTTCATGTTAGCGTTTCGCTTTAACCGATCAGCAGGAAGTGACATATCGATCAATGCCACTTCCAGTCGACACAAAAGCAGCTCTGGCCTCTTCCTCTCCGGAGATCAGCGGTCCAATTACAGGATTTCGGATTCAGAAAAGTAAAACATTGCCTGGCCTGTCGCGGACGGCTGATGAAGACGGGTGGACCGAGAGCGCAGGAAGTGACTCCGTATCTGCCCGGTTATTTGGTCACACATCATTACGACATGTGTGGGGTGAAGACCTTGCTCGAGGGCATGTCAGCAGCAGCAATTATGGAAAGGCATTAGCCACCTGATGCCTCATTAGCAGAGCCTTTCTGCTTCTTTTTGTGTTTTGTGAATACCAACATAACCGCAGTATTTATCGTCCTGTTAACTTGAACTCACATGTCACCGAACTTACTCCTTACTTCTTTTTTTTTACCACAGTTTGTTTCTTTCATCACAACTCTGTCAATATCAGACTTGTGAGGGTTTTAAGTTTTATTTCATGCATTCAGTGTCTGTGAGATGGGGTTTGAGGAATGTGCAGGAGTGGGGGTGGTGTGAAAGTGGCAGGGAGAGGTGTGAAGTTTAGGACAATGGGGCATAGGCCCAGGTGGGGCTTGTTGGACTTCAGCCAATCAGTGAGCTGATCGATGAGCTGAGGAATGCAACTTTGAGGGGACAAAGGGTGTGAAGCACGGGGGGATTTCAGATCTTCTGCTGGCCACCGAGGAGGCAGACCAGCCTTCTGGGTGGCTCGGATTGGATCTCACATTTGATTTTATATATATATGTTTGTTTTGTTAATAATTGTGTGATTCGGTTTGTAACTGTTTGTATCTGTTTTTATGCTTCTTGGATAATAAATCCATTTGATTTTTACTTTAACCTGCTGTTGTGTTTTGGAGGCGATTGAGACAGCATGGCTGCAAGGGGGGGGGGGGGCGATTTCTCCCTGTGTCCAGAAGTTGTGGCCTTAACAAATTTGGCACCCCAGATGGGACTTGACGAACTCTAAGACGGGGATGTGGGACCGCGGATACTTTCGGAGTGTACACGAATAAAAGGTGAGCAGAGCCATTTTAATAAAAATCTGTTTTGGTAATCTTAGCCGAAGGTGTTCACGGACCGCATAGACCCTGAGGGCCGCATCTGGGCACAGAGAAAGACCGCAGAGTAACCTGTAGCTGGAAAAGTGCATTCTCATGGAATGTGCTAAATAAGACCTCAGAGAGGCCGGGTTGGAGTCCCGCAATGTGTTAAATAAGACCTCAGAGAGGCCGGGTTAGAGTCCCGCAATGTGCTAAATAAGACCTCAGAGAGGCCGGGTTAGAGTCCCGCAATGTGCTAAATAAGACCTCAGAGAGGCCGGGTTGGAGTCCCGCAATGTGCTAAATAAGACCTCAGAGAGGCCGGGTTGGAGTCCCGCAATGTGTTAAATAAGACCTCAGAGAGGCCGGGTTAGAGTCCCGCAATGTGCTAAATAAGACCTCAGAGAGGCCGGGTTGGAGTCCCGCAATGTGCTAAATAAGACCTCAGAGAGGCCGGGTTGGAGTCCCGCAATGTGCTAAATAAGACCTCAGAGAGGCCGGGTTGGAGTCCCGCAATGTGCTAAATAAGACCTCAGAGAGGCCGGGTTGGAGTCCCGCAATGTGATATGGAGAATACAGCAAAAAAAATAAAATTAAAATTAAAATCACCACATTGGATTAATAAACGGTTGTTTGCTTGGCGGACTGGCGTGCATAGGCTGGGAGACGCTCTGGCTTAGTTTGTGCATTGCTGGGTCAGCAAGATAACTTGTTTAAAAGCAGTGTTTTGTAGCTTGGCGGACTGGATACTTGTGGCTGAAGGGGCTTAAAGCGGTGTTTTTTTGTAACTCTTTGGGGCATGTTGTTCGGGTCGAGCTCAGCTTACTGTTTAGAAGCAATCGTGTGGGTGATTCGGATAAGTAGGATAACAGGCATTTGGTGGAGTCGGGCGGACTGGAGAAATATCTTCGGGTCTGATAAAGCTAAATAGCCTGTTAAACCAGAGGCAAATATAAGGGTGGACTAAATTGGGGTTCCTTGAAAAAGGCAGTTTTTGCCAATTAAAATGTGATCAACTTGGAGTGTGCTTAGAGAAGAGAGAGAAGTGGAATGTATAATGAGTTTGTTGGACAAAAAATACTGCTGTCTCTGTTTCTCTGTCTCCCACACAATCTGAGTTGTAAAAGGTGGAGATTGCACATGTGTTCTGGTACGAGGACCAGGAATGGTGTGAAAGGACATGTCTGACTGGCAGCAAGTCAGACTCAATTCACTGACTTAAAAAACACCGATGATCCTGGCAGCAGAGCTGGTTACACCCACTGAGACAGCGGCTTCATTAACCCCCCTTCCCCCAAACCACTCCACAACCCCCAACCGGAAAGGACAAAGGCACTGGCAAGCTGAGCAGTGTCATGGACAGTTCTCTTCACCACCCACACGAGAACGAGCTCCCTGCACAGTCACTGCACTCACAGACTCACCTGAACTTTTTGACAGAGATACACACTTACATGAGTGAAAAGCAAATTCCCCACCATTGGACGACGAAGAAACACCCAGAACTATGTGACCTTAGAGGCACAATGTGTTGTCTGCTGTTTTTAGCATGTAATTTGTAATACCTATTCTGCTTACACATCATGATGACACCTATGTGTAAAGAATAATCCTTTTCCCTCAACAGCTTGTACTTACTTTAGCAATGCCACACGAGAACTGTTATAAATGCTTTTAATATACAGGGCAACCAGTTATGAGTGGATGATGCATTGATGGATACAACTGTTTCATGTACTCACTCTGTAAAAAACAATAAATATGAAAGTTAAAATTAAAACTAGATGCATGCAAAATTGCAAAAGTCAAATATGATCCATAGAGCATTTTTGCAATGGAAAGACAACTTCATACATTTTCATTTAAAACATGACTGAAGACTTGCGTCCTGAAATGGAGGTCAGAATTTATAAAATGACACCATAAGACAATGAAAAGTTAAGTTTTATTGTACCTCCAGTTCTTATAGCCTAAAAAACAAATCCCAAATAAAAAACTTTGGCAAAGGATTGCAAAGCATCCATACTGAAAACAGTCAGATGTAAGGCTCATGCCTGAGGACATCACTGATAATGGTGCCCAATAAAACCAATTAAGTCAGTAGCATCATAATATATTTCAGGTCAGTGAGATCAGAGTAAAATTATAGTCTGGCAACAAGTAAGAAACGCTAAAATGGGGTTCTTTCTTTTAGATGTAGTCGAAAGCAGTTATCATCAGCTGCCTCTCCTCCTCCTTCTGCATCTTCTCTTTGTTTGACTTCTCTTCACCCGCCTTCTTTTTCCATGAGTGAGACCCGTGACAAAGCGTATCAGTGTTGCTCGGAGGAAGGCAGGCTACAATCAGAGGGACAATTACTGCTCTTTCTTCTGTCACCATCACCAACAATCCATAGCGGCGCCAGGGATGTTTATCTCCTAAGTGTCTTCAAATGCATCACGACTGAACTGCTATCTGCAAAGGGAGAATGCTCTCATGTTGTAGCTTGTCCTTTTCTCCACCGACACAAAAATAGATATACTTGCGTAGGTTTCCGTAAAAAAAAAAGGGTGGACTCAAAAATTTACTAAAGAACTCAAAGCCCTACATTTTGAAAAAAATGCAGCATCAAAAATGACTTTGGATAACTTTAGCTCGGAGAAGGCAGCAGTCGTAAAAAATATATCTAATTTTGAATTGAAAACCTCAAAGTTATTTTGATTGAGGAATCCCTTAGACTTTAATTATCTGATTATGATTTGTTTTCTGATTCTTGTTTTTCTTTTGTTGATTGTGTTCATGTGAATGTTTTCTGTTTTACTCTGTTTTGAGTTTCTGAAATGTGATTGAGCCTCGATATGCAATGCCCTCCAAAAGACTGCACTCCCCAGCACAACAAGCACACACTGACTGATTTACTTGTGTATTTCTCTGTGTGTTTGCCTCTGAGCCATTAATATCGGTTGACACCCCTTGCTAAGATTACAGCAGGAGGCAAACATCTCAGCAGCGTTGACGTCATCTCCTGCCCTGACTGCTTACATTACCATTTCAAAGCCTCTACTGTTATATCATAATGTGGGACGTCACATAATTGTGAAGTTATATTTTTTTCATTCTGCATCCCTGCGTACAGAAGACTGAAGGCCTTTACTTTAAACAGTTACGTAGTGTATATGACTAGGGCTTTTATTGTGAAGGTAAGAATGGAAGTAGTGGATCTGGTTGTGCGTTCCGTACAATGCGATTGGTTTATTCCTTTGTTTGCTTTATTGGAAAAAAAAGCATGTTTCTTATTCGACACAAAATATTCGCATTTAGTTTGAAAGACCAACTACAAAACAAAAGTTACACAAAAAAGGTATACAGTGAGCTTAAAGACAGAGTGTCTGAGAAAGAAAGCCAAATGAGAACATTGGACGGGTTGTACAAGTGTTTAAAACCGCTTGACTGCCAAGCAGAATGACCAGATTAAAAAAAAAAAAGACAGAAGCTCCCACTACAAATTCCCAGACATCACTATGACACCTGCCAAATTTCCTGCTGAAATCTGTATTCAGTAAAGCAACAAACATGGATAGACTACATCCAACAGTGAACTTTGGGGGAGTATGTGAGTGCTGATGGTTTGGATGAGGGGGGGGGTGGAGGTCAAGCTCATCCTGGGCACGGATGTCAGAGTTGTTGGCACTGCCTGGGCCCCGCTTTGGCCTCTTCTGGGCTGCGGGCTTCAGCTCTGTCTCCCAGGAGCAGTGAGCCGTATCACGCAGTCACAACAGTTCACCTCACTCCACTTTAGGTACAGGCTACAGTGGGGAACCAGACACAGAAAATGAAAGTGTTTTGAGCTTTTTATCCCCCCCTCCCCTTCATTAATCTCTCCCTGGCAGCAGAGACCAGGCAGACCATCCCTGGTTGTTTGTGCTGTTAAAGTGCTCTGCAGTAACAAAGTTAACTCCTATCTGCCAGCATAATGGCACCCTGTAAGTCAAGCAACTGCAATAAAGACCTTTGATACCGCGTGTACAAGATGTCTGCAACTAATGGAAACGTTTCTAAAACAGTTAAACTATATTAATGTGTTATTTTGCTACAACGTCCCTCTGACAGGTCACCATTTGCTTAGTTTGTCCTTTTTGTGATGAAATGAGTTATATTTTTAATTCTGATTTGAAAGGGCCATTGTAGGATCCCTTGGCTTTAGAGATAAATAGAATAGGAATAGGACAGATATTCCCATTCAAATCTATTCATCAGGATGGTCAGAGGGGCGGTCATATTCATTCATTCATTCATATATAATATGATTCTGTCTGAAACATTTGTAGGCAAATTGAGTATTTGTGATTTGTTAATTATTGACTGGAATCATTTCCATTTGTGTTCCTGTTTCCTTGACTGACTAGTCCATCGTCCATGTCCTCCTTTTCCTCTTTATCTTCCACCAGAGACCACCACAATGCTTCACAAGAAGAAAAGCAGCTGCAGTAAGAAAACAACTCCATACGACGTTGCTTCAGGCAAAAGGTTCCAGTGGCCTCAGCAGCAGCGTTTGATGATTATAGATCCGACGATGTGCTTCTTATGATCCTCTAGGACAGTGGTTCTCAACTGGTCTGGCTGCGGGACCCACCATCACCCCTTAATGACAAGCTGCGACCCAAATCGAGGATGAAAAGATGAAAGGATGGTGCAGTTTGAGCTTGAGCTGAAAATGTCCTCTGCAGTCGTAGTGTAGGGTGTTTCTCTCTTGTGCAGAGAAATTGTTCCCGTCAGTCCCCATCCCACACATGTTTCACGTAAACGAGTAAAACTGCTTTGTTTGTTATGTCTGTAGATTCGTCCATTTGTAATGCAAAGTGACCACTTGCCTAAATTGTAAAGTTGTTTGAAGTCATCCGACATGTCTTCAATTCGTCTACTTATAGTGTCATTTGACAGAGGTATCGTTTTCAGTTTATCCTCTGCTGATATTAGCATTACAAGGCAGTAACGCCAAATATTGTTAAGCAGTGTGAATAGAGGGCACTCCACTGCATACAAATTCCCCTTCAAAATAAAAGCACAGGATTTCTTTTTTTTTTGTTTAGGCAAAGGCCTGCGACCCACTGAAAATGGGTCCGCGACCCACCAGTTGAGAATCACTGCTCTGAAAGGCCCGGTTCACCGGAGTGGAAGAACCCAGAAGGGAGGGCAGTCGATACATCACCTCCCCCCTCTTTTTACTCATTACCACACACAGACTCCGAGCCCGGACCGCCATGTACATGAGGAGTAGCCACTTCAATCTGTCTCAATCTGAGAGTCTCCAGCTGACTCTGCTGTTGCAATGAGCCTATTAAACATGATGGGAAGCTGCAAATGCAGCCGCGCGAGCTGTAGATCTCTGGAGACGGAGGCGAGGAGTAAAACACTCATAACCACCTGCACGACCAACAGCAGACATTTATTGTATGTGCACGCAGACATACCTGCAACAACACATCAACATAACGGTCACAAACTCACAGATTGACTTTATGAAGGAAGCTGCAGATCTCATATCAGACAAACGTACCAATATGTCCCACAGGCCCTTCACTACTTCCACTACTACTGGAAACCTTCTGCAGATCATTAACAAGAGGATGGTGCTGGAAGACTATCATCATACTGTTCACTGTATCTGTCTGGGTGATGCATTGATTGATTAACAGGGGACACCAGCTGTATTGACACTGCTGTGTTTGACATCTTAATAAAACATATTGGAGGGTGAAATGAGCGTGGCTGCTTCTAATTAAGACCAATTGGGAGCTTTTTAAACCTTCATTTCTAATTCATGGGAATTCTATTAACTTTTAATGACTGTTCTGCTCCGAGCTCTCTTAGTTTCTGACCCTGACTACGAAGGCCAACTGTGGGCTTCCCATCTCACTGCTACTGCTTCAGCCTTAGGAGCTTTATTTACTTCATCAATGTTACGCATTCCACTCCATCTGGTACACAGTCTGCAATAAGATGGAGTTGATGTAAGATTAAACACTTCAAAGGTAGTTAAATAACATTTTTACCACGCCAAAAATGCAACGTATGATTTACAGTGTTAAATAGTTTGGTATGGACCAATATCACACCAAGCATGAACAGTATGAGCACATATGTATTTTCCTTATAGCCTACGAGTCTGTGCCTAGAGAATCGGAACACAGAAACTTTTTTTGCATTTATACGCATTTATACGCACATGCCTCGACATATCAGCATCTGTGTAGACGTGTCTGTTGGTGTCCTCCCGTGTGTTCTGCACAGTACTCGACGTTACATCAACTAATAAGCTGTTGACCCACGCTAATGCAGGTTATCTAGAGAGACATTTGTATAGCGGGGAGCTCTCAAGTTGGACTTGACACGCATTTTCGTAATAGCTCAAAATACGAGTGGAGAGCACTGCCCCGCATGGAGAAAATGCTTTGAAGTGATGTGTGTGTGAACACGTCTAATCTAAGAGGATCTGAACATCTAAAACACTGGTGCACACTTTCTGCCAAATGGATTGTGTTTGTGGTTGTACAGGGAGTAAAACAGTTGGAACCCTATTTAATATACAGTATATTTATATACAACTTTTGTTTATTATTGACCACTGTAGCAGTCTGTATGCTCCATATTTGCTACAGATTTCTTATGAATACAAAATAAGTGAATTTGTTTTCGTGGAAAAGGGACACACTGCAGTAACTGTGAAGGATCGCCCACGAGAGCTAAACCCAACCGGTAAATGTAGTTTTAGGCAGAATTTCAGGTGCATTGTGGGTTTGGGAATCGGACACTTGATGTTTTGTTTTAGGCTGTGCTACGGGTTTGAGCAACAACATTTTGTTCTACAGACTTTACTCCACCATGGCATACTGTGACAACAATGTTTATTCCCGAACCACAAGGGCTCCCTTTACTCGACTAGAGGCTCCACAGGCTGCTCAAGTTTACGGTGGAGAAGCAGAGACGAGCAGAGGTCAGTCTCTCTATGAGGGACCACAATCCATTGATTGATAGAATGGACCAATGAAAAGTAAGGTCTGAACTCCAACTTAGAGGAAACAAGACAACAAGAAGCTAGCAGTGTATCTAAAGGACAGAACCCAGTGAACACACATTCATGTTTTTTTGGTGAAAGGGCTAAATTGCCTGTCCTAAAACTACATGTATTTTTAGCCATGCAGCTGTAGTTGTTGGCGGAGGACTGAAGAAAAGGCAAAGTGGCCATCTTTGGAAAAAAAAGACGACAAAAGTATGTCATATTGTATCTATAACACTGCTTGACAATACACCAGTGTGGTGATGCAAGTTAATTTATTATGTCCAATAAAAGTGGACAGCTTAAATCTTGAGACACCTCATATGGAAGCTAGACAGACATTTCCCCTGCTCATCACTGTACACAAGTGTGCTGTAACTCTGTCCTTAGGCCTCCAGAGCCCTTGGTGCTGGCAGACACAGACACCTCCCGGCATGGCGTGCTTTGTGAGCGCACTAAAAAATGATTTTGAAAAGAAATCCTGCACGCGTGCAAAAGAATCCCTTCTGCTGCGACAACTTCATCCTTGGGGATAAACAGTGTGCGTGTCATTGTCATATTTACATTCATATTTTAAAAACTCTTGAAATCTGAGCGCATGCAGATTTGTGTACACACATATGTATACAGTACTGAGACCGTGGTAAGATTTGACAACTACACATGTTAAACTTGCTCGAGGTCAGTGACTTTTTATGGCACATCAACTTTGAAACACATTGTACAGTTTGTGCATGTAGACTCACATCGTCCCACAAACACCACCACTGCATTCTCCCTGATGTCCACTTCCATATGCATTGTGCACACATGCCTCTGTAATTGCAGTTGGTGTACAGTAAATATTTAATCTCTTGCGCCTCTAACATCCCTCATCTCCAACGCTCCTCCTCCAACTCACTCAAAACAAGACACTCTGAGCCGATACAGATTGTTACATCAGATAAAAGTGGAAGTGCATTTGTTCTACGACACGGATGAGTGATGGACGCGAAAAAACACTAAAATATATCTGCAAGCTTGAGTTTAGTCAGTTATTTTTTTCTCTTCTTAAATGTGCCAGTCTTCATTCAATGTCCAACAATAAATAGGTGAATATTTAAGAACCTGAGGAACAGCAGCAACCGTGATCTGATTTGAAACTGAATGGAAGCCAATGTGAGAGGACCCGGGGGAGGATGGTGCAACAAGCTTCCTTTTCAAACTTACCCACCTCATTTCAAAATGTTTTTCTTATTCCGTAATCTGCAGGGAGACGCATTAAAAACATTACAGCCGAGTGCAGCGCTCTGTCACAACATACAGCTCATCATCGGAGAAACAGCTCTCTGATTTATGGAGATCTCATATTAAAGCCCAGTGTGCAGCAGACCTCATACATTATTCACAGCAACGACCATATGTGTGTTTGTATGTGCTTTATAAATGTGTGTGTGTGTGTGTGTGTGTGTGCGTCGTACTCTGTAGCATCTGTATCTGACTTATCGCAGGCACAGAGGATTACTAGCACAGAGAGAGACAGAGCATGGAGCAGACAGATAGGGACAGGAAGAGAAAGTAAATCTGAAACCAGGCAGGAAAACAGAGATAATCTCACAGGGTTCTGGAAAGACAGTAGTACTGCAGATGTGGAGTGGCATAATTCGATCATCACAAACATCTTTTTTATTGTTCACATACCTAACCTAATAATCCATGGAACCTTTATTGGAGTAAATGCCTATTTTGCTCTTTTATTGCTCATTTGTTGACTGATTAAACTGACTGTATCCCCAGTTCATAAAACCACAAACATCTGGGGCCTGACGGGTAAAAGATGTACCGAGACAACAAAAAACAAAGACATGATTGGCCATGTCCAACACAGAAAGTGATATTTCCAAAATAAAAGTTGTGGGAACACATACCTCAGTGCACACATGGTTTTAAAGAGAGAACTGAGAGTGACAGTCATTGGGTATGACTATTTGCAGTTTGCACATATGACTATCAAAAGCACAATGCTTAACTTCTTTTATTGACATTGAAAGCAGCATTCTATTTCCCTGTCCATGTTGTTTTTATTCATCTCCTTTGCAAAGTTCATTTTTAATATGAACGCCATGAATTACGTCCCTGATGTTTGCTGATAACAAGGCAACTGTGTACATGCATATTTCTTTCTTCGTGATTGCAGAGATTTGAACCTACTGGGCACAACGCTTCACGCATTTGGCCCCCGGTGTCAGTACGTCTTCAGTGTCAAACAGGAAATTAAGTTTGTACATTCAATTTTGTTGCGATAACAATCTGACGAAGAGTTGGTCGGGCAAAAAACACAACAACCAGAAACTAAAAGGTCATCAGCATGAAATGAAAAGAACGAGACGCTGTTAATGGACTATTCAAGTCTGGGGTCCTGAGTTAAAATGGTTCATATGTGAGCTGTTTTGTTTTGGCGTACAGCGACAGCAGCATGGTTTAGCGGAGAGGAGCAGGGCGACAGCTTCAGAGTCGAGGTTGTATCCTAAATGCATGACTAGATGCACCCCAGATGGGGAGAACAAAAGGTGTTTGTTTTTGTGTTTTTCACAAGACAGAGATGAGCAGTGAACGAGAAGCAAAGAAAGAAAGAATGCAGCTGGAAACAATGGAGATCGTAAATGAGTTTAAGTTTGATCAATAAAGTGATGCAGAGTATAAAGCCAGGTCCTTTACTTGGCAGTACTGTACTGTCTCAATGGGCACATGTCACACATGATTCGTCATGTGGATACCCAACCCCCAAATTCACAGTTCACGCATTGATTACAACTAGGAAAGTGCACTCAGTAGAGTGCAGATCTCCGCCAGATGTGTCTGCAACGATCACTGCTTTGATGTTTGACTGAATGAGGATTCAGGAATCAGGATTGTATCTGCTGCTTCAGTTTGGCGTAACCACAAACTGAAGTGTTTTAGTTCAAGTATGTGGTCAAGATATGTGGTATACAAATACGATTCCAAACTAAAGCACTTGCGGCCCCTTCCATTTGGTGAAGAGGAGTGAGTCAGCAGTCAATGATGGTATAAACAGCCAATAAAATATATTTTTTCAGAAACTGTGAATCACCACAACCACGAGAGGTCCTTGAGCATACATTCATGAATGAGCACAAACAATATGGGTCCAGTAGTATGCCAGATTAGCCGTGGACAGACAAATAGGCTGACGCACACACACGCCCGAACACATAATCTCTCTCAAGGCTTATGCTTGTCGGACATAATTACATTAAAAAAATATACTGAGCATTATAACTTTTTGAATTCTCACAATTTGAACATCATCGTTCATAGTCCAGAGGAGGGATTTTAGACTTAAGATCAATCATAGCTGCATAAAGTCCACAGAAAACTACTAAAATGACTCTTTACCTATTGATTTGCATACCGACGACAGACGCTTTGAAGACACACTGAGGGCATCATCACTCTACACATTCAGTCAGGCACACGTAGTGCATCTACAATCAGCTACTGGAGCACTGCAGAAACCAACCTGCAAGCACTTGACCACATTGCCAACTGGACACAGATGGGCTGTAAGGGGTTGTAAAACGCACAATTCATTCAAACTCAAAAAACAAGCGGCGATGTATGCCGGCGTTTGTCTTGAAGTGGCAGAGTAGCAGTAGAGGGGTTGGAGATACTCTCAGCTGGGTTATCACTAGCAGCAACTACCGGCCGGAAATAGTGAGTAAGGAGTCAGCAGGCAGTCAATGGAAGTATAAAACAGGCAATAAAACGGTGTTTTGAGAAAGTGTGATTCTCTGCAACCACGAGAGGTCCTTGAGCAATCAGTCAGAACTGGCCACCCAAAATATGCAGTTTGCTGCAGCAGAATGCGAGATTAGCCGCGGAGAGCCACATGGATGCACATTGACTCACTCACTCACTCACAATCTCATGATCCTCTTGGCAGAGAGAGCGAGAGACATCAGCGCAGACACACACACAGATGATAAGATCCAATGGGGAAAACAAGATATAAAAGAGTGACTTACTATGGTGAAGTTCATGACTTTGAGGATCCAGATAGTTAGTGCCAAGTTGATCAGGATCAGGATCATCAGCAGCAGGACGAAGAAGTAAAGGCAGCGTTTCCTCCAGCCATATATTCCCACTTTGTACACTTGTGGTTTCTCTGAACTCTGGACATTGTTCCTATGAGTGCACTGTTCTTGGGTCATCTGAGAGGAGACAGAGAGAAAAAAAGGAAGACATTTTAACGGCTGAGGCAACGCCTTGACCTCTGTGTTACTTACTTATACGAAGTCTCAGTCAAACTCCATCAGTATCTTTGTCTCTAACTTTCTCGCATTTTGCAGCCTGGTTTGCACCGACTGTGTTAATCAATTATCCAGCTCCATTTGGGCTATTGGGCAGAGAGGGAATCAACACAGACTATTGCATGGTTTGAGATCTTGGAGAGAATTTGTAGAAAGTTAAAGCTGCATTATTTTCATTTATTTGTTTTGCACGCAACATTGACATATGCCATTTTAGAAAACTTATGGCAAACGAGTCTGCAAAGTTGCATGTTTAAGCATCCAGTAGACACGGAGCAACAATATTATTTTAGAGTTCTGGTGAATGTAAGTCCAATATTCCTTCTTCCTTTAGCTCCTTGGTCTCCTGAGAGAAATGTATGTCCCTTTAGCTGCTAAATGTCCCACTGTGTTAGCTAGTACTTTCTCTTGTCTGGCTCTAATGTAGTCAGCTATTATTGAAACCATTTGGCCTCCATGGTGAAGCTACCCATGATTGATTGGAGATTTGTGATGCGGCTGTGGAGACTGTGTAGGAAACGACCTTTAAGATAAGCGATGGGGTACATCTCAACATTAGTACAAATAACATGGCGTAAATATTCCTCTCACACACTGCACTCCGATACTGACCAGCCACTCACTTCAGGCATGATGAAAGACAGTTTAGTTAGCCATCGCATTGATTGATTGCCCCATAAGTGGTCTATAACTCCAATGTACCCTCTCTGCCCCATTGATGTGCTGATAGTGCCGATTAATGATGATTCTAATTGTCTGTCTGTGAAGACGTGGAGGCATTGTTCACTTCAAGCTCCATAATAATGGCCTAATAACTCTGTGGAAAAATACAATTTACTGTCTACCGTGCTTTGGAGTGCACGCCTCAGACCACCAAAGCCAATTGTTTTTGACAACCGCACACATTACGCGGTAACTGAAACAAATGGCACAAGACAGGGGCCCTCTGAGGAAGTGTTTAAAGCTACAGAGGATCCAAAGCACCAGTCAGCCAAAAAAAAAACAAAAAAAAAAACAGGGACATCTCATTGTGTACGCTCGGATTTTCATTTTTGTTTGACGTGAGATGCAGAGAGATGAAGAAGCGTATCTCT
This sequence comes from Melanostigma gelatinosum, assembly GCF_949748355.1. NCBI lineage: Eukaryota > Metazoa > Chordata > Actinopteri > Perciformes > Zoarcidae > Melanostigma > Melanostigma gelatinosum. The sequence continues at coordinate 4,334,844 of NC_136647.1, forward strand.
GTGATGTCTAGGCGGAGAGAAAATAGGGAAATCAGTACTGTGAGAGTAAACTAATAGTAATATGCCTTTGCCAGCCAGTCGAGTTGCAGTTTACACCCATGTCTGTTCAAAATGTCATCACTTAATCATTTTATTGTATTAGACATTTGTGTGAAATGATCATAATTAGCATATTCATTCTTGAATTATTTCCCAGAAACGTGTTAGTTCATCCTTGGGTCCAAGGCGTTCCTGAGATATTGTGTTTACACAAATGGAATGTATGTACAACCAGCGGATGGAAGCTCATTAGGGTCCGCTTTAATAAGCCAAAAGTAACCAAGGCTATTTGATTAGCTCTTTGGCAAAATCCTCACAAAGACCTGCAGCCTGTGAGTGGGGATTAATAACGCAGCTGATCCTGCATCACATTTTCTTTTGTTTTCCATCCTCAAGCACCTGCCACAGCAAAGAGCTTCCAAATATGGCTGCCAGTCATGGCAGACACACTGTTCACCCTGGAACAAACCGCTGTTCTGTCCAATCACACATTTGAACAAGATCCAGTTGAGCTGACAGGGCTACTCTGACATGTGTTTACATCAAGGAGTTTTTTTGTTTTTGTTGTTCATGTTTGGTGTGGAAAGCTCAGCTAACTGACCCTGAAACTAATATGAAACTAAAATTAAAAAACGATCATGTCAGTGAAATTTGGTAAGCAGAAAGCAGCGAGGAGATTCATTTTGAAACAGAGTTTTGGAGTCTGTTTACTAGAATAATTGCATTTCTGTAAATTAGCAACAGCTCTTGTTACATATTTTATGAAAGCAATTCTAGCATTTTGGACGACAGAAGTCAGTAAGCCAGTCAAATGAAATGCAAATGGTAACACAGTTCTAATTTAAAAAATAGATTGTTTGATTAAAAATGGCATTTATTGGAATCGATAGTGGTATGTGAAACCCTCAACTAATCTGTTTCAGGAAATTGAAATAAAGTCAACTGAAAAGTGTCCTTGACGAAAGGAAAGGGTAAAAAAAGGGAATACTGCAGAAGCTGCCAAACATCTCCAGGTGTTGTGGAGACAACAGCATCAGCAGCTTGGCAGGAAGGCAACACTCACAGTGACACCAACAAAAGTGTCACCTGAGTGTCACCTGTTCAGAAGTCAGATGGAGAAGTGTGTGTGTGCTCAAGCATTCATGTGTAAATGTGTCACTTCTCAGGTAAGCCTTTATACGATCTACACACACACACATAAAGTTGAGTTGAGTTGTACTTTTCTACACATCCCTATGTGAGCAGAGTACAGGGGTTTGAGCTGTATGGTAGCTACCCTGTCGGAGAGTTGGTTGTGCGCTCTTCCTCAATACGTCATACATCACCAAGATGCAGTAAAATCCATGAGAGATGAAGGCAGTGTCAACAGCAGACACTGAACAACAATAACAACAGTGGTCGATAGTTTAAAAAAAGAAACTATACTGGCGGTGGTGCCATGTTGACAGACCCTTTCACAGCCAACACAATGATAACGTCTCAGTGTTAGCTGGAGGCAAAACAAAGCAAACACTGGAGGCAAACAATAGTTATCTCACAATAACGGGCTGAAGTCACATCCAAACTACATCTCGCTGTGTGCTTGACTGTTAGAATCGATTTTGAATGCATGAGTGATGATAAACTGTGATTCAAGGCTGTAGCGAGCAACAATACCAGCAAACTGTTTCAGAAATGGAGAGAAAATGTTGCTAATAGATCAGCTTAGCCTTCTGCTAACCTTAAGCCGCCACAGCTGCTGCACCACAGCAGGCTACATTATTAGAGATATTACCTATGCTCCGCCTACTCATAAATGGCATCATGATTACTAACAGAAATGGGGGCTTTTATGTCTGCTTTTGGTAAAATCAGGTCTCTAGGAAGATATTCTGGCTTCGGCTAAGGATGTTTCATCCCAGAGGTGAACATGCATGGTGTCCTTATGGTCAATATTTTTCACACAAATATAAATATCCGGTATACTTGCACACCGATATATTAAACAACCATTTTCTGACGTCGTTATTGGCAGGACGGCATCATTTGTTAGTGCCTTTAAAATCTGTTATTACCGAAGGAACCTGTTCTGGTCTGATTGGTTAAAATAAACCAATGTTGACTGTCTGTAGGAAACGGACAAACGTACAACTTATAACACAATAACAAATCGATGATATTTTTCAAAGTTGTATGAATGTATTCTTTTTATGATGTTTCTTATTTCTACACATACGCTGTATTACATTGCGGATCTAACGTCTCTCACTTAAAATATACATACATAAAATAAATGCACTGCAGTAATGAAATATGACTCGCCTCTCATGTCCTTTCTATAGACAATCCCTCCATGCACAAAGAGTACCGATAGCTTTGCAATAAGCTCTTAGGCTACAGGCTTACTAAGAAAAGAAAATGGTGCTTGGTTACAAGCTAAGTAATGGCCACTCTCATAAGTGTGGAAGTGTGTGTTAAGAAAGCGGAGTTGAAAAGCCAGGAAGGAAATAAATAAGTGGGGAATTGGAGGCAAATCAAATCATTGGTCTTTTGACTCTTTTCCCCTCCACTGCTGCTGTCCAATGGTGCCTCCTGTTCAGCCAACTACTCATTCAGAAAGCCCGAAGGAAGCCCAGTGGTCCCAAAAAAACGTCTGTCTCTGATTAGAGGGAGAAATTAGGTTTCTACAAAATGTTATTGGTTAATTCTGCAGCCAAATAGCCAGGCAGCTCCCCATTAGGACCTTTATAGACAACATGTGGATCAGTACCAGGACCCAACGGCTGCTGCCAATGGATACGCCATTCCTCGGGCTCATAAGCCTCCAAATGTATGAAGATACAAAATGGCCGACAGCCAGAGGCAGTTTAATGGCCGTTGCAATGTGTGGGCAAAGAGGCTAGCGGAGAAATGTGATCGTCTGACTGGAAAGTTACTGAAGATATCACTGCTAAAGAGGAGAGAACAAGTATTAGCTCTTCTCGTAATGGTTTTAGGGTTTATTTGGTTGCACTGCGCTAATAAGCATGTTTCTCTGCTTTATACATGACTGTCTCTGCGTCTTTTCACCAAGTGTGTTTTTTGGAATCTTTCTCTGTTCGATGTTTTTAGATGTGTTGGTTTTCTCCTTGTATTGTGCACCCGCCTCAGCCATTAACCAGGCCTGGAGAGATCCAGTGGTTGCTGTCCTGAATTGCTCCCTACCACTCCTCCATTGCCATTAACTGTCTTGTTCCTTCGTCTGAAGAGCCCCTTGAGCAATTGTTTTTTATTGTATTGTATTTTTTTCCCCTTTTATTATCGCTCAGCAACAACAACAGAGGGTAGCACTGAAGCAGTGCATCTCAGTGGAGGCAAAGAGCAGAAGGAATCTGATGAAACTGTGGTGAAAACAGCCTCCCCACCAACATGTTTATCTTAAGGTTAACCCTTTCAGAAGATGGAGAACAGATCACATTTCTTTCACTTAATATGCATATTTTAACATTCAAATTCTGTTTTTATGCTACTGTAATGGAAATTCCAGGATCTCATGCATTCTTAGACTTTATGTCTCTCCAAACAGCAAGTTTTAGTGACTTACACAATGACCAAGACCAGAACAAGAGAAGATGGCCTACATTGTTCTACTACTACTACTGATAGCAATGTTGTCTTGCTCCCAGATCTTAGCAATTAATTGCCAGTGGGATCAATGGCCAAAACTACAAAAGTAAGACGCTGAAATAACCGGACTTGTCCTTTAATGTTTGTGCACCAGAGTCACCGAGATAAATGCTTGTGAATTTATCGCACTCAGTAAATAACGGCTTCTTTGACCCTTATTCTGAGTGCACCAGCACCTCTGCCTTTCGTCCCACTCTGTTGCCCCTCATTAACACAGAGGCCACATACTCAGCACAGCCCTTCATTGCTGTGTGCTGCAGCTGCGTACTGGGCCATTACAGATGAGACAAGAGTGGCTAATACGTTCAGATACTGAAAAAGGTCAGAGAATAACAGTAAACAATTTAATGAGAGCTCCAATCTGTTCAGGATTTGACAAAGCTCCTTTTCGGAGCAAAACAAAATGACAAAAGAATAAGAAAACATCCAATTGCACTGGTAAATTCCGCCGTACAGACGTGAGGCCATGCAGGCCCGGGGCCAAGCCTGACTGGATGTCATAATGAACACTTGGACAGCTGAGTAACTTTGGGCTATTTGGTTTTCTTTTTAAACTAACGCAGAAAAGCTTTTTTTCTCCTCCTCTCTGTTTTGTAAGTGGCCTTAGCATGCTTGTCAACGGCAATGTTGAGCACATGATTCGGATAATTTGGCAAAGCCTGTGCTTGTAGGCCCTGTGTGTCAGATATGATACTGAACAGTAGATGAGGACAGAGGAACCACAGCTTGTGTTGAAAACAAACATGACGGCTCAGATAGAAAACAATGTTTCCATTTCTGTTCAGTGAATTTCTTTCTTTAAAAAAAGTTGGAGATCTTCCTTTTTGAATTTGTGAAACTGTACCTCATCATCTGATGGTTCTTGCTTCGTGTTTTGTATCTTCATTAGCTTGCAGGACGTGACACACATCAATCTGTCAATCTATAACGTTTGTGCCACAGCTCCAAGCAGCTGCTTTGTGTTGTTTAATTGTACAAGAAAATGTTATGATTCAATAATTTAGGAAAGACACAATTACACTGACAAATATTAAATAATGATTTTACTTTACAGATTATTGGAGATATAGCTTGTAAGAAGAGCATTGGGACTTTAAAAAAAACCCGAAACATTGTTTGGGTTTGTGTGGGAAAGATGTACAGAGCAGCACAGTGACAGGGCAGCGGTGAGCGGCTCGCCTTTATCCCAGGAGAGAGACAGTGATGCTAAATTGCCTGTCTCCTTTCCTTGCTCTCTCTTGCTCGCTCTACACCATTCCCTCTTCTTTTTACTTCTCTCTCTCTCCCTCTCTCCCTCACTGTGAGAGGCTAACATCTTAATCATAATTGTGTCACGAACCATAAACACTCATACGCTTGGCTGTGGAAGCAGCCTCGGGGGAAGTAATGGTGCTGAATAATAACAATATCTTTATTTGAAGAGCACTTCTGCTTTTCATAGCTTATTTGTGTTTACATGCAATGAAGATGCATGAGGCAGCACTTCAACTACAATAACAATCCCATTTTTAAAAAAGCATTTCGAGAGATTTTAGAATTTTGTGAAACATTTTCAACAGTTTTTGCTAATTTCTTGGAACCACAAGTCAACTCATAACGGAGCATGGACTATTTTAGCTTTAGATTTACTCTCACAGTCTTAAATGTCACTTTAGAGAACATCACACACTGAGACTCTTTAATATTGCAAGAGAAATCCATGGGTGCTGCTCTTAATGGGGCAACCGGAGTACTTAGATGTTGTTACTGAGAGCCAGAAATAATTCAGTCAGGAACTTCCTACTTGTTTGAGACTAGAAAACTAGAAAGGGTGATGTAGCTCATTGAGAATGAGTCAGAGTGAGACAGTGGCCAGACAGATGAAGTCCAAGACGTGCCTGCTGAACTAATGCTGCACTTCTAATCCAACCCCATGAGAAAGTCTTGAGTAAAAGAAAGCCATGATGTAGTTTGATTCAGTTCAGCCTGTGGAATTATAAAGAATTCAACAGTCCTACAACCAAATGCACAATACGTCTTCTTCTGTCATAGTCTGTTATTTCCCAACAATGCTATACCAACACAGAGAGGAGTTACTCTCTACAACTTGTATGTTTCACTGTCTACCCTTAAATCCTAGCGAACCAAATTTGATTATGCAGCTGCACCACTGTTGGTTTCAAACTGATGAACACTAGACATCTGAGAACTAATGGCTTGCTTAAAAAACAAATCTATATTTATGGACATGGTGGAGAGGAAAATATAAAGCTGCCTCTGCAGTGCAATGAGAATGTCAAGTCTGTATTTTATTTTGGTTTGTATAAATAAAATTGACGAAAGTCTCAGATGGCTACACAATCGATAAAGAATGATAACCTCTGTCCTTACAGCGTTGATTCAAAGAAAGAAAAATAAAGACATGTCACCCGTGTGAAACGAGAAGTCAACAATATGTCCCGATGGGTCCTGAGTAACAGCACTTCTGAAGTCGTTTTAACCCAAACCACTTTGTTTTCCTAAACCTAGTTTAGTTGCCTAAACCTAACTAGGTATTTCAATTGCCTAAACTTAAGTTGTCTCCTGTGAAGACTGAAGTTTCCTTTCAAAATACTGTACACATGTAACAAGTGGAAATTGACCCGTGTTGCTAGACTTTCGTAGTAAAAAGCAAAATAAGGAACACACACACAATGCATACCTTCATTTCGGCAATAATCTAAAATCCAATTGAACAATCCCATTGGCTTTTTGTTGACGGAACCAGCGTGATGCCAACTATGAAATATGTGATCCCTGCAGCACACTATAGTAGGTACATATAAATATAATGAGTTTAAGTGCAAAAATGTTTGATTTACAGTAAAAAGAGGCATACGTCGTTTTCTGGTTTCCATAGTGTGTCGTAGTTTTAGGTGGCAGGAAGGCTATTTCCATGTCTTACTGGAATACAATGAAACGAATGGCTTACTGAGAGGTAGGAAATGTTTGCTCAGCTGCTTTTATAAGATCAAGCTATATCTGTATCTAATTCTACTTAGACCTTTGATGTAGATTCATACACGTTGCATTGTATATACGAGCTCTTTTCACCTTCCTGATGTAAGTCCTGTGGTGACATTTGCTGGTGGAGTAAAGACCAGACCCCTCCAGTAAGTCAACTAGTGTTTCAAAGTTATTTTTAACAATCATGTAAGTGGTTCAGACATGTAAAAGCTCCAGGATGCCACTGTATCACAACTAAAACTACATTTGGATGCAGTTGCAGGACGAGGGACTGCTCTGTGCTGTTAGATTAAAGTACTGTTGGCACAAACAATTATTTCCAGTTGAGAAGTAGTTGGTTCCGTGCCTCGGCCGCAGTCCTTTCTCAGTGTTCCCTTAGTACTACACAGGGATTGATGGTGATCCAGACAACTTCTACTGGCTTAGATGCCTTTCCGTTAGCGGGATCTCTCTGCCTATTGGACGAGCCTGTGGGGGATTTTTCAGAGGAAGCTTGTGGATTTTCTGTGGCTCAACCAGATGGCACACAACTTCGTTTTCCAAAACCACAGTAAATAAATATTAATCCCACAGCCAAAAGCAGCTTCCCGGAAACAAAACCTTGGAAGCCCGTCTGTTGTCTTTTGAGCTCAGCAGGGGTGTCGACCAAGCAAAAACAATCTCTCTGGCTTTAAATCGGTATATGTGTATACCCATAATCCCTCAGTGGAGAACATATTTGCAAATGAGGCGATTCAATCATCATCATTGTTTAATGTATTTGTTAAGACAGAAAAGCTAAAAGATCATCATTTATTTTCTTAGACATTTTGTCCATCCAATTCCAGTAATCATTAGAAAATCAGCATTCAGGCTACACCCATACTAATCAACTGTCCTTCCAACTGTCTGTCCAGTGATGACTGAACTGCTGTCTGCATGACTGCCCCTAGGTCCAGAACCACTGGGGCCGCAGATGTCCCAGGTTTACGGTTTGTCAGTCGGTTTAGTTACTTTTGTTGGGCAATTTGAATCTCTGAAAATTAAATGACTGCATTTTCTAATTAAAGTTGTGCTTTATAAAACAATTACAAGCTAATTGACACAGAAAAAAACGAAGGCAAGGTCATTTCATCCCAGCGTTCTGGATGCTATGTAGGTTGGTTTAATATAGTCATAATCTTGCTTGACATAGTGATTGCTTCTCCAGGTTGTGGATACGCTTTTTTTTCCCTTTCTGACCCACCTTCCAAAGAGAAGTTTAATTAACTAATCAGCAACTTTGCAGAACAATAAATCCAGCCTGAGGGAACTTTCAGACAACAAGCTGCTACCAATGCATCGGCTGCCAAAGGATGCTGGATTTCTACTTTTTGAATTGGTTGGTGCTAGCAGGGTGCAACTGTGCAGACGCGTCTATCCGCCAGTCCTTTAGCCGACACTGCAGGCTGCTGCAGCTGCTCTAATACCATCGCGAAAAAGGAAAGGGTTTGCAATATGACACAATCAAATAGCAAGTTTAGATAACTGAGATCATAAGCACATTGTTGGCCCGGACTGGATGATTCAATTTACAATCTGATGTTTCTCCAAGATCGTTTTTTTAAATTGATACGAATGTTCACTGCGGATGAAGAGCCAACTATTGTCAACTCAGGCGGCAAATAGCCCTCTGCTGCCTTTGGTAAGCGCTCCCCTTTGGCCAATTGAGTGTCTCTGACTAAGAGCTGACTATCAACATACATCATGGGAAAAAGAGAGCGTACTCTCCGAAGAAAGAAGTGACCTCAGAAGTGTCTGAAATTGTTTTATTATCTTTCCGTTAGACACACTATAGTAACCCTCAACATAGAATATTCTCTAAATTAAGTAGTTACAAAATATGTAATCCAATGAATTCAGAATCAGGACAACTTTATGTCAAGCTGAGAAGACAGAGGAAAAGCCACAGGAAGCAGTTGCACTATGCAGCATTGCACCGATATAATTTGAACTGTTTAGTTTTCAACTGTCTGCTATCAGTGGCAGCAAAGTAAGACTTGTAGAATTACAGGTGGACGCTCAATTCACCAACTGAAGAAAGTGTCTGAGGCGACGGTCTCAAAGTATCGACCAACATTGATTGGTCGATACTTTCCCTGTGACTGCTGCATGAAAGCACAATTTACTTATTTTTCAAGTGTGCTCTTTTTGAAGAGCACTTTTATCCAAAGTGCCTCAGAGTGAAACGAGTCCTTTGGTTTGGGAACCAATAAAGACCTCCTTGACCCTGCAGTGCTGCACAGAAACAGGAGAGGATGAATTCAGTACATGATGAAGGTACTAAGATAGTTTGCAGCAGGGTTGGGCATTCGGTCAAATCGTGGTTGCTTTACATCGTCAGTAGGCGATCTGATTGCTAAGGTGGGGCAGAGTAGGAAGGGCTACGCACGTCAGCAGCAAGACAGTGAAATGCCAGCACGGACAATTTGGTCTTACAGCGTCAAAGAACAATATTGTATTTGGAGACGTTATTGACAGAGCCTTGAAAAAATCAAACATGTATGCTTGCTGCAAGCAATACAGTTAAAGTTATGAGAATTCATGTTTAGAAGCGAGTGTGAACACTGAATTTATAATATTTAAGCTAAAAAAAAAAGAAATATATCAAAAATATCAAAGCTTTATGTTGGCCTGAAAAAAGCAGTGGCTGCGTGAAAAGGGTCCATCGGGATCTCGACGATGGACCCTTGGACCCATCGAGATCTCAGACGATGGTGAGATACTGGAGTTGTCTGGAGATTTTACCTCCCTGGGTGACCGTCATTTGAAGTTTCAGTTTTGTTTTAACACTTAACTGAAACCAGGCTGAGGACTATGACATTCTGACATGGGATTGGTAGTGTGAGGATTTGTCTGCTTACTTTGAAGCTGTGGAGTGCATGTGCTTTGAAAAAGTTGAGTGGGAGAGGATTTAGTCAATCTCCACACCCAGATACTGGAAATGTGTTACCTGTTCTATTTCCTATCTTGTTAACTCACACAGGAACGGAAGGTGTTTCATCCTCCCATGTGTACACCATTTGTATGGCTGGCATTCTTAAAGCTCGAGTGCGGGGCTTTTACATATAAACGAATGTCTGTTACATTCAAGCCCTTGCCAAACAAGTTCACATCATGCTGATTAAGCCTATTGAAGCCAGGGAAAACTCTCTGTATGTCTCATTGTGGTGTCTGGTGTTTGTGGTGAGATCCCAGCATTGGCGTACCTGAAGTGACGGGTATTACAGTAGAGGAATGTTTAAAGTCCAAAAATCGATGGCGAGGAGGTGTAGTTCTTCCTTGAGAGAAGGGACTAAGGGCAGACATGGATGTGGCAGTTTTTGACAAGTTCAGAGTGAGACCGGGTTATGCTGACAGATGGTCCCTACTTCAGGGACTTGTGATGAGATTCAACTCATGGTACAACATGTGCACCTGAAGCTTGAACTAGGTCACCGTCCATGATGCCTAACTCTCCTAGTCTGCCGATCATGATTTTTCATGTAACATATAGTTTAATTTTGGTCAAAACCTCTTTGCATAAATTACCTCAGCCGTCAATTCACGAGTTGACTGATGGCGATTTTGACTCCGCTGCACTTCAAACATGGTTTCCGGTAAACATCTGCGGCATTTACCGCAAGCATCATCATTATAGGTTCTGGGCTGCAGTTGTCCATCTTCTCTGATGCCTCAACATTCATTTGTATGCACGGCTGTGCATTGTTAGGGAGTCTAGGACTATTTAGAACACCAATTTTCATGGTAAGTGCCAATCGGTCATGCTGTACTCTCTTAGGGATGTGATAGAGTTAAAAAAAAAGAAAACGAAAAGGACAGATACATAGAGAGAAAAACAGAGAAATGAGAGTCACAAGTGGAAGAGACAGAGGGAGATGCACTGAAAGAGAGAAAGAACTTGCTGAATAAAAACAAAAGAGATGGAGGGGAGAGGAGAGAGCGAGTGCACTTCAGAGGAGAAACCATAAGATAAAATGAAAGAGACATAGAGGGAGATATAGGAGATGAATAGATATCTGTATGTTTCAGAGAGACGTGGAGAAACAAAGACACCATGACCTTGAAGCTGAAACAACTTAGTCTGGATTTAATGCTGGAAACGCCAGCACGGAAAGGGAGTATTCAACAAAAAACACCATCTTCCCCTAAACTGAAGTAATGTTGTTGCCAAAACTTAACCACATGATGGACGTCACCCCGGTCTGGAGTCGGCATGCACGACTGTCTCAACATCACCACCTAGCAATATCAAGACGAGCAGCTATGGAGAAAACAAGGACTTTATGATAGCAGGGGGTGTGGCCTCATGGCCACCGAGAACAGGAGGGACACGTTTCAGAGAAATCGCGTCAACAAGAATGGCGAGCGCGGGTTGTCACAGTGACCATGATGTTTGACCTCCAAAATGTTATCAGTTTGTGCCAAATTTGAAGAAATTCACTGAAGGCTTCACTGAGATAATCGGTTCACAAGAATGGGACAGACAGACGGACGACCCAAAGACCATTAAAGTCAAAATACCTGAAATGTTTACTTTTCAGAAAGGTTCCCTGTCAGACATTGTTGTCAGTGTACAGGATGTTGGACCTCAACATGAACATTCTGTCTGCAGCAGCCCACTTATCTCCAGAAATAAAGAGGCGCACCAACAGACGAAATGAGCCCAGAAATATGAGCCACTTCAGTGAAGTTTGAGCTTTTAGAGCCCCTGTTTGTCTTGTCAGCAGGAAGTAAGACTGGAAGAGGAGATGTCAGAGGAAGTGGAAGCCAACTGGCTCAGAAATGTTTGACTCTGGCAAACAGTGAGCAGCAACCTTGTCTTTTAGGTTTAAACAATAACATGTTTACATGCTTGATTTTCCTCATGATGTCCGTCTGACTAAACCTGTATTTGCCCTCTGTCTGAAGCGCTCCGTAGGTATTTTAATGGAACTTAGTTGCCATGTTTACTTCCTGCCAACTGATGTCACTCGCATACACTGCAACCGGAAACAAACTTAGACCTGCTTTGTCATAAACAAAAGAAACTGAAAGAAAACAATATTTACAATGTGGGACCTTTCAGATGGCAGTTCTAACTTGCAAATCACCAAATCAGTGCTTACTGTGTATTAGTAATAATACGTGATACTAATTAATTGAAACATTTATGTTCATGCATTGATAGTAAATCTTTCACTCACAATATCTCGGTTGAGTAAAGCGTAGAGGATTTTATTTTTTAAAGGAAAAGTTCTGAAATGTTGAATTCAACAGCTCAAACGTGGACCCAAACCCTGACTTCATGTTCGAGCTGTGAGCATCCCCATTAGCAGATTGAAGCCGGCAGCACAGACCCCGTTTCCATCAAACACACATCCATCTGGGTGTCAGCGACCAATCGGACCTTTTCAGTTCTTGTCATTTGTCTCACGAACAACATTTTTTGTCGGGAGAGTGAAAAAAAAGAAAAGAGAAGTTGTTTGCAAACATTAAACATTCAAGTTTTAACATATTGGAGCGCCTCAATAATGAGGACGGGAGGGCCTGATGAGGGCCTTTTAGAGAGATTTTGTTTTGTTAAATACATGATTGTAGTGTTTCACATGGTTCCAATCACAGAACTCACACTGTGCACAATCAGCAAGGTAATAAAAAGGTATTTATGTAAATGTGAAATCAACTTTTACTGTGACTCAGTAGCACAGTCCTCGGAGGACTGTGCTACTGCCGCCCCCTCCTACTGAATGACTGTTATATTTTAAACAGAAATGAGGAAAAAGTGCCACTTCCAGCATCTATTTACTCTATTTTGTATTTTATTTTGGAGGCCTTGCTGTACGTTTGAAACCGGAAACACTGATTGACAAGCGGAATCTAATTATATTTGTCCCTCAGTCTGGCCGAGGTCTGAGGAGGCTGTAATGATTTGAAAAGACAGCAGGCTCTGCCAGTCCGCCGCAGTAAGAACGTTCCCTCTTAATTGACCTGCCTGATGGCTGGATCACACTTTAAAAGAAAATAAATGCAAGGAGGACTGTAATGGATGGACCCCCAGGTGTCCAGTGGGTTTTTACAGACGGCACTCATTAAACGGCGAGTAAAGACACAGAGAGGGAATCAAATATATCACGGATGTAACTGTGGCATCTCTGCGCCTGTTCTTTTCAAATCGCTCTGCGTTTGAGGGTTTCGGCGTTATTTACCCTGCAGCGAAAAATCCACGAACAACGGGGATGGGGGGTCATCATTTCCATGGAAATGACTCGGCAGCCACGCCAAGCGAACGTGGGAAGAGGTTGGATGGGCGCAACTCGATTCCTGCTTCAAAGTCCAATCCTCAAATTATCACTCACTCAGCAAATCCCCCTCTCCTCTTCGCTCCCCTCCTGTCTCACTTTCCCCCCTCTTTTCACCTCCTCATCTCACTCATCTGCCTCGCAATTTCCGTTTCAGTAATGCGGTATAATGTTGTAAAAGATAGCACAGAGATGTAAATATTTCATGTGTTAACACACAAAGGCTCTGCCAATGTTCTTTGAGGTGAGAAATGCATTCATCTTGTGTTTGAAGGCCTTTACACACTCGGGGTGTAAAGGCCTTCCGTATCCGTGGCGCGGAAGCTCGAACAAATGAACCTCATTTCATCACCTCATAATATTCATGTTTGTGTGAAAGTGTTCATGATAAAAACTGTTTGTAAAAATACAACAACAAGCTCTTTCTTGAATTCGATGAGAATATGTACCCTTGTATCTGTACGGACAATAAATAGTCCAATACACATGGTAGCTTCATATTCACCAGATAGACATGAGTAGTATCGCTCTTCGCATCTCACTTACGGAACAAAAAACAACAAAATAAGCTGCATTAACAGTTTCTTTTCTTGCCAATTGCTGGCAATCAGTAAGTTGATCAACAGTTTGACACAGTTGGACAACGCTGGTCTCTGTGGCAACACTGCCATTCAGACACAGTGTTTGTCCCTTGTCAACAAGCAAAGATGTCCGTCAATTTCCAGTAGCACGGAAATGAAAAGGTCTGATGAGTCATTCTTCACAATTTTCCAGACTTGGGTGGTTTTATGGTTGCAGAAAACTCAAGTATGAGTCCTCAAGGCAAGTTTCCAGCTGTTAAATATAGTGCTCTCTATAGGCAGCCACACTGCTAAAAATATGTTCTGAGGATGAACGGTGTCTTTGATCAGAGTCACAGCGGGTCTGTTTCATAGCCAGAGGTACTGTATCGAACTCTGCACACAGCTATCGTATGGTTTGGCTGGAAACAAACTGCAAAGTCTGTAATTTATATTCCACTCCAACATCGTGTGCCTGCAATTCTCAAAGTCTGAGCAACTGAAAAACTGATGCTGTGCACTTAGCAAAGCTGACTGATGCTAATGCAGCGGGCAGAAGTCACCACAACAAGCTACATTCAAATAGTTCATGTGTGTTACATTTAATACCACTTACTTACCAGTGTAATACATATTAAATATGATAATAAGAAAGGAGGCAGTACTCTTAAGCCGCAGCCTGCATAAGAACATCAGAATCATTTGGGGGATAAATAATTAAACAGAAACAGTAAATACAAATCAACCTCTACTCCCTGCCAGACTGTACACACCACACATCATCATGGCTGTTTGAGCCTTTTTGGCTCGACACAACAACTACATCATGCGTTCCTACGTCCATGAAAGTAACAATACCGAGTCATAAGTACATACCTCTATTAATTGGCGGCATGATGAATAAACCACACAAAAATGCTAAATACTGGCCTGCAAATATTACACTGTATGTCTGGAGCTTTTATTGTGAAAGGTAAGAACAGAAAGTGTGTGCTGCCTTTTTCGAGGTTGAAATAACTAAATCTCGGTACGGACTCAGGAGCTTCTGCGTTGTTGTTTGATGAATAGAGTTAACTTAACCCTTTCACCACTACTTGATTGGTTGATGCACTTATTCGCGGTGCCAAAGCTCAGAAAAATCTATCTTGTTCCAAAAAAACAAACATGTCGCAAAGAATGTATTAACGTGTGCATTCACCGCAAGTAAAATAAAAACAGTGGTTAAAGTAAATGATGGGTTACTGGCAGCTGCATGTGACCTATTCTGGGGTGAAAACCCAGCCGCGAACACTTGCGTCATACACAAATGTCTGTGTGAGCACAAGCAAGCTGTGCTTCAAAGATAAAGCACAGAGTTATCTCTGAGAAAGACAGTATGACATGTACTCTAAGGACCGGCATATCCATGCTTCCACTGTGCCTTCTGTCTCTGTAGTACAGCCACACTACGCAACACAGCTGGTGTGTTTTACACGATTGATGAAGATAGCCAAAGCTTCATCAATATACAAACTAATTCTAATTCTAAGCAACATGTTGCTTTAGTTTGGAAAGCGTAAACACACAGTATGATTCCTTCAACGTTCTGCTCTTTTTCTCTCTCTCTCCTTCTTGGTGACTTCTGAAACTCTCTCGCTCTCTTAAAAGTACCATTGTTCTTTTTTTAGTAATGATAATGATCAAGAAATAAATGTCAGGAACCCTAATAATCACAGCCTGGCTGTTCTCCGTCTCTGTCCTGTTCAGTGGAGCAGCTGGTTGGATGCTAAATGTTGTTCAGAAGAGAGAAGGCTGACTCGTTTGAAGTGCGGCTCCAATGTGCCAAACTGCTGCCGCAAAGATTTGGTGGAAAGTATAAATCCTCCAGACACTCAGCGAACAGCTGAGTCTTTTGTTGTACTGGAATGGGCTCCTTTGTAGCTCAGCGGCTGCAAACACAGCCAGGGTTACAGAGTCACAGCGTTCTGACATGAACAAGTGTTCAAAACTCCATTGAAGGAGCAACAAATTCAAAGTTAGAAGTGATGCCTGCAGTCATCACGGCTGATACCTGCATATTTTTTCCATCTTTTTTTTTTTACTTAAAAAAGAACGCCCTGTTGCAACAGCACATTTTGATTTGAACAGTTACAGTGTCGATACAAATTAATAAAAATAATGATGTGAAGCCGATCAAAGCAACGCTACTTCAGTCATAATTAAACAGTATTTCTCGTGCTAATTGGCAGCGCTTGCATAACGTACACTTGAGGATATGATTCTCTTTTGTTAAATTGGAAAGAAATGCTTTCAATTAGCTCCGGTTGTCCTTTGTCTCCCTCGTGAACAACAGAATATTGAGTTATAACGTACTGGTCTGATGTGTGTACAGGTGATATTCTTGTTGCATTGATTTAAACAAGGACACTTGACGTCATTCTCAACTGGCACTTCTCAAATCGCAGGCTGCAGACTTCAGATCTCCAGGGATTCACTGAACTGAAGGAGAAGCTTTTCAATATGTAGGAAGCAAAACGGAAGGTTGGAAATGCCAATATTTTAAGAACCAATATTGTAAAATAACACAATCTGTGGTATGTACGCACAGCACTTTAATTATTTCGTGTTTTTATTTTTTACTACGATCAGCAACTCATCTGAGGCTTCTTCACACTGTTCTCTTTACATTCTACTGATGAAAGCATTTACTTATTCTTGTTCACTGTAAGGTTTGGATTTGTGGTAGACATAAAATCACAGTGAAAATATTTTTTCTCAGTCCGCTTCTTTGAAAATGCGGTTTATTTGTCAAAATTGGAATCATGAGCCTCGACTACAATCTATGAAATTCACTTTAAACATGTTTTTAAAGTCGGACTCCTGCGGGTATTTCAACTGTCTGCAAAGCAGCGCTGCTTGTAAATATATGGTGATTCTATCCGAGTGAGTGTCGTCTTGACTCTGGTTACAGGCAGCAGCAGACAGACAGTTAGAAGCCCATGAAGAGACAGAGACAGAGAGCCGGGGCTGGGAGGTCAGCGCATATTTGCAGCTCTGACTCTCTTCCCGATATAACTGTGCGTTGAGCGACAGCTGCTGCGTGTCCTGAAGCAGGTGGGCAGTGTTACATGCCTGAGTGACAGTGGGAGGGAATGGGCTCAGGAGTTTGCTGGTGGCAGAGGCTTCTTCAGACGAATGAAATCAATGTAGAAAACAAGTGCGGAGACCCAAAACGACAGCTGGCTGTCGGTAAGACACAGCAGTTGCTGCTAATTTCCTTCATCACTTCCTGCCAATCTTTGTTTCTCGCGGAAGAGAAGCTTCTGGTCGTACCAATTTCCCACAAAACTGGGAAAACTCCAACTTCAAGCACTGATGTGGCAGGGAAAGGTGATGTTGTGATGGAACAGTACACAGCTTTGCCTTTTATGTGAGCTCCAAATAGAAAAACTCGCTTTTTTTTTTCAAAATCAAACTTCAAATACGAGAACTCCTGTAGAAACAAGCAACGTATCCTCAGAAACATATTGTTGTTTGCGTTAAAATAACTACGGACGTGCTGTTACAGAAGTACGCAAGTTAGGTGACAAATCAACGTTGACTTGTCTTTTCACATGAGGAACAAACAGCGCTCTCCTGGGTGTAAGATCGCCGCTTGTTGGGAGTTCGGTGCTTCACCTAGAAGATACCAGGAACGCCCTCCTTACACAGTATGCAGTTCTGATTTGTAACTTTCAGCGAGAAGGACTGTTTACTGAGCTTGAGATGCAAAAGTCTGTTGCATGTCAATAAGCGTGGGCAACTTCTGTCTCGTCACTCACGGAGGTCTGCAGAAAATTGAAATAATGAGACATTTGCAGAACCTGAGGCAGCAATTTTGAGTTTGAAAAGTCTTCTGGAAAAGGCACCGCTCATTGGCTTTCTGTCTGGATATAAACAAGTTCTCACTTGTGCAATCATGAAAAAAAAAAAGTAATTGAACTCTAGATCACACTTGTTTAAGCTATTAAAGCAAAGGCGGGTGCTTGAAATTGCACAAACCAAAGGATGCTGACCTCGGCAGGTTTTGCATTGTGGAACCAGACAGAAGCAGTGCATATTCAGGCAAAGACAGAAATGTTTGGACCATACTGCTCAAATGGATGAACAGTGGATTCAGCTGCAGGAGTCTGTTGTGAATCCAAGCTGACCGCAGCCACGGTCCAAATCAAACATTTATCCAGAGCTGTATACACTTGACTCTGACATAAATCACCAAAATCTGCACTCAAGAATTCGGTTTTGAGTTGAATGATATGGCGTCTGCACGCAGGAACTACAAACAATATCAGTAACTTTGAAAAGAAGTTTTCAACTTTCATCATCAGTCAGACCTTAAAGACTTGCAGATTTCATGCAAAGACTGCAACTTGAACTCAAGGACTTGAGACTTTCCTTGAGACTCGAGCTGGGGAAAAACCTAATTTCTTTCTTTATTTTTTGATCTAGACTGAAATCGAAAACACAACCGTCTGGTATGATCTGTAATGTTGTCGACTTATTTTTTGATCAGATGGTTTATCTTGTGTGGTTCCTTGTGTCAAGACAAAATGTAAAATTAGGCTTCTTATGCTGAATTAAAAATAAGTGTTTTTTCGTTCAACCTGTTATGATTTCAAATAAGGTGTTGGGGGAAAAAAGCGGTTTGGTATTGTGCTAAAATGCAGGCTCCAACTAACCTGGACATTACTTGAATTTCCCCCAATAGATAAAATAACATATCATAATTGTACTTAGTGAGCTACACAGAGACTGGGTTTTAAAAACACCAACACACGCGCGCCCCTTCACCCCAACTGAGCCAGCCACTCAGCCCTCCCACCCAGAGCAGACCCAGAGTCAGTGTTGAGGCATGCGCCTCCTCCTCCTCCTCCTCCTCCTCCTCCTCTACAGTGGAACCCTGACAGTAGGCTGCAGTCTGTCCACACTCAGCTTCTTGTTACTTATTTATAGCAGCGGAACAAAGTAATTGAAACCAAATGTGTTGCCGGGACTGATATGGGGAAGTTGGGCGGTCGGCCCACCCGCCCCTCTCCTCCCTCTCTCTCTCTCTCTCTCTCTCTGTACACAACGATTGTAGAAAAGGGGGGAGGATTTAGTGCGAACAGCCTTGGAAATCACTTTTCTTGCAATTTCATTTTCTGAACAAAAAAGAAAAGAAAGTTCCCGAGCTCCATTTCTTCCCAACTTCTCGCTTCACGACAAATACATTCATTTAACTGCTTCAGTCTCGTAGGCTCTGGATTTGTAAAGTGCTTATAATGTTGTTTTTTCCCCGGGCTGGTGAGCACAAAGTGGGAAAAAGAGAGAAAAAAAAATGCCTGGAGAAATGAGCAAATCGCAAACTAAAAATAAAGAGTTGCAACTTTAATTTGCTCAACTTTCTGAAGGAATCATTCTGCAGCACTCAGAGCTCTGCCCACCTCCTTCCCCGCCCACCACAGCCACACTTAATGAGCGCTCCAAACAAGGCAGTGGGACCAAACTTACCATGTTTCTTTCTCTTTTTTCCTCCCCGTTTCCTCTTTTTTCCTCCCCGTTTCCTCTTTATTCCTCCCTTTGCTTCCTCTGTTTCTCTCAGTCCTGGGTTCTTGGTAAACTCTGCTCAGAGTCAGGCAGATAGAAATAGGATTGAGTTGCTGCTAAGAAGCTGCATGAGGCCTTCACTGACCAAAGTCAAAGTCAGGCAGCCACCTCTTTCTTTCTTCCCCTCCCCTTCCCTGCTGCCTTGCTCTCTTGTCAGCTTTTCCAATAACAAACTGCTCCCCGCCTCTTTTGGCCAAATCCCTGAGCTGTGAGCTGTTTCCTGGACGCGTGGTGGACTCCTGTGACCCGGCTGTCTCCCTCTTTTTTTTTTTCCCGAAGGCTCTGGTGTGAATAGTCTTGTTGCTCCAGCCCTCCAGTCTCTCCGAGTTGCAGCCCTGCCTTCCTGCCAGATTTAGAACCAGAGAGACATGTGGCCTTCTGGTTTGAAGTTTAAAGAGGCGGGACTTGCCTGCGAGTGTTGTGTTGTCAGGACGACCCCTCCTTTTCCAGCAGTCTGAGCCCTGCCCCTCCTCTGTTTTATGAGCCCCAACTATATGGCGAGTGTTCGGATGCTTTCCCCCATGTGTGTAGTGTGTGAGTATATCACATGATACTCTGATACAGCAACAATTGAGAGTATTTGTTGTTTTTGGCGTGTTTGTAATGTGTCCCGTTGTGTTGATTGAGTTGCTTGTTTGCAAATAAAAAAATGAAATGGAAAAAAGAAAACGACGAGTGAACATTTGGAACATTTTTATTCATTATGACTAAATATACTTTTTGAAATAAATTAGTCATTATTTAGGATCATGTTTTTATAGATATGGACAACTTTGTGAGTTTGACATTTTGAAAGCATGGTTTCAGACATTGTGCGTCAGTGTGTGTGTGTGTGCCTCTTCCTGGTCATGAATAAACTTTCATTTATCTTAAGCCATTGTGCTTAAAAGAAGCTAAGTAAGCTCATGTGACATAAATGGAGGTGGCAGACCAGAAAAGGCTTTTATAAGTCACTCCTGGTCGTATATGAGTCATTTAGAAAGGCACGCTCTAAAAAGCTTCTGTGTTTTGTTGCTTAGGTGTGACAATGCGTCGTCTCAGCTGCTTTCAGCTAATCAGACTTGTCCACTCCAGCAGAACACACGTGGACCTTCTGGATAATTAAAAGAGGAACACTCCTCCTTGTACCCGACAATTCCACCGGCTCACTGCAGTCTGTAAGCAGTGCATCCCTCCCTTGCTTGGTTTCAAGTTACAAGTCAAGACCAATCTTTACGTCTCAAGTGAGTCAAGTCTCAAATCTTGATGTCTTCGATTTAAATGAGAATCGATCCATTCATTGTAATTAAAAGAATAACAATAGACCTCTTGTTGTTGACTTTAAAGTGCCACATTTCTCACGGTCAATGTTTCAGAAGCAGGTGTATATAATAATTGAATCAATACCCCCTAACCTCTACAATATGTTGCGTTGAACTTTCAACACTTTCAGGTTTTCCACATTAAGGCCTTGTGCACCTTCAAGGCCACAAGGCCGAGAGTTATACTGGTGAAAGTAAGTATCCTTCCAAAATAGACTCAGTTACAAGTAATGTCACACAACAGCCCAGGATTATGTAATCACGTCTTCATGGTTTTTGTAGCGTTAGTTTTTTTATTGAAACTGATTGAGAGAGATCTTCTTTCAACTTCATGAGCTGAAGTTTGTGCTGCTGTTCGAATATTTTGTTGAACCTCTGCTGTTGTATGCACATGTTGCCGTCAGTCGGGATACTTCAGCAACCTGTTTTGTGAAGCTTAAGTGAACTGGACTATGTAAGAGCATGCATGTGTGAGTGCACGTGCATGAGTGCACGTGCATGACCGTCAGCATGTGAGCTCAGGAGAGAGAGAAAGAAGCGATTTAGAGAATGCAAATTCCTCTCCTCCACTTTAACATTCTGTGGCCTGACATCGAGGGAGGAAAAAAGCCTCACAAAGCTTCTCCTACAAAGCTCCACTTTCTTTTCTTTCCTCTCTTGCCTCCCCTCTTCCTCCCTCCATCTCTCGCACAGCCACACTGATCCCATTCTCCCTGCCTGCTTGTTTGTGGTGAGACTGATTTTGTCAGTTAGGGGAATACTTCACGCTTTGATGTTACATCCAGCGGTTTTCACAGCGCTGCGCCTTTGATTAGAAAAACAAGGTGCTTCATCACCAAAAGAGGTTAAAAACCCCCTTCATGTGCCCATAAAACAGGCTAAGCTGCAGATATGTCCGCGCCCCAAATCCACCGACGTTTTTGGAGCCTGGTAATTTCAGCTTTTGTTTTTCCATATAACTCGCACACAAGTCGTGGTGAGATTGCTGCCACTCTCTCACTAGCAGGAGTGGCTAGAACAAAAAAAAAATGAAAAAAGGATAACAGCAATCATTGTCTAACAAGTGAGGCGAGTCCTGAATCTTAAGTGGGCAGCCGGCACAACGGCTGCAGACACCAGGGGAAACTCTCCATTGTTCCCCGGGCTGCGGCTGGAGCTCCACTTGATGATGTATTAATCAATAAATAAAAGGTGAAATCCCTAATAGGCCTCTGGTATAGAGAGGCGGAGCACAGCGCGGCTCAGTCTCATAATGAAGCTGTAGTGTACGCAAATACGTGAGGGGGGGGTTGGGCGCCAAAGAAGATCTACAGGCACAGGCAGATTTTTAAACAGGAGCTTAAAAGAAGATGAAGAAAGGAGATGGAGTTGGAGAACAAGGCGGCTGAGCAGAGCTGTTGTAGGATACTCTCTAAAAAGACTCACTGTTTGAGTTAAATGTCAGTGGGCGGAGTGGTAAACTTGTTGGAAATGTGCTGATCATTTGAAAAGAGGTGCAGGATGCAAAAACTGATTTAATAATTGACCAATGCCTTGACTAACAGTCTGCTTCAGGGTATTGCTACTATAAGCTGTACCCTGAAGAGAACGGTCAAGTCAAAACAACGGTAAATGATTAAATCACTTGTTTTCCATCGTGGCTCCTTTGCAATGTATGTATGTCAACAACCACTGGATGGATTGCCATTGAATGTGATGCAAGCTTTCATGGTCCCCAGAGGATGAATCCCAATGATCGTAATGAGCCCCTTCAGTGTTCTTCTAACGCCACAAGCAGGTTGACATTCGTGGTTCAGAGTGAAACGTCTCGACAACAGTTTCAGTGGATTACAATGCAGTTTGGTGGACAAATTCATGGTATTTGAGAACTTTTATGATGACCTGGCTTTTTCTTTGGGCCCCATTTTTTTAATTTGTCCAATACTCAAAACACTCACCAAGCCACACGTGTGTCTGTAGACGCACTAGCAGTCTTATTTACTAGTGCCAGAGGTCGTCTGGGAACCGGAAGGTCAACGGTTTGATCCCCTACTGGGACGTGTCACATGTTGAAGTGTACCTGAGCAATACACTGAACCCCCGGCTCCCCGGGCGCCGATCAATGGCAGCCCACTGCTCCCTATATACAGGGATGGGTCAAATGCAGTCGTCAAATTTCGTGTATGTGTAAAAAAAGAAATGTATATGACAATAAAAATGGTTTCTTCTTCTTCTTTCTTCTTATTTACACTTTAAGTTGTCAAAGTTAACAAATTCATTATTGATGAATTAAATAATTCCAGTCCAATGACACAATGCCTCTTCCTTAATTAACCAGAAAAGTGCCTCTCTGAGAGTCACTGTTACTGAAGTATCTTTGCCAAGAAAGTAGCAGATCAAATCTAAATCAATACACAGGTTTCTCTTGGTTTTCTATCAGCTTTCGTCCTGTATCCATCAAAGTGAGATTGAGTGCTACAGTGTTCCCCCCTAAGCCCTGCGCCTTTCAATGTAGTTCAAGCTGAGTTCAGGCCGGAAGCCCAGTGCGTCCTTTCAAAAATGTTATTGATCCAATTAGTTGAAGTCTGCCTCTGAGAATACAATTAAACCAATCGTGTTTTTGCATTTTGTTTTTCTGTCTGTGTAAACTAATGTCCGTCTGTATGGATGAGAGACCCCACAGAAGACATTACTCACAACTCTCTATTTTGTTTGCCCATCATCAGTCTGTCTGTCAGCTTTAAGTCTTCTATCCGTCTGCCTGTCCCTCCAGGTCTGTGTATGTCATTCCCTTCGTGATACATAATGAATGCTGTTGTTTTTATTGTGTTCTCGTTTAAAGCATACCTAAGGCAGAAAAATCCCCACCCTGCCTCTCCGAGCCCAAGGGACTGGATCATTTACGACCTGCTTCAGTCTGTGTGCATGAAAACAGCCAATTACAGGCCCGCACTGGGCTGGGAGTCAGAGTCGGTCCAGGCAACTCTGGTTGAATATGGATTGTGTCATCAGTCATCATGAATAAATATGGCTATTTGTTTACAATTCCAATCAAATGGCACTCTCTCGTACTGTTTCTGTCCTCCTCCTCCGGCTAGAAGTCCGATTCCTCGTTCTGCTTTAAATCTATCATTGTTGTGCTGAAAGCATGAACTCAAGTTTGTCAAACAGGCCTCATTTTCTCCTCAACTCCGCATTGCAACAAAAAAAAAAAAAAAAACAAGCAAGGAAGAGGTGATTATCATCATCCGATGCGAACATTGTGTGGAAATTGATTGAACATCCTGAATGTCTCTTGTGGGGCCTTTAGTTTCACTGTCTTATTTCAGCACGATGCCAAAGAGGTTGTTCATTCCAAAATGATTTCCATTTGGGATAAAAAGCATTACCTCATATCCCTTGCTCCATATAATTCATGATTCTAAACACATTATTTTCTTTGTAAATAAAGGAGGATACAAGGCCTGCAATAAAATACTCATGCATGACCATAAGAGGACGTCAGCGAGTTTTTGGTCCCCATGTCTTCAGTTTCTTAAACTTTTAGATATGTTCCTCAACTTCTGTCCTTTAAGGGATAGTTTGGCTGTTTTGAAGCGTGTCTGTATGAGGTACTTATCCGTAGTCAGTCTAAAGTAGTTGGCTGGCACTCCCCCAGTTTGGAGAAACAGAGCGCCGGCCGCCTAGTATAGGTAATCATCTAATGTATGACGATAGATAAGTACCTCAAACAACCTCACTTCAAAACAGCCAATCTCTCAATCATTAAAGTTGAAAACCGAATGAGGTCCCATCCACCAGGCTGCCATTTGTTTTTGTTTTTATTTTAAATACATTTTTGTTTCATCAGTCACTATCATTGCAACTTTCACTGAACACCGCTTTCATTTCCAAACTTCCTCAGTGCTGCTGACACAGCTCTAAAACGTCAGCACTTGAATGAGCCGGTCAATGAAAGCACTTCATTTTCCTCTCAGTGCCTCAAGATCATTTCCCTGTTAATTGGTCATTTTGAGAGTCACCTCACCAGAAAACAAAGTCCTGATTGGCAATATGTCACAACTGGCCACAGCTCACATGGAGGAGACGGCAGTGTAAAGTGACGAAAAGGTGATATTATCTTTTAATCATATATTGTATCTTCTCTCTTTTTCTCTCAAAGTGCCATCTCAAAGAAGTTTGCTTTCTTAATACAGTGGTACTGAACCCTCTGTATGGCTGTTGATACACGGAAAGGAAACAGGATTGTCTGACTGAATAGTTAATATTCTAAATTAATCTTTTAATGTCACTGTGTTATTAACACAATACACATATTCCCCCTATCCGTTTTCATGTCTGTGTGCTCTGCTCTCCGTTTCCTCTTCTTTCCTGCCTTCCTCTTTGTCCAGAGGCACGTCTTTTCCCATCAGAGGAAGTGAACTCGCTGAAATCACCGAGAGCGATCTGAATTCACTAAAAATCAATGAAACTGTCGGTCACCACCAGCCGATGCAAAGCACGTATACTCCAGTTGTACTCCTACCGTGTGATTCGCCTTCAATTTTCTCCAACACTGATGTTTTTCCATTCAAGTTACAGTTACAGTCATTTATATGGCTTCGAGGGGATTTTTGCTGCATCACAGCTCGACAGAAACCAGTCTTATCCCATACTCGCAAAACGCTGCTGTGTGCAACAAACTGCCCCACTGTGTTGCATTTTACAGTATCGCCACCGTACAATTTCAACACATGCATTTTTAATAAGTTACAATTGCCTTTGTGCTGGATGTGCAGTAAGTAATCATAATAACTTCCATGCTTTGAACGTCCCAGTGAGCAGTCAAACCCACACTAAGAAGTGAACAAGGTCTAAAGGGTCAAACTGGGATGAAGTCAACACTATCATTAGAATATGCGGCAGACATTCTTATGTGCAGTTGGGGAATTTGTAAACATACAGTGAGATGGGGAACAATTTTAACAGCAGAGCTTGGGCTCCATTCAGCTGCACCAAATGTGCATTTAACTGAAATATGGGACTGTTTCCCATTAAATTGTGATCAGCGGCAAAGCTACAATGAGCACAGAGACATTTTCTTGCTACAGGATCAGAGCTGTACAGATAATATATTTGAAGTCTGTGATCGAGAAAGAGATAAAAATGCCCACATGGCCATTTTGAATGCTTTGGACGGAGGAGTACGTCTGTGTGGCTTCATTGTCTGGAACAGATGTAATACTGTCTTTTTTTCTCAGCTCTATAGTCGGTGAGAAAGAAGCCTATGAATCGGTTTGGCATGGTGTCAGATTTGAGCCTTTATATATATATATATATATATATATATATATATATATATATATATATATATATATATATATATATATATATATATATATATATATATATATATATATATATATATATATATATATATATATATATATATATATATGGCAAGGGAGTCAAGAGGGGACATTAAAATGTCCGCTGCGCTGACCATTCTCCTACACTGATTTGAATGGGAATAATCCACATTATTCCCATTCTATTTGAATGACTACGACTCAATTTAAAATCTTGATTGTCTGAAACTCAAAGGAGCAGCTGCTGAATTTCAGCCATGTCATTTCCACCAGTCGATCTTGATCCGTTTCATACACCGACTTCCTCACCATCACCCACCAGCCTTCTCTGGCCAGTCCACCCACATTGTTTGAACAGAGACAGAAGAGAAACAAATGGCTTCTATTGTACCCAGCCATTTGGTTTTCCATAGAAAGCAGTGATTGTGTTTCCATTGGAGCGCGGTGATGTAGATGATGGCTTTGGCAGGCGGCAGACAGGCCTGCTCCGATGAGCGAACACTCCGCTGGAGGAGAATGGGACGGGGAAAAGCATGAAAAATGGTGCAGCGTTTCGCGTCGCTTGGCACCGCTGCCGTGGGTTCATTGAGTCAGAAACGGAGAGGCCGTCTTTGTGGGGTGTGACTGTCACTGCCGGATGACAGATTGCATTCCGGATCCTCTGAGAAGCAAAGAGGATGAGGTAATAGTTATGAAATAAAAGTCTCCCAAACTGTGAAAAAAGACGAAATACGGCGACATAGACTGCCAGTTTAAGGTGAAATATTCAGCCGCAAAACAAAAACTGCTGGCAAAAAAAATGTCATCGCTCAGCAGTACATTCACACAATTTCAACCTCACATCACTGAACATATTGTGTTTGAAAAGCTGTATTGATCTGTAAGCAAATGGCATTTTTGGCACGCAACGTCGCTGCTTGTCACTTCAGGGAACAAGCTGACAACCTGGCCTGAAGAAGTCAATAGACTGGTTTCCACAAGGGGCCAAACAGCGCTCACTCCCTCAGATTGGGACATTATGAGATTTCTGTTAATTCCCTCATCTCATTGTCTGGTCCTCAGAGGGGATTTGTCAGTTGAGCCGAACCTCCCTTTCAAATCAGCGCAATTGAATCTCGTGAGTCAGAGAGGCAGCTATTGTACAAGAGCCAAAATATTTACCTCAGTCTGTTCTGCAGTAGTTGTGCACTGATTTCCTTACATAAATGCCATACAGTGAGTGATTATAATGCAACCAAAAGCTCCAGTTGGAAGAGGCTCGATAGCGCTGTGGGGTTAGTGGTAATTATTTGTCACTGTGAGAAAACACTTTCATATTACATGTAGTCTGACCCATTGTTAATATAAAAAAATATCAATTATTGGGTTTTAAAAAGCAAAAATAATTGTCTTAATCTTTATTCAGGCTAAAGGCAAAGGAATTAAGCAGAAGGAAGTAACGCTGGATGTATTCATACAGTAAACATGTTGAGTTTGCCCTGCAGTGAGACAAGTGGAGTGATTAATCTCCTCACCATCACATATTCCCTCCAGTTATTTCACTCCCAGCATGATCATTTTAGCATCACAGGAAAACTGCCAGCACCTCAAAAGTCAATTGCTGCTTAAAATAACTTCATCAAAATCTAGAGATTGTGGCTAATTTTGGCAACGTCATGTATAAGGCATGCTTACTGTATAAATATATGTGAACTTTTGCTCTGGCAGCTGTAAGACATATTCGTCTTGGGTGAATAGGGGTTGCAATCCGTTAGCAAAGCGTATCTTAGGAGCAGAAGAGGTAGCTTTTATGTATCTGTAGCGCATCGCATATCAAGTGCGTTCCGCCAAGGGCAACCAACAATGAGAGCACTTAGAGAGAGAATGGAGGAACCTCTCAATCTAAAAGCTCCTGTCAAGACTCAACAAACAGTCTTCTCCATCAACCACAATATAAAAAAAACTGACTTTGAATGTTACAGTGACTCCAAACAACCTTCAGATGAAGCAAAGTGACACGGACGATCGTCACGGTTCGTGTAAGTCATTGAAACGGGTGGAAGGACACGGGATGAGGGAGGAAAAAAGCAAAAAAATGAATAGAGAAAACTTTTGTTTTTTCTTATGAACTTTCCCTTCAATCCATGGCTCAGTCACAGTAATCTACTGGCCGTAGCATCTAGACGCACTCAAATAATGAATTAGCAGAAAGCTTTGAGAGGAAGCAGAAGAAAAGCATTGGAAGTAAGATTTGTGTTTTTGTGGCGCAAATGGAACAGGACAGTAAATTAGACACTGAATGCTTGGAGGACAAGGACAAGGACATGCAAGCAGTGGCATGACCAATCTGCCGTTAGCTTCTTTGAATGTGTCGCCTTTCTTTCTGAGCAGTTTGCCCTCAGCTAGATTTTCCACCTCCTTCCTCATTACAAAACACACTGTTCCACAACACAGCCGCACAGGGCCAGACTAGTGCCAGCAGTAAACGCTTGTTAAACAGCACAGGGGACATTTATTGTTCTGATTTCTCCGAGCTACACGTATTCTATGCCACAGCACACAGTGCAGGTGGGGGGGGGGGGGGGGGGGGGGGGGGGGGGAAGGTGAAGGGGGAAATGAGCACTAACAACAACCTGGGCTCGGACCCGAGGTAAATGCAAATCTTTGCTGCCAGGTGCACAGAACTCTGTAGACTCAAGAGTATCTATGACAGCCTAACAGAAAAACACATCTTTGCATCAAATTTAAATACCAGTGTGTTCACTGTTCTAAATATCAGCTGTTGTTAAATGGTGGATACCTGCAGTAGATCAGCTATATGCATACATGTTGACATATAAACCAGACTAGAGCTGTACCTGATATTGGGCCGATACTCACTCAAATAGTTGGATCGGGTATTGGTGACAAAGGGGCCGATCTATTCAATTCAACTTTCAACTCAAATTTGAATTCCGGTTTTAATTTTGACCAATTTGTTACGGCATTTAAACAGTTTGAATTTTAACGTGCATTCCTGTTCATTTTGAAGAAATGCCATCAATTACAAGTACAATTTAGAATTTTCTAAATGACATTTCAGTTGATTTCCAAAGGGGTGTATCCTGATCCGACACCACCATGGTTCGGGGTTTTGACACTCAACGACTGGTTAGAGTTGGGGAAAGACTGGTGTCATGGCTGAATGGAACCAATGTTTTCCCAAAGACAAGTTTTGTGACTCCGGAACATGCTACTTCCACCCTTACTCCTGATGGACAAGAGTGTAAAGACTCAGTGAAACAAGACTCAGACACAAATGTTTAGGGGGCAGATCAGGCGGCGAATGGTTGACAAAAGGTAAGCAGTCAGATCTGGCAAATACCTTTGTTTTCTAACCCTTGGGTTTTGTCTCCTCTACTATGAAGCCATAATAGCCATTTTATTCCATTTACTGTGATACAAGTTAGAGAAGTCAAAAGACAGATGGCATGAGTCTGGGCTGTGTCCTCACTATACAGCGCACTGCCAACCCCGAAGTTGTGAGGCGACAATGCTAACCGGTGCACCGCCGCGCCGTCCCAGCCGGCTGTGTGACCACATGGAGCATGTGGAATTGGCTGTGGACAACTGATGATTCATAACCCTCACAGTTGACAAGGAAAGCAAGCGTCAGCACATCGCTCCAAATGATTATTTCCTCTCAGCTCTACAGGAAATAAGTTCCTTTTAAAATTCCATATTCATTACATTCTAAACTGCACAGTGTTCGCTGAACTTTTTAATTCAAATGAGGACTGAATTATCCATCTTTTCCTTTTCCCCACACACAACCACAACCTGCTGCAGTTCCCCTTTATAAAAGGTTCACCCAAATACTGTTACTTCAAGTATAAAAACATGAAGGACGAGTTTCGATACAGAAAGAAATGGATGTGAAAGGAGGACACAAATGGTGGCTTGAGTCAGAGACGGTAAATGAACCAACCCTCAAACTTAAGCTTCCTCCTGTGTTAGCTTTCTGTTACCATCTCTTATGTTAACGGGTCGGTTTTGACCCGTATCTTAAATCAGCTGTAAAATACACTAAAAACAATTATCTGTCATCCAATTTGCTTCTCATCTCTTG